>NC_036444.1:5363414-5991900 GCF_002775205.1 Xiphophorus maculatus | reverse complement strand
TTTTTTAAAGATTCTTTTGTCACTAATATCCTTTATTGACAGTTAGAAAACAGTAAAAATGTAGAAAGAGGAGAAAGGAAGATATGCAGCAAAGGTTTTGAGGGTGTAATCGAATTCAAGATGGCCGCCGCTCGGTCGCTAAACCACACGATGTCCCCATATCATCTTTTTTTGTTTTAGGTCCCAACCATGCATTAATTGCCAGAGGGATGTTTTTACCAGTGAACTCATTGACAAAGTAATTTTCAGTAATCTACTATACGGACATTAGGTTGTATGACTCTAATTTCTAATATTCAAGGTTTTTGATTAAATACAGGAACATATTAGTGGCAAATGTCTTGAGATTCAAATGAACCATATGCGGATCAGAAGAAAAATAAATGGAAACAGGGTGTAATACAAAGTGTCCAGAAAACAATATTCTATACAAATGAAATTTAAACATTTATATTATCTTTTTGAGCTACATTTGATAAAAATCCACCAACTACACAACAGTTTCCATGTGGCCACAAAATGGAAGTATAAATAGACGAAACAGAAACATGCCAGATTGAAATTCAGTCAACTGTCAGAGGGTCAAAGTGACCCAAAGCATTCAGAGCTTTTCATGGTGTGAAAACAAGAACATACGTACAAAATGGCTTGCAGACGGCCAAACCTGAGGGACTTGATTACCAACCATTACAGATCTATCATGTACTGTAATTTAAATGGAAGGACAATAATCTTTCTGTATGATAATCCACCCAAACTCCTGATTGAAGAACTACCTACAGTTAAAAATGATGTGGAGTGACAGCCAGGTGAAGGTGAGAAAGGGGTTAACGTTTTAGTTTAGTCTGAACCCAGGTGCAGTCAGAGTCTCTTTGCACAGAAAACCTTTTATAGCTTGGATGGAGACGCAACCCACAGTCCAGTTGCCCCCTCTCTGCCTGTTCTCGCCTCATAAAGGCCTTAACTGGTCTCACATGAATCTTTTGTCCGGTGGATCAGTGATTGGCTGAATACTTGGAAATAAAGGCTGTAACTTCAAAGGGTAAAGCGGTTCATTGCCTCACAGATGAGCTCATCCTTTCCAGCTGTGTGGTCAGTGTGAGGAGGCCTCCTCCTCATCCAAGACAGCAAAAATTACCTGGGCCTGAGCCATCACAAACAAAGGATGAAATATGGCCAAGATGTGTCAAAACAACCTCGGCTGTCAGGTGAGGAAAAAATCAAATTAGAAGAATAAAAAAATACTAGCGAGCCTGAAGGTGCTCCAATAGGGCATTGCATATTTTTGAAAAGAGGAGAGTAAAAAAAGCAGGATTAACGTTTAATGCTTCAATATTCCAGTGAAAATGTAATTTATTTATATCTACAAACCAACATATCATGTTTATGAGCTGCAGCGGACATCTAACAACTTATTTGCTCTCACAGTCTCCTGTGTGCAGCTAAATGTGCAAAACAGACCGTTTATCCAGTTGCTGAGCACATGTTCGCACTAGTTACTCAAGCATGAGAAACATGCAATACCTCAATACGGTTTGCAGGTAATGTCAGTTTTTAACTCTTAAATCACAAGCCTCTCCTGGTTTGTGTCAACCAATGCAGTCTGCATGAGGCGAAATTAAAAAAGTAAACTTCAACAAGTTCATCATTTCACTTCAGTCATTAAAAATAACCTTGATTTGGTTCTGACCCCACAGTAGAGAAGACGCAAAGCTTGGTATCAGTTGAAAAATCTTAGTAAATGTGTTGTGAGCATCTGGAGATGAATGCGTGCATTCACAAAGCGCTGTCAACCAGATGAGGACGCTCTTCTGGAAAGACTTGGCAAGCATGAGCAAAAGCTGCATCCAACCTCCTGCACTGATAAATATGTGGATTGAAAGAACGGCTGTAAGAAACTGTGTACAATTTCTACAGACGCTGTATGTCGGTTTATCACTAATTTTACAACAGTGTCCAAGTGTGACCACAGTCTCCGGTGCTGCGGTCTGGACAGAAGCTGGGTTTGCTTGTGGTTTGTTGAGTTTAGTTTCCCCTCGGCGGATGGAGGTCAGATGAAGTTGTGATGGGAGCTGAAGTGGTTCAACCCACCAACTGACCTCTGCTGCTCCTCTCTCTGCCTCCAGGCTGATTCTGCAGCCACTCAGCAAAAAGGAAAAAGCGAATGAACGATGTGACAGAAGCACATTTACAGCTGATTGTCTGGTAATGAAGCGTGATTACTGAGACACTGAAACAGTTCATCCTAATTAGAAGCACTTTAGTGGAACTGCAAGCAGGTCCAGTTCGCTCCGTGTAATCACAACATCAACTGTTTTTTCCTTTACAAACTTCCACTAACACTTCAGATAAACTTTCAACTTTATTGTCTGCCAAGGGGTAATTTGCTTTGCAGACAGAAAGGACAAATTGCAGATAAATACATAACTTCTTCCATTGGCAAATTATTTCACTTATAAAATGGGGAAAATGTCTTGTTAAAAGTAAAATAATCTGCCAGTACTTGGTTGCTAGGTGACATCCTGGGGTTGGCTGGGGTTGCTAGGTAACCGCAAAAATCCCCATTGATAGTGACATAAGTAAAATAATCTGCCACAATTGACTTAAATTGCATTTTCAAGGCACGGGGTGTACTTTCATTTTCAAGTTAAACCACCTTCAAATGTTTAACAGTGTCTTAGCCTCAGAGGTCAAGCAGTTGTTGATGATTGGTCACATCCTGGTCATCGAGCTAAGACACAATTACAGGGTCATCAGCAAACTTCATAATGTTCCTGTCCTTAGCTGGACTATGACACCGATTAGTGTAGAAATTAAAGTGGTGAAAGGACACAGACCTGAGGGGAGTCAGTACACACTTTGACTTTTGCTACAGTCGCACAAAGAGAGTCTTACGCAAACCTGAAAGCATTGCAGCACATTTGTTTCTGCTTATGCATCTGGCTGATGTTTTAATCTTCCATCTCTTTTATGAAGTGTGGCTGTGCCAAAAAAAAGTTACAACCTCAAACGGTTTGAACAAAAGAACATTAGTTGTACCTTAATTGTGTTTTTTCCTCTCTTTTTAATGAATATCTGCACATGAATTCTCTGACTGGGTGGATTAAGACTTCCCTTTGGAGTGAGCAGAGCAGAAAACCTCAGATGTTCTCCCCATGAACTCATCCTTCAGCCTGCTGAGCTAAAACATCTGCATTCCTTCATTTCTCTCTGCAGTTTTCCACTGAGTCCCCAAAAGTGGGATCCCCCCAGGATTTTGTTGGTGAACAACACATGGTGCACATGGGAACATGAATGAGTGGAAGTGCGTAAAGCAGAAGTAGTTCATTTTATTGGTATTCTGTTTATTTGGTCCAAGCCGATTGCTATTTCACATGAACAACCCTCATTCAATCACCTTTTAGTATATTAGATAGCTGTTCATTAAGTCCAATAACTTTTGAATAAATTTGGAGAACTGTGAAAAATCCAGAGTTGTAAAGTAAAAATGTAAAAGTTCTGCGTTACTGTTAAAGGGATCCAAGATTAGTTGAACATGCTGGCCTAAAAATTTTGTAATTTTCCTATTAACTAAAAAATGTTGCTTGTGATATGCCAAAACTCATAGTTACTTCAAAAATTTACATCTTTTGTTAGATTTTTCACCCATGGAGGTCGCCATTTTTTCAATTGCTGGGTTAATGATGGATAATAGTCCATGCTTTACTGGAATCTACAGAGTAAACACAGGAAGGCTAACTTTACCTGAGTTGTTTTTTATCATGTTGCGTTTGCCTGTTGTAATTTTAGATAATGCCACACTGTGTCACTATTGGTTGTAATTTTAAAAAAGAAAAAAAACCAGTGAGGTGAATCTGGATCACTTCCCACATAAAAAAAAGAGGAGCGCAGTGGGAGAAATCCGGATCGGAACACAACTTCCGAAGGACCTAATTTGTACTCTCAACATTTCTCCCCAGAACACTTTAAGTAATTTGTGCGAGCAAAACTGACAAGGGCTCCAACAGGTGGTTGTTACCTTAACGAGCTAAAAATAAATGCCGTGCTGACAGTTTTTATCCACAAAGCACCTAAACCCTGCTGCCACCGGGGCGAAAAACGCTGGGAGAAACATCAGACAGACAACACTGGAAGCTCTTTAAATGCTAACGGAGCTCTGCTGCAGTAGTACTGGTGGCACTACTGCCTTCCCGGATGAAGACCAGACCAGACACAGAGCTTCAAAAGTACTTACCGGATCACACAGTCCAACCAGAGGTAAGTGTCATTCACTGTTTCATGTACAAAGCTGAAGGCAGCAACAGCAAACACTAACTCCTACCAACTCTGTCCTCCGTTTGGTCCTCCTCATCTTCATCACCTCTTATGATTTCTACGTTCCCATCCATTTCAACATGCTCCAGTTCAATTTGAAAAGGCTTACTAACGCTATTCATCCTTGCTTTGGCTGGAGGGAGCTAGTGCAGTTGGACCATTAGTCATCATTTACCCAGAATGCATTGCAGCGTGAACAACATGCAGATATTAGTGTGACAATATTATTACTATTACTAAAATAAGTATTTATCAAATAAAGTCTGTTGTCACAACTAATCATGTATCATTTTAAGTAGGTTTTTCAGGTATGAGTACTTTGCTGAGGACTTTTTACTTTTACTCTGGCATCTGTTTATCTTGTTATAACTAACGTTGCTCTTCAAACTGAAAGTCCTTTCTTCAGCATTCTGACAGAAATTCAACATGTGTATTCATTCTCTCACTACATCACAGGTTGCTTGTCGTTTCTAAATCAGGTTTCTTTTGAACATGTTTTATTAGATTTAACTATAAAGTTACATGCATCCAGTGATAGAACATTTATTTCAGACTTTAGGGACTCGAGACCAGAATTGGATTTTGAAATTAAAGATTTGCGACATGGAAAAAAAAAAAAAAATCCTTGTATTTATCTCTAGTTGAAGATGAAACCACTCTGCTGTGTTCTTTGCAGAATTTGCCTGAAAACAGACAGAATCCCTGCTGGCTGAGTCTAGGAAAAACACGCCGAAGAGAGCAGCGGCAAGATGGAAACTGAGAAAATGAGCAAAATACGGGAGAAGAGCAGAGTGTGGGGGGAGGACGACACAGACACCACAGCAGGGGGGCATGCTGTTCTCCGTATTAGACTGTCAATGAATCTCATTAACATGGCTTCTCTAATCAGCAGCTGCGAATGTTCGTCTGAAGGCCATCCACCTCCTTCCCTGCATTCTGATTACTCTGACGCGCAAATCTACTGTTGCTTTTTCCTCTTATAACTAAAAGGGTTTGAATTAAACTCTTGGAGAGCAGCGTCTGACTTGCTCTGCGTTTCCATTATGTCCGCTGGGCTTTCCTTTTATGTGAAACACAGCAGGCTGCCATGTTGAAGATATCCACGGTGCCCGTGTCACATTGTGACAGGCTCGTTTTCCATCATTTCCACTCAGCAAGCGGCGCAGACAAATGAGGGCTCAAGCTGGAAAGTTTTTCCACATGACAGCATTTTGATAAAAAAAAAAAAAAGGATATTAAAAACCACAATGCTAAAAACCTCAGTGAATTTGCGCAGTACAGGTCCATGAAAGAGAACATAACCAATAGGACAAAAGTTTCTACAATAAAACGGATTGGAGAAAAAATAAGAACTAAAAAAGGCAACAAAGAAAATAGTGAGTAGAAGAAAAGACTATTGATAAGAATAGCCTGATAATTCCTGCTCAACTGCAATTAAAAGTCAAGCTACACAGATTCTTCAAAGTAGTTTAGCTGCAACAACACAAAGAACATCTAGAAAGACTTCGAGCTTCTGGGAACATGCTTCTGTAAAAGTTTTACCAGATATTAAAGTGTCAGCCTATTTAAGCATTTCAAAACCTTAAAATCAATTATAAAATGGTAAATTAGGTTTGATTTAGCCAATTCATCTCAAATGGTAAAAACTAGACTACCGCACTGACCTGTTTATCAAACTTTACCTTTCTAGACCGAACGTGTCGGCAACGACAGTTTTATAAGCCAAATTTGCAGTAACAAAACGCTGCGATACTTTGCACCATCTGAAAAAAACGGTTTCTGAAAGGGGAGACGTTGCACTTGAGCTGGTCAGATTAAAATCTCATCATCTAAGAATGATTTTGTGCAAACAAAATGTAATGAACATGTTTTGTGTCGACCACAGACCTATCCTACTCTGTTCAAGGAAGCATAGTAGATGAGCTTTAAAATAAGTATCAGATTAAAGTGTTTTAAATACAACAATACATCCCATTTTCATTGTTGAAATATGGGAACCACATATTGCTTTTGTCCACTTCACCATTTTGTGCCACTATGTGAACTATAATTTGGGATTGGAAGGTGACAGAGGTTCACCCTTAAAGGTGTCAGTGAACATGCGTGTCCCAGGAAGCCATCAGCATTCGCTTTGCTCATAAAGCAGGAAGGTCTGGCTCCATACAGAGGCTTTTTTACGTTTTAATTTGCCCCGCGCTTTTCCGTAATGAGAGGGACTCAATCTTGGGCTCAACAATGAATGTGATATTTGACTGTCTACTGAGGAATTTGCGTGGCAGAAGATAAAACGGGAGATTCGGAGGTTGGAGGCAAACAGACGTGCCAGACACATTTCCAGGACCACACATGTTCATTCTTTATTCAGGATCAAATTCTGCCAATACTGGTAAATCTGAATTCCACAGTTTTAAAAGCAACCGGAGCCGATTCCTCCATTTAATCTCTAAGGGTGACAAAAAGGAGCTACTGAAGCTTTTTAAACCCCTAAATTAATTTATAGACACTCAGTCTGCAACAGTTCTGACTCCCATCATCAGATCTAAAGTGATTTACAATCTATTTGCTAATTTTTCTCACTTTTCACTCCTCAGCAACTTTGTTCCAATTCCCGTGAAAGCTTGGGGTGTATTCCTGGCGCTGCGTTTTCAGATAGGATAAATAAATCAAGCGCAGACCCAACAGAGAGCAGGGAAAGCGACTGGAACGAGCAGCATGGAACAGAAACAGGCATATGGTGAAGACGCTGGAGCTTTTCTGCTGTATGAGAGGAGGACAGCTTCTCGCTCACACAGACTCCCAGATCTAATTGAGTCAGCTGTTCATACGCTGATGTTTAAGGTGAGATTTTACTCAGTAAATGTTTACAGAGGCAGCGCAGCTCTTCCCGCCTCAGCCACAGCTGTGGCAATGTCCCAAGAACCTCCAGAGAACGCAGTTAGCCGGTTTACACCAGGTGACACCGCTCATCTTTACGCTACCAAGCTGCTAAATGATCACACATTAGAAAATTACATTTCCCCACACAACCCCAGTTCTTTCTAACACTGAAATGATCTGCTGTTAGGTAAGTTCATGAAGTACAGCGCATTTGTCAAACTCGAGGCCCAAGGGCCAAACCTGGCACGCTGTAGCTTTTTATGTGGCCCTCTAGACTCCACATTACATCAGTAAGCTCCTCCAGTTTTTCACAAATCTGCAAAATTCACACAAAATTAACAGATTCCCACATTTTTTTCTGATTTTACTGACATTTTTTCTCAAAATTGGCCAAAAACATTGAGCTTAAGTGACTGCTGCCTCAGCCTTACTTGATGTCAAGTTATATTCTGTGATCGACAATTAGATCAATTAATAAAAAGTTACATTTGACACAGTAGCATAAAAGTTCCTTACAAATATCTCTAAATTAGCACCACAAAATCTGTGATTTTGTTTGCAAAAAAACAAATAAAAACACAAATACGATCATAAAATCCTGGATGGACTGATCAGTGTGAAAAGATGTTCAATAGTTTATTTGAAGAAACACTTAGTGAATGCTGAAGCAGCTGTTTATTGATATTTTAACAATTTAATGGCTGCTTCACTATTAGGGAATTATTTACATAAAACAAGCTCCTATATGTAGCTGGAAAGTTTCTTGTAACTTAGTTCTGTCTTAATTTATGTGTACTAATATATTTGAGCAAGAAGCTACATAAAAATACTTGATTTTTGTGTTTTTGCATTGTGATTATACTTAATGCTACCAGCTGACCGACAAACATTGACTAAATAAATGTTACATTTCTTTGAGGTCTTCATTTCACAAGGAAGTTGGTTTGTAGGTCTAATGGTTGACGCATCCCTTCTCTGTGTTTTAGTCAGAAGAAAGCTTTCCATTTTCGGTTACAACCTAAGCCACTGACCACAGGGAGAGATTATGAATTTACCAGCCAACAAATGAGACTCTCAAAAGGCTTATGTTGTCTGAAAGCGCACACAGTTGCCACCACATTTATATTCCACACACAAACACAGCCATGAAGGCTGGAACAGTTGATCCAGTATCAACCCTGGTCCCAGTAGGTTAGCCGGAGAAAGATCCTATTAAACCGTGTAACTGCTGCAGCAGCGAGCAGAGGAGGGGGAATACAGCACTGACCTCCATCTGCTGTGGTCAGCTCGGCAGCGGAGTCGGAGCTTACCCCGTATCTGATGAAGAACCTGAGTTCAGAACAAATTGAGAGAGAAAAGGGAAAAGCAGAGGTGGATGGTGAGCGGCGAGAACAGCCGTCCGCAACAAATGCGCTGTGAGGCTTTCGTGTCAGGGTGACAGGTGCATTATCACGGGTTAATGAGAAGCCCGGTGCTGCCTGTGGCTGCAATCAGGGGGCCGCTGCCTCCGCTGGCACCGCCATCAATCAGACCAGACAGGAACCCTCACTCAAGAGTACGGAGCCGCAGACCCAGAGGTGGAGGCCGCCCGCACAAACGGCGTGAATATGCCGTCAGAGTGAGTACGCATGCGCATTAAGAGGTCCGCGACAGTTAAAGAGGAGCTGTCAGTTCTGCATACGCGACAAGATACCAAAAAACATAAGTCAATAAATTGTTTTTAATAACTAGATGAATATACAGTGGCGCAGTTGGTAGCACTGTTGCCTTCCTGGGTTCGATTCCCGGCCGGGGTCTTTCTGCATGGAGTTTGCATGTTCTCCCTGTGCATGCGTGGGTTCTCTCCGGGTACTCCGGTTTCCTCCCACAGTCCAAAAACATGACTGTCAGGTTAATTGGTTTCTCTAAATTCTCCCTAGGTGTGAGTGTGTGTGTGCATAGTTGTTTGTCCTGTATGTCTCTGTGTTGCCCTGCGACAGACTGGCGACCTGTCCAGGGTGACCCCCGCCTCTCGCCCTTAACGTAGCTGGAGATGGACACCAGCAACCCTCCCGACCCCATTAGGGACAAAGGGTGAACAGAAAATGGATGGATGGATGATGAATATACATGCATTGTTGTTGTTTCAAAGCGTATTTTAAGCAGAGTCTAGCTGCTGCACTCAACAACAAAACACGGCTCCGTCTGTTGATGGTCTGACTGGTTAACTGCCAAGTCAGGACGTCATACAGCTGTTAATAACAAAGTGTGTGACGTGTTTATTGAACTGAGCGACTGAAATTGTTTTCCCAAGTTGTTTTTTGCCGGTTTATTCATGGCTTCTACTTGTTCCAGACTAATTTGTGAACGTAACACACCTGGTTGGGGTTCATGGGTGGAAACAGCTAGCTTAGAAACCGACCCAAACCGTCTCCCTCCTGCCGTGTTGATCAAATTACCACTTAGCCTGAATTCAAAACACGATTTATATCACCATACCATAAACAGCGTTTCTCCTTTACACCGGAGCAGCATTAAAAACGTACAAAAGACGAGATGCTAACCAGTTTTTTACATACATGCTAGGCTACATGACAGTGCTCGGCATTGTCTCCATGGTTACCAATGGTTACCTTCTCCATAATATGATATTTGATTGCATATTTCTAATCGTACTCACTTATAAAGTACATGAACGTTAATCTTCTTACCTTGTAAAAAGTGTTCGCTGCAAATCCGTGATTAGGGCTGACAGTCATTATGATTAACGGCTGTAACTTATTCTCTCATTAAAAGTCATAAAATAAAATGACAAGTTTGGTTTCTATCCTTGTCTGTTTCTGCAGCCGACCGCGCAGCACCCTATTACCATTCTTAAAGTGAAATCAACTAAATGAAAGCCATTTTAGCTTGCAGATTGGTTGGTTGTTTTGACGTCCGTCATGGCGGAGTGGGCGGAGTTTCGAAGAGAGTGACGTCACATGCAAACGGTCAACAGCCGTCCGTTTTTCTACGTGTACGTCAATCTGACAATGTATGCTGACCTGACAGAACACCGGCCCACATGAGATCGGCGTCGGCTCGTTTCAGCCCGAAGTGCTCTGATGGAGCCGCATTACCGCGTTAATTTGGTGCGATTATCAGGTATTTACGGACACAATGAGGGATAATTAGCACTTCAAGCACAGATCTCAGGTGTGATCATCAAACCGTGTTAACTGTACCGCAGCACATAATACAGTGCCGGATGTATTCAGGTTTTAACTAGATGCCTTGAAAGGCTTTTTTTTCTCCTTCCAGCTGGAGATCTTATTATAAATAATAACAATACATTGTGCTGAGCCAAATAACAGCTTTTCACTGCGAGGAGTTTTGTTTTTCTGGCTTGTTTGTCCTTTTCCCCTAATATTTGCTCTAATGAGAAAGGTTCTGCAGAATTTGCTTTTACTTTCATTGCTAGGGACACAACAAACCTGATCAAACTACTCCTACTCAATAATAAATGTTGGAATCACAAAGTTGGTTTGCACAATAAAAATTATACAGTGTGTTTAAAAAGTATTTGCACTCTTGGAAATAGTGCAAACCAATTTCCATGGATGTTTTACACTTTTTACTGCTTTTACAAATCTAACATGATCAAAAATATGGACTCGCTTTAAAGTGACTGTAGTCAGGTCTGGGCGGTTGCTATGACGACAGCAGATCTTTAATGTGTTGTGGTGCTAAACCATTCAGTAATTTATAAACTTACAGTATTTTAAAGTCTATCCTCTGAGCTACAGGGAGCCAGTGGAAGGACTTTAGAACTGGATGATATGCTCCGTCTTCCTGGTTTTAGTCAGAACACCAGCAGCAGCGTTCTGGATCAGCGGCAGCTGGAGGATTTTTTTAGGTAGACCTGTGAAGACACTGTTGCAGTTATTGATGCGACTAAAGATAAACACATGGATGAGTTTCTCTAGATCTTGCTGAAACATTAATCCTTTAATCCTTTAAATGAAATTTGTAATAGACTTCTTATTAATAGAGTGACATAAAGGAGTGTGGTTTGTATAACCAACTTGCACAAAGTAACTGTATTTCCAAATAAATGTGTATTTATTGATGTTTTCATTGAATAAACAGTGGAGAAAATAGTAAAACTATTAATCCTGACAACATTATTAATTGCATTTAACATAATAATAAATAAAAACTCTTAATGATAACAACCGTTAGTTTTTCACCAGTCAAAGCTTTATGGGAGCGTGAAATGAGAAAACCACTGTGGAAGAAAACTCAGATCAAGGCTGGACTAGAGTTTGCTAAAAGACAGAAAGTTCTTTGGTTTGATGAGACCAAAATAGAGATCTTTGGAAAACAGACAAGACATAATGTACATAATGTTTGGTGGACACCAAACCAAACACATCTCCACTGTGAAGCATGGTGGTGGCAGTATGATGGTGCAGCAAGTGCTGGAAGGTCTGTACAAATAGAAAATAAAATGAAATCAACAAAATCTCAAATTCTGGAGGACAATTTGTTTCCGTCGGCAAGAGAACATTTATAATCCTGCAAGATAACGACCTGGAGCATCCAGCTAATGCAGAAATGGTTTGAAGACAAGAAGGTGCCCGTTCTGGAGTGGCCTAGTCAAAGTCCAGACCTGTTCACACAACCTGACAGAGCTGGAACAGTTTAGCAGGAAGAATAGAAGAAAACCGCAGACTCCCTGCTGTGACTGAATTCAAAGGTGCATCTACTAAATGCTGACTGGAAGGAGATGAATATTTGTGCAAATATTCATTTTATGTCACTATGTAGTCGACATTTAAGGATTTCTTTTGTATTTCTTTTGTCAACCAAGTCAAAACTGTAACTTTAAAGGGTGAAACATCAAAGGGAATGAATATGTTTTATAAGCACTGTAAACAAAAGTAAAATGTTTCAAAAAATGCTTCAATTCTAAACAAAAATAAAAATTTTAAAGGAAACCTCAGCTAAATATTTACATTTTAACCTCAGGATTATTTATTCATTATGACTTAATGTGAAAGATTTGACTGCCAACTATTATCAGATTCAAATACTAGGAAGAGCTAATTAAACAAGCCATCAAGATAAATTATTCCTCTGGTTGAAGCTAATTTGGTTTCATGGGCGGATAAACAAGTTCCAGGGCCTGAGGGCAGTGATTTGTTGTTGCCCCCCCACTGATATTATTTTTGACCTGGCAACCTGTGAGCAACCAACCACTGAAGGCTAAATTAATAATAATAATAATATACTGAATGAAAGAGCAAAAATATTTAAAAATATGGGAATACCTTGGACAAATATTCATAGTTCTTGTATATTTTGTATGAGGGAATATTAAGGCTATACTAAAAACAAGTTAAAAAAATATCAGAATGAAGTTATAATAATTTGAGAATTATATTCTCATATAATATTATGAGAACAAAATCACAATATTCTGTTTTTTGCAAAACAGAGACAAAAATGGAAACAATGTGGGGGAAAAAAGTAACAATGCAATAATTTTTTTAAAAAGCAGAAAGTCATAGGAATTCAAGAATTAAGTCAATATTTCAAGAATAAAGTTGTAATATTACCAGAATAAAATCATAATACTATGAAAAAATAAAGTCATAACATTATGGACTTTATTCTCATATAATTTTCACTGTATTCTCATATGACTTTATTCTCATAATTTTATTTAATTGTATTTTTTCTTAGCATGGCCCTAATCAAATAATATTTGCTTTCTAGTTCTAGTTCCATTAACAGTAAGCTTTTCCCATTGTGGATTATGCTTTTGCTAGAATCCCCTCTGATGTCCAGACCCCTAATTTATACAGTAAGCACAGTGCAAAAACAAAATATAGCACATAAATAAATAAAAATCAGTGTGCTGGCAAACAGATTGCAGATGGCAGGGAGAAAACTGCTTAAATACACGTTATTGTTGATTTCATGCATAATTTATGAAACAAAAATCACATATTTTATCCACTGAAATCACAAAATAATTTAAGACGAGTTTGTGTCTTACTAAAAATACGGCTTCAGTGTGAGAAGGGAAGGCTGGACCAGCTTTATGCTCCGTTTTATAGACTCATTGCTTTAAATAAAAAGTATTTGCCCACCTTCACACCTTTTAAAAGCCCAAGGCTACAATTTTGTTTGGTTTTTTCTGGAAATCTGAGTAAGTCTTTTGATTTCTTTTAGGTTCCATTTTCTCTCCTTGAAAACGTGTTTATGACATTTATCCAGTCTTTTTCTTCTGTTTAAATCATGAACTTGAACCTTAACTCAAACAAACGAGGTCTGCCTGATTTCTGTGGGCCGACTCGTCGTGGAAAGGTTCCTCGTTCCAACTTTCCATCACTTTGAATTTAGGGCTCTCACTGTGGTTCACTGCAGTTGTGAAGGTTTATGAAATGGATTCATAAACCTTTCCAGACTGGAAATCAGTGACTTTGTTTTCGTCTGTTCCTAAATTTCTTTAGATTGGGTCACGATGTGTTGCTTTATGCCCGGTGCGGCATTTCTGTGGATTTTTCTTCAACCACCAGGGGGCTCTTCAGCAGGAAGTGAATCACTGGAAGTCAAACCTGGAAATCAAATAAGAAAGCGCTAATTTTCATTTAGAACAAACATGCTAGCAGCAGGCACGAGTGAGAAATGATTTCAAACTCATCATGGAAACAACAGGAAGAAGTTCATATGATGCCGCTTTTAAGTGGAGGGCTATCGATCTGGCAGTACAGATCGATAGCTGCTGCACGTAAGCTCGGCGTGAACGGATCGGCGTTGGAGACAGAGGGCTGCGTCCTTAACAGCAGATTTAAAGGACGCAGCCCTTGTGGAAAACCGAGAGCAGCGGAGATACCAGCGGCTTATAGCCCAGTGCAGCTTATATATGTACGATTCCAGTTTTCTTTTTTTTTAACTTTGTGGGTGAGGCTTATAGTGAGATGCGCTCTATAGTCCGGTAAATACGGTAAGTAATTTCTTGGTTGGTATTGGTGTGACTAGTGGAAATTACCTTATCTTTCCAAAACAAATATGGTTAATTAACAGAAAACGTGTGATTTAAGAAGTGTGGCATCTGACATGACGTCGGCTCTGCCGCCATGCGGAAGCAGCTTATGACATGGGAAAAATGTCTTGTTATAAACTGAAATAATCTGCCAATGAAACTAGTATTTTTCATCAATATTAAGGAATTATTTACGTAAAACAAGCTTCTAGGTCTTGCTAAAAAGTTACTTGTCAGTTAGTTTTGTCTTATTTAAAGTGTACTAGGATATATTCACCAGAACCTAGACCATAAATACTTGTTAAGGTTTTGTGTTTTTGCGGTGTGTGCATAAGGCAGATGGCTTCACTATCAGGCGATATTTTCTTTTCTTTCTTCATCACTCGTCACTTTTTGTTGTTTCTTTCATACCCATCCCTCCTCCTCTTCCTCTCACCTCCGTCTCACTGGACTTCAGTGGAAACCATGAGTTTTCACAGACTCTGCTGATGCTCCCTGGTGTTTGGCGAGGTAGTGGAGCAACGCCAGAGTGATTTCAGCAGCCTTTCTTCTGCAGAGGCCAAAGAGGCCATGTGAAAACGAGAGCTTGCCCTTATCGAGCCGGATTTACCCAGCGTGGAGATATAAAGAGCTGGGGACAGGAGGAAGGGAAGAAAGCAAGGAGGATCTGTCCATCATCCTCCTGGATCCTCCAAGCCAGTGGGCAGGAAATGAGGCGAAGGACACCCACTGACCTGAAGCCACTTGCCTGCTCTCCGCCTATCTCCGAAACAATTTAAACTGCTAATGGAACTGGACTGATCCTCTTTCTATGGCACACACAGGGCCGCTGTGACTCACACTGCTCATTTCTGATTAGAGCTCCTCGGGCTTCAGGGGTAATCTGCACCAGACTCCGGATAGAGCCAGACGGTTATGTTATTATACATATCTGTCAGACAGACTGATACGTGGAGCAGACTGAGTGCTCTCTCTTTGTTTGTGTATGAGGGATAGGAAAGGTTGTGAACAGGAAAGGGCCAACCAGAGGGAGGTCAGCCTGCAGGTGGAAGATGCGGGGGCTGACTGAACACATGCAGCCGGGGACAGGATGCTGGGGGCGGGGGCTGCTGCAGCTGCAGCGAGACCGCCACCATCATCGGATCGCCACCGCAGGAGCAGAAAATATTACGAGTACATCGATTGCAGTTTTCTGGTTGATCGTCCATTACCAATATTTAAAAAGCCTGATCTGCTGACTCCGATTTTGGCCGGTACTAATTGTTTCTGTCTAAATATTAGGGATGCTCCCATCAGGATTGTTGCTGCCGATTCCAATACCGATCATGCATGAGGCCGATCTCTGCCAATCACCGATCTTTGCCGATAGCCTTAATTTTTCGCTTTAAGTATAAATTATACTATGTTATCTGGCAAAATGGAAAAATTATCTGGCAATAAATTCACCTAATTTAGACATAATAGATATATTTTAATACATATGTAAAAATCGTTTTGTTTAAGTTACACGCTGCAGCTGTAAGCAGCTGTTCAGTGTGAGAGTTCACCGTCTGGTGGAGGTTGAGAGGCGCTCCGTCTGTGAAATATCACTACCAGTAGCGCGTAGCGGCGGTCCAAGAGCGAGAACAGAACCGGCCTCTTACACCGCCAGCTCAAAGACTTGAATTATTTATCGGGTTATTTGTTTAGCTTTCTGACCGTCATGCTAATCCAGGTGAATGTTATTATTTGTGCGCTGCTTAGAGGTCAGTGGATGATTTTTAAACCTTTGGCTGAGGTAGATAAGATAAGCTTCACATGTCAGTATTGGCCGATCACCGATCTCCCAAAATTAAGAAAACTGGTGCCAATAAATTGGTGTAACCCCAGAGAACACATTTTAATTAGCAGTAAAAAGCAGGATAGCAGTTCTTTTAAATTCCTTCCACAATTAGAAAGTGGAAGGAAAATATATTGCGGTTTTCTTTTTTTGTTGTTGTCTAGAAATCAAAATCTAAAAGGTTCTAAAAATGTTTTTACGTTGATTAAAAGTGTTTTTTAGCAGGTCTTTTGGGGTTTGTATCTACCTACTTTGCAGAATAACTCATGTTCAGTCAGATTAGACGGAGAGCATCTGTTTTCGAGCTTCGTCACTGATTATCAAGGTTTTGGGCTTTGACTAGGCTCTTCAAACATGAATATCAACAGCTTTGATTGAAACCATTTCATTGCAGCTCTAGCTTTATATTTGGGGTTGTTTTTGCTGAACGGAGAAACTTCACCAAGTCTTTTGAAGCCTCTAAAATGTGTCAAGGCTCAGGGGCCAAATTTGGCCCGCCATAACCTTTTATGCGGCCCTCTAGAACCTGGAGAGACATAAACCTTCAAGTTTTTATCAATCATATTAAAGCCGTTTTGATTTGCATTCTGTCAAATTACATTAATGTGTAAAATAATTTCATGTCATTTAACTTTAAGGAGGACTCATTAAATGCGGAGACACCTATTTATTCTTATTCTAACGTTTAATCTGTAGTTTTATTGATAAATTTGCCACAAATCTTTGCATCCCTTAAGCAAAAAATCTGTTCTGATTAAATATTCGCAGGCAAACATCTGTAAAAAATAAACACCAACTCAACATCTCCATCACTCATCTCTGTTATTGTATTTGGTCTCAGTGGGACCATTACAAAACTCACTTCCCCTGCCTTGAACTGGCCGACCGACAGACGGAGCATCCTTCCTCATGTTGTTTGACCTCAGCAATTTATTTCAGTTTGTCAGCTGTCAGGTCAGTCGACACCGGCAGCAGAAAAATATCCTGCTGCAGAACGGAGAAAAACATCAAACTACCTGTAAACAGCTGCTTTCTGAATCTGTCAGTCTTGTACTTACTCTTTGAATTTATTGCTTTTTATTCCTCTTCGTTTAGGTTTGGGTTTACATATCAATCTGATATGATGAACAATAACATTTAAAAAAATTGCAAATATTAGAATTCATTCTTAGGATTCCTTTAAAAAAAAAAAAAATCAAGATAACATCAAAAACAATTTATTCACTTTGATCAGAAACATCAAAGTGAATAAAGCTCATCAAGATGCTGAAAGCAGCACCTAATTAACAGCAGACATGTTTGATGGGGAAGTACCGGCCCATTACTCATCCGAGTCATTTATGAAAACACAGTTGTTGATACCAAGTGGCTGTTTTTGGTAAAGCGACATGAAACCCTCCTATTTACTGTAATGCAATGGAAGAAAATGGGAATCTTTTCAATGCGCTTGGCGCTAAAAACACCTGGAAACCTGAGCTGAATTAGCTAATGAGTTTATTTTTACGTTTTTCAACTCTTTTGATTCGTGAAATGTTTAATTTACTGGTCAAAACAATAATAAAAAAGTGGATCTGCTGCAAAAGGGACAGACTTACCGTTTCTAGGGACGTCGCTTGTCGGATTTGTTTTTAAAGAACCTGGGAGGTTCGGGAAAAGTTGCTAAATATAGGCAACGTTGCCAAGAATGCTCCCGCTTCCAGTTAATGCCGTGTTCTGATTCGCTTTACGGCAGTCACTGCTGCAAAATGCCGCGCATATGTGGTATCGTGCAGTCTCTGTACCGCCACGTAACGGTAGATACTATTTTTTAAAAATTACTCTCTGGTTTTAGAATAAAAATAGATATCCGAGCCCTGATCGGGATGTAACGCCAGGTTCCGATCGAGTCTGAAGTCACGTGACTGGCCCGATTTCCGACCACTTGGCGCCTTCTGCGCAGGGTCACCTATCGGGTTGGGACATCCAGTACAAACCACTATTATGGTTAAAATTAATTGCCAAGCATAAAATAACACCATATGTCGTCCACATTAAATGGTTAAAATTAGTATTGTAATTGTCTCCTTCTTATTAACCAAGAACGTTCCAGAAACTGGAGTATTATTTTATTACTTTTTCTTACAGTGACAACATTTTTGACACAACTTAGCAAGTTTCAGCAGGACTTGATTTTGTTTTTAAAAGACATAATTGACCGACTCATAGCGTACTCCTGAAGCAGTACTGAAGCATTGCAAAGTTTTCTTCCTGTTTTGATATTACTCATTGAATATACGGCTTGCATCGTATTTCAGTACATTTCCAGTTAACTTTGAAAGGACAAACCGTCTCGGAAATGTAGCATTTTGCTCTGAATTTCATAAGCAGCCAGTACCGTCTATCCACTGCTATGAGTGTCTTTGTAAATGATTTAAAACACAAAGGTTGTTGGGTTAACGCCAAAATCTGTTAGATCACATCATACATTATGAAGACAGTGAACACCAAAACCATGTTACATCTTTAATTAACTGGTGTGTAAAGTACAGCCATCTTGTCCAGCTGACATAAAACAACACATAACCCCAATCTGATACCTGGGACTGGATCAGGACATTATTATATTGTCAAGAGTTTTTCTCTTTAGATTAAAGCGAGAAGCTAACTCCACCTCTTTCCTTGTTTGTCCCATCGCTCATGCTAACTGGTTTAAGCGGTTGAATCCGTCTGTATCCTTTCTTATTCACAAGATCAGACTTGTGATCTTAATCTGAAGCTGACATCTCTAAGGTATCTGTTGCAACAGCCAGTTCCTGCTGCTAAATACAACAATTGTTTGGTTTTATATTAAAATATGTGTTAAAAAGTGCTTCATAAGAAATGCAACTTAAAGTTATGACAGTGTGACTGAATTTGCCAGGAGACACACAAGCAAATGACAGGGCCGTAACTGAACATGTTCTCACAACACCATAGTGGATCAGTGGGAGGTTCAGTGGGAGTTTGTTGTTTGGTTTAAGAGCAGCAGCCTGCGCAGAGGAATTTGCTTCTGGCATGACACCATGCGATTCCCTGTTTCCTGTAAAAACAGTCAGGCACTCAGGATATCTGGAGATCTTTTTCTTGCACTGCAGAGGAACAATCTCACAAAACGAGGAGCTTTTTGTTCAGTTGAGCCACAGGAGTAGTCAGTCCCAATCTGCAGAAAGCATCACTTAGACAACAAGAAGACAAACGGAAAAGCTCAGATGCTGAAATGTTGTAAAATCACTGATTTTATACGCAGGATTACAAAACAATTTTTCTTCTTGCGCTTTAAAGAGCCACGGCGCAAACAGTAATAGGTGCATACTGCCATCTGCTGGCTGTTTAGGTGCAAAACCCGCAAAAGAATACAAAGATAGAAAACTGGCAATTAATCAAAGTATTGTATCTACAGCTCAGGAAAAAATATAGACACCACTTAAATGATCAGTTTATCTGATTTTAGTCTTTATATGTATATTTTTGAGTAAAATGAACATTGTTGTTTTATTCTATGAACTACTGACATGTCTCTGAAATTCCAAGCAAAAATTTAGTATTTATTAGCAGAAAATGAGAAATGGTCAAAAATAACAACAAAAAAATGCTTTCAGACCTCAAATAATGCAAAGAAGACAAGTTCATATCCATTTAGAAACAACAATACTAATGTTTTAACTCAGGAAGAGTTCAGGAATCAATATTTGGTGGAATAACCAGGTTTTCAATGGGGTTCAGTGCAGTGGGCTCTGTATATACAGTAGCTATATATTTTATTTCCTTTATTTAACTGGGTAAAAGCCCCACTGAGATCCAGATCTCATTTTCAAGAGGGACCTGTGCAGAAATGTGCAACACACAACAACCTGGTTACACACAACTAAATATTTGGCTAATCTAATGTTCAGAAATTTAAATTTTCATCCTTTTCTAGTTTTGGTTCAGGAAATCGAACTATATTTATCAACTATATGCATAAGTACAAACAAAAAAACCTGTTAACACATTAATGTTGTAAATCATTGATTTTTTTTACATTTATTTTTATATCTGTAATATCTGCTTTCTGTTTTGTTTTTATACCAGGTATTTACTGTAGAAACATATAAATCATTGGCATATTTATTTCATATTCAGTGTATGGTTAGTTTTTTATTTGTTTTCTCAATTAAAAAATAAATTGAGCTGTACAGAACTGTTTAAAGTAAAACATGTGTGATAAAATTATTACCTGTAAGGCACCAAAAGGAGAGAAAGAAACAGATTCATGATTCATAATAGTTTAGGTTTATTCATTATAATAAAAAAAAAACATAGAAACTTTCTAATGGCTTTCAAATCCACATTTTTCCCCTCTACCAAATGAAATCCTTACACAAAACATTTTATACAAAAAGTCTTCATTTTCCATCAAGTTAAATTAATGTGGAGGTTTGCAGGGTAAAAAACCCAAAAATGACTGTTTCATGTTGATGAGCATGATTTAAAAAAAACAACATAAAAATGTAGTCTGGTCACTCGTCTCCCCTAAAAACAGTTATTTAATTTTATTATTTAATTTTAAATGAAATGGATTAATCAAAGCAACATTTTTCAGTCAGTGATGCTCTAATAAATTTGAAATCACCTTTATTTTAAGTTTTTTCTTTGCCCATCGTTACTGGATGTGTCTAAGTAAAGTTGAATCAAATTTATAAAGGTTTATTTAGATTTATTTCACACAGAATTATATATTTTAAATAGTTATTTCTGTTCATTTACATAATTCAAGGGAAACCTGAAATTCAGTTTATCAGAATATTTCAATATTTCTTTAAAACAAATGAGAAAAGGATTTTTACTACAGAATGTTGTAACATCTAAAACAAAAACTCTCCACATGGTGGGTAACCCATAAAAGTTAAAGAATTTTAGTGGAAGGTTAAGTGGAAGGAAAAAGTGCTTCTCAAGCAAAACTAATTCAAAGGTTTGTGTGACCACCAAATACTTCTCTGAGCTGTGTGAAATGAATTCATGAATTTTACTGATTTAAAATAGATGAGCTTTTTGAAATAATTCATTGTTATGCGCCTGTATAACCTAGGCCAGACTGAACAATATTGGCTGTCTTATTTAAAATTTTTAAAAAAGAGCTTAAAATACTTTCACTAGATTCAACATTAAAGAAGTAACAGTATAGGTTCATGAGTAAAGACAGATTAACTTCAGCGACTTCAATTTCTCAGATTCAGACTGAATAAATGCTGACGAGGCGCAAAGGGAGCCACTTCCTGAACAATAGAGGAAACAAGAACAGTAGGACTCTTAAAACAAGAGCATGTGGGTGAAAAACTTTCCCTTATGAAATGCTGACCAAGCACCAACGTGCCTTAATCCCTTAGTGAACATATTTACAAGATGACATGAAAACATAAAAAATATAAAACAGAAAGTCACACACACAGCTGACAGGAAGATTCAGAAGATGATGGACAACACTGCACTGTAAAACATTTACAGGTGGTTTAACTTGAAAATGAAAGTCCACCTGCTGCCTTGAAAATGCAATTTAAGTCAACAAGAAAATTGTTTTGGTTTTAACTCAGAAATTTACGTTCATGAAGTTGATTTAACAAGAGACAAGTTGTCTAAACATTGTTTTTTAACTTCATTAATCTTGAATTGTGAGTTTTAACTTAATGCTGCAATTTAAACCAAATAATTATTTCACAATATACAATAAAAAACCTGCCCTCACCCAGTTAAAGAGCCACATTTCTCTATTATTTTACCCACAATATCAAGTTAAACTAAATACTTATTTTACTTTATAATAATTTAAATTCTTGTTTCAAACTGCAGGAACAAAATTTCTGATCTGATAATGAATTTTATTAAACATCCCAATGAATTCAGCTCAGAAACATTTAGTGTGAACAGGACATTATCCTCAAGCTTTGCTAACTGAGAATTGCATTAAAATGAACATTTGCCTTAATAAAACACAAGAGTCAGATCAATGTAACGCACTTCCATCTCAGGAGACAAAACCATGCCGCTAAGCATTCTGGGAAATAGTTCCCACTCCTGTCTGTCTCTTCTTCCAGTTTTTTTAAGTGCTAACCTAAAAACTCTAGTTTATTCAACTCTTGGAGGTTTGACTAAATTAATAAAAAGTTAACACAACTTACTGCTGTAAGTTTATCTTTCACAAACTCACATTTAGGTTCAAAATCTAAAACTGGATAAATTTATTTGACTTAAACATTTGAGCCACATTTAGTTGTGCCTACTATCTTCTGCTCTTTACAGTGTAGGGAGTAGGATGAAGTGGTGGCGAGGTCAGCAGAGGTCAGCAGAGGTCAGCGGATGTCAGGGTTACCAGGTCAGAGCTGATTTTCAACCAAACCAAAAACCTCCACCACTGCAGCGCGGAGCAGAACGCTTACTCAGCACCAGAAATACCAGATGCAGGATCACAGGGTGACGGTAATCCTTAAGACGGGCCCACAAACACCCCCACACACACACCCACCCCCACACACACTGGCTTCCCTCCCATCTGCCTGCCTAGAAATCT
The DNA here is from genome assembly GCF_002775205.1 of Xiphophorus maculatus. Lineage (NCBI taxonomy): Eukaryota > Metazoa > Chordata > Actinopteri > Cyprinodontiformes > Poeciliidae > Xiphophorus > Xiphophorus maculatus. The sequence continues at coordinate 5,969,316 of NC_036444.1, read as the reverse complement.
ACTGATCTGGCTCTCAGATCGCTAAATCTCTCTAAAGTGCTCGCTCCAACGCCGCGCCGCGTTTGCCGAGGTCGGCTGAGAAACGACTAAAATCTAAATGAACATTTGCACAGAAGCAAATTATTATGACAGAATATTAGGGTTGCAATTAGAAAATAAAAACAATAGATTTTTACAAGATTTACAGTGATAACATTACCATGATAAAGTTGAAATATTATGACTTTATTCTGGTAATTTTGAGATTTTATTCTTGCAATATTTGGACTTTAGTCTCATATTACTACTGTTTAATTCTAGAAAAATGACTTTTTCCCCATATTTCTGTTTTAATTTACAGAAAACTTGCTGAGCTCAGTGGTCGGGGCGCAGAGGCGGTCCACCGTGTTTTTGTCATTTTTGTACTGAATTTTATACTGATCTCCCTGTGTATTATAAGCCTGGTGGGGGGCAAGTAAAGCCTGGCGGACCGGCTTTATAATACACAGGGGGAAACCTTGAATTTTTTCAGAGTTTGGCCCCAATACTCCGTCATAAACAATAAATTCTTAACCTTAAAAAAAAATCCCATCAAATGAGTCCATGGTGTGTGTCGAGGATGACTGAGAGCTGAGTGTGAATTACTGAGTGTGGGACATGTTGGGTGAGTGTGTGAGAAATCTGCACAGCTGTTGAGACACGAGAACCTCAAATGGTGAAGACAGCTGTCTTAATTTCTTTATATGTGTGTGTGTGTGGCTGTGTGTGTGTGTGTGGAGGAGAGGCGGAGGGGAGTCGGTCCATCTGTGTTGAACTGGCTGGCTTCGTGCTCGGCTCAGTACTTCGGTACTTTGGTGTAATCCTCCTGGACGACGCTCTTGCACAGACACATGGAGAGGATCATCCCCAGGAGCTGCAGCAAAACGAGTCATCAGAAATTAAACTCACCAACAAATTATCGAACATTCTCTGAAAAGTCACTGAAAACTGGGAATATTTCCTCGGAATGAAGAAACTTCATTTTACATATTTTTATTCTATTTTTTCCATGTTTTCTGTAAATAATATCCACTGTGAAACCAGGAGCTGTGAGAATAATCTAACTTGTGCTCCACCTCGGTTAGGTTGAATGGGGAGCATCTGTTTTGCCACAGAATATTAAATGGACTTTGACTAGACCATTCTAACACATGAATCTGTTTTGATCTGAACAGTTTCACCGCAGCTCTAGCTGTATGTTTGGGGTCAATAACCTGCCATTGTCCTAAACGCACTGCAAAAAATGTCTCTAATTCCAGTAAATACCACCAGCTGTGGTTGCCAGAATTTATAAAATCTGTATAAACATTCAGTAAAATCTGTATTTATATAATCCATAAATTTCCATAATTATATACAAATTTTACAGTAAAATCCGTATAAATACAGTAAAATTCTGTGGTAACCAGAATTTTACCATACAGGTACGGTAAAATTTATAGATTTTGTAAATACAGATTTTTTACAAATTTATATGGATTTTAATGTATTTATTTAAATGGTAAAATTCTGTGGTTGCCAGAATTTTAGCAAAAAAAATAAAGTATTTACCATATTTGTTTACAGTAAGATCCAGATAAATACAGATTTTACCATATATTTCTAAACGGTTTGCTGTAAAAAAAAAAAATCTGTATTTATAAATTATGCTCTATTTATACAGCAAAATAAAATTTTCACTTCCAATTAAATTCTGGCAATTCTATCATATAAATACATAATTATTTATATTTATAATTATTATTTATAAAATTCTGTGGTTGCCAGAATTTTACCATATAAATATGGTAAAATCTGCATAAATACAAATTTCATCGTATTTATTCAGATTTTACCGTATAAATACAGATTTTACAGTAGTAATATAAATCTTACACAAATCCGTATTTACACGGTAAAATTCTTGCGACCATAGCCGTTAGTATTTTACTGTATACTAGAGATGTTTATTTTTACAGTGCTCTCACCAGCTTCCCTGTTCCTGCTAAAGAAAAGTATCCCCACAGCATGATTCTGCCACCACCACCACCATGTTTTACCATGGAGATAAGCAGGGTGGCATTGAACCAAAATAGAAAACAATGCTTACATTTCTTTGTGTTGAATACAGTGATGTTTGTTTCTGTTACATAACCAATGTGGGAACGCTCACTGGGTCAGAACATTTTCACATCTTTACAGAACATGATAGAAAGTTAGAAATGAACATCCTACCTCCACAACAGCCACCCCGATACAGATCCCCAGGATAATCCCACAGTTATCCAGCAGCCATTTTTCCACGCTGGTTATACAGCCCTGAAAGAGAAAAGCAGAAGTGTAAGAGGAGGAGGGGGCGAGAGGCTGAGCGATCGCAGCCGGACGTGCTCAGAGGCTTTTAACGGCAGAACTGTTGGCTTTGGGTCGGCTCTGTGGGGGGAAAGGAAAACAGCCTGTGACCTTCCTGAAGCACGCAGACCAAACAGCGAACAGCAGAGGCTTCCTGGAGCTCAACAAATGGTGCAGAATAAACAGCTCGTCTCAGTGGTCAGTGAGTCCAGCACTGATTATGTTCTGCTGAAATGCCACGCTGGAGTCACGCAGCAAACCGAGAGATGTGACGAGTTAAGGCACGTACCATTTCAAAGACAGGTGGCTGTGCTGACAGGCGCTCACAAAGGCCAAACTCTTTCACCTCGGTTCCCGGGATGGTGTCGTTACGACAGGAGCAGGAGTACAGATACTGCGTGCTGTTCTTGATCAAAGTGTTCTCGGACCAGTTACCTGGACCAGTCCACCCACAGCATTTCATCTGGAGACACGGAAGAGGTTGAGAGCAATGAGGAGATGGAACAGAAAAAAAATGTAAAAGTCATAAGAAAGAGAAAGATAAGAAACTTTCTAAACTCCTCCTTACTAAACTCCACATTGATATGGTTTCTTACCAGACAGCAATTATACACTGTAAAACACTCACAGGTGGTTTAACTTGAAAATGAAAGTCCACCTGCTGCCCTGAAAATGCAATTTAAGTCAACAAGAAAATTGTTTTGGTTTTAACTCAGAAATTAAAGTTCATGAAGTTGATTTAACAACAAGAGACAAGTTGTCTAAACATTGTTTTTTAACTTCATTAATCTTGAATTGTGAGTTTTAATTTAATGCTGCAATTTAAACTAAATAATTATTTCACAATCTGCAAGAAAAAAAATCTGCCCTCACCTAATTAAAGAGCCACATTTCTCTATTATTTTACTCTCAATATCAAGTTAAAATAAATACTTATTTTACTTTATAATAATTTAAATTCTTGTTTCAAACTGCAGGAACAAAATTTCTGATCTGATAATGAATTTTATTAAATGAATTTTATTAAATTCCCAATGAATTCAGCTCAGAAACATCCGAAACAAAAACATGCCGCTAAGCATTCTGGGAAATAGTTCCCACTCCTGTCTTTTTCTTCTTTCAGGTTTTTAAGTGCTAACCTAAAAACTCTAGTTTATTCAACTCTTGGAGGTTTGACTAAATTAATAAACAAACTCACATTTAGGTTCAAAATCTAAAACTGGATAAATTTATTTGACTTAAAGAATAGAAGATAGTAGACACAACTAAATGCGGCTCAAATATTTTACAGTGTGGAAGACAAAGTCAATGTGAGAAACCTGGGAAGCAGGTAACATAAGTTTTGTTTTCTCTGAGATTAAAACAGGTTTTTAACACTAAAATTTGCCTTTATAATATTAAAGCTTGTTGCAGCAGAGCCATAGATAACTGTATCATCAGTATAAAAATGTACCTTTGCATTCACTGAATTATTTATTTTGCTTTTTCATCCTGTATGAAGACACACCTGGATTGTTTCTTTCCCATCAAATGAAGCGTGTTTTATTTATTTTGATCCGGTTGGACTCATTGACTCACCGTCCTCTGAACGAAGTCCCAGGCGTGCTCTGTGGTTTTGTTCTGACCCGTGTAGTTCACTATCAGTCCTCTAATGATGACGGACATCTCGTGTTTCAGCTGGAGAAAAACAGTGAACAGTTATAGAAAACAGTCAGCATGAGATGAGATAAAACCACACGGGTTCATGTTTGCCAACACTGAAATAATGAACAAAGTCAATCATTTTAGTTCATTACCAAATCAGAAAAGGCTCCATAAGTCTAGATTTGCAGCCAAATTTTTAAGAGTAGCACTACTTCACCATGCTTTTACTCAAGTAAAAAGTAGCCATCCAAAAAATTACTCAAGTAAAGAGTAAAAACGTATTTGGCAAAAAGTCAACTCAAGTATTGAGTAACTCAACAAATTATCATTTAATATTTAGGAATTACATAACCAGATGGACTAAATGTCAAGTTTTAGTAGAAATGTTGGTATTTTAAGGACAGAAATGACAATAATTCATTTGATTAACAAAAAATAACAAAATTAGGAAAAAGAAAATGTTTGCAAATCCCTTTCTTTCAATAAAAAAACTTAAAAACTTTAACAAAAACTGCAGGTGTGTGTCTGTGTCTGGTGAATGTTTGGTTAAAATTAGGGATGCACCGATTTATCGCCCAGCCGATTTCCCTAAATTTGGGAAATCGGTGATCGGACGATTTTTACATGTGAAGCTGATCTTAACCACTGACTCTATCTACCTCGGCAAAGATATTTAATTCAACTGCTATCTTCTTCTGCTCTGCTGCGATAGAGGTTTGGCTAGCAGACGGGCCCAACAGATCAGGTCTGTATGTTTGCAGTTAACAATAGTCATCTCATTGTTGGCTATTTCTTGTTACACGTAGCAACATTTTAGACAAAAAAAAAAATGGTATCGGCCAAAATCGGAATCGGCAGATCAGGTTCTTTAATAGATCAGTAATCGGTGATCGGCCAGAAAACTGCAATTGGTGCACCCCTAGTTAAAATATGTTTGTTTTTTAGTCAGTGGGTAGAAAATCCAGAAATTTTACTCAGATAAAAGTAGCGGTACTTCATAATAAAAGTACTCAAGTAAAAATAGAAAGTACAGCGTAGTAAAAATACTCCTAAAAGTAATTTTAAAAAATTACACAAAAGTTACTCAAGTAAATTTAACTGAGTAAATGTATCTAGTTATTACCAACTCTGCATTTTTCTACCCCACTTTTATAGACTAAAGTGTTGATTATTCAAAAACTAGGCCCTGCATGTCAGCAAATCTCTTCCCACAGTGAATCATCAACATTCATGTCATGTTTCTCAGCAGAACGAACGCTGCAGTTCACACACGTGAAGCTCCATGTTGAAGCTTTGCAGAAAAGCGGCTGAGGCTGGGGCTCAGTGTTTATGTGTGTGAGACCGCAGAGAGCGGCAGCGGCGATGCAGATTCATGACAAGCGAGAGCCGCGCCCTTTTCTGGGAAGGAGTGGCGCCCTGCCCTGCCCTGCGGCGAGCCCTAAACACAGGGAGTGTGTCGGAGGCTGCAGACCCACATGTGACCGACCCACACACACACATACACACACACACACACACACACACACAGCTGAAAGCACATCCACCTATCCCGCTGTTCAGAGAATAAAACATGGCCAAGACTCTGATGTGTTCAAACAAAACACTCCCCCTGAAACAAACACCAAAGAATGGATCCCAAAATAATGCGCTGTGTAATCTGATAGGATAAATTCGGCTTTTTCTTCTTCTATTTTATCTCTGCTTTATAGAATCAAACATAGAGAAGCAACATTTAGTTTCATCACAACAAGAATACAGAGAAACTCCTACTAGTTTATAAGTTATGGACTATTTATTCTTAAACATGGGGAACTAACATGTAGTTTTATGCTCTTTTGTTTACTTTTTTCTTTTGCTCTTTCCTTTGGTTTGTTGTTTTTCTTTTGTATTTCCTTCTAAGTCATGTAAAGCACTGAAATTGTGCACTATAAATACATTTAAATTACCTTAAATTAACTGCCTCAGTTCTAAAGGCACAATGCAGTCATGGTGTAATGATAAAATAATAATAATTATTATTATAATTATAACTGAGATATTTATAATAAAGAGATTGCACTGGTTTATCTAACTTCTGCAGATGGGTACACCAAAATTATTATCATTATTATTATAGTTTTGCTTAAGGATATGTACAAAGAACATTTATTAGAATATTTTTTAGTTATTTTCCCTTCATTTTACTGTTTTTTTTTTTTTACTGCTTTAAGAAGTTTTTAAAAGATTTACTCTTAAATTTGAGTAAATATCATTTGGAGTTTTTGTTGTTTTCCCCAACAGAATAGGACAAATTTTCTTTAAAAATAAATGTATTTACCACTATATTCAATAATACAAACTCATTCAATAAATTAGAATAACATTCAAAAGTCTGTTTATTTCAGAAGCTCCATTGCATTATATAGATTAATAAGACAAAGACAGAAGAAAAACATCTTTCTTTCTCTTTATCATGATAATTTTCTGCTAACAAATATAAACACAATGTTTAAATAAAACCTATTTTTAAAGACAAAATTGTGGACTTAATTAAAAGTATGTCAGATACTTTTAATTAAAAGTACTTTTAGTCTGCTGAACATTTCCAGGCGTATTTTCTTATTTCTTAAAAAAAACTTTAGTTAATCCTATGGCACTTTGCAAGAGAAATGGGTCCAATTCAGAAAAAAATATAGAATGCATCAATTTATTTAACTGCGTCCTAATTAACAAAGTAATTCTAAAGTAAATACACTGAAATGTCTGATCATTTTGAGTGCTGTTAATCTAAATCTAAATAGTGCTACAGTTTATTTTTTATTCATAATTCAGCAGAAGTGTTTACTGACCCTAGAGAAGTAATCATTTCTAGGGTAACATTTGTCGTTATTAACACAACAAACCCAAAGACGTCCTGCAGGGGGAACCGAGAGGACAATGAAAATATTCAAAACAAACAATCCCTTCTCTACTTCCTGCATTTTTCTTCTTCTACCCGGATCTGAAGTCGTTTCAGTTACAGACTGACTTCCTGTGGGTTTCCGTTCGATCATCTGCTTTGCGTTTCATCACAGGATGCAGCAGGATCCCTTGCGGGTTTTAACGCGACACCTACGTTGACTGCAAAAACACTACAATACCGAGTATTTTTCATCTAGTTTCTAATGTAAATATCAGAGTTGACTTGAAATAATACAAAACTAACTTACAAGTAACTTTTCAGCAAGAAATATGAGCTTGTTTTAGGTAAATAACTTCTTAATATTGATGAAAAAAGAACATGGGAAAAATGTTTTGTTATAAGTGAAAATCTGCCAGTGGAACTAGAACTTGGTTGCTAGGTGACGTCCTTGGCTTGGCTGTGGTTGCTAGGTAACGGCAATGTGCCAGTAGATAATTACATTCCACTGCCAGTGGAAATAGTATTTTTTCATTAATATTTAGGAATTATTGACTTAAAACAAGCTCCTATATCTGCTGAAAATTTACTTGGAAATGACTTTAGTCCTATTTTAAGTAAACTGAGATATTTGCACTAGAAACTAGAAAAGATTTAGTGTTTTTGCAGTGTTCAGCCGGGTCCAGCTGGGCCCACAGTGGGAAACTTTGTGGTGCATGAGAAACGCAGGTTTCAGGGTAGCTGTAGGCACAATAATTCACTGAAATTTCTTCTTTTTTTTTAATCTAAAGGTTAAGGAGGAAGAGAAGAAAGTGGAGCGTGTCTCACCGGATCTCTCTGTATGTAAATGAGAACAGCAGCAGTGACCTGAGCGATGAGGATGAGCAGAAGGCAGGTGAAGTACTGTGGAAATAAACAGGAAATAATATTTAACAGAAAATACAGAAGGCATTTCAATAATAACAAAAAAAAATAATGCCTCAAACCTGTCACATTTTAATAAAAAAAGAAGTAGCAGGGAGTCACGTTTATGAAAAAGCAAAAGCTTTTCCTTCCTCTTGTAGCTGTTGTTAGATTTATCATGTTGGATTTACTAAATAAATTGAAGAGATTTCAGAAACCTCTGTAGTTAAGAGCCTGCACTGTAAAACATTTGAGCTGCATTTAGTTGTGTTTACTATCTTCTACGCTTTAAGTCAAATAAATTTATCCAGTTTTAGATTTTGAACCTAAATGTGAGTTTGTGAAAGATAAACTTACAGCAGTAAGTTGTGTTAACTTTTTATTAATTTAGTCAAACCTTCAAGAGTTGAATAAACTAGAGATTTTAGGTTAGCACTTAAAAAACTGGAAGAGGAGACAGACAGGAGTGGGAACTACTTCCCAGAATGCTTAGCGGCATGGTTTTGTCTCCTGAGATGGAAGTGCGTTACATTGATCTGACTCTTGTGTTTTATTAAGGCAAATGTTCATTTTAATGCAATTCTCAGTTAGCAAAGCTTGAGGATAATGTCCTGTTCACACTAAATGTTTCTGAGCTGAATTCATTGGGATGTTTAATAAAATTCATTATCAGATCAGAAATTTGGTTCCTGCAGTTTGAAACAAGAATTTAAATTATTATAAAGCAAACTTTTACTGTGAGAGGGCAATTTTTTTTCTTGCATATTGTGAAATAATTATTTGGTTTAAATTGCAGCATTAAGTAGAGAAGTTATGTCTTAATTAGGGGATCTGTAAACAAATTCTATGATATCTGGCAGCCATTTATATCTTACGAAGAAAAGGTTTCAGCAGATAAATTTGTGTAAAGGTCAAATGTTGGCTCTTTCATTTATGCACAAACCTGAGTTTTGCATCGCCTGTTGTATGAACACAAGGTGAATACATGTTGAGGTAGGGCAGGGGTCTCAAACTCCAGTCCTTCAGGGCCGCAGTCCTGCAGTTTTTAGATGTGCCACAGGTACAAAACACTGGAATGAAATGGCTTAATTACCTCCTCCTTGTGTAGATCAGTTCTCCAGAGCCTTAATGACCTAATTATTCTGTTCAGGTGTGGTGCAGCAGAGGCACATCTAAAAGTTGCAGGACTGCGGCCCTTGAGGCCTGGAGTTTGACACCTGTGGGGTAGGGGATCCGGTATAGGAGGGCAGGGCTGGGAGGGATTTCTGCTGTGTGTGCCTTCATCAGTGTTTTTTGTGGTTTATGTAAAAAATAATAAAAAGATTTTGATTTTAAAAAATTGCAGCATTAAGTTAAAACTCACAATTCAAGATTAATGAAGTTAAAAAACAATGTTTAGACAACTTGTCTCTTGTTGTTAAATCAACTTCATGAACTTTAATTTCTGAGTTAAAACCAAAACAATTTTCTTGTTGACTTAAATTGCATTTTCAAGGCAGCAGGTGGACTTTCATTTTCAACTTAAACCACATTTAAATGTTTTACAGTGTGTGTGATGAGGGGGGTTTGTTCACCGCCAGCTGGTCTCTGTCACTCAGAGAAGTAGGTCACGGCGGTTCTCTAGTTAACCCCCAGCAGGTTTAACGCGGCTGAGGTCACCCACCCAGCCCCACTCTGGTGGAAGCCGCCCCCCACATCCCTGGTTTTATCTCCAGCACCTCCCTCCTCCCAGCCTCACACTTTAGCAGGAGCGTTCAGAGGCTTTGCTGTCAGCAGGAATCCATCACATGCTATTAACCAGGCAGGTGGAAATCAGTGGAAATTAAAACTGGCATGATTACAAAATGCAATGAGGGGTTTTGTATTGATATATGAGAATTACAATCGGTAGATCGGCGGTTCGAATCCCGGTCCGCACACCCTCATCGATTATGTCCCTGGACTCTTCAACCACCTTTCCTGCTGGTGTTGGTCAGAAGAGGTGACCTCTGCCAATAAATAAGTTTTTTATTGAAAAAACTCATTTGGTAAAATTTCATTTTACCTTATCTTGTTGTGAATTGTGAATTATTGTCATTTTCGTGCTTAAAATACCAAAATTTCCACTTAATTTTATGTCATTGTCTGTCTGATTATGTAATTTTTAAATTTAAAAAATTACACTTTTTACTTTACTTTTACCCGAGTAATTTTATTATGAAGCAGAGCAAAATTTATGAATTTTCTACCCACTGAATGAAAAACAAACATGTTTAAACAAAAATTCAAAAGACACAAACCTGCAGTTTTTATTAAACAGTATTATTAAACAGTTTTTATCTTTCAATAAGTCTTTTATTGAAAGAAACTGATCTGGAAACATTTTCTTTTGCCCAATTTTATTTTTTGTCACCAATATGAATTATTGTCATTTTTGTTCTTAAAATACCAAAATTTCCATTTAACTTTATATTTTGATTTATTTGATGATGCAATTTTGAAATATTAGATGATCGATAATTTGATCAGTTACTCAGTTACTTGAGTAGACTTTTTACCAAGTACTTTTTTACTTGAATAATTTCTTGGATGCTACTTTTTACTTTTACTTTTGCAAAAATATGTTAAAGTAGCAAGTGATACTCTTACTTGAATATAGTTTTTAGGTACTCTACCCACCTCTGCAAGTGAGAGTAGCAATAATCCATAATGATATTCTCAAGTAAAAGTAAAAATACTTGCAAAAGTACATTTATTCCAAAAAGTTACTTGAGTAACTTTTGGTGCTAGTTAGTGCTGATCTGGTCAGCGGTGATGAAAAAGGCTCTGTGTGCGTTTCTCCTCACCAGTCCCAGCAGGCAGCGGATTTCATAGATGGCGCCGATGCAGCCGAAGAAGCCCATGGCCATCGTCAGAGATCCGACTCCGATGAGGATATACGAAGCCACCTTCACCGTGTCAGAAGATTCTTCTGCAGAAGATGGAGAAAACGCAGACAGCATTAAATAAACAGCAAAATGCAGCTTTAACTCAGCTAACCCTTAATTTGGTCTAGTACTGTTTACCCTGAGTTACAATTGTTCACAGACTAAACACTTTTTTATTCAACTCAAAGCATTTTTCTGTGACAGATTGTTTTATTTTGCCACCAGGGGGAGTTGGACTGGGACAAGTGGGCCTGATTAATTGATTTCAGTTGTTGGTATGTGGAGAGGGAGAGATGCAGGAGGAGCAGGAGTCTAAAAAGAGAGGTGCAGAGTTGAAGAGGAGATGAACGGGAGCCATTATGTGGCTCTGCGCTGTCTGTGGAGATCCAGAGACAGAAAGCTCCGTCTGCAGATGGAGCCAGAATCTGAGCTTCGTGAAAAAGAGTCCAAGTTAGGAAGAAGCCTGGCCGAAGCGAACGAGGATGACCTGTCAATATGAAATATAAAAACTGTCACAGAATCTCCTCTACAGGAGCTAGAATTCAGAAATGCACCTTTTTAAGGGTTGATAACGATCTCCGGGTTTCTTTACGGGTCTGACCTGCTGATTCAAACTGTCGTTCTAAAAAATAAAGTCCATAATCTGCATTCTGGGAGATGTAGACAGAAGAAAGGCTTTAGCTCAGTGGTGCCAAACTCATTTTCCTCGTGGCCCAAATCAAGTCCATGAATGTTCTTAAAGGGCCGGTTGTGCCAGAATGTATTGATAAAATCTGTTAAAATATAAATAAATTCTTAAATTAAATAATATTGAACATCTTTTCCCTCCACGATTTCGAGATTGTTTTGTGATTTTGTTTTTTATTTGCAATACAAAAAAATATCTGGTAGTAATTTAGAAATATCTTTGCTTATCTATGATGTAAATGCGACTTTTTATTACTCACCGTATCATTATGGATTATAACTTGACATTAAGTGAGGCTGAGGCAGCTGTTTAGTAGAATAAATACTGCCACCTGCAGGTGGGAGTAAACCGTCACTTAGATCCAATGTTTTTCACCACTTTTGCGAAAAATCTGCAACGAACTAAAGTGCAGGGATTTGGTGGCTGAGTGAATTTCCACAATAATTCACAAGAAACTGGGGGGACTAATTGATGCAATTTGGCAGTAAATGGATAAAAACTGCTGTGAATTGAATGATAAAATAATACTTAAGCGCGCGGTTATCCTGACGGTTTTATTTATGCGTCACTTTAGAGTGTAGAGGGCCACATAACAAGCTACGGCGAGACGGATTTGGCCCCCGAGCCTTGAGTTTGACGCTGTTGAGTAACTTGTGGTTACCTAGCAACGACCTGTTGAGTAATTTGTGGTTACCTAGCAACGGCCTGTTGAGTAACATTACTCAGCAGCAGTTTAAGGTTTCACCGCTGTGCCTCATAACTGCTTAAAAACATGAACCAGCATGAAAACGAAAACAGGAGAAATGTACGGATAAGGTGCTGGGGGTGAATATCCCACTCACATTTGACGTTCTGCACACGGGAAGCGGGATGGAAAGATTAACAAGAGCAGCTGATAGATAAATATATATATAGGATTATGTTGGTAGCAAGCAAAAAAGACATTAAGTAGGAAATGGTTGAAGGCAGAAGCTCCTAAAAGGAAAGATTGGGTTGCATAATATTTGTATTATGGAAAGGCTGACTTTTTTCCATCAAATTAGAATCTGGAAAATTTAAGAATTATTGGAAAAATTGGCGGGGTTTTATTTCACCACGGAGATCAGACTTTGTTGATTAATATTGTGGGTTTGGATAGAGCTACAGACTGTACATAGTTTGCTTACAGTTCATTTCCGATGGGAAGAGATTTAAAATTGTGATGACTTGGAAGAGAAGAACGGACAACAAAACCTAATTTAGATTTTGTTTTTTTTGTTCTTTGTTCTCATTTTAATTTTAAGTGTATGGGTAGATTGGGTAATATCGAGATTAGCAAAGCCGTTGTGTCCAATGCAGGTACAGAATGTATGTGCAGCTTCTCCTGGATGATATGTATGGAACATTTTAACAAAGAAAAAAAACCTGTAAAATCTGTATGGAAAAAGAATTTTCAATAAAAAATGTGCAAATTAAAAAAACAGAAAACAAAAACAGGATAGGTCATGAAACCAGTTTGGAAATATTTCAGATATAAAACAAAAAACGTTCTGAAAAAACTATCAATTATATTCGACAATTATCAATATGGACTGACATGAAAGGCTTATATTGTGATAAGTTTTTCATCCATGTTGTCCGGCCCTTTTTGTACAGTAATGCAAATATTAAACCTGACAAACAAGAAGAACAGAGGAGAAAATATTGCTGCTTTATCATACAGAGAGGCTGTAGCTCTGAATCCAGCAGAAAATTATGTTTCTATCTGACCTTTTATCTGATTCCTTTACTAAATGCATCCAAAAACATTGTTTTGGTTGATGTGGTTACACACTGAATTAAAATCCAGAGCTTTTATTTTTGATGCATTTATTGAAATGTAAAAATATATATATATATATATATATATATATATATATATATATATATATATATATATATATATATATATATATATATATATATGGTAATTGACTGGTCAGAGCAGACAAAGAGAGAAATGGTTGATTTTGATCCCTGGCACTGATTGGTGCATTAATAGTTTTAATATTTATTGAATTTAAAGCAACAAAAACTTGGAATAAAAACTTTTTGTGCATCTTTTACTTCTGAATGTGAACGAAGAACAAAAACAGTTTTATCAAGTTGAAATACACTGCAAAAACACAAAATCGTACCGAGTATTTTTGGTCTAGTTCCTAGTGCAAATATCTTAGTACACTTGAAATAAGACAAAACTAACAAGTAACTTTTCAGCAAGATAAAGGAGCTTGTTTTTAGTGAATAATCCTTCATACTTATGAAAAACACTAGCTCCACTGGTAGATTATTGCACATAAAATAAGGGGAAATGTGTTGTTATAAGTGAAGAAATCTGCCAAATGACAAGCACTTTTTCAAAATTATTGTGTTAAAGCAAGCTCATATTTCTTGCTGAAATGTTACTTGTTAGTTTTGTTTTATTTCAAGTCAACTAAGATATTTACACTAGAAACTACACCGAATTTACTCGGTAAGATTTCGTGTTCTTGCAGCGTAGAAAAATAAAAATAATCTCCTCAGTGTTTTTATGTTAGCTTGCCTACTTGTTATCACAGGATGCAGACTGCGTTCTCATCCGAAAGGCAAATAGGATAGGATAATATCCTGCCTTGCTGCAGGATATTATCCTATCATGGTCCAGCTTTTATATACATCAAAACAGGAAAACCCTCGAACAGACGCAAACTTCTTCAAATGTTGTAAAGTAAAACAGTGAAGAAAAAGCTTAAAAAAAAAATTCATGATGTTACACCAAAGAAGTGCTGACTTTACACGGGCTACCGCAGCGGCTCATGTTGGGGTGTAATTTAAGGCCGAACACACTCGGGTGAACATATGCTAAGCGTTTATGTGGCTGCAGGGTAGCATTCAAAGGAAGGGAGACGTACTCTCTGAGTCTTGTATATGAAACACACAGCTGAAACATGTCATTTAGGATCTCCAACACACACACCGCTTCCCAAACACGACCAGTCTGCAAAAGCAACATATGTCCTTGGGTTTCTTTAGCAATGTAATTACATAAAAGATTTAGGGTGTGAAAGAAAAAACTTCAAGAGGAAGCGCCAGAAGAGGCGGTAAAGTGAGATTAATAAAAAGAGCAAGGCAACGTTCACACTGCACACTGAGTTCAGATTATTATTATTATTATTTTTTTTTTTTGCCTTAATGAGACATGTTCATATCAGACTTTATCGAGTGCGACCCAGACAGACTACAAGGATATCCAATATGTATCTGATCTTTTCAAATGTGACCCGAGTCTGAACGGCTCATCCTACCTGAACGTCATCGATACTCGACAAACGTCACCATTCTGCGTCCTGATACGAGCAAGCGGGAAGAAAAACAACAATCATGGCGGCCGATAATGAGAATTAAGTTGTTACTGTGCTGGTTCCTGTTGGATAACAACTTCAAAATCGTAAACTATACTCCACTGTTAGCATCCATGTTTACTTCCGTACTACTACTACTACTACTACTACTACTACTACTACTGCTTCTTCTTCTTCTTTTCTATTATGGCGGATCGCAACAAACATTCAGGTGCATTTACCGCCGCCTACTGGACTGCAGTGCGGGCGTCAACATTGAGCACTACTGTACTTCTCAGTGTTCACTTTGGCAAAACCTTCTCAATGTGTGACGTGATTGCGCCCTCTACTGCGCATGCGGGAACTTTCAGTTCGTATGCCGTTCACACTGGTGATCACATACAAGTCGCATATGTGTGAAAGACAAAAAGAAAAATAAATAAATAATTTCACAAAGAATCGGATTTGCGTCACTTCAGGCTGCAGTGTGAACGAAGCCTATGTGACATATTAGTGTGTGTCGATTTCCTGTAAACAAGACCTAATGTAACAATTTATAAGGTGTAACACGATATCTGACTGCTGGATTAATCCTTAATCTCAGACCTAATCAGCGAATCTTTTATCTTTTTACTCGCGTAATCTCAAACAAGTCTTGCATCATCTCTGTCAATCTGCTGGTGAATGACAGCTGCAGAGCAACAGATACTTCCTCTTGCTTTGGTGCATTTCTCTGTGGTAAAACCAAAACAACTAATGCACTCAACACAGAGCATTTGCAAAAATATTCACACCACTGCAGCTTTGTAACATTGAGTCGCATTAAGAGGATTTTCTGTGGTAGGGATTACAGGGAAGTGGGAAGCGTTTAAAGAATATAATTTTTGGAAAGTTTCTGATCCTAGTGATGGACCGCTCCATTTTTTTCCCTTCCAATACAAATTATCGTAGGTTTAATACCTATTTGATACGATACAGAAACCTGATGCTGAATTGACTAAAAACGTTTCTTTTTTTAGACACAGACATTAATGGACTAAATTACTAATTTTACGACCCGACCACATCAGGAAGTTGTCAATAACGATGACTTATATAATTAAAAAAATTAACAACTAAAAATTTAAATAATGTTACATTTGAATTCAGCTCCACCAATTTTCAGCTTTTCTTCCTTCCAAATTTGCTCCAGGTCAGTTTCTATAAAGACTGTTCCTGGTCTCCCCACAGCATGACGCCTCCACCGCCATGTTTCATGGTATATTCAGGGCGATATGCAAGGTTTGTTTTCGGCCACATATTGTTGTTTTTCACATATGTGCCCTCATCTCACCACAGAACTTTCTAAGTGTTTGTTGTGCTCTCATGGCCTACTTTAAGCTGCAAACAGGGACTTCCAGTGCGACGTTGATAATAAACCAAATCTATGTTCCTCCTACAGCAGATAAATACAGTGGAGGTTACCGTGCAGCTCAAAGCTAAGTGTCAGGCTAACTGGTTAGGAGTCTGTCTGTGGCTTAAACAAAAGTGCTTTTTATGGAAGTTTCCGTTCAAGTTGGAAAAACTTAGGTTGACTTTTCAGCCAGTTTCAGTAGCTCCCACTCAGACCTGAACTCCCCAGCTGCGGCACAATAAAGGATATTTATATTCTGCCAACCTGAACATGACCAGAGCCACATGTTTAGCTTGCATACAGCCGGTATGAATCCACAGTTGACATTGTGACCAGATTTTAAAAGTAAACACCAGCGAACCGGCGCTGCGCTGAGTTTTAAGTTTATGCTGGGTTTAAACAGTCCGAAGAAGAGCGATTTCAGCCCCCAGCTCCCTGCTGGTCTCTCTAAACGAACTCTACTTTGGCGCACGCCCTGGTTCACATTCCTCCTCTCCAAGGCTGACGTCTGTTTAAGCACATGGCAAGCAGTGTTTTGGCAAACGCCGCTGACACAGACTTATATTACCCCAGCACTGGAGGAAAACATCGACTTCGCTGCGTAGAAACCTACACTAAAAAGAGAAGTTCTGTTCATTGAATAAGAAATACCACAATATTCATATAGTTTCCCTGCCTGAGGTCAGTCAGACAGCTGCAGAAGACTCTGCTGGTAGACATCATAAAGAATAGCACATTGAAAACACAGAGATCCTGTTTATGGCCAGGCAGTGGTACAATGTTTGAGGGGAACATTTAGAGTCAATAAACAGAGCTGAGCTCAGCTTTTGTTCCTTCACACAGTGGGAAAGATTTCCAGTGAAGTTAACTAAGGCTAACTCCTGGAGGAATCAGGCACAAAAATATGTGCTGGAGAGGCGGCCATTGCAAGTGTGCTATCATTAACAGGTTAGGATGGGTCTATGGGTCGATACAAGACATGTTCGTTACATTTCTTTGCACAAAGTCATTCTTAGATAATGAGATTTCAGTCTGCTCAGCTCTGCCTATTTTGATTTCCTTCCAGAATGAGCTGCTTTATGGCCTCTTCTCACTTTAAATCTACATAAGCTGCTGCTTAAACTCAATGTTTGCACTCGCACGTGAAAATGGCAGCAAACAGATGTGCAATTATACAACTGTACATCTTTGAAAAGCAATAGTAGATCCTTCTGCACAACCAACAAGACTGCAGCAAGTGGTTTCTGGATGGTAAAGCAACAACAATTGTCTTTTCCAGCAGCCATTGTACAGTGTATTGACCCTTTGTACATGGCGTCACGCTCTTCAGAAACCTGCCTGCACTGCCATGATGGACGTCAATACAACCAATGTCAAAACTAAACACCCGGTATCCTAAAATCGCTTTTATTTAGTTGATTTCACTTTAAAAATGGTCATAGGATGCTGCGAGGTCAGCTGCACAAACAGACAAGAATATAAACTTGTCATTTTAACGTTCATAAACTTTATAAGTAAATATGATTAGAAATATATCAAATATAACATTATGGAGAAGGTAGGCATCTAACCATTCGTAACCATGGAGACAATGCTGCACCGTCATGTAGCCTAGCATGTATGGAAAAAAACTGGTTAGCATCTCGTCTTTTGTACGTTTTTAATGCTGATCCGGTTTAACCCCTTTACTGGCGGCGAAAAAGGCAGAGAATTCAGGCAAACTAGATTTGTGCCATGGATGGGACACCGCCAGTTACACTGTTTGATATAGTGATTAAAATCACGCGGTATAAATTCAGGCAAAGTCGGTAATTTGATCAACAGGTCAGGAGGAAGGAGGTATGGGCTGGTTTCTAAGCTAGCTATTTCCAACTTTTATAAATACCGCCGTCTATGAGCCCCAACCAGGTGTGTTACGTTCACAGACAAATTAGCTTGACGCTAACAAGTAGAAACCATGAATAAAGTGGTAAAAACATGGGAAAAGAATTTCAGTCGCTATGTTCAATACTCCCGTCCCTCACTTCCGGTGTCCATTGTGGCGCCTCGAATGATTAAGTGACGTAGTTGCAAAGGGTTTATAACCTGCTAAAACTAGCTACCGCATGTACTGGAACTCAGCTTGCGTTGCTAAGTAACGGGTTGGGTTAGGCTGGGGTTGCTAGGCAACGGTGCCCGTGGAATGTAACAATATGAGGTTTTTGAAATGGTTTGTTTTTCAGACACCAAAAACATAATGTCAAAAAATGTCTGGGTGGTTTCTTCTTAGCGCTTGGGTTGTTTATAGAAACAGTTGAGACATGCAGGGGAATTAAAAAATGTGCTAAATATGAATTTTGCATAATGGGTTCTCTTTAAAACTCCCACAGGAAGAAAATCCAGGGAGCATCAGAGAGCTTCACAATCTGTGGACAAACTGACATCGCAGCTAACCCAGAGGGGATGATGGATATTTGTTTTCCAAAGGTCTGACTGAAGATTAGCACACTCAGCTCAATAACATCTTGGGTGTGATTTTTCCGTTGTTTCTGACCTCAAGGCCTTAAATAGTCAGTCAGGATACACAATGGCTGCTGGGAGATAACGTCAGCTCTCATGACCTTTGTCAAAACGCTAGCCTTTCCAAAAAATGTTTTACAACAATAGCAAGAGAATTACTGACCAAAAATACAGTAAATGTACTCTAGAAGACCCTTTCAACATTAAAGAGTTTTATAACACAAATGATTTCCATTCAGAGCTACAAATCTTAAACAAAAAGGAAAATAATATCTATTACATAAATTAGTATAACCAGATGGATCATATACAATGGATGGATGGATGAAAGGAAAGATGGAAAGAAAGTTAACAGAATAAAGAGGAAAAGAAGAAAAACAAAAAAAGAAACAATGACAGAAAGATGGATGGATGGAAAGAAAGAAAGAGATAAACAAAGAAAGAAAGAATTAAATAAAGGAAAAGGAAACAATAAAGAAAGAAAAAAAGCAGATGGAAGGATGGATGGAAAGAGAAAAATGAGGGATGGAAGGAAAGGAAAAAGAAGGAAAGAAAACAAATAAAGAAAGAGAGAAAAATGGGAGGGAAGGATGGATGGAAAGAAACAATTACAAAGCTATAAAGAAAAAGAAATGGATGATGGATGAATGGATGGATGGATGGAAGTAAATCTTGTCATCCTTTTAAAGTGATTAACTTTCCTCATTTTGTTTCTGGTTGATTCCCATCTCAGCTGGGTTAATAAAAGGTATAAAGGCTTAATAAAGGCTTAATAAAGGGTTAGCAAAGAGTTAAAGTGTTAATAAATGTTTAACAAAGGATTAACACATTGTTAATAAAGGGTTAATAAAGAGCTAATAAAGGGTTAAAGTCCCAAACTAAGCAGCGCTATATTTACTCACACTGACCAAACAGACCAGCAATAAATGACTAAACTCTTAAGGGGGAAGAGAGCGAAAGCTCCGCTGCTGCTGCTGGATTCGCTCCATGTGTGTTGAAAACACGGACAGTTTTTGGAAACAAACATTTTCCATTTCTCTGTCACAGAGGCTAGAGCTGGGTTTAATTACGCTGCCTGCCTGAAAAAAGCTCTGCACATATAAAAACAATACAGAGTTGCACATATTAATCTGAAGATATTGACACAAATAGTAAAAGTGCTATGATCTGTTGCAGAGGGAATTTCCACCTGAGCCCCCCTGCTGAGTGGGCAGACTGAAAAACTCTACGGAGGAAACGAGGAAGTAAAAGTCAGATTTTCCAACTTGAGATGAAACCTCCAGAGACGCCTCACCCACTGGGAAACCTGCGCCGCACAGATGTGAATGTTTGTGCGTCTACAGCCTTTACTCGTTTCATCTGTGAGTCACTCTTTTTTTTTAAAACAACGTTGAGTTTCCATGGAAACGATTCCCATGGGAACTCCATAAAACGCAGACTCTGGACACAGACTTTCGGGGTTTCCCACATTTTCCAGTTTCTGTTTCAGTGTTTAACATTTTAAAATCCCTCTGGCGAAGAAAGAAACTGGATATTAAAATATCTGCAGTTTGCGTCTAAGTGTGTCGGCACTTACGTAGCACCGCTATGAAGCTTTCCTTATCGAAGAGTATCCACAGTCCAAAGCCCATGATCAACGCTCCAAAGATCTGCGAAAGAAGAAAGTGGAAATATTAGAGATTCTCCAATCCAATATTAATATCTGTATTAATGTTGATAAAAATAATAGATCAGGTATTATAGTGACAATGTGTCAGATCCATAAAGAGACATATCTATTCACTGCAAAAACATAAAATCTTACCAAGTATTTTTGGTTTAGATTATAGTGAAAATATCTTAGTTCACTTGAAATAAGACAAAACTAACTTACAAGTAACCTTTAAGCAAGATATAGAGGCTTGGTTTAAGTAATAAAACAATAATCTTGATGAAAAAGTGCTAGTTACATTGGCAGATTATTTCACAATATACACTGCAAAAACACAAAATCTTATCCAAGTATAAGTGAAATAATCTGCTAGTGGAACTATTACTTGGTTGCTAGGTGACATCCTGAGCTTGGCTAGGGTTGCTAGGTAACGGCAAAGTGCCCGTTGATAGTGAGATAATCTAGCTTTTCTTTGTTATTCTTCTGAGTTTTGTCATTTGAAAATCTCAGAGTTAAGGCAAAATCTACAATATCTGTATAATTTTGATCTTAACTGCATAATAGTTCACTATGCTGATATTATCGGCATAACTAGCATTACACATGGAGAATGCCGTTTTGGTAATGCTAGCAAGGCTAGCTGCCAATACAAGATCATGATATTTAGAATCGCTCCAACTGTTTTGCTAACATATTGATCTGCTTTATATAAAGTAAAGAAACATGATCATAAATAGAGGTTGTCTCGCTCTTGTTCCATTCTCAGATTATTTCACTTTACAACAAGGCATTTTCACATGTTGTTATAAGTAAATTTATCTGCCAACAGACTAGCACTTTTTAATCAATATTAAGGAATTATTTACTTAACACAAGCCTCTACATCTTCATGAAAAGTTACTTTTAAGTTACTTTGTCTTATTCCAAGTGTACTAAGATATTTGAACTGTAACTAAACCAGAGTTTGTGTTTTTTCAGTGTTCAGTCTAATTCCATGCTTTATAATTTATTTTACAATATATTTAGAATCACTAATTGCACTCTCTCAACCATTTGAAAGAAGATTTGTTGGAGTTTATTTTTACACGTTTGACCAACATATTGTTTTAGTCAGTTTCTGTTTTTTATCATTTATTTTACATTGGCTGTTGAAAAAATTAAAGTTGTTTTTACATGTTTGACCAAGATTGTGAAGCCATTGGTGTTTTTAAGTGTGCTGTATTGGTGCAGAATTATCAAATAAATTTGTAATTCAGTACATATAGGTCTATGTTTTTTAAAAATAGAAACGTTTTAAGCCAATTCAGCGATGTTCTTCCATATCGGTAAATCTCCGATATCGGCATCGGAAGTGAAAAAAGTGGATCGGTGCATTTCTGTGTCATATGAGAACAAAACAGAAGGGTATGCCGTAAAACATGGGAGAGTTTTCTTATTTTCACATCTGGAAGTCATTAAATCTCAATTACTGTCTTGCTGTCGTAGCAGCAATGAAGAAAATGCCTCTTCCACGTTTTCTCACGATTAACACCCAGCGTTAGGCAACAAATTCAGCGTTGTTGGTTTATGATTATTTCATTCCCTCAAATTTTTACTGTGACTGAGTTTGTAAAGTTCTGACTGTGAGCATCTGTTCAGAAGTTGCGGGGTTCTGTCTTGGGGACCAAAGTCCTCAATAAGAGGCTCTGTTGATTCTCCAGCTTCCTGCTTGTATTGCTGCCCCCTCTGGAGCCCCACAGCAGTAATTAGTGCCCTGCTTAGGAGCCGATCTCTTAAAGAGGCAGCAGAGCAACGGCAGCCATCATTAGCCCACCACTTCCTGGCTCCCCTGGCCTCAACGTGCATAATTTGTCCACATGGACAAACACTTGACACAGACACACACACGCTTCCTATTAGACCCCAGTTGACTTCAAAAGGCCTGTGTCAGGTTTATAGATGCAGACTCATTGGAAAGGTCTGGACAACCTCGCAGAGTCAGTGTTGGAAGCCAGAACTGGACTTTAATGGAAGAGAGGAGGAAGCAAACTGGAACCATCTGCTGTTACTCAGACCTGGCTGGTCTGTAAAGTCTCTTTCCTCAGGCATCATTTCCTTATACAGTATCGAGTATTTGAATAGAGATAATTATTCAAATAAAAAGCTGAAAGGCAGCAAACATCTCTAAAGATGACATGGTTTTCCAGGTTAGCTGTGAGGCACCAGTACAGTAATGGTTTCACTGTCCAGTATCGAAGTTCTTTTGAGAGAAGTTAGCTAACTTCTCTATGTTAGCTAACTTCCCAGCTAACACAGAGAAGCTAGCTGGTGATTTTCCTCTTAGTTGGTCCTGAAACTCAATAATCCAATATTTTTCTGATCAGTGAACGTAAAATACCAAAGTGCTACTTGGTCGCATTGGCAACAACACATAAATGGAAGAAGACGACTCAAAGTTAGCTATTTTCAGTTTCAACTCATCAAATTTGGCAGGGATAAAATAATACTTTTTAACTTTCTATATGGTAATTTTCAGAATTGGTGTTAATTTGGTAACACTTTATTTGACGGGTTGTGAATAAGACAGTCATGACACCGTCATAAACACGACATAACGCCTGTCATGAACATGAGTAAGTCTTCATGAATATTTATGACTGTTGTCATAAAGTGTCATTAGGTAAATCATAACACTTAATACAAAGTTGACATTTTTCAAAATGTCTTCGTTATGACAACTTGACATTAACCAAGAAATCACTTTAGCTTTAATAACATAAAGCTACATAATTTTTAAAGTTTAATCAGTAATACTTTTTATAACAAATTTATGTCAGATTATGATTTTCTTGGTTAATGTCAAGTTGTCATAACAAAGACATTTTAAATAATGTCCACTTTGTATTAAAAGTGTTATGATTTACCTAATGACACTTTATGACAGCAGTCATAAATATTCATGAAGACTTACTCATGTTCATGACAGGCGTTATGTCATGTTTATGACGATGTCATGACTGTCTTATTCACAACCCGTCAAATAAAGTGTTACCGTTAATTCTTTAAGCGTTATTTCAACAAATGATTGGGTTATTTTAACACCAATCATTTTTAACTCCAAAAATACTTGGTAAGATTTTGTGTTTTTGCAGTGTACAGTTTTTTCACAGTTTTATTTGTGCAGACGTTGCACTGGTTCTATTTGCGTTCCATTTTATTTTTCCAACTTGGAAATTCTGACTTCTGATTGCAAACGCAGTTTAGAAAAATGTTGCTCTGCTTTTTAAATTAAGCAAAGCTGCTGATGAGAAAGTCAGAACTAACAAACTGATAAAGAAATGGCATTACTTACAAAAAAGAGGAGGTTGAAGAGGAATAAGAAGTACTTGGTGACTGTGATGCATCCTTTCGACATGGCTGTGATTGGGCCGTGCTACTTTGCAGCGAGTTGTGAGCCTGAAACATAAAAACATCCATTTAGTCTCACCTCAGTAGGAGAACTTCAGAGCAGATTGTAGGGAAAATCTGCACAGCTGGATTTATTATTAAACACAGCCATAATCTTGCAATCATTCATGGGTTTTCACAATTTCATACTTTTCCAAGCTTAAATTTCTAGATTTCCATGTAATAACAAAATATTCACCATTATTCAGATTAAACAGCAGTCCTATTTGTAGGTTTCAGAAATCATAAAACATCATATGCGGTACACTTTTAGCATTTTGCAGCTTGGACTCCAGCTGCGTTTCAAACTCTAACTGGTGAATTTGTCAAATAAGGTTTAAAATGTTCCGCTAAAAAAGAAAAAAAATGAATTGTTGCTAAAAAAAAAATAATTAAGTGGCAATCTTACTGGATTTTTTAATAACTGAAAAACAATTTAAAAAATAAAACAACAATAATAATAATAATAAAACTTCATGAAGATTAATTATTTTTATTAAAGTTTTATTAATGGTCAAATAAAATTAACCATTTATTTCACTCACTTTAAAGACTGCAGGTCTGAACTCAACCTGATTTGAAGTTGTTTAAAATGCAAAAAGTAGCAGCAATAATTAGTGAATAATGTGTGCATTCAGTCATAAGTCAAAACCTCAAAATGTTGGATAAAATGTTAAAAATCAAGGCGTGATTTGTTATAAACCTGGAAAATAAAACACTTTTCCATGCTCTGTTGTATTTTTTTCCCATATCTTGGCCTGGAAAATGGTCAAATAGACTTTTTAAGACTCTGAATTCATTCACAACAGCTTCTGAAAGCGCTAACCCTCCTCTCATTCACACTTAGCAGCAAACCACTGACCTCAGAAGGTTAAAAATGACCTTGTTTACCATTGCAGCAGCAAATTTCACACGAAAAGGAAGCAAAGTTTCTCTGAAGTGTTGGGTCTGGTAGGCCATTTGGTTTCAGTCTGCATGAAAATGGGGAAACAGATTCACCACTGTGTTTGTTAGCAACAACAGTCCTGGTTGCAAACAGTGTTTGACGGGCAATTTTTAAACGGCGCCGCATTCAATGACTTTATCTGGTGTCATAGAAGAAATATAAACAGAAACCATCATGTGGATGTAAATCTGATCTGACTTAAACTTTGGTATTTCTATCATATCTGAAAGTGTCAATAAAACCAAGTCAGCCAGAGTACAATTTCATAAAATTCATCAAGCCACCAACATTCAGCCTGAACTTCACTAAATCCAAAGAAAATATACCCGCTACAAGATGTTATTCTGCACTGGAAGGAGTAAAAATACACCCATCCATTGTGGTTATTTGAGGAGTCTGAAAATATCCCAAAAAGACGACTCCCTCCCTGCCGGTCAGATTACAAGCTGCTTCCGTCTCTCCCTCCACTTCTACTCAAAAGCTCTAGTTTAGACTTTGTCTGTTTGATTAAGTCCTTTTAAAGAGCAAAGTACACCATTTCAAACTCAATAAATGCGTTGATATCAACAAAAATTCAAAATACTTTGATAAAAGGATTCAACAGAAGTTTCCTAGAGGTTAATATTATCTGTAAAAGTATCAAAAACACCACGTGACTCTGACCAAACAGGAAGGATTCACGTTTAGAAGAAGGATGTTTGTTTTCACTTACTGTTTTTTTTTTACAGGTGTGAGGTTTTGATCTGACAGTGGTGGCATCTTCCTACTCAAGTTTGTCAAATGGCATCAAATTATTCTCGTTATCGATTAAACCACAGACAGATGCGCCACAGTGGCAAAATTCAGGCCTAACAGCAGCAAAACAAAAGTAAGTGTAAAAAAATATATATAAAAATGAGAATAAGTGACTGTACAGTAAGAGGAAATTTACACAAAAAATTATAAGACTGTACAATAATTGATAGTCAGTTCTACGTTATGTCACCAGGTGATTCATAATCCGTCCAATCACTGAACAGATGCTGAGAACTGATAAATGTGCGGTTGAAACTTTCTCCAGCTGAACAGAAACAAAACTGAAGATGTTATCTTTGGACCGAAAGAGGAACGATGTAGAGTCAACACACAGCTTCAGTTATTACAGCTGGAAACCAGAGATCAGACTGAACTCTGACCTGAACCTTCAGAGCCACATAAAGACGGTTACAAAGTCGGCCTTCTATCACCTGAAGAACATCTCCAGGATTAGAGGACTAATGTCCCAGCGAGGTCTAGAGAAACTCATTCATGAGTTTATCTTCAGTCACATTGATTACTGCAACAGTGTCTTCACAGGTCTGCCTAAAATAAAATCCATCAGATCCAGAACGCTGCTGCTGGCGTTCTGACTAAAACCAGGAAGATAGAGAACATCACCCAGTTCTAAAGTCCTTCCACTGGATCCCTGTCGCTCAGAGGATAGACTTTAAAATACTGTTGTTAGTTTATAAATCACTGAGCAGCTCAGCACCACAACACATTAAAGATCTGCTACTGTTGTCATAGCAACCTTCCAGAACCTCTCAGGTCTTCTGGTTCTGCTCTACATTCAGAACCAGAACCAAAAACAGAACCAAACATAGAGAAGCACCATTTGGCTTCTATGCTACACAAATCTGGAGCAAACTTCCAGAAAACGGTAAAACATCTGAAACACTGAGTTCCTTTAAATCTAGACTAAAAACCCACCTGGTTATAAGTAACGTTGTTGACTGTGTTTTCTATGACTTTGCATTTTTGTGCTTTTATGATGTAAAGAACTTTGAGCTGCCTCATTACTGAAATGTATTTACAAGAGGTGAAAACAACACGGCTGTTATTTGAAATTAGAAACTGTGCAGCAGTGAAAACACTGATGATGAGCAGTGATGATGACAAAGTCGTGGAACTAATGGGAGGAAGGATCTGTGATAACGCTCCTTTGTGCATTTCGGATGCAGCGCTCTGTCACTGAAGAATTGATTTTCACAAGAAAACAAAAATGCCCAGCATCAGGTTTTTAGTTTTATTTTTTCAGATGTCTGCACAGCCATTTAGTAGCTTTGCATCATCACACTGCCACGCAAAAATATTCACAACCCTTCAACTTTTTATAATTTTGTTGGTTTACAAAATGTAAGGCATAAAAATACACAACTTTCAAAACAGTGACATCCAATTATTCCTGCCGTCAGAGACACAAAATTAGAAACAGAATCCGTCTGCATAAATCCAGCTGTCCTATAAAGGTTTGTTAGAGAACGTCAGTAAACAAACAGAACCATTAAGGACCAGAAGAAAGCAGTTCAAAGATGAAGTCATGCTGAGATCTAAAGAATGGCGTCACCATGAAACATCCTGAGTTGAGCATCTCTGCTGATTCATCATCCCAAGATAGAAGAAAGCCAGAGTAGGACACAGAAAACGTGTTAAAAAAGACCAAAATTACACATTTTCCACTATGTGTGTTTGGAAATGCATCAATCTGAATACACAACCTCCAAATGGCAAGCAGAGTGGTGGCAGCGTCATGCTGTGGGGATGATTTTTCCTCAACAGGGACAGAGAATGGGTCTGAATGCAGTGAAATTATGGGAGAAAATCTCTCTCTGGAACAGGGGAGCACAAATGTAAGCCACACATTTTAAATATCCAAAGTAAAACATGACAACCAAAAAGAACAAATGATATTAAAACAAAAACCACTAAATATAATGGATTATGAAGTCAAAATTGCCTTCAAAAGTAAAAAGTCCTATAAGAGTTACTGTAATTTTGACCCTAATTTGATAAAATGTAAAATGTGTGGCTGACTCCATGTTCACATATTTTCCTACACAGCTACATTAAAACCACTGAAACTCTCCATCCACAACATTAACCTATTGGCCAGAAAATACCAAGAGAGCTTCCTGTTTACAAAACTGAAGCACTCAGCAGCAAAGCAGATAATCCTCAAAGGAGATTGTTGTCTCGATGTTGAGCAGCAATGCAGATTAAAAAAGGTTTAGTTATGATGCCGTCTGGTGACCGAGCTCTACAGCATCACTACAGCTTTAAGCAACATCTCTACTGCATTTTCCTGCCGTTCAGGAAATTAAATGATCACCACAATGGTTGCAAGTAAGGCTTAAAGTGGCGACACTCTGGAATCAGTTCAACAGTTTTAGAGTTTCCATTTTTATCCTAAGTTACAAGAAGAAGCCAAACAGTAAAGTGAGTTTAAAAATAAAGCTGTTTCCCACATCTCAAACAAGAGCAAACGTTTGCTTGACTTGCAGATTTACTCACTGCGGCTGTTTTATAGTCGCCACTGATTTTGGCTGAAACAAACTAGTGAGGGTGTAAAGGAGATCTCTCTGAAATAAAGCCCCATAAAGCGCCGTCTCATTCAGCATGCGGCTTTGTCTTCCAGTCTCTGCTACTGTTGTGAATCCTGGATATGAATGTGAATATTCTGAGATTCAGATCCTGCTTTGTTGACAAATAAAGACTTTTTGTCACAATGGTGACTAAAGTTTGGATAGAAAAGTTTTAAAGAACCTTCTGCCACTGTTAAATTGTTTATGATTTAAGGCTCTTTGAAAATGACGCAACTGGCTAATCTTTAGCTAAAATTAGCATTTTGTATCCATGTTTGAGACTCTTATTTTGAAGGGAATTCTTGCATTATTACGTTGACATTGTTGACCAATCTGCTTATGATCAGGCTGACTAAAAACCCTTAGTTATAAAAAAAAAACAAAAAACAATGAGGCAGAATCCTGTGAGGCTACATGTTAGCTGCTAACAATGCTAAAGTTAGCATCTATTTCATAGCTTCACCCAAACCCTGTTGGATCTGTTGTATCTTATTTTGAAATAAGAAAGGAGGTGGTTTTAGAGTTGCCCTTTTAAGCTGACAGAAATGAACAAAGATTTTCATGTATGGTTCTCTGTATGGTGTTACATTCCTGCCAAAAACCTTGAATCAAGCAATTATAGCAGCGTATTTTTTGACTGAGAGTACATAGCTTTCATTGTGGGTATTTTCATTTATTCGCTCATCAACACTACAGGTGAGCAGTAAAATACGGCATTTCGTATCCATATTAATTTGAAGGGAGGAAGGAAGTAGTTGAGTTGCCTCGTTATGTCGACATTATTGACCAATCTTCTTGTGATTGGGCTGACTAAAAACCCTCGATTACAAAAACCAATGAAGAAGTGTTTGTGTGGCAACATTTTTGGACATACAAGATGTAGATGTGAGAATCCTGTTAGGCTACATATTAGCTGCTAGCAACGCTAAAGCTAACATATATTTTTTAGCTTCGGCATCTACTGTATGGATGACTCTTATTTTGAAGAAAGAAGTGAAGTAGGTTTTGAGTTGCCCTGTGAAGCTGACAGAAATTAAAGATTTTGCATGTCGTTCTCTGTATGGCGTTACATTCCTGCCAAAAATCTTGTATCAAAGAACCATAGCAGCATATGTTTTTACTCTAAATGTGATTATTTCCTTTTATTCACCATCATTTCTACCCATCTGTACACTCTCCTCAGAAAATTTAGCTTGCACCATGTATTTAGAGGGCGGTAACTTTTCTTCTATATTTTAATTCAACATCACAGCCTCTGTTTTCCTTCTTCTTTTACAGTTCAACAGCATTTGAGCACCTGTTGACTTTTCAACAATCAATAAAGAAAGTTTACGTCTAAGAGTTAGAAGTTTATGAAATCTTTATTTTATTCATTAAAGCATAAAAAAGTGTTTCTAATGCATTTTATAACATTATTCTACAACAATTACAAATTCATTACAAAAATCTAATTTTTGTCTCAATGATGCAGTGATTTCCTTTAAAATGAAGTAAAAATCATCTGACTAGAAACTGAAAGCAGAAGTAAAAACACCAGTCTTGTTATAACTTCCACAACAAATACGGTACAACGCAGCTGAAAATAAAAGACTGTGGGGAAGTTTATCTTTTTATGCTGCATGCAGCACCAAAATTACTCAGAGTGGAAAGAAATCTGGACCATTTACCAGAACTTTCCGGCTCTCTGACCTTACTGACATGGATTTTCCCTCTGCAACATAAGATCCGCGCTGTGGTTCGCTTTAAAATGTTATTGCCGAGAAACAGTTTGGGAAATAATAACAGAACAACTTCTTAGCTCAGCGGTGGCAAACTCATTTTTATTTTGGGCCAAATCAAAAATGTGAAAGTTCTTAAAGGGAATGCATCGATAAAACCCATTAAACTGACAAAATATCAATAAACAGCTGTTTGTTTTAGCATTCAATAAGTGAACTTATAAATTATTATTGAACATCTTTTCCATCCAGGAATTTTTGTTTTGCAATAAAACTCACTGATTTTGTGGTGCAAATTTAGAAATAGTTGGAAGGAAGTTTTACACTCTTTGCGCTAATAATCTATGATGATGAATGTGGCTTTTTATTAATCACCGTATGGCTCACAGAATATAACTTGACATCAAGTAAGGCTGAGGCAGCAGTCACTTAAACCCAAAGTTTTTTGGCCAATTATGAGGAAAAAATGTAAGTAAAATCAGAAAAAATGTGGAGATTTGTTGATTTTGTGTGAATTTTGTGAAGTTGTGAAAAACTGGAGGGACTTACTGATGTAATTTGGAGTCTAGAGGGCCACATGAAAAGCTACAGTGGGCCAGATTTGGCCCATGGGCCTCGAGTTTGACACGTGTAGCTGAAACAGAAAAATAGCAGGTTCTGAACCTAAAACAGTCTGTGATATCCGGCAAGGAAGGAAGTTAAATACTAAAACAGATGCAACGTCTCTTCACTGCTTCCTGCTGACATTGATACCATGCAGCAAAATAAAAGCTGAAGGTGTTATTCTGGTGCTGCTGAAGCTTTTACTCCCACCTAAACATCTGTAATAATGTTGTTTAGTCTTCTACACAAAGGAGCCGCAGCTTTTGCTGTGCATTGAATTTAATGTGCACTGTAAAACATTTGAGCTGCATTTAGTTGTGTTTACTACCTTCTACTCTTTAAGTCAAATAAATGTATCCAGTTTTAGATTTTGAACCTAAATGTGAGTTTGTGAAAGATAAACTTACAGTTTAATAAAATTCATTATCAGATCAGAAATTTTGTTCCTGCAGTTTGAAACAAGAATTTACATTATTCTAAATTAAAATAAGTATTTATTTTTAACTTGATAATGTGGGTAAAATAACAGAAATGTGGCTCTTGAACTGGATGAGGGCAGATTTTTTTTATTGTATATTGTGAAATAATTATTTGGTTTAAATTGCAGCATTAAGTTAAAACTCACAATTCAAGATTAATGAAGTTAAAAAACAATGTTTAGACAACTTGTCTCTTGTTGTTAAATCAACTTGATGAACTTTAATTTCTGAGTTAAAACCAAAACAGTTTTCTTGTTGACTTAAATTGCATTTTCAAGGCAGCAGGTGGACTTTCATTTTCAACTTAAATCAAATGTTTTACAGTATAATGCTGTAAAACATGAGCTGTGATGACGCATCTTCACGTCTCTGAATGTTTTGGGATACGTTTTAGGAGATAAGGAGGGGACTTTCCTGTATAGCATCGCTATGACGACGCTGCGACAGAAACCTGTGAAACCCCCCCAGGTGACTTCCCTCTGTCTGTGGAAATTATTAAGCATCTGTGAAAACAACTAAAACCTACAGAAGAATATTGCTCATACGAGTAGTGGGGTAACAGGAAGCTACATATAAGGAGTGCTGCTTTCACTCCTTCAGTTTAAAAACAAAAAACTACCATTCATGTTCTCCAGTCTAACAAAACACTTTAAACATCTTGTAAGAACTGAACAATTCGCAGACTTTTGCTGACTCTGTCGTCCCAGTTTGGAAAGCCGGCCTATCATTAGCTGGCAGCGTTGTTAAATGTGAGGAGGATCAGCCAAAGCCTAAATTAAAACACTGCTTTCTAATCTGTGTATACGAGGCGCCTCCCGTCTCTGAAATGTGTCGATTGTTTATTTGAAAAAGCCTTTCCAACTGCAGCAGCGACGAGTGACACGATTCAGAAAACGACCATGTGGAAGTCAGGGAGCCGTTGACTGAACGTCTGAAAGCAATAAAAAGAAAGAAAGATATTTTATTATGGGATGGAGTTAGAAATGTTAAATTATTAATGGCATAAATGGCTGAGATTACAGATTGAACAACAGCAGCTACATATAATATTATCGTATGTCTGGCACTTATAAGCTGAGCTTAAAAACCATTTAAAATTGTGCAATTTCACCACTCAATTCTAAATCTTGTAAACTAATCTTTTGTTTAATTCAGCGGTGTAAAACTCATTTTCGTTTTGGGCCAAATCAAGACCATGAATGCTCTTAAAGGGCCGGTTGTGACAGAATGTATTGATAAAATATCAAATATCAATGAATTCTTAAAATCAAATAATATTATTGAACGTCTTTTTAGTCCCTCCAGGATGTTGTGATTCTTTTTGTGATTTTTTACAATAAAAATCAAAGTGTTTGTGGTACTAATTTGGTAAATGCAACTTTTTATCACTCGCTGTATAGATGATGGACTATAATCTGAAATCAATTAAAGCTGAGGCAGCTGTTTAGTACAAAGTAAAAACGTTTTTGACAATATTTGAGAAAAATCTGCAATAAAATCCCAATTATCAACGCAATTTATTGATTTTGTGTAAATTTCCACAATAATTCTGAAGAAACTGGAGGAATTGATTGTTACAATTTGGCAGTAAACAGATAAAAACTGCACTGATTTGATTGAAAACATAATATTTAAGCCCACTTAATGTTTAGAGTCTAGAGGGCCACATAAAAAACTATGGTGGGCCAGATTTGGCCCACGTGCCTTGAGTTTGACACCTGCAGTTTAATACATCACAGATGTGCTTTTAATTTATTCAGCAAATTTCTACATGTGTACTAAATTAATCAAAGTGATATTTTGTTGTTATGTCCATATTTAGAATTAAATTTAGTCAATTTGTCTTTTTCGGTGTCATTAAACATAAAAAGCTCAAATCTCAGAGATAATTTCTAGAAAAGGGGTAATGCATTTAGGTAGGTAAAGTTGTGCTTTTTCTGTTGTGGTATTACACTTGCAGTACTCAAGTAAGAGTATTAATACTTCAAAGTATTTTTACTCAAGTAAAAGTGAAAGTAAAAGTGAGAAGCAGCCATCCAAGAAATTACTCAAGATTTAAAAAAGTATTTGGTAAAATGTCTACTCAACTACTGAGTAACAAATTAGCAATAATTTAATATTTAAAAACTACACAATTAGACAGACTAAAATATAAAGTTAATACAGAAATTAAAGAAATTTTGGTATTTTAAGGATGAAAATAACAGTAACAAAAAGAATAACAAAATCAGAAAAAATGACATTTTTCCAAATCAGCTTCTTTCAATAAAAAAAAAAACTAATAAAACTTTATCAAAAACTGCAGGTGAGTGTCTGTGCCTGGTGAATTTTTTGATAAAATATATTTGATTTTCATTCAGTGGGTAGAAAATCCAGAAATTTTACTCAAGTAAGAGTAAAAAAATACCTCATAATAAAATTACTCAAGTGAAAGTAATTGAGTAAATGTAACCAGTTACATTTACCAGGTTTGCAAATTAACATGTGGCTGGAAAACCTGCTTTCAACGGTTGCTTTGTTTTGAACATGTAACAATGTTTACTGTGGTTTTCTTCATGAGATTCCATTGAAATAAATGATATATCTTTATATTTCTTTTAAATTAGTAGGTATAAACAGGATACTTACCAGTAGACTATACAAGTTTTCACAAATTATGGTTTTAAAACTGCTAACCTTATTATGCAGAGTATAATAACGCTCTTCATAATAAGGAAAAATGCTCCAACACCTTTTCTTTGCATACAAGAAAGAAAGTGATGGTTGTTTTAAAATATCTGAATGGTAAAACCTAAACTAACTCCACTCCGATGAAGGCGTTGGCATCTTAAAGCGATTAAGCTAGCTGCTAGCGCTGTTACTCCACAAGCTCATTTGCACATGTGCTAAAAGAAATACTTCCAGGATGACGTTTTTTTATTAGCTATTTTTTGTATCTCATTGTGATAAAACAAAAATAATGTGTGATTTAAAGAGAATAACAAAAAATACCAATAAAGAGTGTGACTGTAATTTGCTATTTTCTGTGCCGGTTGTATTAAACGTGTGGAAAGATGGAGAAATAACTTTGTGTTTCCCTTGAACACATGGGATATAATCTTGTACAGTGTGATAATAACTAGTTAATTTAATAAAAGATGAGATTATTAAAAAAAAAGTCTTCTCTTGTCCATGATGTGTCCACCAGAGGGCGCACTACTGTCCAGTGAGTCCAATACATTTTCTATAGAATTAAAATCTTCAAACTAAATTTTGACAATTATTATTCATTATATTGTTAAACTAGATCACTTTATAGCAAGTATTATTTTAACTAATATTATAAATAAATGAATATGTTACGCTTTGTAGAACTATAATGGATGTGCTTCTTTTAACAAATGACCAAATGGTACCAATATTAGCCAAGACTAGCTTATTTAGCTAGTCCTTATTTAGAGTTTAGAATCTGTTTAATTTTATTTTTGTCAGCTGCAGTTGGAACGTGTAAAAAAAAAAAATTATTTGAGTAATAGTAACTTGATTATATTAAATATTTTTCTTTTCCTATTTTGCTAAAAACACCATAGACTTTTGTTGTTGTTTATTTTTAACTAGTATCTCTGTACTGCGTGTGGCCAAACTTGGAATAAAGAAAAACAAATTTCCTAACAGGCACCAGGACAGGGCACCCACAGCCCCCAGATTTCAGAGTTACGCCACTGCCCACAACATTTAGCAACCAACTTGAGCAAAAAGTCCCAAACTCACGCAGTCATCTGACAACTGGCTGCTGTTTATTTTCAGTATTCAAGCAGTGAAACTCAACCGAAGTCACACGTTTATCCCGTAATAACATGATAAACTTCACAAATGCTAAATACCAAACTTTGTGTAGGATACTTGGTGATGCTAGCTATTATAGATTTAATAAAAATGTGTAATGAAAGGCAGATTTTGCTTTAGTTTGAAACAGATGCGACTGATCCAGTGAGACAGGTCTCTCAGAAAAACCGAATATTTTCATACCGTCAAACCACAAAGACTAGTTTAAAGTCTACTCGGAAAATCTTAACGAGGGTTCAAGTTTTATTCAATTCATTTCTAGGTCAGTTTAGCGAAACTCTATTTTCTTCT
This sequence comes from Xiphophorus maculatus, assembly GCF_002775205.1. Taxonomy (NCBI): domain Eukaryota; kingdom Metazoa; phylum Chordata; class Actinopteri; order Cyprinodontiformes; family Poeciliidae; genus Xiphophorus; species Xiphophorus maculatus. The sequence continues at coordinate 5,934,402 of NC_036444.1, read as the reverse complement.
AAGGACAAAACTCAGAGAGTCCGGGTCGCTTCGGACTGATCCGGACCAACTTCCAAAGTGTCATAGTCAAAGTTTTTTAGCTTGGCGTTAGCTGAACAAAGATGAACGGGACTTACTGAGAGTTGGTCTGCAGACGTCCTGAGTGGATCCGCGCTCCTGCTGAATGTGGGACGCAAAACGTCCGTGAGAAAGAAAACTGGGTGTTTGTCTGCCTCTTTTTCTGTGGGGTGAGTGGGCGTGAGTGGGGGTGTGTTTGTGTGCGTGAACGGACGTGTTCACACCCCCACCATGCGGCGGCAGACATAACATATTCCCATCCACCCCTACGTGTCACATACGTCATCAGAGAGCGAGTCTTCTCATTTAATACAGACCATAAACACAGAAATATACTGAGATATATTGCTGTATATGTCATTGTCTTATAATTAAATAATAAAAAAATAGTATCCAGTATATATTTGGAAAAATATTGAAGGAATAAAAGCGTCTGGTGTTTTCTGTTTTCAAGCATGAGCTATTTAAAATGAATTTCAAATGTAAATATTTATTTATTGTCTAGATATTTAGGATTTAACAGAAAAAACATTTGTCTTTAAAAGATATAAATTCAAACACTAACTCATTTGTTTCCCTATGACATTTGGACACAGATAGGTTCCTTAGTAATGTAAAAATCAAAATGTTTATGTATATCATCCAAGTACTTTCAAAGATGTGGATGGTGAAGCTGGGGCAGGAAATATCTCCAGGAGCAGTCAGCCTCGCAACGAATCCGAAGATACCTCTGACTGAAGACTGCTGCTGCAGATTATGAGTGTTTTAAGAGATTCCTCCTTTTCAACTCCTCTTGTTCAGCTATTCACTGAATAATTTAGGTAATCAGTTGCTCCCATTTGTAAAAAAAAAAACAAAAAAACAATATCTTGTTGCCACGGTTACACACTATAACCACTGTCCAAAAGTAAAAAAGAATAAGCAAATATCTTTTCAGCTTCTCTGCGTCTGAAACCACAAGGAGTAATTGTACAAAAATGCAACGCACAAAACAAAATAATATAAACATATATATTTTTTAAAAGTCTACAAACAAAACATAACAGAGCCACTACAACAGGCTGCCACCTGAAAATACCACAAAATCAACCAGAACCCAGTTCACTTGGTGGAAAGTTTGAGAATGCGAACATACACACACACACGCATACACACACAGAGGAGCTTTTTAGGATGTAAACAACCCAGACTACACACGCTGATCTCCTCAGCCACATAATGCCGTTTTTCAACCCCTGTGCGATGTGTGTGTGGAAGTGGAAAGCAGACGGTTCGGGCAGGTTTTACAAAAGGTCATATTTGGGTAGATGTATGGCAAGCCGTTTTAACATAAATTCGGTTTCGTCTGACTATCCGTAATTACGTTCCAGATATCTAACATTGCATGTTAAAACGGCTTGCCACAGGAGATGAGTTTGAACTTGTTTCAGAAGATAACAACCAAAAGTGCGATTACAAAACAGCCTGTTGAGACATGTTAATGCGTCATTTCCGCTGATGAGCTGGTACAAGTACTTTTGCACGTGACGTCACGCTCTCTATCACTCGGACGTCAAAAACAACCAATGCGCTCCTTTAAAGCTAGTCTAGAAACATACATCTGCAGCCTAATGTCGCTTCTATTCAGTTGATTTCGCAGTCAGAATGATCACAGGTTGCTGCGCGGTCGGCTGCAGAAACAGACAAGGATAGAAACCAAACTTGTCGTTTTATAACTTTTAATGAGGGAAGATACGGCGGCAGCTGCCAGTCATGACCGTCAGGCCTAACGGCGAATTTGCAGCTAACAGTTTTACAAGGTAAGATGATTTACGTTCTTATACTTTATAAGTATATTAGAAATATATTACATATTGCATTATGGAGAAGGTAGGCGTCTAACCATGGGTAACCATGGAGACAGTGCCGCACGTCATGTAGCCTAGCATGTATGGAAAAAAACTGGTTAGCATCTCGTCTTTTGTACTTTTTAAAGGCCGCTCCGGTTTAAGGGGAAACGCTGTTTATGATATAGTGACTTAAATCATGTGGTATAAATTCAAGCAAAATCGGTCATTTGATCAACACGTCAAGAGGGAGGAGGTACGGGTCGGTTTCTAAGCTAGCTGAAGAAGTTGGTTTGTGAGGTATGAGCCCCAACCAGGTGTGTTACGTTCACAGACAAATTAGCTCGATGCTAACAAGTAGAAGCCACGAATAAACGGACAAAAACAACTTGGGAAAACAATTTCAGTTACGCTCTGTTCAAGACTCCCGTGCCTCACTTCCGACGTCCGTCATGGCGCCTTGAATAATTAAGGGACGTAGTTGCAAACAGTCACTGCTTTCCTTTGCAAAGTCGATAATTTGATCAACATGTCAAATGACTGAGGTGATGACATCAGTGATGTCATATATGGCATCACATCAGTGCCATCACTGCCTATATATATGAGCAGTGATGTCACAGGATTTGGCAACACTGGAAAATATTAACTTTTGAACAAAGTATTTGTCTTTTTATAAACAAGCTTTTATTGTAAGCTGAACCATGTCTGTTTTACTGAAAAGCAGACATTAACACACTCAAATCTGCTTTTATCTAATTTATTAATCTTTGCTAAGTATTAGCAGGTTTTTGGAAAGAAACTGACCCAAATCCTGTTCTTATACTTAGTAATTGTGTTTAATTTGAAAAGTAGATGCCTTCCATTTAATGCAGCAAATGTGCAAAATAATTTTTTTTAATTTTAGATCTACACTTGCGTAGTTTTGGTATAGTTTCTAGTGCAAATATCTTAGTCAAGTTTGCTAAGTGCAAGTATCTTAGTAAGCCTGACTTAAGATATTTGCACAAGAGACTAGACCAAAAATACTTGGTAATATTTTGTGGTTTTGCAATGCAATCCAAAAAAAAGAAGAAAAAAAAACAAACACTTTATTTGCCTGATTTTAGTGTTTTTATGTTCCTGAGCCACACATACTTTTCACTTGACAATTTTGGGCCAAGTGACAAAAAGTTTGGACACTTGGCTGCTTTATTTATCTGACAAAACAAACAAAATGACTTCATTTTCAGATGTTCCAATAATAAACAAGTGTTCTTTTTATTTAAAACTAATAATCAGAATTCAATCACAATTAATTTATCATGTACAATATCCCACATATATACATGAAAACACTTTGCTACAATTTAAAACAGTTAAACATACGCCGTCCGTAACATTGTGAATGAAACATTTTTGCACTGTTTTCAGACTTGAAGACCAGTTTCCAGTTTCATATCTCTAATTTACGACATCAGGGATGATGAAAGAGTTGCTCTGCCTCCTCTCCTCTGCCCTCCTCGGCAAAATTGCTGTTCTCTCCAAAAATAGACCTGCCTTGCAGACCTTTGAACATTTCACCAGGCTGATCGTTTGAGGCCTGCAGCACTGATGGAAACGGAGCGACACTTTTTTTCGTACTCCATAATTATGCTAGTCAGCGCAAAGCAGTGCAGCGAAAGGTTGGGGAACACAATGTTACGCGGGAGAGCTGCTTCTAATTAAACCCTGCAAAAAATTTTTAAAAAAAAGCATAATTATGGCTTTTTAGGGGTGCAGGATACCTCACCCGTGTTTCAGTTTCCCCCATCTGAGCTGAAACATGGGGGAGGACGGCGCACATTTCCCTTCAGTGCTGAATCTGCAGCTGCGGACCCAAAACAAAAAAAACACCCCCTCTGACCGCAGAACCTCTCCCTTCTGGCGCAGGACTTAATGTGGCCACTGGAAACCTGATGGACCACCACTGAAGAAACTCGGCTCGCTTACAGTCTGAATCCATTTTGATTTTCAAGTTTCAAACTGATGAAAAAGGCTTTTTTAAATGTCAAATAAGCAGTTGTAACTCTCAGTAAAGTATTCCAGATAGAAAAATGTATAAATATATATATATAACTATCTGCTTAGGTAAGCAAGTTTTAATGTGCTGATTTGTTTTAAGAATATTTTTTGGTTACTGCATCAATAAATCTGATGGGACGGCTAATAAAGTTGTGACAAATTAGTTTGGTGATGACATTTATAACATCCTCTGCATGTTTTGGCTCCATGGTAAAGACATGTAAAAAGTTTTGGCTTCAAATATTTGTTTCTTAAATAAAGTGATAATTCCTACAAAAATAGAGCATTTTCTTTCTCATGTCAGTTTTTCAGTGTCTGCTTATTTATGATTTCCTGTTTGCTTTGGGTGTAAATATAATGTGCCCATTTCTTTTAGCCATATGTCACACCAGAACAGAAAAGAAAACCATTAGAGTCAGCTGGTTCTACAATAAAAAGTAAAAAAGCCCAAAAATAAAAAACTGTGACCAAAGAGGCTGGACGGGCAGAAAATGCTGAGTAGAGTGGATATTAGGCCAGGTTCAAGAATAAAAATAAAAAACTTTCTAAAGCTCACAAAAGTTTATAACAACCATTTATTTCAGATACAGATTATTATTTTAAGGTATATATATATATATATATAAAGATTTAAAATCTGTATTCTGCTGACCAGCGTTCTGACTAGAAGTAATATTAATGTTTTAGAGCAGCCAGAGTTTTAACTTCAATCTGATAGATAATCTATAATTATCCATCAATGGTAATGATAGATAATACATCTCTTATCAAAGATAATTCATCAAAAATATCTAAGGAATATATTAAAGCTGCTATAATAAAAGATGCCAAAGATAGTTTTAGTAATATTAACAGTTTGGGCTCCAATGTTCATTAAAAATATCTATGAAGATGTTTTTATTGTGTGGAAAAAAATGTCTCCGCTAGTTTATGGATTTTTTAGAACTTGATGTTATGAACTTTAATTTTTTTTGTACATTTTTAATGGGCTTTGCAATTTTATTTACTGTGTTTATTATTAATTTCTGTACATGTATTTATAGTTATTGTTTTCTTTGTCGTGTGTTAGTGCATTATGAACTTTTCCTCACAATTGAAAATGTGCTTTTAATTAAAAAGCTTTCCTACAGATCTTTACCTGGGTGGCAAATGACTGAACAAATATGATTTAAATAGGTACAAAAATAAGACACATTAAGAGAAGGTTTAGCCTTTAATAATCATTGACTAATACTGAACAAGTTCCCTGTTTGGTTCACAAGAACACCACTTAATATTAAATACTTATTTACATATTTACAAGTCATAGATCTGATGACTGTTCTTTAAAGTTGTTTTAAGGCAAGACTTTGGATATGGTGCAGGGCATTAAAAAACAAGCTATGCTACATAACTAAGAGATTATAACAAGTTATTATGTGTTGATCACACACATGACATGCTTGATTTGACAGGCTAATTTTACACATGAAGGGTTTGATTTTCAGTCAGGTTAAAGTTCCTCCTAATAGTGCACAGGCAGCAGAGACAACTGTATGGTTTCTCTGGGATGATTCACCTCACAGGTTCACATAACATGACAGTCAGTTGTGCTTTAAAAACTCTCAGCTTAAAGCCTGACAAATAAGAGATTTCAAAACTAAGACACCAATTTTTAGACTAAATGGTAAAATGATTACCAGTCTTGATTGAACAGGTGAACAGAGAGTTTCTGGATACTCAACCCATCAGTTTTCTTTGTGTCAGTAATCCAGCATTGATCTCATCTGAAGCATACAGCTAATTATTTTTCTAGCAAATTCAGAGGGAGGCAGTTCGCGTTTTCACATATAAAATATCACAAAACAACAAATAGCACAAACCCTTGAGCGTGATAAACAGTAGATGAAAGGAAAAACACTTAACACTTCACCTGGACATGGTATAGCTGTAGAGAAACACTGACAGGTGGTACGTAGCCGTCTGTCCTGTACACTTTAAAGTTTGACACAGATGCAGCGTCCAGCACGCAAAACTACGCAGAGGAGGAATGTGTGTGAAGCCCAGCCGCTCAGTGTTGTGCTGAGGTTTCTTGTTCCTGTTGTATCGATGGCGATGTGATGCTCTGCACGTCTGTTGAATATCACTTTGGTGGGGTTTGTCGTAGGCCAGGTCCCACAGAAAGGGGGTATGAGGCCTTTTACTTACAAAGCAACTAGACCCCCTGATCCCCAGCTGTGATTTGTGCTGAAACACCCCTCCCTGAAGCGCCGCAGTCGGCTCAGATCTTCTTGGGCTTGCGGCCCAGGTGGTAGTAGTACGCGACGGTGACCACGAAGAAGAGAACTCGACTGAGGAGCAGCAGCATGGCGGCGTTGGGCAGGATGCCGATCTCCATCAGGGTGACGCAAGTCACTGAAAACACAAAGCCACATCAGCAAAACGAAAACCATTTCCTGAACATATATTCTCTTATTTATTTTTATTTAAGTTGGCTGAGAATTAATTTTCATTTTCAGAAAACACTTAAAATGTAGAATACAACTTTTATATGGTCAATGCACCGACTGCAGTTTTCTGGCCAATCAACGAGCTTTAAAAAGCCTGACCTGCCGATTCTGATTTTTTTATCTGAAATGTTGCTAAATATAGCAAGAAAGTTGCTCAGTTGGCAAAAGTGGGTCTTCTTGTTCTGCTCTGTATCCTCAGAACCAGAACCAAACGTGGAGAAGCAGCATTCAGCTTCTATGCTCCACAAATCTGGGGCAAACTTCCTGAAAACCTTAAAACAGCCGAAACACTGAGTTCCTTTAAATCTAGAATTGCTTTTGAAACATTATAAATGAAACATCAACATTTAATGTGTTATGTCATTTGACAATTATTCACTGTGTGATTTACAACTTTGTGTTGTTTGTGTTTATTTTTATGATGTAAAAACTTTGAACTGCCTTGTTGCTGAAATATGCAGGCATGATTATGGGAAACAAAAACTTTGATTTATTGGTCGGTTTCTGTGTGATGCTTCCAGCATAATCTTAACATCTTGATTTTGGTTTACTATCTGATACCTCACATTTTTACATCCTAGTGTAAATGTCTGGGAACATTTACACTAGGAACTGTCCTTCAAATTTACTTTCTTGTTGTTTTGCTTGACAGTTGTTTTTTTTTAAACACGAAATATTCTGAGATTGTATTATTAGTAATAGGAGCAGAATACAAATTAAACCATCTATAAAAGCTTGTGAAGATCTACCTTAAATCAACAGAAAATAGTGTATAACTGTCAAGTTTATCTGATAAAATTCTAAACAAAATAACAAAAAAAAACATCAAAGTTCAGCTATAATGTGAAAAAAATGTGGAAAAGTTAATGGAGGTGTGAATAAATGTTGAAACCTTACATTGAATCTGATTGAAAGCTGTGATTCTCCAAACGTACCACAAGAGGGCACTGTCCACGTGTCCATAAATGATGAAACTCCCTCCCACTGCGGTCTGACCTCATCCGATGTTCATCAAAGTAAAATTAGAGGGCATTTGAACAGCACATGGTAACTCTTAAGACCTGTTAATTACCTAGAAACTGGACGGCAAAGTAGCAGGCTTCACTGAGCAGAGTCCACTGGATGATGACCTTTTCTGCTGTGTAGAGACCGTTCCACATAATGAGGGCGAGGCCTGGAAAAAGAAACGATCAAAGAGAATTCATAGGTTAAGGGTTTAGAGGCGTGGGAATAAAACCGGAGCAAAGAGAAAAGCTCCGGGGAGCGCTGACTTCCATTTATCACTAATAAATGGAAAAACGCTTCAGCTGAAGCAGGATGACAGTTCATCATGTCATTACATCTGAGCTTTCTAAAAGCCCGTGTCATAAAATGGTATATCGTATTACTGGGGTCCGCTTTCCTCCGCTGAAACTGGCGAGGCTACGAACCCACTGCCTGTTATTGTTTACATCCGGACGTTTCGTGCATGCGCACAACTGTGGGAGAGCAAAAAGACGATTCTTTTACGATCCGTTAACTGAACGAAACCTGTAGATGTTTCGTTCAGTTCATGTAGGCATCATTAACTCATCGCAGTGAGACACAGCAAAGGGGGGAAGCAGAAAAACCGGTAAACAACAACAACAACAACGTAATACCAGACTCGTTGCCATAGCAACAGACAAATGCCACTACGTGTTTCAGGATTCAACACACAAAAAAAAAAAACAAAAAAAAAACAAACGGTCCAACATTTCCCACACAAAGAGCAGAACATTCAGTCTGTTACAGTTTCATGTTTATAGGCTTAATGTTTATTTTGCGATTATTAATAAGTGATCTCTGTGGTAGATTAGCTACCACTGCTATTAGCTTAACTAACACTGCTAATTTAAACTCTGACGTAGCATCTACTCATGCTACGTCAGAGTTTTTTTAATTTAGTATCTGAACTGAAACACACCGCCTCACATCTACATGTTACGGTTGCCAAAGTCGAGCAAGAATAATTGAACCACTTCCGTCTTCTTCGTTTTTTTTTCTTTGTAACCTTGTTATATAGTTGTCATAGTGTTGACAATTAGTAGCAAAGCACCGACTCCCTTTTTCTTTTACACACACATTTAAGATTTAGCGTGTTATATTTACAAATCAACAGCTAAAACCAATGGCAGTCATCATCAGCCAGCAGCTTTTTGCCCTCCAGCAGGGATCTCGCGCGTGTGACGTCACGCTGCAAAGGGTCCATTGGAAGAAGAAGAAGAAGAAGAAGAAGAAGAAGAAGAAGAAGGGGTGGGCAGCGAGGTGGGAGGGCTGATGGACTGCATCCTCTCCCTGCCAGGATCCATCTGTGTGGCAGATGAGCCTCCATCCTTCACCCCTACTGCTGCACCTCGTCTTGCCCCCTCCCTCTCTGCTGCTCCCTGAAGCTCTGCTGACATTTATCATAATGAAGCCCGGCTCTAGCCGGCCTTATGGAGCTCAGCGATGATTTATGCTCACATCGCCTCGCCGTGACGCGCTTATAGTTTCAGCTTACCAAAACTGTAACTAGGCATTGGTTATGTTTATGATTTCTAAGATCACCTAAATTCAGATCCAAAAAAATAGCACTCAAGTAAAAGTAGCTGTACTTCAACATATTTTTACCCAAATAAAACTAAAAAGTAATGTAAGTAAGTAAAGAAATGACTAAAGTTGGAGTAAAAAAGTATTTGACAAAAAGTACTGAGTAACCGATCGAATTATCAATCATTCAGTATTTAGAAATGACATCATCAGGCGTACTAGAATATAAAGTTATGTGGTAATTTTGATATTTTCAAAACTAAAATGTCAATAATTCACATAAGTAACAAAAAATAAAAGGCAAAAGAAAATTTTTCCAAATCAGTTTATCATCTCTACGATCCATTTTTGGGTTTATTAAGATCTTTTTTTTCTCTGCAGCAAATGCTAGCTTAATCTTAAAATACATCGGTGAAAACAAGGGATATCAGGAAGCTGCATATTCATTTGCATTTTAGCGGAAATTGTAACTTTTCAGCTGAGCATCAAAGCCGTTGGTAGGATTAACAATCTTGGCACAAGGAAATACATCTGACAAATAACATCCTGCCAGCATCTGCAGATGAATAAAGATCGAGGATGATTGACCCGATTCTTCGAGGACAGGACAGTTTTTATTATTTTTACTTTTAAAGTTAGTCACCCCTGCTGTAGCAAAACTGAGATTGTCTGGCACAATTTCTAAGATCACCTAAATTCAGAGCTGGGCAGAGTACTCAAAAATTGTACTCGAGTAAAAGTAGCACTACTTGAACATATTTTTAATCAAGTAAAAGTCAAAATTATTCCTCCAAGAAATTACTCAAGTAAGAGTAAATAAGTATTTGGTAATGAGTTTACTCAAGTACTGAGTAACTGATCAAATTATCAATAATTTAATATTTCAAAATTGCACAATAAGACAGAGTAAAAATATAAATGCTATGTTGATATTTTAGAATGAAAATTAAAATAATTCATATAAATAAACAAAATCAGATGAAATTTTTTTTTCAAATCAGTTTATTTATGAAATGAATAAAAACTGCAGGTGTGTGACTGTGTCTCATGGGTTTTTGGTTAAAACATGTTTGTTTTTCATTCAAGCTGAAGAATCCAGAAATTTTACACTAGCAAGAGCAGCAATAAGTAGAAAGTGCAGGGTAGTAAAATATTCCTAAAAGTATATATATATATATATATATATATATATATATATATATATATATATATAAATTAGGTTACTTTAAGTAAACGTTACAGAGTAAATGGTGTAAAAACACTCTTAAGTTTGGAAGATGTTACTGGCTGTTTACGTTTTAGTCAGGAAATGAAGTGAAGAAGTAAAAACAATATTTATTGGAAATCATAATCTACACCGTTTCTGTCAGAGACCACATCCTGCATCACTTCCTGTTTTTCATTTAAAGGTATTGCTCTGAATGGGTAAATATGGGTAAATTTAACCTTGCAGTTATTTCCTCACTCATAAACAAACTAGATTATTTGAATGCAATGTTGTTTTGTTTTTGGCATTGAGGAAATTGACCAACCCAGTGTTTCTTAACATGAGTTTGATAAAAGCTTCAAAATGAGTGACATTGTCCTCATGAGATCAAAATACTCCAATAAAACACTTATTATTGCATTTTCCCACACTGTCCTATAGGGCGTATAGTTAGGACAGCGGGTCAAACTCATCTTCATTTTTGGTCAAATCAAAATCTGAATGTTCTTAAAGGGCCGGTGTGCCACGATGTGTTGATTAAAAACTAATTAAATTGTTAAAATATCAACACATTTTTTTCAGCATTCAATAAGTGTTTCTTAAAATAAAATATTGAACATCTTTTCACACTGATCAGTCCATCCAGAATTTTGTAATCAAAATCACAGAGTTTGTGGTGCTAATTTAGAAATATTTGAAAGGAATTTTTATGACATTTGCTCTAATGTGTGATGTTAAATGTGACTTTTTATTAATCGTATCGGTCAAACTATAATTTGACATGAAATAAGGCTGAGGCAGCAGTCAATTAAACCCAAAGTTTTAGGCCAATTTTGAGTGAAAATGTCATTAAAATCAGAAAAAATGTGGGAATCTGATTTTGTGTGAATTTTGCGGATTTGTGAAAAACTGGAGGCACTTACTGAAGTATTTTGGAGTGTAGAGGGCCACACAGAAATCTACAGCGGGCCAGATTTGGCCCCTGAGCCTCGAGTTTGACACATGTGAGCTATAGGGATAACAACCCTAAATACACTGACAGCTTCTATGGATGGCTTAAACCAAAGCATAATCACATGTTGGAATGGCCTAGTCAAAGTTAAGTCCCAAATCTAATTAGCAGATGTTAGAAAACACTCCAAAGCAAGACTTGCATCTGTAAATACAGCGAACAGTGGTGAAATAAAGTTTATAATTATTTTGCCAAGCGACTGTAAAGGCTATTTTATTATTAATTTTATAATAATTTTAAAACTGAACCTGAATATTTAATTTATCCTTGTGATTTGTGAAAAACTGGAGGAACTTACTGATGCAACTTGGAGTCCAGAGGGCCACATAAAAAACTGTAGCGGTCCAGATTTGGCCCCCGGGCCTCAGGTTTGACACAAGCTCTTTACAAAATAGACAAAGAAATAATCGTTCTTGTAGCTCTATGAGTGCTAACCATAACAACGTCCATTTTAAAATGATGAAACAATTTTGGCAGAGATTGCTCTAAAGGTATATGATGAAAAAACTTACAACTATCTGAGAATATTACAACCAGTGACAATAATTAGTTTGTTTGTTTGTGGTTCTTATCCATTGCTCCCCATCGCTCTGTGTGTTAGCATTTCAGCCACTGGTAACACATATGGAGAGAGAGAATTGAAATCCATGGAAATCCAGATATTTTATTGACTTGCAATTAAATATAATATCCTTCCAAATGCTGCACACACAGATACAGTGATGAAGACTATACTGTGCAGCTTTAAATACCTAATGCCTGCAAGAGCAGAAAAATGTTCTATTTTACTTCTGAAAGAGAAAATTAAATTAGCTAAAACTGGTATTGTCAGGTCAGAGATTTTTAAACTACCTAAGATTCTCACCGGCTCATCGCTTATTTTTAATCCAGAAATGTTAAAGTTAGACTACAGTGCATGTCTCATGTTGGGTTTGGAACAGAAGTGGGACAAAGTTATTAAAGTGATGAAATTCTGGAAAATGCTCAGACTGCTGTGAAGAGGTGAGAAGTTTGTGAGCTAAATCCTCCTCTTTCTTTTCTCCCTCCCTGGCCTTTAATCGCTGCCAGTTCTTCTTCATGGAGCCATTTAATCGCCTGACTGACGGACTGGTCTCAAATTAGGGCCGTTAAAATGATTGCTGCTCGTCTCCAAAATACAGTCTAAGAGCAGGGCGAAGCCGGCACAGGATAATTTATTTATAATCAGTGTCTGTCGCCTGTCAACGACCGGCACAGAACAGCAGAATAAAAAAATAAACCTCGATTTATTGGGTTTAGAGCAGCGTTTCTCAGACCTTTTCAGGCCACTTTAAGGTATTTAACAAAACCTCACAGACCGCCTAACATGAAACTCCCCCGCAGTAACACGACATCCTAATAAATACAAACTGAAACTGAAATATTTTCAACTCGCTTATCGTTTTCTTTGTTCATCCATGCCGTTTGGTAAATGTGACTCGGGGCATTTTGAGTTATTCACAGATTATGAAAGCGAAGTTTTTAATCTTTCCAATGATGGCAAGCACATGGAAATAAATAAAAAAACAAGTTGTTCTTTATTACCAAGTGTTGTCTGCATTAATAACATTTTAGAGCTATTTGTGATTTAAAAGCACAAGAAAAGAAAAATAGACTTTGATTGCTTTGCTGTCCAATTTCTACTAACTCTATTTATCTATTGTATTTAATTAATTTAATAGTTTTTTATCAAGTAAAACAAATAGCTGTTGACATTACCATTCTTAACCACAATATTTTGGTAAGCCAGGCTTATGCGTCACACTTTCAGCTCATGTTAAGACAAATAAATATTTATCAATTTCATTTTATTATTACTTTATGTATCATTTATTAATTAAATCATCATTATTATTAATTCATTCATTATCATCATCCCAGTTGTTCTGTTTCTTTGAGAATTGCTATTTTTACAATTTTGCTGTGATTCTGATAAACAGTTGCAACATCTTGCGCACCACTAGGGGGCGTTTAGAGTTTAGATCACACGTGTCTAACTCAAGGTCCGGGGGCCAAATCTGGCCCGCTCTAGCTGTTTGTGTGGCCCTCTAGTCTCCAGACCGTGATTGTGGAAATTCACATAAAATCAAGTTTTTATGCTAATGCACAATTTAAGTTTATTGATAATTTTCCACAAAAATTGAGAAAAGCGTTGGGTTGAAGTTTCGCCAACTCTCTGTAGGAGTCAGTTATTTTTCACTTTTCCAACACTGCTTCCTCAAATAGCAAATAGCATTTATAAAATGCAGACAGCTATTTATTTGATAGTTTATTAATGGGTTTTATCAATACATCCTGGCACATCCGGCTCATTAAGAACATTCATGATCTTAATTTGACACCTCTGGTTTAGAGTAAAGCGAAAAATGAAACAAAGTGCATTTCCTTGTGTCTGCGCCTCAGCAGTCCTGCCATTTCCCACCAAATTCCCCCCGGATTTAAACTTGACATCTGAAGCGACCGAAACAAGAGGCGACTGGAGCATTAGCTGTGAGTTTTCTTGAGAATTTCTCTCCTCCACGCCTGAAGCCGTCTTCCTTCCTGGAGAACTGAACTGTATCAGATTAAAGCAGCATCTGCTTGGGGCCTGAAAGAGAGACTTTTCCAGCACAGAGAGAGCTCTTTATGTCACGTCTGAATGAGGAGTGTGTGCCAGTTCTAATGAATGCATTGGAAGACATTATCGCAAAAAATTCACATGCAGTTGAGCAATGAGTATTTATAGCATTTGCACAAATAAATGTTAAAACCCTGCAGAGGTGGGCACTGTACCTAAAAACTGTACTCAAGTAAGAGTAGCACTACTTTAGCTTATTTTTACTCAAGTAGTATAAAGTAGTGGTTTAAGTATTTGGTAAAAAGTCTACTCAAGTACTGACTAACTGATCAAATGATCAATTATTTAATATTTAAGAATTAAATCATAAGATGAACCAAAATGTAAAATTAAGTGGAAATTTGGGCATTTTAAAAGCTCAAAATGAAAATAGTTCATATAAGAAAAGTAATCAGGCAAAAAAAAAAAAAAATTTCCAAATGAATTTCTTTCTATATAAATCTTATGAAACTAATAAAACCTGATTTTGTTTGTTAAAACAAGCTTGTTTTTCATTCAGTGAACTTACTCACACACTATAAAAACAAAATTTTACCAGGTACTTTTGGTCTAGATTCTAGTGCAAATATCTTAGTAAACTTGAAATAAAACTAACTTACAAGTAACCTTTTAGCAGCTTGTTTAAGTAAACAATTCCTTGTTATTTTACTTATAACAGGACATTTTCCCATGTTACAAGTTAATTTATCTGCCAATGGAACTAGTAATTTTAATCAATAATAAACATGTACTTAAAACAAACCTCTTGCTGAAAAGTTACTTGCATGTTAGTTTGTCTAATTTCAAGTTTACCAAGATGTTTGCACTAGAAACTAGACCAAAAGTACCTGGTAAGATTTTGTGTTTTTGCAGTGCAGTGAGGAAGAGAACCCAGAAATTTTAATCCAGTAAAATTAGCGATGTATCATAATAAAATTACTTAAGTAAAAAGTACAGTACAGTAATTTTTCCCCCCCCAAAAAGTTACTCAAGTAAAGGTAACTTGTTACTACCCAACTGTGACACACAGTGCCAACAATGAGAAAGCCTTCAGAGTCACTGGGCATGATGGGAAATCAGGTCTATTTTCTGTCTTTCTTGTGAGTTTGGACATTTTGAAACTTACTGAGCAGCGCTGCTCCATAAAGGCGGACAGAGATGCTAGTTGTGGAAAGCTCCTCCTCGAAAACAAGCTCGTAGAGTTGGTTGGGAAACACCAGAGCCTGTATGGGGGGGAAAGAAAGACTCAACACAGTCCTGTCATATCAACACAGTAGCATTCTGTGCTTCCCAAAGTCTTTTGGGTTGTGAGTCAGTGTCACCGCTCATACCCAGAACACTGAGGATATTGAGAATTTGATAGCGAGGCTGACAAAGAGGGAGTTGTGTGTGCAGATGACGCTCAGTAATACACTGATGATGACTCTGGAGATAGCTCTGTGTCTAATGTTTTGCAAAATTTTTATTATCTGCACATTTTTTATTGATGGTGTCAATTAAAACTGAACGACGTTTGAAATGCTTCCGCATTAAAATGATACAAGATTAGTTTAACATATTGGCCTAAATATGTTGTAATTTTCCTATTAACTGAAAAATTACTGTTTTTGATACGCCAACAATCATAATTATTTAAAAAAGATTATAACTTTTGTTATATTTTCCACCAATGGACGTCGCCATGTTTTCACCTGCTGGGTTGATGACGTCATTAGGTCCATTCTGTACTGGAGTCTACCGAGTGAACACAGGAAGGCTAACTTTACCCGAGTTGCTGTTTGTCATATTGTGTTTGACTGGTGTAATTTTAGATAATGCCACACTGTCTGGACCTGGATATCTTCCCACACGAATCTGGATAATTTGACACATGAAAAAAAAAAGAAGAGCGCAGTGGAAGAGAGCTGGAGCCAAACAACTTCTAAAGGACCTAATCTGTGCTCTCAACATTTCTCTCCAGAAGACTTTGAGTCACTTGTACGAGCAAAACTGACAAAGGATCATTACCTTAACAAGCTAAAAAAATAAATGCAGTGCTGACAGTTTTTATCCACAAAGCGCCTAAACCCTGCTGCCACCAGAGCGTTGGAAGCTCTTTAAATGCTAATGGAGCTCTTGAGGCAGTAGTACGGTGCCACTGGACCTGGACCACTCTGGTTCAATTTGCAAAGGCTTAATAATGTTAATCACTGCTTTGGCTGGACGGCGCTAGCGCAGTTGGACTATTATATGTTATTTACCCAGAATGCATTGCAGCGTGAACAACATGGCGACGTTCATGTGACAATATTTTACTAAAATGTCTAAAAACTAAATGTTTTTACATCTAAAATAAAGATTTCTCAAACAAAGTCTATTGTTACAGGTAACCGTGGAGCTTTTAAACGCTTACCGTTATGGCCATTAGTGTGAAACCCACAGCAGAGACGAGAATCCAAACCCTAAGAGGAAAAAAAAACATGCCATAATGAATCCGTCTTAAAACAAATGGAAACAAAAGCGTGCTAAACTCTGCTGTGAAGTCAGAGAGCACTCAAAGTCTCACCTCAACCCGATCGGCTCTCGCACTGCAAACTTCAACTCGTTTCCGAGCATCTGACTAATCTGTGAGCAAACAGGGCAGCAGAGGAAGAAAAAAAGGAAATGAGCGATGAGAGGGGAAATGTTATCACAAATATCTCGCCAGATATTTAGCATCCGATAACGCTCGACAAGCAGGGATGGAAAATACTCTGTAGCTGTACTTAAAGCTGCACAGCTCTTAAAAAGAAGCACTTTAAATCAACCTTGGGGAGAGGAAGAACAGATTATTATGCTAACTGGAGACTCAGAAAGTCCTCACCTCCTTAATGACCTGTTTCTCATAACATCGCACAATGCATTCTTAATGAAAAATCAAGTTGCTGTTGCTATGCCAAAAGGAAAAAGAAAAAACTTTGGAGCTGGAAAAAAAATACTTCCAGAGGAATTCTGTTGTGAATGGAGAGAAACCAAAACACTGCAGCACAAAATGAGTTTTATTGGTATTTTATATAATAAACTGGCACAGACTGGTACATAACTGGAAAGTAGAAGGATTTTATAAATAAAAATCATTGTCATTTATCCCCCTCTTACTCTTAATTAAATCCAGTGCAATGACCATATTACTAAAAAACAACTACGAAGATTTTGCAGGTGGAATTACAAGTTTTTCTGATTTTCATTTGTAAAAACCATGACTGCTTTTTCCTTCCACTCCACATTTTGTCCTCTATGCTGTGCAAGTCGGACAGCATCGCAGTAAAATACATTAATGTTTGTGCATGTAATGCAACAAAACGTGAAAACAGACAAACACACAATTCCTAAAACTGTAATTCCTGGATGTTAGCAATTCAGATACCCTGAATGAGAAACCAAATAGCTGCAGTCGTGGCACCAGGTACCTTACAATGATTTGATAAACACATTAACAAACATTTTGTTCCATAATGTTTCTCCAACAGTGAGCTGCCACGCTCCAATACTGAGGAAGCTCAGTCAAAGGTTATCAAGAATTTCCTTTCATATCTTTTAGACGATGCCAGAACATGAAATTTCCGATTCAAACTCTGTTTCGTCAAATGCAAGGAGGCGTGGAGTAACCACTGCCAGGAGATTAACATGAATAATCTGTTTAAAAATACGTTTGTTCTGTAATATTTGCAAAAGAGAAATCAGAATGACCTAGTGATCCATTTCTACAGGTCAGAACTTTACAAACTCAGAAATTGGTTTCACGATCTCTAATAGATGCATCTCTGATCAACCCAAAGGACTCAAAACAAAAAATTAAACTAAAACATGTCCACTGGATAATTCAGGATCCGTTTGAGATGAACAACACGTCTTTTAAGCTTCCCTCTGTTAAATACTTAAGAGTTTTCTGTGTGCAGAGCCGTACGTTCAGCATAGAAAGATTATTTCTATTTTTTATCTGCAAAGAGCAGAAGTTCTGTCCACAAGTAACTGGAAATTATGTTCTCAGAAATGCGCCGACAAATTTAGATTTTCCTTTTCAGACTGAGATACAGAAGGGCAAGGGGTAAATAAACTTCCCCCGAAAAAAAAGGAAAGTAAAATTAAAAATTAAAAATAAAACTCAGCCAGGTTTTTACCCCAACAACTCTTCTTAAATCCTACCACCTGTTTATTTTTTTAAACTTTTATAATCTCTAGGGGGGGAAAACACACATTAGATCATACATAACAAAAGAAAACCGTTTTTCTGAGTTTCCAACATCAATTAGACTCCTTCATCCTGAAGTGCGTCGTCTCTGAAGAGGAGCAGCGTTGGAGTCAGACGGCATTACAGAAACTAAAAATACATAAAGAACGCAACACGAGAGAAATGATGAATCACTTTCTGGCTCGCCGTGTTTACTGGGAGCTCAGCATCAATTGGAAAGTAATTTTCTGTTCGACAAAACCGCAAAACATCAGAGTGATTGAAAGAAAAGCTCTGATACTCAGGCAAAAGGAGGAGGGTTTTACAATTTAAGATAAAATCTTTATTGTCACTGTACCAACATACAACTGGAGCAGCATATCTGTCCACTGATGCTTGAAAGGTGCACAGAAAAATAAATTGAGCAACAAAAAAGGGGATTTAGCTAAAAATGGCACTTTAGTTCATATTTATATTTTAATATTTATACACAAACAATTTAAATAGATTTATATAAAAGGAAAGAGACTAAATTTTTCTAGATGATCAGTTCAAATAAGACCAACTTAAAAGTAACTTTTCAGGATGATATGAGAGCTTATTTTAAGTAAATAACTCCTTAATATTAATCAAAACGTCTTGTTCCACTGGCAGATAAATTAATTTGTAAACATGGAAAAAATGTTTTGTTGTAAGTGAAATAATCTGCCAATGGAACTAATAATTTTTTATCAGTATAATAATTTAAACAAGCTTGTATTTGTTGCTAAAAAGTTACTTTTAAGTGAGTTTGTCTTATTTCAAGTGTACTACGATATCTGCACTAGAAACTACAAAAAATACTTGGTAAGACTTTGTGTGTTTGCAGTGTGCTGAAGAAACGTTACAATTTAAATCTAAATTTGGATCAATGTCACATCTGAGCCTGTCATAATAAGTTTTGCTGGACGATAAATTGTTGCAGAAGTTATGGCGATAAACGATAATGTTGTTGTTTTGAGACCATTTTCACTGGTAATGTCATGACAATAATGCAAAAACATCCTTAAAGATCAATAAACTTTAAATTCTAATTAACATTTAATGCTGGAACTGGGAGACATTTTAAGTTTTTTGGGCAGAAAGGGAGAAAAACGATGAATCATGCAATGGTAATTATTGATCTCGTTTTAATTTATCATGCTATTAATTGATTTATTGCGACCGGCCTGATAGAGACTATGTAGTGATTACTTTAAATGTACAAGAAGCTGTTTTTCAAGAATTTACAAATAAGCAAGAAAGCCAAGAAAAACATTCCCTTTGATTTATTTCTAAACGTTCGCCCGCGGCTGCTGCCATCTTTGAATGGGAGCTTTAAAAAAAAACGGAGTCCCTTGGAGCCAAAACCTAAAAATTACCGAGATGAAAAGTTTCAGTCAGAAACCATTACATCCTTCCTGGCTGTGCAGCTGACGCGCCTGTTTGTGGGTCCCGGTGCACCAGCAGCAAACACATGACCAGGTGAATCAGCCTTCCTGTGCCGCGCTCCAGAGGCTGTTTTTGACAGGAACACATAAATATTCATGACCGCCATGACAAATACTCAAAGGGGACTGAGAGTTAACTGATGGCTCTGGGTTGCGAGAGAAAAACAGGAAAGAGACGCAAACGGGCCTAATTACGGCTCGTGTTCACATCAGTCGGTTAGATCCAGAGAAGAACTGGCTGGTTTCAGAGACTCAGAGGATTAAAAATAATTCAAAAACAGTCAGAGCACAGGAACATATTCACATCCTCTAAAGCTTTTAAACGACAAACTACAACAAAACAGAGGTTTGTAGGAGGACCAGAGTCTTTGGTCCGGATCAGAGGTGAATATAACTAAAAGTGTATTCACACCTTCCCAAATGAACTGGACTTTCTGGACAAACGAACTGGAATTCAATTAAATGGACGAAACAAAGCTGGTGTGATGCAGAGCCGAGTAGAAACTAGTTACATTTACCTGAGTAAATGAATTAGTTATTTCCGTCCTAAAATACCAAAATCTTGACATAACTTTATATTTTGGTCTGAATATGTAATATTTAAATATTAAATGACTGATAATTTGATCAGTTACTCGGTACTTGAGTACTCGGTACCTTTTACCAAATAAAAGTAGGTTTTTACCAAGTCTACTTGGTAAATGTCTTCCAAGTCTGAGCTTAAACTGTGTCACAAAGAATAATTGTCCAAAGTTTTAATGTCTAGATGTGCAGAGCAGGTCTGTCATGATAAAGTTTTGCTGGACAATAAATTGTCCCAGAAGTTATCGCGATAAACAATAATGTAATTTTGAGACCATTTTCAAGTAACATAATAGTAATGGCATAAAAATGCAAGAATACACTCTCAAAGATCAATAAACCTTAAATTCTAACAAAGATTTAACACTGAAGACATTTTGAATATCCAAAATAAATAAACAAAACAGAAACAACAAATAAAATTGACACTGAAGTCAAAAAAGATCTATTTGAGACCAAAGCACCAGACTTTTACCATCCAGTGTTTGGCAGAAAGAGAGAAAAAAGGATAAATCATGCAAATTATTGAGCACAATTTAATTTATCATGCGGTTAATTGATTTATTGCAACAGGCCTAGTGCAGAGCTGATAGAAACATTTTCAAAATATCTTAAAACCATAAAGTCGTTTGTGTTTGTACTGAACATAAAGTACCAATAAAACACACAGAGGCCACAGTGAGTCACTGCCAGTGTTTTCACATTAAGCAGGTCGACAGCAGTCACTATTTCATGTGTGCCAGTCAAACAGCCAAGGTTGAAGAGTATTCACAAAACATTTATGGTACGGAGTATGATGAGGGCTTGACTCAAGGCTTGTTTGTTGCTACAGCACCATAGCGCTAAAGCAGTACATTGTTAGGGTCAATGGAGCCGTTGGTAACAATAGACAGGACAAGCAACAGAGCCTGGCGATTCAACACTACCAATGCTCCTGAGCTGTCTTTGTTAAAGTATCTGCTGTTACTCTTATCAGTGAAGACGTCAGGAAGAGACGGTCAGCAGGCCGCACTTCCCTCCTTTGTTTATGGGTCCCACAAGGTCAAGTCCAACCGTTTCCTTTAGTCTATAACTTAAGCTAGCCGTTTACTTTTAGATTCGATCCCATGGGTCTCTTGCCCACACAAGAACGACGACAAAACAATTCACTCCACACACAATCTAACCAAGAACTTTTGGTCTCGTTTCTAGAGCAAATATTGAAGGGCACCTAGAAATAAGACGTCTAAATTAGAAATAACTTTTATAAAGATGTAGCAGCTTGTTTTAAGTAAATAATTCCTCAATACTGATGAAAAAGTTCTAGTTCCACTGGCAGATCATTTCACTTGTAATGTGAGAAAAACGTTTTGTTATAACTGAAACTAGAACGAACTAGAACTTTTTTTTATCAATATCAATATCGGTATCGGTACTGATATTGAAAGAAATTCTAGATCAGGTATTGGTGACAATGTGCCTGACCCATAAGAGCAGATCTATTCAGTATAATTCTATGCTCTGTGCTCTGAGCGACTTTATGCTTTATTTATTTTACATTATATTTAATAATTTAATTTTGTGAACAAAAGGTTTGTTGCAGTTTGACCCACGTAGTCAACTTGTTGTTTTTATTAGTTCCAGTTTCTTTATTATTTATTTAACATCGTCTGTCC
The DNA here is from genome assembly GCF_002775205.1 of Xiphophorus maculatus. Taxonomy (NCBI): domain Eukaryota; kingdom Metazoa; phylum Chordata; class Actinopteri; order Cyprinodontiformes; family Poeciliidae; genus Xiphophorus; species Xiphophorus maculatus. The sequence continues at coordinate 5,912,709 of NC_036444.1, read as the reverse complement.
TACTCCTAACGGAACTGACTAAATAAGTTAAAGTTGTTTTTACACGAATGACCAAGCTAGTGAAGCTCTTGGTGCATTTAAGATTGCTTTACTGCTGTACTAAATTTGTAATTCAGTACATTTTTGTCTGTGTGTAAAATAAAAGAAACACTTTAAATCAATTTTGCTGTTTTTCTGGATCCAATCGGTATCGGCTGATACCAACTTCAGATATCGGTATCAAAACTGAAAAACGTGGATCGGTGCGTTCCTAGTACCAACCACATAAAAATAAAGATTTACTGGTAATTCCTGCTGCTCTTGTTTTACCCAGTCAGTGCTGAAGAGTTTGTGTCTAATCAAATAATAGTCTGTGTCAGAAACGGAGAGATGCATCGCTGTTGTAAGTGAATTTATTTAAATGCGTCTGTTTTCACTACCGCGCTCGCTGAAAGAGATTTGTGTGACAGATGTCTGGGTTAGGCTCCGTGCTAAAACATTGAGAGAGAAAACAAACATTCAGCAGGGCTGAGAAAAGGGGGCTGACATCTCATCACAAGCTATCAGCTGCCGCCGTATGCCTGCTCCCTTCTGCTCTGTTCCCTTCGCTCGCTTCCCTGATTAATATTTCAGAGCAGAGCTGTCTGCTGTGGCCACGCACAGCGATGAAATCTTACATTTAAAAAAAAAAGATAAAAACTGTGATATTTGAGTCCTTTGGAAGGAGAGAAATGACCCACAACCTGCAGCTATGGCATGAAATCAAAATATTCCGCCTCTGTTTGAACAAACCAGCATGGGAGCCATTATGTTTTGGTTTGCATTGTCCATAAGTACGGACATAAACACAAGAGGAAGTAATCTAACACGTGAGATGAAACGGGCTGGCGGCCTCCCGGGGGAGCCGGCCATATCTCAGCGGAGCTGCACGAGCCCAGAGCATTACGTGATCCAGATTCCCTGAAGCATGAGAGGCGAAAGCCCACGACAGAGACGAGCCAATTAACAGCCCACTGCGGCTTTTAAGAGGAATCCAGAACTCCTCTGTGGGTTAATATCGGCATCTGGCACTTTTCTTTATGCACTGCTGGACTAATGGCAGTTTAACTGAATGGCTTCATTTATAGCAGAGCTGTTTGTAGGGGCTGAGGCGATTCATCGGGTTAGTGGTGACGAATCAGTTACTGAATCAGCTAATTTAGTATTTTAAAAAACGCGACTCAAATAGGTAATTTCCTGAAGAAACAATAAACTCAAAGCAGCAGTTAAGTCAAAACTCTACAAAATACACAATTCTGGAAAAAATTAAGAGACCAGTTAAAATGATCAGTTCTCCGATTTTACTTTTTATATGTCTGAGTAAAATTAACCTTGTTCTTCTATTCCATGAACTATTTACTACTGGTAGTCGTTTTTATTTTTTTAACGAGGAGAAGCAGCTTTCAGCATCTATGCACCACAAATCTGGAACAAACTTCCAGAAAACTGTAAAACAGCTGAAACACTGACTTCTTTTAAATCTCGACTAAAAACCCACCTGTTTAGAATTGTATTTGAAATGTAATCAATTACAAATTTATTGATGGAATCTGACTTAATGCTGTGTTTTGATTGTTGATTCTATGTTGCTTTGTGTTTCTGTGTTTGTAATGATGTAAAGCACTTTGAAATGCCTTGCTGCTGAAATGTGCTATACAAATAAAGTTTGATTGATTTGATTGATTATTTGGAGAAAATAAGAAATGGTCAAAATAATAAAAAGATGCTTTCAGACCTCAAATAGTGTAAAGAAAACAAGTTGATATTCATTTAGAAACCACAAAGCTAATGTTTTCAGCAGGTTTTAATGGGCTCTTAGCTTTTCCCAGAGTTTTATTTACATTTTGCATTTAAGATTAAAATAAGAAAATCCTTTGTAAGTAAGTGGTATAGTTTTAGCTTCACCCAGTGGTTTTAGGCAACATTTCCAATCTAATTCTTTAAGAGTCAGTATTACGTGTTTTCCAGTCTCATGGTGTCATTTTATAGCACAATCAAGCAACTATGTTTCCTTGAGTTGTTATAAAATTGAAATTAAATATATCAAATATAACTTGTAACTGAATGCCTTGAATTTGAGCCTCTGTCTCTTTAAGAAGCGCCTGCTCTTTTTGAAACTCCGCCTTCAGGAAGTCATCACAACATGGCTCCTCTATTAACCCTATAACGTTTTTTTTTGTTTGTTTGTTTTTTTTTACCAGAGTTTCATAAGTAGCTCCTATAATGAGATCAGCAGAAGCTCAGTTCCACCAGGTGTTTGCTAATTGCTTCTGGCTAGTCTGAAGGAGCTGAGTGGGGGAGGAGCTTTGACCTCGAAGGCGGGGCTTGGTCCCACCAGGTGTTTTGCACAGCTGATTAGTGGTTGCCATGGAGATTAAAAAATTCCTCAAACATTCGTGGAAAAATCAAGGCATCAAATTTGTTTTTGATATTTTTGTAAAGCTCAAAAATGTCAATTTTACATAAAAATGCATCTTTAATCGGTTAATCCAAAAATAGTCAGATATGTTTCTAATACTGTACAGAAAATATTTAAAACAAAAACCAGCAGAATGTGCCTATTTTTTTAATCGATTGATTGATTATCAGAATAATCGCTAGCTGCAGCCGTTTCTCGTCCTAATAAACTCGCTTTTGGTGTGAACGTCCCAACCTTGGAGCGGTGCACTTCCCCGTCATCGTCCTCGCCACCAACCCCGAGGATCTTCCGGCTCTTTAGACGGCTGATCAGGTCCGTCTGACTGTGCTTCTTCATGAGCGGAGGGTGACTTTTAGATGACATGGTGCACACCTGGAACAGAGAGAAAAACTGCTGTGAATGGTTGGGAAAAAAGTAAGGAGTAAGGAACCAGTACCTACCAATCTAGAAGAAACAACTTCAGGACTTTAGTTATGCAAGAATTACATAATAGGACTCTTCCAAACATAGGCAACAGTCAAGGAAGTAGTGAAAGTAGTTTCATTTCTGCCTGTAACGGTCTTAATGAAGACCATCAGATGTGTTGACGTGAGATTTATTGTTTACTTCTGGTAAATTTTATTATTATAGTTCAAAGCGAATGAAAACAAAAAACATCCCTAATGCAGAAATGTTAAATTGTGCCCAGGTTATGACCAGCACTGATGACTTTATATATATATATATATATATATATATACATATATATAGGCCTGTCACGATAGCAAATTTTGCTGAGCGATTAATTGTCTCAAAAAATTATTGCGATAAACGATAATATTGTCTGAAGACCTTTTTACACTGATTTAATGGAAATTACGTAATAATGCATGCGATTTCCTGCCAAAGATAGATACACTTTATTCTCAAAAGAATATTTAACCCTGGAGCTGATAAACAAAATAAACAAAACAACCAAAAACAAAATGGATTCTCAGTCTCCATTAACAAAAAATGTACTTGATAACATCTAAACAGCATAAAGCCAAAGTGGAAATAAATACTGCATTCAACCAAAAGACTGCAGATTATGAAGTCTGTATATTATGTTGCCCTTCAGTAATAATTAGATTTAAATAGAGAAGATGGGCACATCGACTACCTGATGCAATAGTTCACACTACATGATTTTTTGCTCCTATTTTTCCCCTTATGACAATCTTAGAAAGTTGGTCTCTCTAAGATTGTGTGGTGTGTTACGGTAGATCGCCGTTGCCGCTCCGATCTAAATCAGGTTTTCCCCACTGGGATCGTTAACACAGCCTGTTGAATGTGACAGGCAGCCAATCAGAAAGCGCGGATTCTCCTCCGTGTTTTCTGAGGGGAAATTACTGAGGGGAATCCCAAACAGCTGACACGGCGCAACCCGAAGTCCAGCGGACATCGGAGATGATATGTGGAAACAATATTAATGTTTATTCAACATGCAAAGAATATAGAAATGACAACGGGAGGAGTTGGAGCGAAATCGCTACCGCAGTTGACAAACCCGGTAACTTTTCAGCTGTTCTTCCTTAACTGACGTAAATAGGTTATAATGATTTTCATTCAGTCAGGACTTTACGCTGACACTAGCTAGACGCATTGCAGGTAGATTGTAGTAAAGCATTGATTAATACCTGGTTTTAAAATTAGTTCACTGGACTTGTAGCCATTATTTTGTGCCCATTGTTGGACACCACACGGCAGGAACGAACCCGATCGAACCGTTATACCTAGGATTTCTGTCGGCTAATGTGTGGTCTGTCAGGTTTTAAAATTGGGCCGACAATCGGCTGACAGCTCTAAGATCGTGTCGTGTGCGCTGGGCTTTACACTAAGGAAATGAGGAAGGGAGGGTCAGTGGAGAGCACCGGAGTTGAGCCTTTTTTCATTCGGTGTCATCAACAGAAAGAGAAAAAGGACGGAAGAGACGATAATGCCGATAATTGAAATGACGTCGATAGTTTTAATTTATCGTACGATTAATCGATTTATCGTTTATTGCGACAGGCCTACATATATATATGTGTATATGTATATACCAGCACTGATGACTTTTTATATATATATCTATATATATATATAGATATATATAGATATATATATAAAAAGTCATCAGTGCTGGTATATACATATACACATATATATATTTGTTTGTCTTTATCTGAGCGGTTCTTTCATCATTTGCTATTTTTTCTCACCTTATGCCAACATGTTTCTGTGATTAAACAGATTAAAGTTCAGCTAAGAGCTTCTTTATTACAAAGAACATTGTTTTTGATTTCTCTGATGCAAAAATAGCATTTCAGTTGCTTCAATTGTTTACTTAGCTGCATACCGAGTTTATTTAGAAAATAATGATACAGAGGATTCCTTGGATGTTTGCCCTGTTGTTATCACAATGGCACCGTCGAGAAGCATAAACACTGCCTTTTGGATTTAAACAGGTACAAGCAATAGTTACACCAGGAGAGATCAATGCTGACTCAATAAGCTGCCCCATAATTAAAGGGGAGGCTAAAAGGCCTGTGCCAACATGAGTGCACTCATGCACACAAAGGGGCAGCCAAAAATCGATGCCGCCGCCACGGGGTAGCGGCCTTGAGAGGAAAAACAAGGGCAGTTATTGAACTTTATTTCCAGCGATAAGAAAAATGTCTAACAGAGTTTTCGCCTCAGGAAAGAGGGAAACAACTGTTAGCTTTACGATTAAAACAGCTTTTTACCAAGATAAATGACCCACCATCTCTGGTTAATACAAATCCAAAACTGGCTTTTGTTGCATGTATAAGAAAAACCTTTTGCTTTTAACCTCCATGCTGCGGGAGATAAAAGCTCTTCACCATTTCTCCAGTCAGCTAAGAAAATAATGATAATGGACACATTAAAGATTCAAAGACTGGCTGTGAACATGTATTAAAAGGCGTTGCAGAAAATGTACACCACGAACACATGATGGCATAATTACGGTGCTTAATAATGGACCCAAGACATGGCTGTGTGGGCTACATAACGTATAGTTTCACAAATGACCTTCCAGACAAAGTGTCATTCCAAACAGAGCAGCATATATTCCAGGAAGAGAATTCATAATTTATGATCAAATGTCTTAAACTGATTTCCAGAGAACAAATAACAATGAGCAAATTTCTTTTGTCAAAACTGCTTACAACTTTTAAAAGGAAAATTAATGTCGCTTTATCTCCATGATTGATTGTTGTTACTGGAAAACGTCAGCTAATAGCAGAGCTAATTGTTCCTTTAGCACTTTAGCATTTTTGCTAACTTTGCTTCCCCTAAATTATTATTTCTCAAAAAGCAAATGATGCTTATTCTCTACCCACGATGCATCTAAAACAGTTTAAAATCTCCTGGCATCCTGAATGATTTCTGACTGAATGATTAGGCAGCAAAGTTAATAAAATTCAACACCTCACAAACTGAAACTGTGTGTGAAACGTCTGCTCCAAACAACCGCTTCCTGAATTTCAACCACACAGGAAGGTGTGCAGTCACAGATCTGACCATGCTGAGGGCGATGCGCCATGTTGTAACGCGTGTTGACGCATGGTGGGTATCTATGTGGTTGAATTCTGCACGTTAGCATCACCTTCTGCTTAATAGCATTTTGGTGTTTAGCATTAGCATAACTCATGTTTATGACTGAGCTAACTGTGGGTTTTATCCTTAGTCACTCCAATATTGTTATTTAGTATAATGGAAAAACCATTTGCAGAAGCTACTTTTTCAATAAAGCCTTGTTGCAGTGGAAATGGTTTAGTTTATTACATTTTCAACAGCTGAATTGACCTCTGATTATTACATTCACCATTAACCAAAAGTGGACAATTTATGGCAAATCACATCATTAAAGACATATTCAACAATATTTGCAGAATTTGCAAACCAAAATTTAAAAAAGGCATTTGTGAAAACATGAATAAAATTGCTTCATATTTGCTAAATGAGGATAAAATAAATGTCAGAAAAAGCAGAGGTGACCTCCCCCTGTTTGCTTTTTTAAATTATTGTTTTATATTCCTGAAACGGATGATTCAGTGGGAATGAATGGCCAAACATCTGCTGAATAAACAGCTTGCTGATTCTCTACCTAAAACCTCTTTGATGTTGTAAAATCACCAGCTGTGCCCTATTCACAGGTTAAAAAGGGAAATCAAATCATCGCCATATCAAAGACATCATCTGAGCGTTTTAGGTTCCATTTTATTCCCAGAAATAATTCAAAATTCCAGCAAAGACTTTTCTGAAATTCCAGTTCAAGATCCACAAAGAAGCTGTTGACAGATCCCACTTTAAGCAGGAGAACCCAGCATTCCTTACAGATTTGAAGATACCCTTGCATGTCGTCTCGGCATCCCCACCAGCTCCTCTTGACTTGCAAGAATGATACTGATACAGTTGCCTAGCAACCACCAAAGGACCAATCCCCTCTTGTGAACTGAAAGCCCTTTCATGACTGAAACCACCTTTGACAAAGGTGGAGCTGGTGCTGACCCCAGGGCATTTTAGTTGACCCTCTAAGTTTGATAGCAAGAAAGAAAGAAAAAATTGATTTGTGTTTATTCAAAACAATATTTGAAGTGGGAAATGAATACTTTGTAAGAGACTGAACTTAAACATTTTAAGTGTGTTAGAAATATTATCTGGAAAAAAAAAGTTTAACTCTAGTAACAATGTACATCTGATGTATAAAAAAAACCCCTAAGGAATTAAGTGCTTTGCTATTGTCAACACCACTACAGCTAGATAGCAATGTCAGGAAGATATTTTAATTTAAAAGAAAAAAAACGTGGAAAAGGGAAGTGGTTCAGTTAAGCTAGATGTGATGTGGAATTCGGTGTGCTTTGGTTATAAAATAAATAAACACCAACCCTGATAGATTATCAGTGGAGCAGGTGTTTAAATGAGCTAATCAACAACCACTGCAGAGCTAGCTTAGCTAGTAGCAGCAGTAGCTAATCTACACCTGTAGTGTTAGCTTAGCTAGTAGCAGCGGTAGCTAATCTACCACATTTTGCTATTTCACTATTATTAATAATCGAAAAAAACAATAATCAAGCCTAAAAACATAAAACTGTAATGAACTGAATGTTCTGTTCTTTGTGTGGGAAATGATTGCTTGTTTTTTAGTGTTGAATCCTGATATGTAGAGTTGCGTTGTTGTCGGTTGTTATGGCAATGAGTCTATGTGTAGTGTAGCCGGCAGAGAGCAGGAAAAAAAAAAGAGGTTTGGAGTTGATCTTTAACGGGTTTTCTGCGTTATTTTCTCAGTTGCTGTGGCAATAAATTAATAATACCAACATCTCCAGGCTTCATTTAGTTAACGGAGTTGTTCTTCTGGGCAGCGTGGTTATGGACGCCATGTAAAATAATCGTCTTTTCGCCCTCTAGCGATGTGCGCATGCACAAAATTTGTCGATGTAAACAATAACATGCAGGGGGCTCATGGCCTCGCTGGACTGTCAGTGGGAGGGAAGTACAGGGAAGCAGACGTGAGGAATACAAGAGAATATTTTATGGCACAGGCTTAAAATGTTGCAAGGGGTCCATCAGCAGCAGGCAATAATACCACCTTGGTTCCATTTTCAACTTTTGCGACAGAGCATGTGCTGCTGAGAAGAAAATCTGTTAAATACATGAGGAGGATATTGTGGGAAAGGTGTGAACTCCTTCAGAGATCTCTGGCTAGCAACTGAAAAGATGTTCTACAAAAATGATTGTATCTTAGGAACAAAGATGTGTGTGGGTGTGGAGGAACAACTGTGAGAAAACGTGCTACCCAAAATACGAGACGATTTGAGACCTTGTTACTCTCCACATTTTCCCCCCCTAAACAACAGGAGAAGCAGCCGGTAAATACTCCCACTGCCATGTCTAGGATATCAAACAGCACCTTATGGTACAAAAACAACCATGTGACTGTCCAATCTAATCTAATCTCAGTGTTTATTTCTTCTACAATCACTGGCGGTCTCAATCACAGGACGCCATTAAGACGTCTGCAGACAATTCAAACTTTTACTCAACATAAAATTCCCACGAGAAAAAAAAATCCCTACATATAAGAGATTAAGTAGTGCTTCAATAATAAAAATTAAGGCTTGTGATTAATGTGTTTTTAATTAATTTGAGACATTTCAAGGCCTTAGTTTTAGCATATTAAACGAAGGAAACGAAGCTGACAAAGTCATTGCTAGATCCCTGTGCAGAGAAAAACACTTCATACTGTTGGATCATCTGGGGATCGTTGCCGTGGAATGAACCGGCTGTAATGATCGCTGGGATTTCCAGTTTGCCCTCTAATCTTCAGTTGTTACATAACATAATGGGATTTACTCTCGTAGTACGACTAAAGCCACACCAGTCATGTCAGGGAGGATGCTTAGGAAGACAAAACAACAACAAAGTGTGTTATTCCACCAGTAACAAACACTAGTAAAACAAAAAATATAGTTCTCAACAGTAATTCTGCTTAAAAGTCCCCAAATTATTGGCATCGTAACAGTATGTTTTGCTTCCAAACAACAATTTCAGGGACTGTACTATGATCTCAGCTGTCGGGATTGTGGATAATCAGTAAGATTACAGTGTTATTGTCCAGCTGGGTCTCTGTTGACTTCCTGCAGGTCTCCTCTAGGGCACAGTTCTCCAACCGCGCTTCACGTATTAAAGCACTGCTCTTATAAACTGTGAAAACGCAGCAAGCTGTTAAAAATTACTCTAAATACTATATCCAGTGTCCTTTTCTGCTCCCATTTCATTTTATGAACTAAGAAAAGCCCAAAATGGGTATGAAAAGGCTGGTGAAGCCAAGAGCACAAGATGAGGAAAAAAGCAAACAAGAGTCTCAGCAGGAATGACTTCCCACAGCATAAAACCTGTCTAAACACACCATCATCTATACTCTCTTACTTTCAGTTCATTTTATTTTAGTGGGTGCAGGAGAAAAAGCTCCAACCCAGCACAAGGAAGTATAACACCATGGGGAAAATCTGGACAACCCCTGAGAAAACATAAAATAATGTTTAACGTAGAGTTCTTCTATTTGGTATAGATCTACATCCAATCTCAGATCACTGTCTTACGTTGATCTGTGACTGGGTTACAGGTGTAACCGGAAACCAACAAATTGCTGTTTAAAAATAAAATTTTCCAGCTCATTTTGAAAAGAGCAGAGAATGAATTTTTTTGTCTCAGCCCCAAAAACCTGATCAGATGACGGAACCATTTAAATCGACTCCTGTTGATGTGGAGGAGAAGCAACTCTTCAAAACTTCCCAGAATCTTTTTCTGTCAAAATCCGTATTTATTGACTACAAGTGAATAGCAAACTGAGAGTTTTGGCTCGGCTTTTTCTTTAAACAGACTGAAGCAGCTCCTGCATTACTGCAGAGAGCAGACATGGTCCTAATTAGGGCTGGTCAATAAATCAATAATATATATCACAATAGATATGCGATCAGAAATATGTGTGGCAGAATATTCCAAACCGCACAGCATTCTGGGGGATGGAGGCAGAGGATATTTTTCTAGAATTGGACCGCTGAGGGTGGCGGCACGTTGGAGTGGTTCTGTTCTTTCACTGAGATTTTTTCCTCTTTCAAACTTTCATTCCTGCCTTTTTGGAGGAAAACTGATCCTTTTTGTTTTGGACATTGTGTGCAATGTTTTTCAGATTTCTGCTATTTTTGTTTTGATGCGTAACCATAGCAGCAAGGTGGTTTACATATTTTATTTAATTTCCCTTTGTGATTAATAAAGTATTTTTTAATTGAATTTGAAAGACTTTAGCCACCCAACCTAAAGTAACGGTTAGCCAAGTAAGGTTGGTAGAATCAACCAGCTCACTGACTCTTTGGTTACCTAGCAACTCACTCATTCTTTGGTTGCCTAGCAGCAACCTGCTGAGTAACTGCCACAGCAGCAGTTTAAGGTTTTGCCACCGTGCCTCATAGCTGCTTAAAAATAAACAATGGAGTTTATTAAAAACGGGATGAAAGAGGAAAGATCACATTACTAGCTTGGCAGTGTTTCAGATATAAAAAAGAAAAAAAAAACCCTAATCAATAATTATTGATTGACGGATATGAAACGATTCAGCCATAGTCCAGTCCTACTTGAGACTCTGTTCAGCTGGTTAAATATGCCTCTAACATGAAAAGTCACATTTAAAACACTTGAAATAAATTAATTGTACGTGATGTAAATATTGCACCCACCGATGTTGCCATGACGATATGGAAGCTACATTGCTAATCCTGAACCCAGAATTGATTGGAGTAATCTTTCCTGTGGCTGATACGCGTAATCCTCGGCAGTTGGAGCGCGCACTGGTCCCACTATCTGGGCCACCATCCCAGCTTGACACTCCACAGACACAGTCCAAGGCCTCCATGCAACGTTAAAGAGGAATGTCACCACAACAGCTCAAAAACGCTTAAGCATCTCTGCATGAATCTTATCCTTTCCTGGCTTATTGCCGCCAAGGAAATGTTTAATTACCAGAAAGGGCAGGAAAGGAACCTTCCAAATATTTCAAACCATGATCTTTGGGGTAGGAGCATGACTTTTTATTTTTTAAGATGTCAAAAAAGGTCAGACAACACAAGCCTCTAGAGAAGCAGCATGGAAATGATGATCTTACAGAAGGAAGGCAGATATAAAAAAACAAAACACTCATTTAAGAAAGAATTGGCATTTAGGAGTAAAATTGGAGAATTGGAGAACTACTATCAAAGAAAGTGAGTAGGATCCGTCAGGAAGATCTAGGAGATTCTCACCTGGCCCTAGACATTTCAGTAACACTTACGACCTTATTGGAAGAGTCATCCACAGAGGAAACTTGAGACATTTTGGGCCAAAAATAAGCTGCTTACTGTGAGAAATGACATATTTGCAGAAAAAAAGGGTGGAAATCTCAAGAAATGAACACCTATCCAACGGTTAGGCTGGGGGTGGACCGATCACACTACGGACCGGAGCCAGGAATACCAGAAACGCGTCACAGACAGAACAAGAATAGATTCAATACAATCCCAGCAGCTGGCGTGGAAGAAATTGTTGGGAAAAAAGTGTAATTTGTTTGACAAGGGGATTAAAATCCACTCTAGATTACGTCAAGAGATGCTAGCTGAAGTTCCCTCAACTCCCGCCTGGTTTGACTCGAAAATCTGCGGCTAGATGCCAAAAGTATCGCTGGCAAACAACAGAAACGGAAAGCAAATGAAAAAAAAATAATAATAAAAGTTACATCTTAAACCAGGGGTGTTCAAAGTGCGGCCCGGGGGCCATTTGTAGCCCCTGGAGTGATTTTGTGTGGCCCTGCACTACAATTCTGCATGTCCATCTGAGGTGCAGATGCAAACTTTTTCATTTATAATCAGGCTAAAATTATAACCAACATGATTTTCTTACAATAGAAAATGTTAAGTACAACATAAAATATTTGTCTTTTTATAACCAACCTTTTAAAATAAGTCTATAGAGACTTTTTCTGAAAAGCCGACTTTGCTGTGCATAAATCAGCTTTTATCTAATATTTTAAACTTTAGCTAAACAACTGTTTTGAAAGACAATAACTAAATTTATTTCTTAGAATACATGTGCCCAATGAAACCCATAAAATTTGGAAACTGAATTTAATTTCTTTTACAGAAAACATGTAAACTTATTTGAAAGTTTTTCAAGTGCTTGATTTTATTTTACTTTTTTGCTTTATTTATTTAACTTTGTTTTGGCCCACAAGTACTTTTGACTTGACTGTTTTGGCCCACGTGACAAAAAGGTTTGGACATCCCCGTCTAAAACACTCCTGCGTGTAATTTCACAGTTCCTGGTACAGGTCTACGTAGAGGGATAGTTTATTTTTGCCATCTGTTGCACTGAGCCCCTGTGGAGGACGGGATTTAGATGGAGCGGCTGAAGTCAGAGGCTGCCAGGCTTTGTTTCATGTTTCCATCTTAGAAACCATCTTGACACAGCAGGCTCTCTGCGAAGGCAACGCAGGAACAGGAAAGGTGTGTTGAGGTAAAGCAAACCTGGCACATGGTGCATACACACAGCTGGGACATGAGTTAGGTCTTTTTAGAGGGATAACAACATGAGATTAGCACAAATCAACCACAAATGGGAGAATTGGGCTTCCAACTTTAAAAATAACGTTTTGAAAAGGCCAAACAAAATAAAAAACTGTAAAGCTTTGAGCCTACTGTACTTGTGTACCTTTCCACTCAGATTTTCCAATACATGTAAAAATGTCAGCAATAATCGCTTCTGTATGTAAAACTTAAGATCTAGCAGAAAGAATTTAATAATCTAAAGTAGGTCTGTAGCAAAAAGCACTAAATAAATTAAATAAATGAAAAATTAAAACGAACTCAATAATTTCCGTCTGAATGATTTATTGTTTCTCTTTTCTTTCTACCAAAACCTGGATGATAGAAGCCTTCAGTCTGGTGATTTGGTCTCAAATATCTTTATTTTGTTTGCATAATTCATTTTATTTGCTGTTTATTGTTTTGTTTATTTGGAATATTTAAAATATCTTCCAGTTCCAGTGTTACATTTTCACTAGGATTTCAAGTTTATTCAACTTTATTTTGGAAAAATAAACTGCAACAAATCTTGTTTCAAATGATTCAGAAAGTGCAATTAGGAATTCTACATATAATGTAAATAAATAATAAAGCATTGCGTCGCTCAGAGCAAAAAGCATATAATTAGACTGAATAGATTTGTCTTTATGGATCAGGCACATTGTTACCGATACCCCATATAGAATTTCTTTTAACATTGAAACGATACTGATATTAATATTGGATTGGTGCATCTCTACTCTTAACCTGATTGATTTTAATGGTGGATTTAATTTGTTCTTTTTTCCAATTTACAATTTCAGAGAGAGAAAAAACAAGAATTGGATGCACAACCTTTAATTCATTGTGTATTTTCTCTAGCAGCACATTGTCAAACTTGTACATAAAGGCTCACTTCCTACATTTTAGTCACGTCTGAAATGCAATAGAAATCTGTCTAATATGAAATATTCTTCCATTTCTCTGCCTGCTTGTCTGACAGGTGAACCTCCGCTAGTCTCAAGTTTTCTGCTGCCTCTGAAGTCATTTTTCTCCCCAGAACTCCACCGCATGTAGCTTCATTTATCTCTCCTATCAAATCTTTCCAGACTCCCTGTTCCAGTGGAAAGCTAACCGTTAACATACTGTGCTGAACCCTCAAGTTTCCAGGCCTCTATAATATGACCAAAGCTTGAAGTGAAAGAGCCAAAAGCTGCAGCAGCCATGATGGAGCCACAGGTATCCTGACATATCCGACTGGCAGAGCTTGTTGTCATGGGTAACTACTGAGCCAGGGCTAATTAAATCATCTAATGAAGCAGGCTTTAATGATGCACAACACATCGTTATTAGTGAATATAATTCTCTACATACAATTATTTTTCCCTTATGACTGCCGGCGTACTGCAGAAGACTTTCAGCTCCGACATGCCGTTCAGTACAAACACCATCACAGTAAAAAGGGGTCAAGTTACTGCGCAATTTAATTTCAATGTGGGGACAAACTAATTCACTACAGTGTCTGACACCGAGGCTTTTGAAAGTGCTGTCAGATAAATTAGTTGGTGGAAAAAAGCACAGAAATCATTATCGTTATGTGACTGCACTCTGGCTGCATTTGCATCTTGGAGTCTATTAACCACTACAACTGTAAACTGACTGTTTCTTTTTTCCTGAGAGAAAAAAAACAGGCATGTTTAATATCTGGCCTCAATCAGAACAATACATGATAAATTCAAACAAACACATTTTGGTATTTTAATCTACATATAACTTATAAAATAAGTTAGAGATGCACAGTGAAACAAGCTGGAGACTGGAGTCTGCTGCCAGGTCTCCCTTAAAATGCGATTTTTTAAAGGAATTCATAAAAACAGTTATAAGCATTACATACAAATAAACAAAAACAAGTATTAGATGAGTTTTAACGCATAAAAATATACACATCCCACTCAATAAGTGTAATTTTTTTAATTTATATTGTTCGTTTTATACAAATCATATCGTGATATGTATCGTTATCGCCACCAATTACAATGCGTATTGTGAAATGAAATTTGTGCCATAATCGCACATCCCTACTACATGAAACATCGCAGATGCACTGTTCGCAGAAGTACCAAGCATCCAGAGGCTCTCTGGATGACGCTTGTTCACTATGTAACCTAAAAGGTAAACTTTTACGTAAACAAGAGAGCTAATTAAGCTGTAAACCCCAGGTGCCTTCACAGGACATTTACGTCTAGCCTTTAACTTGATCCCTCCTGTCTCAGGTTGTGTTGCGTGCTGAAGCTTTCACCTGGTTGCTAGGCAGCCGAGCTCGATAATGGAGCGTGCTCAGTTAGGGCCCGGCTCATGTCACCGTTCTGCTGGAATTAATTGCTTGGAAAATGTCAAAATGAAATCCTTAAAATAACCGACGGGTTGTTGTTATTTTCTCTGGTTAGCCTGCCATTTGGCAACATTGAGTTCATTTCATGACATATCACCAGTCGCCCTCTGCGGCGTCCCATTTTCTCCTCCTGAAGGCGTGAGAGAAGATCTGCCGTGTAATTCCTGGTTAATGGACACACACATGCAGGCTTGGAGGGAGATAAACGCGCTTCTATTGTCTATAGGATTTAAATGAGCCAACAAAAGTTGTGACAGCATCAGCAACCAGCATAATGTGCAAATGGGAATCCGGGTTAGTGTTTCATTACTGGGATGTGGCACACACACATGCAATGACGGCATTTACATAACAGAGGCCTGCAGGCAGATGTTAGAGCAAGAGTTCATACTCTGACATTACCAGCATCAAACATGGAAAAGCAGCTTTCAGCTTCTATGCACCACAAATCTGGAACAAACTTCCAGAAAACTGTGAAACAGCTGAAACACTGAGTTCCAAATTAAATGAATCATCATTCTGAGGAAAGACTTGATACTTAATATTCAATCTAAGTCGACATGCAAAGTTCAATCTTCACGTCTAAAACTGGTAGCAAAAAGAGAACTTGTGTTGTACAGAGCAACACAAATGTACAAACCTTTCAGATTTTAATTGGCAAAAAAAAGTTCGCTTCAGTCTACTTTCATTTTATTTTTTATTTTAGTCACTCAGTAATAAATATCAATAGTTTGACACAAAAAAATTGACTGAAAAGGAGCAGAACGAAGTGTAAACATAATATTTGCCCCATTCACAAAAAAAGCAAATTAGCTTTTCAGCTAAAAAGACTTTTAGACATAAACACAAAAGTTACAACAATAACTTATTCAATGCTATATTGCTACATCATAATGATTTATTTATAACCATTTATTTATTAACGTTAAATAATTAAATGGACGACAAAGAGTATGTCGTCCATTGCTGCTGATTGCGGATTCTGCTTGTGCGTCAGAATCACAGAAATGCCAGAATAAAAAGGTTTCAGCTTCGGACTTTTGTAAAGGCGATTTGTTTTTATACATTTTTAACACATTAAAATCTACAACCAAAATTAACATGTTAAAGTTTCTGCCAGAAGAGGGAAAAACAATAAATCATGCAAATGCAAGAAATTTTGCTCGTTTTACTTTATCATGCGATTAATTGATTTATTTCTTATTGAGACATGCCAAAGTATGTTATCCTAATTTTTCTTTTGAACACTGCATCCATTTCTACCTCAAAGTATTTTTTGCACTGCAGGAGTCACAGTAAAGCCCTGAACGCGTTTATAATATCAATTCATATGTTTATGACCCTGAAATTTCCTGAAAAGTGTGTAATTCATGTTTGACATGATTTGAAAAGTGGAGAGCAGGGAGTTCATGGGTTGTTTTCTTGAGGCCAGTCACATGTAGTTATAAAAATCTAATTACATTCATCATTATAGTGGGTAGTAACATCTTTAATCTATTCGATATTGGCAACCTAATGAAGCTACAATGGAGATATGATGTAATGTTGAATCTGTATCTTTTAAGCAGGAACTACGATCCTGAAGCCGTCCTCAGTGAAAGGCTGGATGCAACGAGTCGCAGCTGAGGCGCAACCAACCCAGAGCCAACGCGGTCACTCTAATCTCCTAACAGGAGGAAATGAAAATAATGTTCCACGCACACAACGCACGCACATGTCACACCATCAGAGCAGAAACTGCTTCGTACAATAATCAAAGTCTTTGATTTAAGTGTTTTGACTGTGTTTTTCCCCAAACTGAGTTCAAAAAGTCCTTCCAACAGGAAATGGATTCACCGACATGACATGTGACAGTCGGCCACTTTAACAGGAGACTGTTTTCACACCTGACCTCACAGGAATGGAGGGCTAAATGTGGAGCAAAACGGAGCAGAACTGATCAGAAATGGTCCATTTTATTCAGACTTTCATCAGCGAAGGAAGAAAATCTAACCAAGTATTTTTGTTCTAGTTTCTAGTGCAAATTTCTGATATAAAAGCTTGTTTTAAGTCAATAATTTCTTAATATTAATGACGAATTACTAGTTCCATTGACAGATTGATTTACAATAAATTTTTCCATTTTATAAGTGAATTAATCTGCCAACAAAACTAGTATTTTTTCTTCAATATTAAGAAACTGACTTAAACCAAGCTCCTACATCTTGCTGAAAGGTCACTTGTAAGTTAATTTTGTCTTATTTCAAGTGAAGTAAGATATTTGCACTAGAAACCAGACCAAAATTACTTGGTAAGATTTTATGTTTTCGCAGTGTGAGAAACAAAAGTAACCAGGATCTAAAACCTACAGCAAAGACCAAATTGAAATCATGTTTATTTCTGTAAACATGATTTTCAAACATTGTTTCTTTGTCTTACTAGAAAATGAAAATGTGCAGTGC
The DNA here is from genome assembly GCF_002775205.1 of Xiphophorus maculatus. Lineage (NCBI taxonomy): Eukaryota > Metazoa > Chordata > Actinopteri > Cyprinodontiformes > Poeciliidae > Xiphophorus > Xiphophorus maculatus. The sequence goes on along the minus strand of NC_036444.1, from coordinate 5,895,324 downwards.
AATACTTTCCTTTTCTCATCCTATAAAAACCATCATTTGCTTTCTAACATATAGCATACTTTGGACCAAAAACCCTCAAATTAAAATAAAATGAGTGGAAGCAATTTAAAAGAAAGGTGTAGAGTATTTCTTTAAACATTTAACCAATTAGCACAAAAAAACAACTAGACAGCCAGCCAATAATTATTAAGGGTCTGGTCAAACTTGGCACACTAACTCCAAGAGAAAAAAAGTTTTAAAACAAAAAATAGTGAACTTTTCCTGCTAAAAGCAAGAAATTTTATTGGTTGTGTTGGACTTTCAAGTATCAACCAGTTTACAGAAAGAAATACTCTACAGAGAGACAAAAAGGACTGCAGAAAAAACTTAGCTTAATGGTGATTTATTGAGATATTTTTAAATGTCTATTCTGTTTTTACTCTCCTTTTGAGAAACAGCCTGTCCTGGATATGTAAACATCTTGTGCAGAACCGTTGCATCACGGTGGTCCGGATGACCCCAGAACAGGCGAGTAGTTGCTGTTCAATCCTCTGCTGCAGATGCATCAGCAAATTTCCTCATTTGTCTTTTATTTTCACAGGACTGATTTAAACATGAGTGGTGGTGTCATCATTTAACGTTTAAATTTAAAAACTTTAGTTTAGAAAACAGAGCCTACTTGAGACTTACACATGTCTGGATGTTTTTAAATGTTTGTATTATATGAAGAGAAATCTTCTCTTGCCCATGTGTTTATGGGTTTTGCTGGGAAAATGTTTTAATTTTATGTTTATATCTAATATTAAATAAATATAATATTGCGGTGATGTTACATATCACTGTATGTGAAATATTACCTGACTTTTGACTAAAATTACTATAATAAACTTCTGGGAAGTATATACTTTTGGTTCTTAATTTTACTTAAAAATTAAAATTTTAACTTGGAAAAATAAAATTTTTGTTCAAAAAAATTATACAATATATAAATATCAATTATATACTGCTTGTACTTTTGGTTCTCTTTCACCTTAATTTAAATTCAAATTGTAACTTTTTAAAAATTGTTTTAATTTTCTTTATAACAAAAACATGAAATGCCTTAAAATGCAGGCATTACAGGAGTTTTAACATTAAGAACTAACGTTTTTAATGCATCAACAATTCAAGCTGATTTTTCACGCCGTTACCTCAGCTTGTGAAAAAGTAAAGCTTTGCCTCCTTCAAGGCGTTTTGCCACACATCACTGTGATTGGTTTTACCAGAACCATTTGCAGAGCTAAAGCTCGTCCAACATCATTACTCGGCCTGAGCGCACACTGAACGGACCTGTCATTTGACTGAAAGCATGAACTGCTGAATGCCCAGCAGTTCTGTGAATCTCGCAGAGCAAAGTGAGTAAAACTGGAGAAAATTAGTCCTCAAGCAGCTTAAAGGATAAAAACGAGACGGCAGCATGTCTGCGTTTTTCTCTGTGACAATGTGAGAAACGTGATTATAGCAAAGATTAACGGTGGATTCCTCTGAGTGGCTGCTGTTTTGGTACTACGGGTTTCTCTTAAAGCGCAGCGTCACACACGCCGTGGAAAGCCGAGGCCAACGCATCGATTTTAATCACTTTTTATGTTCCTATGGTGTTCCATTCAGAGCCTTTTAAAAGCAGGAATAATCACATTTTGTTACGTTACCACTGCAAACTTCTACGGAAGAGGACGTACGTCATGGCGGCGCGGGCGTGAAGAGCATGACGTCACGTGCAAAGGGTCAGTACAGGAAGTGTAGTTTTCCAGAGCTAGTAGACACGTTCATCTTCTCAAGCAGACAGGCATAAATGCACTCAAAAGGTGCTTGAGTTGCTTAAACTTAGAGCAAAGAAAGACCCAGCCAGACTCCCAAACCTCAACGGCTCTCCAAAACTCTGACTGACGTCTGCGCCTGCGTGACGCCTTTCATGCAGGAATGTCACGGCGCGTTCAAGCCTTAATAAAGTGTTAGGAAAAGAACAGCCACTTAGTTTAATTGTGGAGACTTTGCTCAGCAGCCTACAACCTCAGCAGACTGTGAAGACTAAAGCTAATTGAATCGCTTTTTATTTTCATTATGAGGAGGGAAATACTTTTAAAAAGAAGGTAATTGGGGTCAGAGCAAAACATTTGAGCTGAGGTAATTGATGTTTGCTTTAATCTTTCCAAGTACGGTAAACTTTTAGCGTGAACATTAATAATTAATGATATCTGAAGGAGACGAACCAACCAGGTGGAGGTTAACGACTTATTGACAGCTTTATTTTACCATTTCTAACAAAACTTAGAAAATAAACTGCAGGCCAGGTATGTACATCAAAAAAATTCGCTTCTTTTTACAAAGTAAAAAAATTCTTATGGCGTAAAGCAGGGTTGTCCAAAGTGCGGCCCAGGGGCCATTTGTGGCACTTGGAGTGATTTTGTTCAGCCTTCAACTACAATTCAAGAATGATACACATTTGGCCAGATGCAAACCTTTTATTTTTAATTAGGGTAAAATTATAATTGTTACCAACATAAATGTCTTGCAATGGAAAATGTCAAGTATAACAAAGTATTTGTCTCGTTCATAACAAGCAGAACCACGACTATGTAGGGACTTTTATTTATTTATTGAACTTGGCTAAATAGTGTTTTGAAATAAAACGGACTCAGTTCTTTTTGTTCAATCAAGCCCCCCAAAAAACCTGAAAACTAAATTCAATTTTTTTAATACAGAAAAAAAAATTATTTCTGATCTACAATAAATAATATCAATTTTCTACCAAAAACATCAAAATAAGACAACTTGCATTGCTTTATTTTATTTTAATATTTCTATTTTTTATACTTTTGATCTGTCAATTTTGGACACCCCTGACATAAAGAGTCACTTAAGATACTTTTAACAATAAATGAGACATCTTGGTTTTTCTGGATTAAAATCAAAAGGTTTGAGCCGACATCTCATTCAAGCAGAAATGTAAACACAAAACTAGCGATAAAGTAAACTGTGTAGTGAATGTTTCTGTGTTGAAGCAGCCAGAGGAGAACCAGAGAGCTGCAGGGCAGCATCAGCTTTTTAATCTGTTTATTTATGTTAATATGTCTGCTGGACAATGCATTAAATAGCATGTAGACATACATTTATAGCTGCCCTAATAGGTGATTTACATCTATAACATTTTACTTTAATATAACTGTCTTAATAAATTAAGTGTTTGAGGTATAGATTAATCTCTTAAGTGACTTCGGGCTGGATTATGATGTAATATGTTAATTTTATTATTAGTGCTTTCATTAAGAGAAGATAAACGTATCAAAATGTGTTACAGTAATAAATAATTTTAAGAGCAGCTGGGAATAATTTAATACCGGGCAGTTAAATGAGCATTTAGTAGATTAATAACATAATAAAGGAAAGCTTAAATACGCTGTTCACACTTAAAATCTACGTAAAATGTAAGAAAACTGAAAATACTTTAATAAATAAAAACAAAAACCTTTGTACTCAGCCCATTTCTGCCAAAAATATTTCACACCAATTTACTTCTGCCATTGCATCATAGTTTATTGTTCTCAAAGTTAAATACTTCTATATAAAATGTTAATAAAAATGGTCAAATCTCACTTATAATTCAATTGAAAACTTTGCCTTACACCATATTTTCCATTTATTTGGGCATCTGTTCCCTGTATGAACAGTAGTTGGCGATCATATTTCGTTCAACTGAGTAGAATCTGGAAACTTATTTAAATTAAATTAGCGGTTTTCAAAGCAGGTATGAAATGCCGCCCATACAGATAAGTGATGCACATTTTGTATGAAACTCCATGGCAGACGATTCAATTTACACCTTAAGTCACACATGTCAAACTCGAGGCCCGGGGGCAAAATCTGGCCCGCCGTAGCTTTTTATGTGGCCCTCCAGACTCCAAATTACATCAATTAGTCCCTCCAGTTTTTTACAAATCCACAAAATTCATACAAAAATCAACAGATTCCCACATTTTTTCTGATTTTACTGACATTTTTCCTCAAAATTAGCCAAATAAAACTGCGTTTAAGTGACTGCTGCCTCAGCCTTACTTCATGTCAAGTTATGGCCTGTGATCGATACAGGCCATAACTTGTAATGATGAATAAAAAGTCACACTTAAAAAAGAACAATAAAGATTTTATTTATATATATATATATATATATATATATATATATATATATATATATATATATATATATATATATATATATATATATATAAAATTCCCTTCTCACCCACCGCGGGTGGTTCTTATCCTCTGAGCTCGGGTCCTCTACCAGAGGCCTGGGAGCTTGAGGGTTCTGCGCAGTATCTTGGCTGTGCCAAGGACTGCACATTTCTGGACTGAGATGTCTGATGTTGTTCCTGGGATCTGTTGTAGCCATTGGTCCAGTTTGGGGGTGACTGCCCCGAGGGCCCCGATGACCACAGGCACCACTGTGGTCTTCACCTTCCAGGCCCTCTCCAGTTCCTCCCTGAGGCCCTGGTATTTCTCTAGTTTCTTGTGCTCCTTTTTCCTGATGTTGCAGTCGCTTGGTATTGCTACATCTATCACAACGGCTTTCCTCTGTTGTTTATCCACTACGACAATGTCTGGTTGGTTCGCCATTACCATTTTGTCTGTCTGGATCTGGAAGTCCCACAGGATCTTAGCTCTGGCGTTCTCCGCCACCTTTGATCCCGGGGTTTCCAGTCCATATTCTGCACAGATGTTTCTGTACACTATGCCTGCAACTTGGTTATGTCGTTCCATGTACGCTTTCCCTGCCAGTATCTTGCACCCTGCTGTTATGTGCTGGACTGTCTCAGGGGCCTCCTTGCACAACCTACACCTTGGGTCTATATATATATATATATATATATATATATATATATATATATATATATATATATATATATATATATATATATATATATAATAATTGTTTTCCATATATTTTTTCAGGTTTCAGAATATTTCATTTGGGCCTCAGGCACCCTAAAATGGTCCTAGTGACACCACTGTGTCTTTCTATAAAACAGAGAGTTGTGTAATCAATGCAGTGGATTGTTTGTTTACATCCATTTGTTACATTTATAGATGTCCATTTTGACAGTAGGCAACAGAAAAACGCAGCAGAGGAAGAGCTGTACAGGACGTACGCTCTTCATAAGATAAAATTTAATGATGTGTTTAGAAACGTTCTGCTGGTACTGGGCAGTAATGTGGGTTCAAATCCCACATTACTGCCCAGCTCTAACCAACATATGGATGCATGTACGCTGGAAATTAAAGTTATTCTGGGTTTCTGCTGTCAGATAGGAGTAAAGCAGTTCTGCAGAGCTTTAATTACTTCAGAACATATCGTGCCTGCTCTCTCTTAAACAAGAATGTCAGAGCTCTTCTCCTCCCCGATCAGAAATGATTTAGTTAACGTATCTCCAGACATTCCAGAGGCACTTCTCGGCAAATGAGAGCCTGCTAATCGGGTTTTTACCATGCAGCTCAAATGCCATCCAGAGTTTACACGGAAACAAACGAGGCAATCGACCTCAGCCTGGTGGCAAATCAATGCCTGAACGGCTGGTGCTGAAGCCCCAAGAAGTAAACACCTAATCAGAAGAAAGGCTGCGTCCTCATCTGATCTCCTTTAACTCAGCCTGAATGCATTTTCATGTTCATCTAGTTCCTTTAGGGCCAGCGTGTCAAATTCATCTTCATTTTGGGTCATATCAAAATCTGAATGTTCTTAAAGGGCCGCTTGTGCCAGAATGTATCGATAAAACCCATTAAGCTGCTAAAATATCAATAAATACATGTTTGTTTCAGCATTCAACAAGCGTTTCCTAAAATTAAATAATATTGAACATCTTTTCATGCTGATCAGTCCAGCCAGGATTTTGCGATTTCTTTTGTAGCTTTTTTGTAATCAAAATCACAGATTTTGTGGTGCTAATTTAGAAATATTTGTAAGGAATTTTTACAATATTTGCGCTAATGTGTGATGTTAATCAATAATCTGATGTGTAATGGTGGCAAAATGTAATGTTTCAGTTGCTGGCTTTGTGTTTTTATGATGCAAAGTACCTTGAAATGCCTTATTTCTGAAAAGTGCTATACAAATAAAATTTGATTGATTCATTGATTAAAATGTGACTTTTTATTTATCGCTATATCAATTACGGACTATAACTTGACATCAAGTAAGGCTGAGGCAATAGTCACTCAAACTCTGTTTTTGGCCAATTTTGAGAAAAAATTTCAGTAAAATCAGAAAAAATGTGGGAGTCTGTTGCTTTTGTGTGAATTTTACAGATTTGTGCAAAACTGGAAGGACTTATTGATGTAATTTGGAAACTAGAGGGCCACATAAAAAGCTATGGCGGGCCAGATTTGGCCCTCGGGCCTCGAGTTTGACACATGTGCTTTAGGGGTTTCTGGCTCTTAAACAACATGGCGCCCAGTATTCTCCTTCACCATAAAAAAAAGAAAGAAAGAAAGAAACTGTCACGCGAAGGCACATAAAGCTTACTGTCTGATTATGTCTGGTGGAAAGAAAACCGCAGCATATTTACTGTGTGACTGATTCAGAGTAATTTTCTATCACTCTGAAAAACTGTATGCTAAAATAAGAACTAAAAATTTCCACCTATTTACTTACAGTTTTGAGCAAAGATTCACATAAAAACCACAAACAGAAGTGATCTTCATCAACACCCTGAAGCATTAATAGACAGACTGCCTCTAGGGTGGGAAGTTGATCATATGATTAACTTCTACGACAGATTTACTATCCACAGTGGGAATCACATTGGTCCAAACAAACCCGTGACCGCAGGATTACTTCTGTATATGGATGCTTGGAGTCTTAATTAAAGCGCAGCATCACCAAGTGACACAAAAACATCAGCTTTCCTCGTTTTCATTAAACAGGAGACAATACAGAGCAATTTAGCAGCACTAATATTCATTTAAAACAAAAAAATACTGTATATTATTCAATCTGGTAGATACTTTTTCCTGTGTGAAATATAAAATGTTCATCTAAAGCACATGTGTGAAACTCGAGGTCCGGGGGCCAAATCTGGCCCGCCGTAGCTTTTTATGTGGCCCAAATTAGACTCCAAATTACATCAATAAGTTCCTCTAGTTTTTCACAAATTCGCAAAATCCACACAAAATCTACAGATTCCCACATTTTTTCTGATTTTACTCAAATTTTTTCTCAAAATTGGCCGAAAACTTTGGATTTAAGTGACCTCAGCTTTACTTGTATCTGTGACCTACATGGCGATTAATAAAAAGCTGCATTTATCACACATTAGCACAAATATTGTAAAAATTCCTTACAAATATTTCTAAGTTAGCACCACAAAATCTGCAATTTTGATTGCAAAAAAAACAAAAACACAAAAAATAATCAAAATCCTGGATGGAGTGATCAATGTGAAAAGATGTTCAATATTTAATTTTAAGAAACACTCAGTGAATGCTGAAACAAACAGCTATTTCTTGATCTAATGGGTTTTATCGACACATTCTGGCACAACCGGCCCTTTACGAACATTCAGATTTTTGATATGGCCCAAAATCAAACTGAGTTTGACATCATTGATCTAAAAAAAATGTTAATTTTGGGGAAAAGTGTATAGGCACATAAATAATTGCTGCTAAAAAGACCCTGAATCGTTTGTGAAGAGATGCAATTTCAGAGCAGCTTTCCATCAGAGAAATCAATACAACAAAAGCGGAGCAGCAGTTGTGTAACTTGATTAAAGCAGTGCAGCCAAACAGAAGTTCAAAAAGCAGATCGCTCTGCCTCTGTGCATGAGAAAATAATTTAAAGCACACCAATTATCAAACAGTCACAGCAGAATAAACTTGGTTCTTCACTGTTGCACAAAATTACTTTAAAAATATGCTTTCTTCTTTTATCTGAATATCAGGTTTGATTCATTCATCAAGTTTGAGGAACTGAATGAATATGTGATCAGTAAAAAAAAGTAGTAATTGATAAATTTGTTCTTCAATTCTGCTTCTTCTCCCACTGCAAAAACACACTAAATCTTATCAAGTATTTTTGGTGTAGTTTATAAGACAAATGTAACTTAAAGTAACTTTTCAGCAAGATATAGGAGCTTATTTTAAGAAAGGTATTTTTTTAAACTGATGCAAAGTACTTTTGCATATTATTTCACTTATAAATTGGGAAAAATGTCTTGATATATGTTAAATAATCTGCCAATGTAACTAGTACTTTATCAATATTCAAGAATTGTTCATTTAAAACAAGCTTCTATCCATATACGTATATAACTTGAAAAGTTACTTGTACGTTAGTTTTGTCTTATTTCAAGTGTACTAAGATATTTTCACTAAAACCCAGACTAAAAATATTTAATAATATTTTGTGTTTTTGCAATAATACACTTGCAGGGTTCATATCATGATAGTAATATAATCTAATAGGAATTTCAGGCTTATAGAAACAAACCCATTACACAAATACATGTGAAAATCTTAAAGGTAAAAATAACTAAAAAAAACTAAAACCACTTCCAGTCATGGAAATGGTTTTAGACAGAACCTCAGCTTGAAAGAAATATTACTCAATGTCCAAAATAATTACACAATTATACACCAAGAGCATTTTCTGGTAGATTAGAAACTATGTGCCGCTTTTGAAATAACTATTTTCTCCTCAAACGTTTGACATTTTTAAATTAGATTTTTGATAAAGTGCCGTTTGCAGGCAGACAGAGCATTTTCCAATAAAATGCACCACGCAGAAAAAAGAAGATCCTGCAGGCCTGTCTTTTATTTATAAGCAGTTACAAGGAACGATAGATGAACCATAAACTGCTGCTGCGCCAGTTACTCAACAGGCTGTTGCTAGGTAGCCAAAGAGTGAGTGAGTTGCTAGGTAACCAAAGAATGAGTGAGTTGCTAGGTAACCATAGAGCGAGCGAGTGAATTGAGCCTAGCTAGCCAGGAGAGGTTCAGCAGCTAGTGTTTCCTCTGCCAACATTTCCCAGAATGCTGTGCGGTTCTGGATTGGAGTTCAGTGAAATGGTTGAATGTGTTATTAGACATATTATCGATTTCAGGGGTGTGAAACTCATTTTCAATTTGGGCCACATCAAAAATCTGAATGCTCTTAAAAGGGCCAGAATGCATTGATGTAACTTATTAATTTGCCAAAATACCAATAAATAGCTGTTTCAGCAAACAATAAATGTAATATTGAACATCTATTCACACTGAAAGGATGTCCAGTGTGAAAAGTCCATACAGGATTTTGTGGGTTTTTTGTGTTTTTCAAAAAGAAAAAGTAAAAAGGATGTTTTCACTTTTGAGTCTCAGAAATGTTCTTGGTTTTTTTTAGAAAATTATTGAGATTAATACAAAAATTCAGTTGGTTTTTTTTGGCAGAATTTGTTTCTGTCAATAATAGTCTTAATTCGTTGTCATTTCAAACCAATTAAAGCATGATTGTGTGCTTGTAGTTAATTAATAACCAACTGAGTCATAATCCACAGTAGTCTAATGATTTTTGTCATAATTTGGGCCTTGTTTGTAACACTTTAATCTCTTACTCGTCTGCAGCAGCAAGCCCTTAATTCTCAAAGTTAATCCACTACATACAGACTCATTTCCAGCTGGTTCAATGTTGGATTAAAAAGCAATGACCTCCATGACCTCAACAAGCTCACCTAAAAAATGCCTGCTAAGAATAGCAATCTAGTGTAGAACAAAGGCAGATTAGTTCATGGTCATACATCACACAAACAAGAGTGTGATGCATTTTTCAGCTTTTCAAATTAAATCTGTAGTTTTCCAGGTCAATTAGTAGGAAACTACTTAATAGAAACCTTTAATTAAATACAGATTTTAGGCGATCGATCACAAAGAAAACGAGTTAAAGTTGTGGGTTCAGTGGGAACTAAATGTTCTCAAAACAACAAACAAAAGCGAGCTCTTTATTTTAAAAATTAAATCAGAGAAAGAGAAGGATTTCAGCCAGTGAGTGGCTCCCTGGGAAACATTTCAACAATTAACAAGAGATGTTTTCTTTCTTTGTTGTTTCCGCCTTAAACCTTCCAGTAAAAGTTTTCCCTGAAATAAACAAACCGAGTAAACCAGGTAAATGTTTAGAATGGTATGAACCCCTTGCAGCGTGACGTCAAGCCTGCAAGATCCCGCCCCCATCTCGCTATTGGAGGGCAAATATCTGCTTGTTAATAGTGACTAGCATTGATTTTAGCTGTTAAGTTATCAAAATAACGTGCTAAATCTTAAATACACGCCTAATATATAAAAGAAATGGGGACTCCGTGGTTTGCTACTAATTATCAATACTATGACAACTAGATAACAAGGTCAGGAAAAGTTTAAATTACGAAAACAAATAACGAGGAAGAGGGAAGTAGTTCAGTTAATGTAGCTTGACTTTGACAACCGTAACATATAGATGTGATGTGGAATTCAGTGCGTTTCAGTTCGGCTACAAAATAAAAAAAAATTGGCGACCTAATCAACTCTGACAGATTATCAGTAGTGCAGGTGTTTAAATTAGCTAACCAACCACCGCGGCGTTAGCTCAGCTAATAGCAGCAGCAGCTAATATTGCACACCGATCACTTAATCGCAAAGTAATGAAGCCTAAAAACATAAAACTGTAACGGACTGAATGTTCTGTTCTTTTGTTCTGTTGAATCCTGAAACATGTAGTGGCGTTGTTGTCAGTTTCTATGGCAAAGAGTCTGTGCGTTGCATAGACGACACAGAGAGCGAGAAAAAAGTGGTTCTGAGTTGTTATTTACCGGTTTTTCTGCGTTATTTTTTCCCTTTGCTGTGTCTCAATGCGATAAATTAATAATACCAACATCTCCAGGTTTCATTTAGTTAACGGAGTTTTTCTACCGTGGCAGCGCGGCTATGGAAGGCAGTGAATCGTCTTTTTGCCCTCCAGCATTGTGCACATGCGCAAAATTTCCAGATATAGAACAACATACACTCACCTTATGCAAGATGAGTGTAGAGGAAAAAGATTTCATCTAAATGAAAGAAAAAAGGTAAAATGATTTAAAGAAAATATAAAATCACTGTTGAGGTCAGATGTCACATTATTACCGGGACTCTGTTTGGTAACATGCTCATTTAACTATTGACTGTTTCACAAAAGAAAAATCTTTAAAATCAAAATACACTATTAATCTCTGGAGAATAAAGCATTTAAAAGACAAGTAATAACACATTGGCAGAGCTTTTGCAGGGCCAAACACAAGCCAGCAGCCAAAACAATGACAATATTCCAGTGAAAGTATGAAAACAAACCCCAGCAGACTCTAAAACACAGCTCTCCCTGAGCTCAACACAGAGACAGACAGGACAAACAACCGTACGCACACACACTCACACCTAGGGAGAATTTAGAGAGACCAACTAACCAAACAGTCATCGTTTTTGGGCTGTGGGAGGAAGCTGGAGAACCCGGAGAGAACCCACCATGCACAGGGAGAACATGCAAACTCCATACAGAAAGACCCCAGGCCGGGAATCGAACCCAGGACCTTCTTGCTGCAAGGCAACAGTGCTACCAACTGCACCACTGTGCAGCCCTTATCATAAACATATGAGCATCAATTGATTATGAGTAATATTGAAACTCTGGAACAAACTAATCTGTTTTGAGCACATAACCACAAACACTGAACATGTCAGACACTATCAAAGCTTTTCATCTCTCATTAAAATGACTTTTTTATCATAATCTTAAGACGATCTTCTGGTAAAATTGAGTGTTTATTCTCAAGTCAAGTCAAAGTTTATTTATTTACGAGCAAAGTGCTTCACGACACAGGTAGATAAATTATTAAACAAAAATTATGCTTGATGCAAAGAAGAAATTATAAAAATTTCAGAAAATAACAAAACGTAACCAAGACGTACTTAATTTCAGCTCCAGTGATTTACCAAAATAAAAAAGTCAAATCATTGAGCCCATTTTTCTCTGCTAATATATCCCTGTATTTAAATTAAAATTTGTAGCCTGACCAGAAGAGACCATCATACAACTTAGAGAAATAATGATTGAAATAAAAACCACTTTGTGAAAATATTTTCTGTAATTTGTCATTTTTTAGTAAAGAAAAAACCTTAAAAAGTATGTTTTTAAATGAAAAACTTATACAAAACACTATTTTTAGTAAAATAAACTTTTTGTACATTTTTTCATGAAAAATGTTTACCAAAAAATTTATTAAAATCAGATTTGGTATGAAAGAATGGAGATTATATATCTAAGCCATAGCATGTACTTCGGTGAGCATCTGTCCGCTGTGTTGCCCCTGCACTGTGTTATTTCAAAAGGATCTACAGCTGAAAGGGGTTTACCATCTGCTTTGGTCATCCAGCTCAACAAAAAGTGTGAAGGACCCCTGAGATCCGCTGAGGCTGAATTGAGTCCTGCATCAAAACCAAACAGAGACGCATCTCCATTTATACGGCTTACTGTAACTCTCAGAGGGGTCCTCCTGCCTCACTGCCCGGCTCAAGAGGCCCAACCCTCAATCCAGTGTGCTGCAATGCCCACATGCAATACTAAGCTTGTTCCACATTAGCGCCATCAGAGGGAAACTTGGGATAAAAGCCGGGAGGTCCTTTACAGGGTTTCTGAAGGTGACAAAATGTGAATTTAATAAGCCGAACCGGGAGAGAAAACAAGCCGAAAAATGTCACCACCCAGTCCAGCCTGATACATTGCAAAAACACAAAATCTTACCAAGTACTTTTGATCAAAATTCTAGTGCAAATATACAAGTAAACTTGAAATTAAGCAAAATAACAAGAAATAGGGCACATGTGTCAAACTCGAGGCCCAGGGGCCAAATCTGGCCCGCCGTTGCTTTTTATGTGGCCCTTTAGACTCCAAATTACATCAGTTAAGTCCTTCCAGTTTTTCATAAATCTGTAAAATACACACAAAATTCAACAGATACCCACATTTTCTTTTCCTGACATTTCTCTCAAAATTGGCCAAAACCTTGGGTTGAAGTGACTGCTTGATGTCAAGTTATATCTGTGACCGATACAGCGATTGATAAAAAATCACATTTAACATCATACATTAGCACAAATATTGTAAAAATTCCTTACTGCTGTTTCTAAATTAGCACCACAAAATCTGATTTTGATTTGGACAAAAAACATCAAAATCCTGGATGGACTGATCAGTGTGAAAAGATTTAAGAAACACGTATTGAATGCTGAAACAAGCTGCTATTTATTTATATTTTAACAATTTAACGGTTTTTTTCTGTACATTTTGGCACCACCAGCCCTTTAAGAACATCCAGATTTTTGATATGACCCAAAGTTAAAATGAGTTTGACATCCCTGAAATAGAGATTTGTATTAAGCAAGTAATTCGTTAATATTTATGAAAAAGTTCTTGCTTCATTGGCAGATAAATTAACTTATAACAAGGGAAAAATGTTTTGTTACAAGTGAAATAATCTGCCAGTGGAACTAGAACTGGGTTGCTAGGTGACATCCTGGGCAGGGCTGGGGTTGCTAGGTAACGGCAAAGTGTCCGTTGACAGTGACATAAGTTTCTGCCAAAGCTAGTGCTTTTTCATCAATATTAAGGAATTAGTTGCTTAAAACCAGCCTTTATATCTTGCTAAAAAGTTACTTGCAAGTTGGTTTGTCCTATTTCAGGTTTACTAAGATATTTGCACTAGAAACGTGACCAAAAGTACTTGGTGAGATTTTGTGTTTGGCAGTGTACCTTAATACGACCTCTTATTGTTCCCATTCATCACTAAGTGAGCAGTGTAAACATAAAACGGTGTGGTGGTTAAAATGGTTGAAAGGACAGAGCAGCCTTTGAAATACCCAAGCCAGAGAAAAGGCTGAAAGCTACATCAACACGACCACAGTAACGCGAACAGACAGCAATATTCAGCTCACTCTACAACGACTATCTGCAGTTTCAACAAACATCAGAACTTTGTTGCTATTAGCAGGGAGAACGGAGATGGGAGCTCAGCTTCATTCCTGCCGTTTCTTCATCCAATTAGAAACCTCTGCCCACCCACGCAACCTGGATCTTATTCTGCTTCTTCACTGGAGGAACAAATGTTACTGCCGCCTTGAGAATAACGCACGAGTTATGAAATGAAGAACAAGAAAAGTATGCAAAAATGTCAACTGGTTGACAGAACTGCATCATTCTTCTTATTTAAAACAGACTTTGCTTCAATATTTATCTCACATAGCTCATTTTCTATGAAACAGACTTAATTTTTTTTTTTTTGGTTTTTAAGGGATGAACCAATCCACTTTTTTCACTTCTGATACCAATACCAATATCAGAGGTTTATTATTGGTCGATACCGATCTGATACAGAAAAACAGCCCTGAATGTTAAAACATTTTCCTTTTTAAAAAAAAAACAGACATAAATGAACTGAATTACACATTTATTTGATAACGCTGCACCAGTAAAGCACACTTACATAAACCGATAGTTTCACAAGTTTGGTCAAATATGTAAAAACAAAACAAATTCAATTTGATCAGTCAGTGAATTTAGGAGTATAAAAGTCAATGTAAAATAGATAAACTGACAAAATAATAGGTTGACATACTGTTACACTTTACAAATATGTAAAGTAAACGGCTTTATATCTTCTTCCAAATGGCAAAGAAAATGCAATCAGGAATTCTAAATATAATGCAAAATAAATTACATCGCTCAGAGCTTAAAGTATAGAATTAGACTGAATAAATGAGGTATTCTCACAAAACCTCATCTAGAATCTTTTTCAATATTGGAACAAATACAGATCTTAATATGTCTACTTTTTTTATTATTATTATTCTTATTTTAATATTATTTAAATTCAAAAGTGTTCGTCAATGGTGCGTATTTGTATGCTGTAGTGACAATGCAACGTAGGTTTCCGGATATTTTGGGTGCAATTCATGAAGCAGAGTTTTGTTTTTTTTGTGAGATTTTATTTTATTTTAAACTCCATATCCTGTTGGGAGCTGCGAAGCAATCGCACCATCCGCCACAGCTATCAAGAGCGATCTCCAGACAGACTGAGTCGAACCAGGGAGTCCCATCCATCTGCAGAACAATCTACACCACCAAGACCGGTGCCGAAGAAATTAATCATATTTCTCCCATGGCTACAATACTTTAACAGCTTATTAATAGTAGCTTTATCAATACATTTTGCTACAACCGGCCCTTTGAGGATGTCCAAGATCTTGGTGAAATTAAAATGAGCTTGTTTAGAAATCTCTTCAGCGTCGGGTTTACAAAAACTAACAAAATTCACTTGAAACTTTGTGTTAATTCTAGTTGTCAGCCATTATTGTTTATGTTTACTAGTCCTCATAAATAACCTCTAACACTAGTGAAATTAACATTCAGTGCACTGAAGTATAGCTTAAAAAACTAATTAAGAGTCTGTCATTGAAAATGTATATTTATTATTACTGTAGAGTTGTTGAAGGAAATTCACATCCTTTTTTCAGCTAAGGCTTTGTAATGTGATTAGATTTATACTTTCAATATCAGAGCAAGACCTGGAGAAACTTCTGTTAGTTTGTTACTTAGCAACCCAGAACAAGAATCAAACATGGAGAATCAACATTTAGCTTTATACAAATCTAGAACTCAGCCCAGAACACCTGGAACCAACATGTAGTTTTATACTTCACCAATATTTCGTTTTTTTACCTCACTAATCCAGAACAAGCTTAAGAAACCCCCTGTTTCTCCCAGTGTAATATAAACCTGGCGGGCCACCAGGCTTTACTTGTGCCCCCACCAGGCTAAGCTTTACTTTTACTATTCAAGTATTTTTAAAATGTCTGCATTTTTTTAGACTTTATAGTTGGTGTTCAGGGATTAATCTTCCAATTACACATAATTATCAAGTGATATTTCCAAATTTCCTGCCAACTTTAAACATTTTTTACTCAAAAACACGACGGGCTGCTGGATGAATGACTGCCCTGCCACCCAACCAACAGGCTTAACAAGTTTTCTGGGGAAACTGGTTAAGCCAGAAAACTTAATAAGTAGTCCATAACTTATGGACTTATAACTTATAAGCTATAAGTCCATAAGTTATAGCTTATAAGCTATGGACTACTTATTCTTATTAAACATGGGGAACCAATATGTAGTTTGGTACTTTACCGTTTTTTGGTTTTTTTTTTTTTTGGTTTTGTTTGTATTTCCTCCTAATTCATGTAAAGCTCTTTGAATTACTTTGTTATTGAAAATGTGCTATGTAAATAAAATTACCTTAGCAACAAAAAACGGAAGAAAACGCCTAAAAAGATTGGCCCATAAGAAACAAATCTGAAATCTCCCCTGACAACATGAACGAACAAGCCTCGACACAGCAAAGGTTGGGGAGGAAAAGTGTTGCACACTGACAACAGCAGCCTGAATTACCACTCCTAAACCTGGACTCAATGTATAGTCCTGTGTGTTTTATTTAAAAGTCATTTTAAGCCAAGTTTAGGAGGGGAAGTGGCAGAAACATACACAGATCATGTCATTTTAACATAAACACCGCAGCAGCAAAGATAAGCAGAGCTCCCCTCTTCCTGCAGGTGGTGTGGTCACAATTTATTTTAAAATGCAGCTAATTGGCTACCATGAATCAGATAAAAAGTAGTTAGTATTCGAATTTATTTTTAGTTTTTACTGCACTAGCAAACTCAGTTATTTTCATCTTTTAAGCCACACATTTAAAAAATGAAGCAGAAGAGATGAAATAAGGGAGAGGAAAGACTTTAATTGGGCATGAAAACGATGAGTATCCCGGGTAACATTTTTATCTTGGCTCCATTATAACTTCACACTTGTTGGGTGGAGTGGGGGGTTGAGGCGGCACAGGCGTTTACTCAGAGCAAAGCTATAAAAACAGCACCGTGGAGAACATGGTCCGTGTTGTGTGTGTTGGTAATTATCGATAATCTGCTGCTGATATTCAGAAAAATCAAACGGAGCCTCGCTGCTCTCGGTTAAGTTCCATCACTAAGCTGTGTTACTCTGATACTTTCCATTTTATTAAAAATCGTATGAGCACAAATAAACAACTCCGAGCACCTGATGCAAATAAAACCACCTTTAAACGACTTTCCAGCCACAAACATCCCGCATTAGTTACATTTTAAATGGAGCAGTTTAATATTTAACCACAAAGATATGGACGGACAATAAACAAAAGCGCGAAGCATCACAAATTAAAAGTGTAGTTTGGCGCAAATAGAGCGATAAAGGCGGCGAAAACAAACGGAATGGGGAAAAAGAGTAACTTACGGCGGGGAGCGAGGCGGGATCCGCAGTTTGACCGACGGGAACGTTATCCGTGTTCACCGGGAGCGCGAGCGAGCAGTTTGTGGGGAAGCTCGTGGAGGCAGCAAACAATACACCGCCGTAATACAACACAGCAGTGCGCGGGAACAAACCTGCCTGCTGTTACCGTAAAACAAAAACAAGTGCGCACAGGAAAAAGTGTAAGCACAAATCACACTGCAAAAACCGAAATATTAGTAAGATTAAATATCTTAAATTAAGGAGATTTATGCTTGTTTACTTTCTGACAAGATATTTTTTCTCACCAAGATGTTTTTGTGTTAGAATATTTTTCTTACTTAACTATCTCAGTAAGATATAAAAGCTTGATGCTAAGAAAATATTACTTATTATGAGTAAATATATACTAGAAACTAGAATATCAATATTTAAAGCAAACTTCAAGTCTAGAACTTATTTTATCCAAGTAAAATTTTCTTATGTTAAGCACAAAAAACGAAATCACTTACTTAACAAAATCTCTTCAGATAATTAAAACAGGGCTTCCAAATGGTAGCCCTTGTGTTACTGTCAATAATTTTTTTTAAAAACCATGAACTTATATGCTTGTACAGGTGACAGAGTGTTCTGGAAATTATAATTTAATATTTAAACAGTTGACATGTAGAACTTGTAACAACGGCGGAGACAATACTAGTTTGTGTATCCAGATAATTCCTGACATGTTTTCATCTGCTTTGGACTTTCCTTATTTTGATCTTCCATGGTCAGATGGCTAAATCAAAAGATGCAAGATGTGGGACCTGATACTGACATGTCATGACATTCCTATTAACATGTGTGACATTAAATGGCTGGTATTCCACATAATGAGGTTAGAATCAGCTACATTGATTAGCTCAATGTCATGTTTAATATTTTAATTTTTGGTTTATATTACAATACCAAGTCAAATTTAAGCTGGTGTCGGTAATACCGATGCCATACTTTGTGCAAAGACATTTAATTTGTTTGTTATATTTGTTTGATTAATGTGTTATATTTGAACCGTATAAATGTAAGTTATTTCTTCATCAATTGTGTAAAGGCAAAGAAATGTAATAAAAGATTTTTGCTTTATTGCTTTTGTTTGGCGAGGTTTTAGTGTGGACTTGTAACAGGTCACTGGCTGACTAGAAACTTTAAAGAGATGAATAAACAGAAGATGAAATGCAAAGCCACTTCTCCTGCCCACAATGCAATAAATCACAGCATACAGTATTTACCTCCTAATTTTTGGATAAAGCTTGTGTAGGGGAGGCCGCGTAGATTAACCGAACATGACGATACTTTTCCCTTGTTAATTATCTCACAAACCGTCCTGATTGATCCAAGGATGTTTAGTAAAGGGGTCTTGACAATTTTACAAAGTGAGAAAAATAAAACAGTCTAACAACTTCTTACACTATAAAACATTTGGGCCACATTTAGCTGTGTCTACTACCTTTCACTCTTTAAGTCAAATAAATTTATCCAGTTTTAGATTTTGAACCTAAATGTGAGTTTGTGAAAGATAAACTTACAGCAGTAAGTTGAGTTAACTTTTTATTAACTTAGTCAATCATTTAAATTATTCTAAAGTAAAATAAGTATTTATTTTAACTTGATATTGTGAGTAAAATAATAGAGAAATGCGGGTCTTTAATTAGGTGAGGGCAGATTTTTTTATTGCATAGTGTGAAATAATTACTTGGTTTAAATTGCAGCATTAAGTTAAAACTCAACTTGATGAACTTAAATTTCTGAGTTAAAACCAAAACAATTTTCTTGTTGACTTAAATTGCATTTTCAAGGCAGCAGGTGGACTTTCATTTTCAAGTTAAACCTCCTATAAATGTTTTACAGTGCATTTCTAAAAATGGACAACTCTATGTTTTAACAGTTCACATAACATTTGAAGCAAAAGTAAAAAGTTAAAATATATATATCTATATTGAAAAGAGGAGTGTTTTTTCTGTGATCTCCTGTGTTTGTAACAGCATCCAGGTGCTAATAAAACAAGCTGCTCAGTTTCGCGAAGGGCTGCTGCTTTACTGCGGGAGAAAATACCACTGAGGATTTGCTGGATGTTGGCAGCGAGATGAAGTGGCTCACATTAAATAGAGCAGCTCTATGGCAACATAAATAGATTTCTCTGGGCAAAACAGCTCTCAGTATATGTTAATTGCAGGTGGAGGTGGGAATAAATCTTGTTTTTTTTGCACATGTATATTTTCGGATCTTTTTTGATGCCATGACCAAAAGGAAATATCTTTGTGTGCCAGTTTGCTCTCTGATCTCTTTCACTCTTTCGTCATCTGTTTTGATAAATGAAGACTGTCCTCAGAGGGAGACGCAGGATTGTTTCTCTGAATTGTGGCTGAGTGGGCCGCACCTGAATGTTGCTCTGTCAAAAAGCTATTTGGGCAATATTTCTAACAAAGATGTCCAACACGAGAATGAGAAGAAGCTCTCTCATTTCAGAATAGTTCCTGCAAAGCAGGAAAAATTAGAAGGTGGAAAGATGGATAAATTTTGAAGATGAACAAAACAGATTTAAGGAGGAAAATAGGTGAAATTTTAGAACATAAATATCCTGAGTCGGAAAGTTTTCATTACAAAATTAGCTTGGAGACACAGTAGCTTTGATGGTTAATATTTAACAGTGCTTTGCAAAGTATTCATGCTCCTTGAACTTTATCACATTTTGTCACATGACAGCCTCAAACTTCTGTGTATTTTATTGGGACAAAGTACTCTCTGTATTTTTGTTTTCATAAAAGCAGAAATTAAAAATTGGTTTGCAGGTGAATTTAGCTGATGGTGAATGACTCTAAAGGTTTGCCCGCTCTGCAAATCTGTCAAAATAGGAACTCAAAGCAGCTCAAGATTTTTGAGATTGCATGAAGACAATCAGTGAGAATGAACATAATGTTGCCACTACCATCTTTTCCTGTTCAAGAAATTTTCTTCCTCACATTACACATAAAACATTTAGTTTTAGTGTCCTCTGACCACCCAGTTTATTCCACATATTTGCATTGCTTATGCTCTTGGTAGACCTAAAATTAAGACCAACTCTTTTCATTCTCTGCTCAGCTAGATTGACTGAGCAGAGAGATATTTAAAGTTTGGCTGTTGATTTACAAGCTAACGCTGCACAAGTTTACAAATTACCTCTCTGTTCTTTTCCTTAACGACCAATTTGTTGACAAATGTTCCCTGACAAACCTCTGAAGTGCAATTATGCTGAGATTAAATTAGTGTTTAGCACTGTTTAAAAGGCAACTTCTATACAGTTGCCTTTAGAAGTTGCAGATGTCTGTTTGCTACATTTACAACTTCTGAAGGCAACTGGTTGAGCTGGACATTATTTAGGGGTATCAAAGTAAAGAGGCCTGAAACGAGAATTTGTACAAAAAGTCATACACTCCTTTCACATATTGTCTTATTCTGTTCTTAATTCAGCGAAGGAGTCTGATAGTTTATTTTCCAAACACACGAATGATTGTACTGGAAGCACGTTGCCACCATCTAGTGGTTGGAGTGTGAACTACAGCTGGTTGAGATTTGTTTGTATTTTTTTTCAGATTTTGCTAAATTTAATAAGCTGTTGTTCTACAGAAACACAGAATGACTAATTTGCATTATACCCAACTTTCAACTTTACTATTTTAAACCTAAATATTTAACAATAATTTGCATAAATTAGCGTCAGAGCTTTCTTATACTTGCCAGCGATGCTCTGAATTATGATGATTTGTGACACAAACTCCCAGTAAAATAAAAATAAATAGAAGTTTCTGGTTGTAATGTGGCAAAATATAAAACATTCTCGGGTTTTAATACTTTTGTATCATACTGTAGATTTGAGCTTTTGCTTGTGCGTGAGTAAATGAAAGGCATATTTGTTAAATCAAATCAACATAAAAACACATTTAGCACCAGGAGCAGCCGTAATAAGGCAACCAGTTCTATCTTCTTTAAGAAATAGTGAAAATTTCTTTAAGCGTCTAGCTCTTCTAATCTATAATTTTGCTGAGGCAATATTGAGAGCGTTTAAACATTAAAATGCAGGCCATGTTTTCTCACATGCATTATTATGCCATCCATCTCGCTGATGTTTGCCAGGTTACAGGCCTCTCATGGGAAAATGTGACATTTGAGCTGAAGCAATGATGGAGGTGGGCAATGCTGCAAGATAATGGGGGTCTTTCAGGGGATAAGAAAAGCAGGACAGGTGTCAGAGGACAAAAGATGAAGGTGCAGAGAGGAAATAAATATTATCGTGTGCACATGTTTTGTAAAATTTGCGTATTGAATCAGGAGACATGGGCTCTGAGAGGAGTGGGGGGCCTTGCATGTATGGGGGAGGCATGTGTGTGCTTTGTCTTCACCCACACTCAGACCTGTCAAACGAACGACACTCTTCTTCCACCCCCGTCACGTCGCAACCAATAAGGCGCCAGTATTACAAAACCCGATTTCTGCCATCTGCCTGTCCCACTGTGGCTGTCTGGAACAAGGTGTTTCTCCACTTTGTTCGAAGACAGGAAGCTTTAAATCCCATTTTGTGTTTTGTCATTCATTTCTTTTGTAATTTAAAAAGGGACCAGAAATAGCACATGCTGCATGCCTCCTTTTTCTTTTTATTATTTTCTAATAAATACGTTTATTTATAGGAATTCAGAAGAATCGAGCCACCGAGCAGTCAACTAAATCTGAAAACATGATACTGCTTGTGATTTTATTCAAGCCAGTCTTGTGCTGTTTCTTACTGATGTGATAATTGATATTTAGATATTGATTCTTTAATAACCTTTGTGCTTTAAAATTGATTCTCAGTACTTCACTTACTTGAAGTATTGATAGTATCTTCACGAGAGCATTTCGGAAAGTAATTAAATTATTAATATTTTTCTAAAAGAGTCGGGTTTCGTGGGAACTACTTTTTCTTCAATCTGGTAAGAGTGTAATGAATACCGATGTAATGAGCGAAAGCTGGACGCTTTTGTTGCAGTTTCATTAACAAACATGTCCTTGTAATATTAAATAGTGAAACAAGGATTTAGGCCTCGGATGATTCGAGTACCTCGATTATTAAAGTTCCTCGAAGAATTTTTTATCTGCCTCGAAGGTTCGTTAAATTATGTTTTCTTAGTTAGCGCTCCGTGTTCCGCCCGGGTCATTATTTGTGTTGCACATCGCTCTCACTTCCGCCTCTGAGTTGTTGCTAAGTGCTAGCAACATAACGTACAATTTTTCAGTTCGTTCCGAGGGGGAGTCCATTGATTTATGATCATGTACGGGGTTTTAAAAAAAATCGTTTTCGGTGTATCCATAAGCATCCTTAAAGTAAATGGCGTGATGACTGGACTACGGCAGCCTTTTTCTTCCGTAGCTGCTGCCGGTGGCCGGTTGGCGGCGAACAGCGGGGCAGAGCGCGGCCGGTGTATTTATACAGGTGAGCGGATAGGCTGAACACGCCGGACGCTTTCCGGCTCGTCCGAAAGTGTAGCTTTATGGAGGAACCGGAAAATAAATGTACCGCCATCCCGCTCACAACAAATGGGTGGCGGAGCGCATTGTTTCGGTACATATCTGTCATTTGTGTTTTTATGTCACGAAGGAGCAAAATCCATCGCTGTCATGGACACAAACCTATAAAAGGCTGGGAAAAGAGAGAGTTCATCTGTTAAATTGGCTGAAGATTAATACATAAACTAAAAACTGTGAGCCTGCTGCTATATTATTAAATTGAACATAATTTTATATTTTGCATAATTTTTGTCCAGGTTAACTTAAAAAAGGAGCCATTATTGATACGGGTTAATTTTTTATACTATCACATTTTATACTATTACAATAATAATGGTCAAATTTACCAATTTTTATTTGATTACTCTATTAATTGTAAGAATAATCGATAGAATACTCAATTACTAAAATAGTTCTTTACAACAGCCCTACAAGAATTTATTTCAGAAGGGTTATTTGTTTAATAATTTTATCTTTTTATTATTTTGCAACACAATTTTCACATAGTTTTTCTGATTGTCTGCTGTTGTTAAAATAGCTTGGCAATAGCTTAACAAGTGAGGCTGCTACCACAATTAAATAAATTGTCTTGTGTTGTAAGATTTACTTGAGAGACACTGAATTTACTTCACCACTTTTTATTTTTATTTTTAGATTTCCCAGACATGTTAGGTGTTTTTGCATAAAAGTATCGTATTGGATCAGTATTGAATTTTTCACAGTATTGGATCAAAAAAGGAAATTGGTGGTATCTAACATTATCACTGTTTGTTACTCACAGAACCGAAGGAAGAAGACAGGAGAAATAAACTCAGCACAACCCTCAGGATCGTCTCGGGTCAGTAGTTTTATAACTAAAACACCTCCAAACCCTCACAGTCACCAAGGTCTTGTTATCACCTCGCTTGCAGACATCCCGCCTCCTCAGTTAATCACGGTAAACAGCTTTCACCTCTTTTGTTTTCCTTTTTTACCCTTTTGCCTAATCTCTTTAAAAATATGAGCTATTCCTTGTATATCTTTAATGAGACCTCTTTATTTGCATCGAGACAGGAGGATGGAGCAAAACTAAAGCGTGAGATTTCTTTCACTTGAGGGCAGAGGTCTTCCTAATAGCATCACTGCAGAAAAAAATCAATAACAACAGGAATCAACTGGAAAAATAGCGAGAATCAGCCAATACTTTTCAGGGCTAATGAGCTTTGTGGAAATGGCCTGAACGTTTTCACCCATATATCAGTTTTCTGGACAGCATGCCCTGAAAAAGTATTCCTGCTCCTCAGGCTCCTCATTCTTCATTTAGTCACATTACATCATCAAATTTCAAAGTATTTTTATTTTTATTTTATTTGCTGGATCAATATAAAATAAGGCTTCATTGTGTAGCAGAAGAACAATCTGAAAAAGGAGGCATGAATATTTATTGAAACCAGATGAGTCAATACTTTGCTGCAATCAAATTTGAACAGTATTATCTGGTATGTCTGTTCGTCCTTTACATTAGAGATGTAGCTAATTACTGTTGCAGTCATCAATTATTCTATTATTTTGATGATTAGTTGATTAATTGGATAAAAAATTAGCACATTATGAAAATTTCTTATTATTTCAACATGTGAAAAGCTTAACATCAGTATAGGGTAGGACTGATCATAACTGTGCTGTGTATTAGGATCAGATCTGTGTTTTCTTTACAAGTATTACATACATTTTACATACATTTAATCATATATATATATATATAAACACAACTTAGCAAAACTACTCACTATATAGGATTAAATACATATACAGTATATATATTTTCAACTGTTATCATTATTAATCTTGCACATTTTAGCTATGTTTTATTTTACTACTGCTAGCTCCATTGCTCATTGGGAACCATTGCTTTGTAGTTTGTTTAGGGTTAATTATTGTGTTTTATTTAATGTATAGGGGCAGAAGCTGCTAGATTGATGTTAACCACCAACTTGATTTCCTCTTTTGTTTGAATAAATACGGTGAACCTGAGTATGTCTGTTGCAAGCCTAAATGTACTGAAAATCTGGGTGTTATGAGGTAAAAAAAAATACATTTTATGAGGTAAAATAATTTAGGAGAGGTGGAGACTGGATCTGAGACGAACATATAAGGGTTGCACATGTGCCTGTCTTCTTCTACCAGCTTGAGCATTTGCATATCCAGTTAATCATTTCCACAATTAATAATTTACTTTTCAGAATAATCCATAATTTTATCTGATCTTGCATTGATCATTAAATAACAATCCAGACAAATAAGCGGCTTATCTTTCCCTCCTTTGCAGGAAGTGACTAAAAAAAGTTGAAGAAGCACATCAGTTGTATTTACACTGAAAACCTTGCATACAGATAACCTAATTGAGGATAATTAAAAGCTTATGCAAATGGCAACTGTTTTTCATACGACGAGCTACAGATTTAACACCTATAAGCTGCCCGTCTTATGGAAACAATAGCATCCCTACTCTCATTTTAATTAAATTCTCTCTGTACGCCAGCCAAAAAGTATTATGAAGTGGGAGAAAATTAATAATTAAAATCAAACTTGGTTTCAGTGTAACACATAAACCCTGAGTAATGAGTATATTTTATATTTTTTGCATGTAAGATAATAGTTTTTAAATCCGAAGAGTTTCCCATGAGGGGGGAAAGTGAATGCTTCATTTCCAGAGCCAACAGGTCTGAGAAATGCTAATGATGTAATTAAAAGCAGATTAATCCAAATTGATTCTGGGTCGAAACAGTAAGAGGCGACATCAACTGAACACATGTGCAAGTACAGAGAAAAAAAAAAGGTGCTTCAATCTGGTACAATAAAAGTAAGCATAATTGATCAAACCGACTCCTGGAGCACAAATGTCTGTTGAGCAGAACAGAAGGAATCACCTGAAGGTAGAAAGGTATTTCTCACATTGATCAAGCCTCTACTCATGCTCTGAAATGAATGCATGCCTGCAACATTCACGTTATATTTCATCACTGCAGAAGAGAGAAGACCGCTGTAAGGGCTGAATAATGTGTGGGCTATTTTTTCTCCCATCCTTCACAAAGGTATGAGGACAAGCAAACACTGCAGCAGGCAGAGAAACAGAAAGGTTTTTGCAACACATCGTCATCTGAACGACTAAAAATTTAAATCTGAGTAATCACGGGGTTGCCATGAATTAATCACAATTAATTAATTGTTAAAAGAAAGAAATGAGTTAATTAGTTCTAAATGTTTTCATTAGGGCTGCCAACTGATTGGAATATGATGAAAAGGGCAGAACATGGGATCTTTTCTCATGTCTTTGATGCTTTTGTGTTTGCTATTGTTTATGTTTTTTAAATAGTAGCAGCTTAGTGTTGCTTCAGTTGGGAATATCTGTAAAATGATGCTTCGCTATGTTGTTTTGTCTACAACAGTAAAATAATTTCAGCGCCACAAAGCAGAGATAGATTAGAGCCGTTTTCAGATCACTTGTATAAGAAACAGGAGATTGTCCCCATAGAAAAACAAAATTACATTCACAAAGTACAGAAACCTGCACATAAATCGCACATTTAAAAATAATTACACCATTGAAAGAATGTGAATTAACGCAGAATCAATGCTTTAATTTTGTATTATTTTGGAAGACAACATATGCAGTAAATTATCTAAATTGTGCTTTATGATATTGTGTTAAAATTAAACACCTGATACAAATATAGATGGAGGTTAAATGTGTGTAAGAAATATTCCCGAGGATTTGCAAAAAGTGATTATACCCTCTTAACTTTTACACATTTTGTCACATTAAATAATTTAACTGGGATTCAACCAATTTCCATTAAAAATCACCTAATTTGTTTTCTACTACAGTTCAGGTAGAAGAATCTGTTGTTAGATGGTCACTCCACAAAATCTCCATAAATCTGGATTTTATGGAAAAATTCAGAAAATAAATTTTTTTTGAAAGAAAAGCCAGAACACATTTTATTTCCAGCTTGTACCAAAAGTTTTTGTCCTGCATGTGTGGAGGAAAGCTAGCACAGTGCATCACACTGAATGTCTCATATCCCCTACGAAACACGGTGGTTGCAGCATGGTCCTGTGGGATTTCTGTTCTTCAGCAGTGAGAGGGACGTTTGAAGGGAAGCTGGATGCAAAACAAGGAAAGGCACTCTTGGAAGAAAACCTTAAAACACTCGAGTGGATTTTTGCCATCTAGACCAGCGGTGTCAAACTCATCTTCATTTTGGGTCAAATCAAAAATCTGAATGTTCTCAAAGGGCGGGTTGTGCCAGAATGTGTTAATAAAACCCATTAAACTGCTAAAATATCAGAAAAGAGCTGTTTCAGCATTCAGTAAGTGTTTCTTAAAATAAAATAATAGTAAACGTCTTTTCACACTGATCAGCTCATCCAGGATTTTTGGCGATCAAAATAACAGATTTTGTGGTGCTAATTTAGAAACATTTGCAAGGAATTTTTACAATATTCGCTCTGTGTGATGTTAAATGTGACTTTTTATTAATCACTGTCTAAGTAAGGCTGAGGCAGCAGTCAATTTACCGCAATGTTTTGGGCCAATTTTGAGAAAAACCTCAGAAAAAATGTGGGAATCTGATGATTTTGTGTGAATTTTGTGTATTTATTAAAAACTGGAGGGACTTATTGATGTAATTTGAAGTCTAGAGGGCCGCATAAAAAGCTACGGTGGGCCAGATTTGGCCCATGAGCCTTGAGTTTAACACATGTGGCCTATACAGTCAGTAGGAAGGGAAACAGACAATATTACTCTGCTTGTGTCCGTTTATTGCTTGAATAAGGGAACATGTAAGTTTTTTCCCCCTTGAACTGATGTAAAATAAGAACTACTATGAGCGGTTAGACTTTACAACTTTATTAATTCATGAAGTACTGGCTGTTAGTAAGTGCAGCAGAATATCAGCTAACTGTTGGGCTGGGAAAGACGCTGAAAGTCGTCAACTGAAAAATAACACGTTGGAGCGCTGTATGGACGCTGCACTGTTTTATTACACTCTTATCCAAGCACTCCATTCAGTTTTACTGCTTGTATCTGTCCAGGAATAAATTGCCAAGTAACTAAAAGTGCTGATTATTTCACTTACAACGTGGGGAAAATGTCTTGTTATAAGTGGCATAATCTGCCAGTGGAACTAGAACTTGGTTGCTAGGCTAGGTGACATCCTGGGGTTGCCTGTGGTTGCTAGGTAACGGCGAAGTCCCGTTGATAGTTACACAAGTGACATAATCTGCCAGTGGAAAAAAGTATTATTAGTCTTCATACTAGGGTGACGGGGTTTTTTGTTTTGTTTTGCCTTATTTCATCCTGTATCTGGTCTTTTCATGCAGTCTGAACAACACAGGGCGGATTTGTTTTGAATGCGACCCAGGCCGCTTGGATGTCCGATACATATCTGATCTTTATATGACCTGAATCTGAACGGCCTGGTCGCGGTCATCCGACCCGAAAGTCATTGATTCTCGATGAAAGTCACTATTCTGCGTCCCGATACGCAGTTTGGATAACAACTTCAAAATCGTAAGATATGCTCCACCGTTAGCATCCATGTTTTCTGGCGGTTGGTAAAATACTGAGCACGCTCTGTATATGTGACGTTATTGCGCCCTCTACTGCGCATGCGGGACACTTTCAGGTCGTTTGAAGATCCTATACAAGTCGCCTACAAATGGGCTCTTGAAACTAAGAGCCCATTTCAATGAACCCCGTTGAAAACCTCCTGGTTATTCCACCAAATATTGGTTTCTGAACTCTTCCCTAGTTAAAATATTAGTATTGTTGTTTCTAAATGAATATGAACCTGTTTTTGTTTTTTTGTTTTTTTTTTTGCATTATTTGCATTATTTGAGGTCTGAAAACACTGCATCTTTTTTGTTATTTTGACCATTTCTCATTTTCTGCAAATAAATACTACATTTTTGCTTTGAATTTTGAAGACATGTTGTCAGTAGTTTATACACTAAAAGAACAATGTTCATATAAAGTCAAGTCAGAGAAACTGATCATTTAAATTTTTTCCAGAGCTGCATTTGGAAGTGGAAAAAAAAATCCCATTTGACAAAAAAACGTAATTGGGTCACGTCAGGCTGCAGTGTGAACACAGCCTTATTCTTCAGTTCTCCTGACATTGAGACAAAGACAACACAGTTAAGTTGTACGATTTTTCTGGAAATGGTTGAGATCTGAATGCTTTACATTAACTGGGGTCCTACATACTCTGCTTTGTCTAAAACCCACCGAGGTCCCTTTCAGTCATTCTCAAATGACAGGCAGAGACGAAACAGCGTGGATTCAAAATGAATTCAGCAGAGACCAGCCAGCCGCCCCGGGGACTGAGATGCCACCAATCTAAATCTGAGATGTGAATGAATCACCCAAGTCAGCAAAAGCTCTGAGGAGATAATTGACGGAGTGTGAGAGGAAGATGGAGAAAAGCAAAGTTCAACTAGCAAAGAGAAGAAACGGTGAGTTTCATTGTAATGAGGATGGTTCTTCTGAGAGGCAGGGGAAAGAGGAGACGGCGCAATATTATTTTCAGATTTCTGCTTTATTGAACATGCCACAGAAAATGGTCTATTCTCGCAGAGACGGGGGACAATTCGGCACATAACACAGAAACAGCACCTCAGAGACACCCCTACTAAAAGCACCCACAACTGGTGTTATTGGACTTCCTAAAAATAATGTTTTGGTGCATATAGAACATTTCTGTCTCGAGGCGCACACAGCAACATAACAATTACCTCCCCCACCTCCATCAGCAAAGAAAAACTATGCAAATAGCTGAAAATAAGACCCAGAGGAAATGTAAACGGTCGGGTGACCAAAAACGGCCTGATTGTGCTGGACAGATCTGATCATTTCATGCCAATCTGGCTGCCTCTTTTTCCAAGTCAATAATTTAATGCTCCCTCATTCACATTATTTCACCTGTATTCGCTGCTCCTGACCGATGCTTTGATATTGCAGCTGGAAGACGAAATATCTCCCAGATTCACCATTAGCTGTTATAATAAATAAGAATAATTCCTTTGATTAACTGTAGTTCATTTATCGACTGCAACAAAAATAAGATCTGCTTGTCGTTCTAGAATAAATGCCTTTTACAAGAATTTTAAATTAAACTGGTGTTGCCTGCTAATGGCCGACTGCATACGCAACCACCATGCAATGTTTGCTAATAACCAAACCAATTCAAATTAGACATTTTTATTAGTTTTTATGAAAAGCTAGGAGGGTTTCTAAGAGAAAAAAACACAAGTCTGCTGTTCTAAAGCAGCACAAATATTATCACAGATAATTTGCACTCCATTATGCTAATTAGTGAAGCTTTCAGTCAGAGCCCTATGCATCTTTCTGAAGCTATTTTTTCCAGCTTAATTTTCTTTTTAACACTTGGAATAACGCCATGGCTGACTGCAGCACTGAAAAGAAAGACTGTCTGCAAACACACTAATTTGTTTACTTGATTAAACTATCATATGTCTTTCAACAGTTAAGCCTTAATATTTTCACATCCTATGGCATGTTTAGATTTAAAGTAACCTTTTTTTTAACCAACAAATTTCTTCCAGCTGGAAGTTGCATTGAGGTTTTTGAAGTGGCTAAGCCAGAGACCCAGTTTGAATATGATAGGAAATTAAATATTTGGGGGATGGCAAGAGGGAAGACCAACCACAAAACCTAAAACGCAGAGCTCGTCACCAAAGATCAGTTATAAAAATTATCACGAGTTGTGAGTTTTTGGATGGATCAAAATGGAGACTGGAGGTGGGAGCATGGATCATGTTAAATTTTTAATGAAGAAAAATTACCAAAAAAAGTCACACAGGGAATACAAGGAGCCAGAGAAGAACAAAAACAGGAATCCAAAAAACAAGGAGAAAATGGGATTAGACAGGAGAAACCAGCAAGGAGTGACGGAGAATGAGATGTCTGAAGATTAAATACCGAACAAGAAAAAATGGCTGATTATAAACTAGTTGCAGGTGTAATGATGCGGTCGCACCGAACTGCATCATGCTTTAAGTTTGACGCATGTGCATTTTGAAGTCAGATGGTTGACACTTTGCTGTAGACGAGTCAAAATCGCTCTAAGTTGATGATGAGAGGAAACTACTTGGCATATGTGTCCTTCAATCTCTTCCACCGTCTTCTGCATATTTCGGCTAAATAAATACGTTTATTTAACGTGACTCAACGTTTTTGCTGGACGGATTTGGATGGCTCAAATGAGGGGAAATATTTTCAAACAGTTAAAGTTTTAACTTCCAACTTCCTCAATGATCCTCTTCCAAGCAAGGTCCTTTCTGTTCCTGTATCTGTAGTCACAACTTGATTGGTCATAGATTATAGGACGAGAGCAAGAGGTATAACTATCCACAGAGCTATGATCCCCGCTTATACATAAAAATCTGTATTTTGAATTTTGGGTTGGATATTTGTGACATGTCTTTTGTAATCACTAAGTTTCTAACAGGATTATTATTATTTCTCAGTTTAAAAAAGCTGTCTTTATTGAGAAACTAAATTTGACATAACCATGTAAGTGTTGTATTTGAGTGTAACAAAAAAAATAATCACATTGAACCCTCTTCTCACTCCTGTTGTATCCCTTCCTTGGTCAGCCTGACTTGTTGTCGCACCACAAGTGGCAAATTCTGTCTCTGTGTGGCAAGTGTGGATCAGCTTAGCTGCAGAACTGGAGGCTGTTCTTTCTCATCCCAATAATTAGGATTTACACTAATTTCTTCAACTCTACTCTGCTAACCTGCACTTCAAGTAAAACTTTGGTGCAGTCAAATTTTTTGTTTCCCATGGCTCACAGTTTTTTTTTCTCGTCTGCAATCCTGTCTGCTCTGATTCCATATCTCTGGGCTTTCTCTCCCAGCGGGGCTAAATCAGTCATCAGCCTCCTGACAAGTTTTCAATCAGTCCAAACCTCCTTACAATCAGCCTCGAGTCCTTCTCCTATTCCTTTAGAGCCACTGTGTGTTTCTTGCCTCTGAACCTCTGGATAGCAGAGACAGAAACCGGATCCATGTAAACACACAGCTCTGTCATGATAATGACTGTCATGTTAATGTGATATCAATAGTTTTATATTTCACACACGTACTATGCTTCCAGAAGGGGCTTAAACAGACTGGTAAAACACTGGTGCAAAGTGAAGAAGACGAGATCCGGAAAACTTGCATTTCTCTTTCTTTTGTTCACAAAACATTACCTGCAGCTGCTCTTTAATTAACAAAGAAAATGGGAATTTTGCTGAAAGATCAAGTTGCATGGTGCAAACTAAAAATCTTACAATACCAACAAATTAAATAAAAGAGGTTAGGTTCTTTGATTAAAAAAAATAGCAGAACTCTTCCACATCAGGTATTGATAGCTAGCCAGTTAGCTATCAATGTTAGCTGTCAAAGCGAACCTGCTACCTGTGAAAGCAGACTATCAAAGTTAACTATCACAGTGAGCCAGCTAGCTATTAAAGCTAGCTGTCAAACCAAATTACCTACTATCAAAGCAAGCTATCAAAACTAGCTATCACAGCAAGCCAGTTAACTATCAAAGCGAGCTAGCTACCTATGAAAGCCATCTATCAAAGCTAGTGCTAAGGAAAATGATTATTTAATGCTAAAAATACACTTAATCTTACGACATGTGTAAAGGGATAGCCAACACTTTATTTGGAACAGTTTTCTGTGGAGCATGGGGGAGCTCACAATAGCAGACATTCAAACAAAGCAGGGCCCTTTTCCTCCCCCGCTGACACACAGAGCAATAAAATTTACAGTCCGAAAGGGGTCAGAGACTTCTTGGCGCCTCTCGGCCCGGGTCGGATGGAGATGGGCACGAAGTGGTCCGCCTTTACTTAGATAAAAAACAGACACCTTTGCTATAAATCAGGAAGTCCCAACTTTCTTTGGGGGCCTGAGGGAGTTCTAATTGGTCGAAGAGCAGAACGCCTTCTTTGCATATATTAAATAGGGAAACACCCTTTTGGTTTATAGTTTCAGGTCAGCACCGGAGAGTTGAGAGTTTTTTCATCTTTTCTCCACATGGGCGCCTTTGTCTGTCTCTGTGTTCGTTTGTCTTCCCTTGTGTGTTTTTATTTTCATGAGAAAATGCATATCTCTGTATCTCTGCAGCTTTGTTGTCGATTGCTTTGTATGAGATTAAACTCTGTGATCTGTGACGTCATTCTGTTTCGCCGTACTTTTGCAGCCGTGATGACATCCGCTCGCGACCCGGCTAACAGGAGGAAAAGGAGAGCCATGCTTTTTCCAAAATTTAAGCTAACATAATAACTTTTCTCCTTAACACTAGCTATCAAAGTGAGCTAGGGAGCTATCAAAGCTAGCTATTAAAGTGAGCTAGGGAGCTATCAAAGCTAGCTATTAAAGTGAGCTAGGAAGCTATCAAAGATAGCTTTCAAAGCTACCTATCACAGCAGCCAGTTAGCTATCAAAGCTAGCGATCACAGCAAGCCAGTTAGCCATCAAAACGAGCTAGCTACATAGCGCATGGCTCCATTTGAACTCCCAGCAGAATTAATTTGCGATGGTGGAAAAGAAAAGGTTTTTCTCCCATTGCTGAAACAATAAGACGCGCAGATGGGATGGGTATATTCTGTAATGGTTGTTATGGTGACCTGGTCACCAAAGCTGGTCTGCTTTGTTTTGGATGTTCTTTTTTAAAGGTTTTATTGGCTCTAGTGGCCTTTATTTGAAAGTAGTTTGACAGGAAACAGGGGAAGACATGCGGCAAATGTCGCCAGGCCGGGAGTCGAACCTAAATGTCTTGCTACCATTTAGTTTGGACCACCAGCACGAGGACCAAGGCCTCAATACGTGGGTTGTGCTTTGCCCCTGCGCCACCACAGCACCCCGGATATTCTTTATTTTGACTAAACTTACCTCCACACTGTGCATGTTGGCAAAATAAACGTGGGTCCTCTTCATTCTTTGCTTGTCACATTTCCAGTTGCCTAACTGTCTGCCTGGTTGTTTTGTGAAAAATAATTATTTTGTAATTTTGGGAATTTGCCTTGCTACCATTTAGTTCGGAAATATAAAGTATGAGATAAACAAAATCTGGAATAAAAGATTAATTCAACAAAATTAATCGTATCAATTTTGTGTGCTTATTTCTGCGGAAGCACACAAATAACTGTAATCATCTGATAAAAAATACT
The DNA here is from genome assembly GCF_002775205.1 of Xiphophorus maculatus. Lineage (NCBI taxonomy): Eukaryota > Metazoa > Chordata > Actinopteri > Cyprinodontiformes > Poeciliidae > Xiphophorus > Xiphophorus maculatus. The sequence goes on along the minus strand of NC_036444.1, from coordinate 5,861,184 downwards.
ATGACAGTATTAAGGCCATGCTATTTCAATAAAACATAAATAAAATTACGGGAATAAAATCATAGTATTATGAGAATTGTCATATTATTATGACTTTATTCTCATACACCTTTATTCTTGTAATAAATATTATTACTTAATTTTCATATTATTTTGCCTTTATTCTCATATTTGAAAAAAAATCTCATATTATTTCAACTTTATTCTCGTAATTTTATGCCTGTATTCTTATATCATTTTGATTTTATTCTCATAATATTATGACTTTATTGACGTATTATTGCAACTCTATTATCATATTATTTCGACTTTTCTCTTGTAATACTGCAACTTTGTTCTCATATTATCACATCTATATCCTCATAATTTTATTTTATTTTTTCTTAGCATTAAACAGCGTTTTTTACACTCCGTCATAACAAACCCCTGCAGATGTGTGAAAAATTGTATTTGTCAATTCCTATTTTATCTTTGCAACCGTGACTGAGATAAGATGGAAATAATTTGCTGATAGCAGCACATAAACCAACAAAAGGCCCATCTCTTCTTCCTGTGTCTCTGATTTCTATTGGACGGTGTCCGGTCTGGCAGGTGACCGGGTCAGATATGTGAGACTCATAGCCCACCTGAGCTCACCAGCTGTTGTCATGACAACACACGACACCGCAACACTGGTGCGCGTTCATACTGTCGCAGCCTCTGGGCACATTTGCATAGAAAATAAGGTCTTGAAGGAAATCTTTCCCCACAATTCAAGGTCCCTGAAAAACTCCCAGTGCAGCCGTGAAGTGAGACTGAAAGCTCAGAGTTTAGAAATGTAAAATCTGCCCGGCCATCCCACTCCACTGACCCGTAATGTTTCTGCATGAAATGCTAGAATTACTCAGGCATCATTTGAGAGGAAAAGTTTGACTAATTTGACCTTGTAACACTACACTGTAAAACATTTCAAATGTGGTTTAACTTGAAAATGAAAGTCCACTTGCTGCCTTGAAAATGAAATTTAAGTCAACAGAAAATTGTTTTGGTTTTAACTCAAAAATTAAAGTTCATGAAGTTGATTTAATAACAAGAGACAAGTTGTCTAAACATTGTTTTTTAACTTCATTAATCTTCAATTGTGAGTTTTAACTAAAAAATCTGCCCTCACTGAGTTAAAGAGCCACATTTCTCTATTATTTTACTCACAATATCAAGTTAAAATAAATACTTATTTTACTATAGAATAATTTAAGTTCTTGTTTCAAACTGCAGGAACCAAATTTCTGATCTGATAATGAATTTTATTAAACATCCCAATGAATTCAGCTCAGAAACATTTAGTGTGAACAGGACATTATCCTCAAGCTTTGCTAACTGAGAATTGCATTAAAATGAACATTTGCCTTAATAAAACACAAGAGTCAGATCAATGTAACGCACTTCCATCTCAGGAGACAAAAACATGCCGCTAAGCATTCTGGGAAATAGTTCCCACTCCCGTCTTTCTCTTCTTTCAGTTTTTTAAGTGCTAACCTAAAAAATCTAGTTTTAAACTCTTGGAGGTTTGACTAAATTAATAAAAAGTTAACACAACTTACTGCTGTAAGTTTATCTTTCACAAACTCACATTTAGGTTCAAAATCTAAAACTGGATAAATTTATTTGACTTGAAGAGTAGAAGATAGTAGACACAACTAAATGTGACCCAAATGTTTTACAGTGTAGAAATGTTTCCAATATTCAGAAAAAAGAAAAACAAAAGATATTGACAGTAAATCATTTTTTGGGTAATCTGCTAAAAATATTTTGTAATACAGCTGGTTTTGGAGTACAATTAAATAATTTTTTATATATATAAAAATAGCTTTGTCACCAAATAAGCTAAACTGATTATTTTCTGGAAAGTTACCAAACTAAGTTGGCAAATAGCACTGAGAGAATGAGCACTGAAAAATTAAATTCATGCTGCCAAACACCCGCAGGATTGATTACTTTTAAAGAAGTTGGCCTGATTTACAAACATGTGTTGAAAGAGCAGTTGGAATAAAACGTGACAGACGAGCAATGGAGGTTCTTTAACGAATGGCAACCTTAATGCAGCAATTAAATCATATTTTAGTATATAAGTCAATGAGTAGATGTAGTAGATGTGGTCCTATTTACAATAACAACAGAAGGAAAGCATAAAACATGGAAAAGATTATCACATCCAACATTTTTGAAAGTAGATTTTAATTTGAAAGTTGTAGTTTTACTTGAATAACATCAGTCCAGGAGCCACAAATGGCCCCCGCACCCCACTTTGAACCCCCTTTCTTTAAACGGACTGGTGCCAAAGCTTTCGACATGCTGTTAAAGTTATTTAATCTCAGCACAACATGGCCATCACGCAGTCAGAGAGAAGCAGAAGTGACTTTCTGTGTCGTTTGGAAGACGAAGTCCTGCTGTGGACCATCTGACCCTGGTAATTTCACGCCACTCCACTTTCTTTCCAAACAGCGATTAGAGGTAAAAGCATGTAATCTAAGAGAGAGCGCTTTACAGGAAAGTCCAGTTTCAACCCACTCATTTAATCTCTTCAGTATGCTACACCTGGAGACAAAAGCATTTCTAGCCGCAGACAAACGTGGGTATTTCAGTGTTCAGATAACTGTCTTAAATCAATATAACATTGAAACGAGGGTAGGTGGCTGTTATAAAACACATAAAAAATTAAAAATACATTTTTTTCACTATGTTCTGACAAAATAGTATCAGACATCCTGCTGAATATGCAGGATGTCTGATATCCTGCATATCAGACATCCTGATATGTCTGATATGCATATCCTGCACATCCTGCTGAATATGCAGGATGTCTGATACTGATACTATCAGGATATCTGATGCTATCAGACATCCTGATCAGACTATCAGTTACAAAGTAACGCGTTACTGACGTCGGACCACTTTTTACAGTAACGAGTAATCTAACGTGTTGCTATTTCAACACTTATCAAAACCACTTTGAGTTTCTGTGGGTTACTATTTTAATTTTATTTCCTCTACGTGTCTTGATCGCCATTTCTATGTGACAGTTATCAGCAGCGACAGAAATGTAAACAACGGAGGGTAATGTTAATATAATTACTACTATTTGAAAGTATAATTTAGACGTATTAGAGAGGGCTCATGGGGGGATATGAGCTCTGATTGGAGACTCCTGGGACCTCTAATGAAGATCTTGTCTTTTCATTTAGTGATGCTTCACTGATCAGCAGAGAGGGAACATCATCTTGGACTTGTTCCTCCTGTTTCCGTCACAGCTACCTGTCCTACTTTTGACCCTGCCAGCACACAATGAGCAACAAGTCTAAAAATAAATAAAAAAAGCTTACGAGAGCCTGGCTGATTTTGAGAGCTGCAGGATGAGAAGGAAGAGCAGAATGTAATTAACTCTGAGTTAAAGCCCCCCGCCTTCCTCCTCTCAGACATGACTTGCCTCCTGCTTCGTGGTGAAGCTGATGAAGGGAACAGAAAGCAAAAGGTTTGTGATTACCTTTGGATCGGGTGGCTCCATGTATGAAATTATTGTCAGGGTTGAATGGAGGAACTGAAATTATACCAAATACAAGTCTATCAGAGGAGCCATTTTGGGGTGATTAGTTGCCGGTGGTTACGATTTACCAGGCTCCATTCACCTGAGACCCGTGGTGACTTTTCATGAAGTCCTTTTCAACTCTATTACTGCAATAGGCTTGGATTCACTGTGATCCAGGAGCAGCGGCTCACAGACAAGATGCTTTCTGGATCTGGACCAAACGTCCAGGAGGAGTTCTGGTAAATTTAGCCTGGTGAAAAAAACTAAATAAAAAAACAGGCCCTTTAAAAAAATAATGTGTAGGTTTTGAATTTTACCCAATCGCTTACATTTTCCCGTGGTGTATCCAATGCACCAGTTATGTTTTGTAAACAACCACAGTCCGCTGACAAGAGAGAACAAGATGGCTGTTACAGATGCAGTTTGTACATTTTATAAAAATGTTTTGTTTTTTTTTACATATTCGTTGAAACTGTCACTGTTTTGTGACAGTATGGTATGAGATAGATAATCTGTGAAAAAAAAAATAAACCTCAACTGTCTTCTCCCAGTTCTAACTAGAAAAAGCCAATCAGAACCAAGAGGCGGGCCTTAGCGCTGTCAATCACTCTCTGCTACTACAGCTTGTGAGCGCTAGCCTAGTTAGCATGGCTACCAATGAGAGCAGATTAAAGGTTGTTCTGTAAAAGTAAGTTGTTTCTCCACCATTAGCTTATTGAGCAGCCATTACATGAGGTTGATTGAGAGCCAAGACCCTCCTCCTGGCTCTGATTGGTTGTTTTTATTTTCTTTTTTTATTTATTCGAGCAGCAACAACTAGCTCAAGGAGAAGGTAGATTAGCTCCATCTTTTCACATATTGTACCATCGCGACATGGTGACAGTTTTAACAAATACAGCTCTGGAAAAAATTAGGAGTCCGCTGCACTGAACCTCATCGATCACCTCCTGGTTATTCCACCACATATTGATTTCTGAACTCTTTCTAAGTTAAAACATTAGTATTGTTGTTTCTAAATTAACATAAACTTGTTTTCTTTGCCTTATTTGAGGTCTGAAAGAACTGCATCTTATTGTTATGTTGACCATTTCTCATTTTCTGTTAATACAAAATTTTACATACATGTCAGTAGTTCATAGAATAAAAAAAACAACGTTCGTTTTACTCAAACATATACATATAAAAAGCAAAATCAGAGAAACTTATCATTTTATCCAGAGTGGTATGTAAAAAACATTTTTAGAATAAAAGTTGCAGCTTTAGTGTTGTTTCAATATTTTGAAGCTGCTTTGTCCGTTTTTCCTGCTGCCATTGCTAAAACTACAATTCTAAAATGCAAAAAACCGAAATAAAATCAACGTCACCTTTCACTTCTTCCTCTACTCACTGATTGGCCCGGTTCAAATGCTACCGGAGCAATCCGTGTTAATGGGAGAAAACCCAGAGAGCAGTGAAGATTAAAGTCGAGTGAAAGAAAAAAAAAAAAGCCTCCAGTGGAATTACGTAGGAGGGCAATAAGCAGGCGAGGTAAACAGTCTTACCCTGCTAAATGACGTCAGCTGTGCAGAAACCCGAGTCAGAATAAATGACCCACATACTTCAAGGAAAAGGACATTTTCACGTGTTCAGATCTGCGATGGTCTGAGGAGTTTCAGCCGTTTGTTGTCAGTGGAGCTGCGAGGCTGCGGGGGTTTCAAAGTTAGCTCACGCTCCAGGGAAACACGCCACCCACACCTGTGTTTCTATTTGAAATGTGAAGGAATGAAGGCGAGGCTTTGTGTTTGAAACGAGCGTTTTATTCCACAGGAGCTCAGCATGAAGAAGAAGGAAAACAAATTAAAATGAAACATGTTTAGCTTGCCTTTCATTTAAAATCTTAGGCTACAAAAAACTTTATCTTTGTTGGGAATATTACATAAACTCTATTACCATGGTACAGTTCCAGTGTTAAATCATCTAAGAATGTTTCAGATTCAGCAGAATATAAAAACAAACCTAATGGTATCAAGTATTTTCATGAAAAGAAGGCACAAGCTGTCAGAAATGTAAAAGTTTAAACTGGTTTATGAGTGGAACAGGTCGCAGACGGTCAGGTGGGTTTTGGACACGGAAAGAGCCGGGTACAGAGGCTCACAAAAACTGTGGTTGTAAGAATGCAATAAAGCAAGACTGCCCCCTGGTGTCGCATCAAAGAACGACAGGCTGCCCTCTTCGAAGTCCAGGAACACTCCCACCCGCTGCAGGCCGTCGGCCCTCACCGGAGCTGCCTCCTTGTTGTGCAGAGCCTCCAGCTTCCTCTTGTCGCAGGCCAGGCACCAGGAGTAGCTGTTGCAGCCCAGACGGGAGCCGTCCTTCTGGCCCTTCCTTTCTATCTGAGCCGTGCTCAGGCCCACCTTCCAGCGCCCGTCGTCCACCGACACGGACACCTCCCAGTACCAGCGGCCACCCTGCAGCGGGGAAGACGCCAGGACTTGTGGGAAGGAGCTGAAGCGAGCCTGGTGGTCGGCGTAGGCCTGCGGGGCTTCGCTGTACGCCACCTTCCTGTTGGCTTCGGACAGCTGCAGCTTGGGATGAGCCGTGTCTGCGTCCATGGCAGGAACGGTGCCGTCTGGACGCAGGGAGAAGATCTCTTTACAGGACGCTCTATTAACAAACTTCATTCTTATTTTTGTTTTATCATTCATCTATCTGTGATGTTGTGAAGCACTTTGGCAAGCTGAGGCTGTTACAAATGTGCTATAAATAAAATCGCTCTTCAAAAAATATTAATCATCAGAACAGAAATTATCAAACTTATGTTTATTTATGCGATAATGATTAGTTTACTAATATATGTTGACTATTTTTGGATTAACTGATAAATAAAGGGATAGAAAAAGGTGCTTAATAGATGATTTTTTTAATACTGAAACTTAACCTTATAACGTTTGAGGAGTTTTTGGTAGAATTAGTAATCTATTCATCATGATTAATTGTTTCAGCGCTGCTTTCTAAGCTAAAATAACGAGCGTGGAGGATGTGGCGTGAAGTGTTTCTTACACAGCAGCCTATAGAGGTCTCTGTCTTTCCCCGGCATGGTGATGACGACGGCGTCCAGACGTTTCTCCGTCCACCTCTGCAGGCAGCTCAGTCGGCCGCGGTCCACTTCCTCTGGAGGCGCAAACTGATCGGCACAGTTCCCCACCTCGCTGGTGCTGGTGAGGAAGAGCAGAGTCAGAGTAAAACTACTGGATTCATGGATCCCAAACAAAGTCTCTAAAATACTCCATATGATCATAATGAAGATGAATAATGGTGGTTAACACACAGATTGTACTTACAGCTCTGGAAAACATTTAGAGACCCTTAAAATGATCAGTTTAGGTCAGTTAGTATCATTTAAGTCCAATGTTTTTGACCATTTTTGCAAAAGAAAAAATATTGTAATACTCAAATTAAATTACTAGCACGAAAAAATGCTGCTGCCTGTAGATTTTGTGTGGATTTCAGTGATCAAGGAATCACAAAAAACTGGAAGGACTGATTGATGAAATTTGGCATCTGGAGTCTAGAGGGCCATATAAAATGCTATAGTGAAGCAGATTTGGCCGCCGGGCCTCGAGTTTAATACCTGTGGTCTAGACTATAACCTGTAACAGAGATGCTCTTTCTCTGAAAGCACATGTCCTCTCTGATGTTTCCTAATGAAAAAGAGTCAATACCAGAACTCCTTAAGGCTTTTTAAGCACAGTATTTACTCAAACTATTGTTAATTTGTTCGGTTAGATAACTGCCCTCATTAAAATGCAAGAAAAAGCAGAAGTTTAATTACTTACAGCTGAGAAATCCTGCTGTACTCCTGAAAAGTCGAGAAGAAGAAGAAGATATTTCTGTTTTATTCTGTAATAAAATGGCCGTATATCTAACAGAGAGAACTCCAGCTGACCATTATGAACGCCTGGTCCTGAGCGCGCGTGTCGGCCCTGGCGTCGGCCAGACCCTCCAGGTTGTGGAGGCCATTTTGGATGGACCGCAGCGAGCTCTGAAGCAGGCAGAGCTTCTTGTCCAGACCGCCCAGGACCCGGTTCTCCTCCTTCTTCACACAGTGGAGAGCCGACTGCTCCTCCTGATCCAACGCCTCTCTGATGGCACCGTACTGCTGCTTCACTCCGTCCAGCGCTGTGGTTAGAACCGCCTGGAGACGAAAGGAGAGCAGCGTCATCATATTACTGTGAGATACAATCAGATGACCAGAGTTAAAGAATGACTGGAAATAATTATCTGCAGTTACTTCACACGGCTCGTACAATTAAAGCACTTTTCAACCACTTTCAAGGTAAGTTTTCAAACTTTTTCATTAGACATAATTTATTACTGTAATCATTATTACGCATTCTGCAGGAGCAACAAAGTAAACTAAAATTGTCAGGTTCATCTACCTAAGCATTCTCAAACTGAAAAAGAAGAGAGAGACAAGTAAGTTTTAGATTAACTTGCAAGGAGAACAGACAGGAGCGTCTTAGTGACAAGCTCCTCCCAGACCCTTTCTTTTTATTTCCTTAGGGCAGTCCTAGTTACATAGCTTATTTAATTATCTTGAGTTAATCACATAGCATAATTGCTTCTTCTGTTCTCTTGAGTCACAGGTGTGTTGCACCTACAAGCTGCCGTAATGTAGAGTGCAAAGTTCAGAGTTCTTGTTTACTTCCTTCTGTAGAAACGATGCAGGAACTGATGAACTCACAGAACAATGAGGTGTCTTGTGCATCCGTGGTCTCATGTTCCTCTGTCTCTGGTTCATAAACTTCGACCCTTAATCATCCATTGTTTATTCTGCTATGTCAGTTATCACCTGGGAAACCTGGGAGTAGTGATGGACTCTGACCTGAACCTCCAGAGCCACATAAAGACAGTTACAAAGTCGGCCTTCTATCACCTGAAGAACATTTCCAGGATTAAAGGACTAATGTCTCAGCAAGATCTAGAGAAACTCATCCATGCGTTTATCTTCGTCTTCACAGGTCTGTCCAACAAATCAATCAAACAGCTGCAGCTGATCCAGAATGCTGCTGCTCAGGTTCTCACTAAAACCAGGAAGATGGAGCACATAACACCAGTTTTAAAGTCCCTCCACTGGCTCCCTGTAGCTCAAAGAATAGACTTTAAAATACTGTTGTTAGTTTATAAATCACTGAACGGCTTAGCACCACAATACATTAAAGATCTGCTGTTGTTGTATCAACCTTCCAGACCTCTCAGGTCTTCTGGTTCTGGTTCTGCTCTGCATCCCAGAACCAGAACCAAACGAGGAGAAGCAGCTTTCAGCATCTATGCACCACAAATTTGGAACAAACTTCCAGAAAACTGTAAAGCAGCTGAAACACTGACTTCCTTTAAATCTCAACTAAAAACCCACCTGTTTAGAATTGTATTTGAAATGTAATCAATTACAAATTTATTGATGGAACTTGACTTAATGCTTTGTTTTTGATTCTATGTTGCATTGTGTTTCTGTGTTTGTAATGATGTAAAGCACTTTGAAATGCCTTGCTGCTGAAATGTGCTATACAAATAAAATTTGATTGATTGATTGACTGATTGATTATCACTCTTGCTGCAGACCATCTGGTGTCAGCTTCCAATTTGTCACGTTTAGATGTTTTCCTGCAAGCATCTCTCACAAGGCACAAATTCCAGAAGCAAACAGACATAGAGTATTTATATTTGTAATTAATTTAAACGTATCAAAAATATAACAAGATTTTATGTTTTGAAATGTCTCGTGTCTGAGAACAAAACACAAATATTACAACAACAAAAAAAATCTCTCAATTTTAATAACGTTGTTTAATGTAGAAAATATAAGCTAACCAAAAAGTCATTACGCCATTAGGAATAATAAATATTTACTACATTGAGACAAACCAAACTTGCTCAAACTAAATGCTTAAACACAATATACAAGGAAAGAAAAAAAATATCTACAAGATATTTTAAGTTTTCTGTAATTTAGCAAATCGAAATAATTTGCTAAATTATTTCTAAAACAAAAATAAATTTAGTCGGATTTAACTACAGTCAGTTATAGGTGTATGAAAATATCTGGTTTCAACTGTAAATAATGTTTCCCAAATTTTTAGCTTTTAATCATATGTTAGATTGCACTTTATTAATAAACTGTGCAGTTTGAATATCAAGCACTTTCCAAACCTTGAAATTCAAGCATTTTCAAGGATTGGCCTCATAAAGAGCAACAGATAGATCTAAGTCTGCACATCTAAATGGGTTTATTAAACAATTACATAGGTTCAGAAAATTTAGCCGGACAAAGCAAACAGACTACAGTTTGGTTTAAACTGCTAAAAGAATATTAAGATCTTTATGCCAATGATAAACTAGTAAAATTAGTTTCCTCTTACTCTGAAAGTCTCTTTCTTCTCTGTGAGTTCAGTCACTCTGCTCTTCACTTGCTGTTCAGCCTCCTGCAGCTGTTTGATTTCTTCTTTCAGGTTTGCCTGGAAAAATCACAACAAACATAAAAAACACCAATCAAGAATTCATGACACCATTAATCTCTAAACATACACAGGTTTCCCCCTCAGTGTATTATAAGCCACCAGGCTTTACTTGTGCCCCCACTGGGCTAAGCACTGCTTATTTATTTAAGACTTTTTAAAATGCTAGCATTTTTTAAGACTTTATAGTTGGTGTTCAGGTTTTGATCTTCAATCTGTCAATAACACATAATTATCAAGTGATATTTTCACATTACCTGTCAACTTTAAACATTTTTTAACTCAAAAACGCGACGGGCCGACTGTCCTAGCACCAACCACCGGGTTTAGCATGTTTTCTGGGTGAAACCTTGACCACCTTGTTCTGGAGAACATAGGTAAAAGATGCATTTTTCTCACCCTGAGCTCCTTCTCCGCCTCCCTGATGCTGATGCAGGCGTGGTCGCGGTGCGAGCCGATCACGGTGCACACGGTGCACACGCACACCGCGCACTGCCTGCAGTAGATCCGGTTGATCTCCTGGTGCTCCTGGCACCTCCACAGGGAAATGTCCTCCATCGGAGAAACCAGGGTGTGGTTCTGGAAGACGGGCGACTCCAGGTGAGGACGGAGGTGCTCCTTACACATGGACGCCCCACACACCAAGCAGGTCTTCACAGCCGGCTGGTGCCCCGTTTTAGGGCAGTAATGACACGGGACTGGGCTGCCGTTTGACTTCTCTGGTCTGAGGAAGAGGCCCAAACGGTTGGAGGAGGCAGAAGTGGACATCAGAGGCGACTTGCTGACTGGAGCTGATTTGTTCCCTGGATTTAAACTCTCAGGACAGGCTTCAGCGCTTCCAGGTGAGGCGAGTTTCTTTGGTGAAGTGGGAATTCCTGTCGCGTCTTTCCTGGGGGTTGCATTAAGAGGAGCGTCGCAGAGATCTACTTCACTGGAGCTGTCAGAATCATCCGCTGACTTTTGAGACCAATCACTTTCAGCTGACTTCCTGTCAGAGTTCTTGGTGAGGGATTCGCCGTCCCCACTCGCAGACGGTGTGGGTTCTGGGTCGATTGGTTTTGTGGACGTCCCCGCATCAGCTGGATCTTCAGGTTTATCTGAGAAGGAGGCGGTGGGAGTCTCAGCGGTTCTGGACCGGTCATTGGTAGACTCCACAGTGGTTCGCTTTGCCACATGTTCCTCTGAAACGGGTGTGGTGGCCTTTCTCTTCCCAAGGAGCCGGCTGGTCAGCGAGGTTCTTCTCAAGTCCGAGGCAGACGTACTTTGTTCGCTATGACTGGATGATGTCGCTGTACCAAACACAATGCAAGCAGGACAACACTGATGAGAAGGAGACTGAATTAACACAAGGATTGGTCAAAATTCAGCCAAGTTGCAGTGATTGGTCAGAAAAGAATAAAATACAGGAAACATAAATGTGATGATGTACAAAAAAAGTTAGGTTGACTGGTGAACATGCGAAGTTTATGCACAATTTTGCGAATGATGAGTGAATTTCCGCTAGTAGTTATGATGGCAACATCCTGAAGGGACAGATTAATTAAAATGGTTAACTTTTTTTAAAATCCAGAATAAATATTCCATTCTAGGTAACGTGACAGCCTCCTGATCAAAGTCCTGACTTTGAGTAGGCCATTCCCAAATCCTTTGAACCACTCAGAGGTGGACTTCTGGTGAGCTTTGTATTATTTTTCTGATGCATAATCTAAGTATGCTTGAGTTCAAGGTCACAAACTGATGTTGAAATTCTTCAGAGTTCTGGTACCTGTGATTATTTACCAAGCAAAAAAAATCAATACGGGATTTTCGTTCGAACTGAATCACTGAAGTCAAAAGTTGAATTTTTCTACCAGTTTCAGAGTCAGATCATGCTATTGCAAACAAATATCAATCTGTGTTAAAGATTTCAACACAGATTTAACCAGCGTTCCAAAAAATTTGAAAAGCGATTTGAAGGATTTCATTATTTTCAGTAATCTCACTTCCCGTAACATGGTTAGTTTTTTTTTTAATTCAAATTTACACCATGCAGTTTTACAGTTTTCTTTCTTCAAAATTCAAATTCAAAAATACTTTATCAATCCCAAAGGGAAATTAATTAGCTACAAACAGATGTTTCACACTAAACAGATAAACCTCAGTGCTGTTACTTTAAAGAAATGGTTTGATCAGTGATTGTACTTTATAGCTCATTCTGTTAAAACTATAAACTATAAAGCACCTTTTCACATAGAAATGCTTTTCTAAATTGATTTGTTTCTTTCTTCTGGTCAGGATCTCCAAACACGAACAGAACCGCATTTAGCTTTTTAATGTTAAGCTGCTGAGGAATGCTGGGTTACAAGCTGGTAATAACAATGTTCAGCAATCCTAAAACCTTAGTTAATGACATTCTATGACCGGAAGACATCTAACGTTAGCTAGGTTAGCTTCTTCTAGTTACCGGTAAACCGTAGCAGATTGTGAATATTCCTTTATGTGTGTATTGCCCAGTTACAAGTCAAAGGTGTATCCGGTTTACCTGCAGTACTCCGTGGAGGTGGCTGTCGAATCGGTGTAGGCGACCGTATGAAACTCTTATCAAACGGAAGGGTCTGGTACACAATTTTACACCTGGACTCAGGACAGTGGTATGGTCCGGACGGGCTAACGCTCCACAAGTCTCCAATACATCTTCGGCAGAACCGGTGGTTGCATTTCAGGGTGACGGGATTTTGGGTCATAACATCACAGAGCAGGCACCTCGCTGGTGTATCAAGAGATGCCCCCATTTTGGTTTGGCTAATGTTTAATGTCTGTTTCCGCGAAGACAGGAACATGGAGGCGGAGCCAAATTTTGAATCCCGCTCTCCCTGGAAACGAGTCTTAAAGGTACAGTACACCAGTACATATTAGAGTAAACGACATCTGAAACCTTTTCAACATACTACTACTACTACTACTACTACTACTACTACTACTACTACTACTACTACTACTACTAATAATAATAATAATAATAATAATAATAATAATAATAATAAAGAATTATATAAAGTAAGCATGATTAATAAACGTTAAACTGAAAAAGGCAGCATACTTCTTCCCTAATACCGAAATAATTCATAATACTAGGAGAAAATTAGTTTGTGCTGAATGTCTATCAAGCTCTCGGGTAGTTATATATTTAGAAAAATAAAAATGCGTTACTTTAAGTCTATATGTCAACAGACAGTTCTTTGGCGGCACCTGGTGGTCAAACATATGAAGAGCAGGTTGAATTGGCTTCTTTATTATGACTGCCACAGAGTTTGGCATAGTTAATTTTATATGCTGTGGTACTTTGAACATGTGTTTGTGGTGGGGAAAAAATAATGTTTTTAAATTTTGGTTGATGAATAATGTCGATAAATGAACTTTCCTTGTTTCAACACATCCTGTGGTGTCCTCTGCCAGTGACTTTATTACATTTAAACACAACTATAAAAGACTAAAAAGCATCAATATATAAGATAATCTTATAATAGTTTGAATTTATGCTTGTATTGTAATGTCCCTTCCTATGTGTACATATGTTAAAAGTTATATTATATATTGTAACTTGTGTGTATGATGTATTTTTAGGTATGTATATTGCCTGGGGGGAAGGGGCTTACAACCTGGTAAAATAACAAAATGCATATAATACAAGTAAGGTTTTTATTTGAGACAGTTTCTGCATAATAACTGATACATCAAGTTATGAGAAGAATACAGTATATAGGGTAAAATAAATACATAGATTGCTTTATTTCTCCCTTTTTCTGAGGATAATTTAGTTAAACTAATGCTGATTTTAGAGATGGATGCACTGTTGGAGATTGGGAGTAACACATGCATTTTAGTAAATTAGAGTAATCTACTTTTAGTTCATTTTTAAGTTTACTAGAGGAGAAGGATCTGGATAAGCTCATCCAGAGGAATGAGCTTATCTGCAACCTGAAAAATAAACTGTCACTGTCATAGAAGTAAGGTTTATAGACAGTGAAAGTCCCCATCAAGGTGAGAACTGAGAATGAAGTTTATTAAAACATTTATTTTAAAAAAGGCGATAATAAAAGCTATGAACAGAAAATGTAGTTTTGGGTTAAGACATCGCTCATAATCTGAAAATCACTGATCAGATCAGATTATGAGAACATAACAGCAGATCGTTTAAAGAAGAAATTAACTTTTTTAAAGCATGAGTTAAAACTCAAAAATATACTGTATCCATGGGAGAATTACATTCAGAAACCTTTTCCATTTACTTATACTTTAATTAAACTGTCATACCCCATCACAGTGTCATTTAATTTGTCAAATTAAACCCATGTAGTTTCCAGGTGAAATCACATCTTACTCATAGTACGGTATTAATTAACAGCATTAATTTAAACTGTTCTTCATTCCAACTCTAAAATAACAAAATTTTTTTTTTTTTTTGGCCAAAGCTTAAACTCCTAAATTGGAAGAGAGGTAAAACTGAGGCTGCATTGCCAGTCATGCTGTTGTTTCCCTTTAAAACGTTTAGTAGGAATAAGATTAATTGTGGTATTCTCCTCTCAGCATGCTTGCCACTATGGTGGCTTAAACACAGGACATGTGACATCCAAAATAAGATTTTATTTACTTATGAACCAGACGTTAATCTTTCATAATCTCTTTGACTTTAAACCTAATTGTGTTGCTCTGATGCTTAGGGTCAAACTGGTCATTTATGCCTTCTGTGACTTATTTTGAAGTTGGTATAGCTAACAGGAGCTTCTGCCCCACAGTTACCGATGGCAACAGAAAAAGGGAGCTGTCAGTTACTGGTTGCTATGGTGACCACCAACTGTCAAGAGCAGCACCACAGAACTTATATACCATTAAATGTCAGGAGAAATAACTTTTTGACTAAACAAAATAAATTTGAAGGATAAATGAATCAATTTTGACAAACTTTACATCTATATTACTGCTAAAATAAAACTGTGTTTTATTTTCAGCGGATGACAAATAGTGAACAACTAAAAAAAACTGCAGTTTATGTTAGGATCTGGGTTATACTCCAGAAATGAAAGCCATTGCAAAGCTCCTTAAAATAAATAGTTTATTTTTGTACTTTTATCTTAATTACTTCTTGCCAGTTCGTCTTAACTAATGAGTTGGGAGTTCAACTTTACTCAGTTGCTTTGGTTCTTTGTTTTGCGTCTTCGCTACACATCGTTGACATCCAAACGAAGATATCATGACTTATGAATGGAGAAAAAAATTATTTAAAATTTTCTTTGTATAAGCTATAATTTTTTAAACTGCTACCTTGTGCTTCTTCTATTTTTACCATTAAATCTTATGCATCAGACTGTTCCTAAAATGTTGACACTGTCATCACTTCTTATACAATTTTTACTCTGAATGAAATAAGAACAAGTTTTCATAAGTCTATGAATATAAAAAAAAACTGCAAAAAAGTCCGCCTCTTTGTGATTACATTTATTGGGAAGTTTCAAGCTCAGAATAATGTTAAAGTAACTTCCTTTATGAGTGATAAGAATATATAAATATGTGTATTAATGGAGGGATCTACTCCTTTCTTGCTTATTCACTCCTTTCTGGCTTTCGTTGCCCGGAATAGCGATGTCATCCTCCAGATGGCAGAAGATTAAAAAGCACGTGGGAGGGATTTCTCACAATACTGATGGCTTTCTTTCTGCTCATTGTCGCTGTTGGGCAGAAATCTCATAGCTCCAATTTTAGTCAATTTTATTTTTAGAGTATAAAGGCTGTTGATCACCCTTCACTTCTCTCCATGGCTGTGTTGATTGTGATAGTCAAGAAACAGTCTGGAGACTAACTAAACTATGTGAATTTTTTTATTTCCTGAGAAAATATATGTACATTTATGATAAAGAGTTTCTATTCAATAGCGTCGCTACTGGTTGTGAAACTTGGAGGGACCTTTTTGCCAACACTCTCTTCAGAGTTTCATGTTATTTAAGCTAAAGTAATGTTTTCTGCTGAGTTTTCTTTGCCATGTGTTAAGTGTTATATGTGGCCACAATAAACAGTGCCTATTTAATATTACCCCTGGTAAATGTGTGTTAACATAAGTTTGTATTAATCCAGAAAAATAATCTCACCCTGAAAAAAAAAAAATCCAACTATTTAATTTGAGTTCTCTGGGGCTTTTGAAGCGAAATGGGCTCATAGCATCACCGATTCTCCTCCATACTTCACAAAATATTCATACTTTGATTCACACCACAACTACATGGAGAGAGTTTGCAAATCGCCAAATCTTAGGCTATGTCCACACGTAACCAGGTAAATATGCACCTGGTTACACAATATCTCTGCCACATTGTGTAAAAAACTAATAAATCCACATAAGAACGGCGGTGATCATTGTTTTAAACATGCCAAACCCATAGAGGGCAGTGTAGTGCAAAGCTAAAACCTATGTCAACCAATCAGAATCCTGCAAAACAATCACAACTTCCTGTTAGGACTTAAATATGGCACCAGGAGGTTAATTTATGTAGGTTGAACTATTTTTTTGTAGTCTATTAGAATATGAAGGTATAAATAAAGCACAATAAATTATGTCAAAGCAAGTATGCACACACAAACACAAATATGTTTTCTAAATTTTTTAGACGTGGGTTAAGGATGTGTATTTCATATATATACAGCTCTGGAAAAAATTAAGAGACCACTGCAAAATGACCACTTTCTTTGATTTTACTTTTTTATAGATATATGTTTGAGTAAAATTGACATTGTTCTTTTATTCTATGAACCACTCACAACATGACTCTGAAATGCCAAGCAAAAGTTTAGCATTTATTAGCAGAAAATGAGAAATGGTCAAAATAACAAAAAAGATGCAGAGCTTTCAGACCTCAAATGATGCAGAAAAAACAAGTTCATGTTCATTTAGAAACAATACTTTAACTCAGGAAGAGTTCGAAAACCAATATTTGGTAGAATAACCATGAGGGTTTCAATTGGGTTCAGAGCAGTGGGCTCTTCATTTTCTTCCTAATCTGTATATCTTTAGCACTGGTTGCCGGGACTGTAATGTCGATTTAATTTAATAAACTAACCCTCCTTTCTGTTAAGATAGGCATAAAACACAGCAGAGACTTACAGTGAAAACCTTTATTAAGTGTTCATAGTCTTAAAGGAATCTCTTTAGTTGCTCTAATTTACTGATTTATCAATATCTACAGAATATTTATTTACACAATAACATATGCGTGAGTGAGGCTGGGACAGGCTTCAAAAGTTCATCTCGACTTGAGTTCAGATGTCAGCCACGCCTGTCGCTCCATCTCATTACCCTGTACGTCCCAACGAAACAAACAGAGCACGGTCATTAAAGAAAGACCCACCTAGAGACAAAGACAGATATAAGATACACAAGAGGACGGCTAACTGTGTGTGAGGTTGGCAAACTATTACACTCATAACACACGTACGTGCATGCTCACATCAAACACACACATACAGTTAAACTCATTGAGCAGCTGGAAGTCCTGCAGCTGGCAGTTCAGATAGCCGCTTTCACAGTGTAGATACACTAACAACAAAATATTAACGCCCCTCTCAAACTTGAGCACTGTGCAAAGTTGGGTAGTAGATAGGATGTAGAACAGGTTCAGTTAAAATCCTTATAGATCACTTTTAAATATTCTCTGTACACACTTTGTAATTCTAGTTGTCTCTGTCGTATGATAGTATCACTACAAAACAGTTTTAAATATCTGTTTCAGGGAAATAAAGTAGCATATGAAAGAGAGAGAGAGTAAAGTAAAACCTTAACTTTGTTTAACCTAAACACTACAGATTAATCTGATATAATTGTTTATTTTTTCTTCTTCTTCTTTTCACAAATAAAACATAATACTCATTCTGACAGTGACACACACATTTTGGTGTTAACATAGGTTAATACTTGTAATTACATTTGTGTACAGACTGGTGTGAGAGTTGGAACATGTGTGGTTATGCAGAAAGAGCTTCAATGTCTCATGTAGTTGGATAAAGGATATTCCATACGAATGCTGTTCTTCTCCACAGAATAACAGTCTCTGCCCTTGCCATGGTCTGTGCATTGGTGTGCAAGGGTTAGGTCCTTAGATGACAAACGGTGCTCTGGGCTCCGTCTAAGTGCTGGAAACAATGAAGGGGAGCGGGATGGATGAACGTCAAAGGTAGGTTACAGTGGTGAAAAGGAAGGCTGTCTGGTTCCATTGTTTTCCAATTCACAGGGCCTCTGTCTGCTTTCCTGAAAAGGTTGTTGAACGACTGGTGCTGAAGAGGATCGGACAGTCGGAACGAAGCGAACCTGCAAGAAAAAAAGAGAAAGACGTGTGTTGACTGAGCAGCGGACAATAGCTCTGTTTGCATTGACCAAATAATTACGAAAATTAGAATTTTGAAAATAAATGTGTTTGATGGAAATACGGCAATTTAGAAAAAAAGTGTTTTTGTGTATTTTGCAAACTTAACTGGTAACACTTTTCCTTTTTTGCATCACACAGGTCATGTGATCAACAACTGGATGTTACTACTGGCAGAGAATACAAAGAAGTTGACAGTAAGTGGAAGGATGTTGATGCTTATTTTAATTGCATTTCACAGCAAAAACACCAAATCTTATTTTTAGTCTCGTTCCTAGTGCAAATACCTTATTACACTTTAAATAAGTCCAAATTAATTTATAAGTATCTCTTCAGCAAGATATAGAAGCTTGTTTTAAGTAAATAATTCCTTAAAATTGGTGAAAAAGTACTTGCTCCATTGGCAGATACATTTACTTGTAATGAGACAATTTCCCCATGTTAGAAGTGAAATAATCTTCCTAAGGAACAAGCACTTTTTCACCAATATTAAGGAATTATTTACTTAAAATAAGTTCCTCTATGCTGTTGATAAGTTACTTTAAAGTTAGTTTTGCCTTAATTCAAGTTCAATAAGATATTTGCACTAGAAACTAGATATAAAAAAATGGGGGAAGTTTAAAGCAGAAATAGGTTATAAACAAAATTCCAAGTTGAACATCTCTCTGCACAAAAGCAAATTTTTACTGTTCAGAGGAACAACAGCCAGCTTGTGCTATAGAGAGTCGCAGCTGCAATTAAGATCCAATCAAGAATTTGAGTCAAGAATGTGTGAAAAACATCAACTCAGTGAGCTGAATACAAACGCAAAGCACATTAAAGATTTTTATTTTTGATGTGTCCTTTCCATGAACTACTTAAAATATATGCAGTTTGTGTTTGTACTGTTAAAAATGTGAAGAAAGTGTTACAAGTTCAGTATAATACACTGTCAGAAATGTACAAATCTGTCTGTCATAAAGTCAGACACTGTAAATATCTGAGTTTTTAGGAAAGTGCAGTACAACTAAAATGTATTATTATTATTTTGTGCCACATATGAATGAGAAATAAGTGGATGTGGTTGTAAACGTTGCTTTTGTTGAACTAAAAAAGTATTTTAAATGCTCAAGACAATTTATATGGAAGAAAATAATTTTAATATGTTCTCCTTAAACTTACCTAAACATCAATTAGGCATTTCCTCCTTCTATGAAAATGCAGAAATAAAGAGAAAATTAGAGCAACACAAAAAATATACTGTCTCCCAATTAACAGGACTATTAACAGTGTTTAGTTCTTGTTCACGCAAATATTTCACCTGGAATCAAATGGTTCCTGGAAGATTATAATTAATTATCCAATGTAGAAAAACCCAAACTATTCTTCCCAAACTCATACTAAGCAATTAAACTATTACAATGATTTTCCTGCATTTAATAACACTCATCAGCAGTCGATCAGCAAATTCAAAAAGAAAATTCACTTAAATTTATAACAATTAATTTGACCAAAGTTGGCTTGTTTGCTTCCTCTAATTAGATTTAAATGCTACTTCTAAGCTTTTCTAAATTAAGCTATTCTTTTTCAGTATTGCTTCGTTGCCCATAAAAACAAAAGGAGCACCATATGTTTTATGGTTCAGCTCTAATTGCCAAACTCCTTGATGTAGATAGATAGTAGACACAACTAAGTGTATCTCAAATGTTTTACAGTGTTGTAGTACATGTAGCAAACTGACTGAGATCCCTTTATGTTTCCAGTCACTAACAAAATGCAGCGTTGAATGCAGAACTGCTGTAATATCTGAAAGGACTACCACTGAAACAAGCTCATTGTTCTGCAACAAGCCGCCTTTTGTTACCATGATTATTCCAGTTTCAGTCCTGTGATGTGCTTTAAATGCAGGCGGTAAATTTAGCTGTAAATCTGCTTGCAGTGTTTAATCTGAACACCGTTTCAATATTAGTTCTCCTTCTTATATTTTATCTTCAACAACAGAAGCCAAACTTTTTTCTACCACTAGATTTGATATTCCTAAAAGAGATAAAGCATCAAATTTCATCAGATCAGTCGTACGTATTCGTACCCTTGCTCTCAGCCAGCAGCTCCTCCGTCATGAGTCCGTCCTGCCGGTTCCCCAGGACGAAGGCCAGGAAGGAGAGGATGAGCGCGTCCAGGATGCCCATGATTGCCAAGATGTAAGCCCAGCGCACTGAACAAGCTCCCAGGCTGTATTTGTCTGTCTGCTCTCCGCACATCCGCCGCACTTCATCACTATCCCAGCCATCAGGATAGATCATACAACCCAGCACCAGACAGACACCTAACAGAGAGAAGACAGAGCAAATACAGAAGTTAGAGCTGCAGTGTGTAACCTTAAGAAAAAAATATCTTTCTACACAATTGTTGAAACCAGCAGCGCCTGCAGCTGTACAGCTGTACACATTGTGCATACCTTGAGAGTTTTCTTCAAGTAAAAAAGAAGTTACTGGATTTTTTATTGTCTCTTTACTATTAACAAAATTTTGTAAATTCTGTGGAGGTGGTCACATGTCCATCCTAAATGTAAATGTTATTGGTCAGTTCACTTTTGTTTATTTTGCAACTTGGTGCTAAAACGAATAAGCAGAGTTTGAATCCTCCTGTAGTTCTAAGAGGAGTTGAGGGATCTTTTTACCGTGTGCGGTTCTATGTCGCCGGTTGCTGAGCTTTTTTTTGTGGTTTCACAAACTGAGGAGCTGACTGATCACCCAACTGGCCGATCGTGACATCTGCTGCGCTCATCCTGAGCATGCGCTAAGACTGCGAGTTAATCAGTTAAATCTAGTTGAAACTTTGCCAAAAAGAGTAGAAATTAAGCAAGCCTTGTTACTTCACTTTCTCCTCCTCTGGATGCCTGACACACCACCTGAACCTGGGAACCTCCATCCTCCACCTCCCACGGAAGTGGAGGATGGAGGATGGATGTCTTTATTATTTAGTGTAATTTGTAAAAAAAAAAAAAAAAAAAACACTAAACAGAGTAGATTAGTTGTTTTTGTGGACCATGTGCTTTATGTGCATATGGCCTGTGTTTGTGTGGCGTATGTATGTGGTGTTTTTTTTTTTTTGCGACATGCACATGATGCGTGTAACGTCTTGGGGATGAGGTTGTGCAGTGATAATATTTTGCTACTCTCCAATAATATCCTGCAGGCGCCTCTGGTTAAAACTGTCACTACATTGTGACAGTCTAATATGAGATAGATGATTTGTGAAAAGAAAATTAAGCTGTTCTGTGTGTCCCAACGCTAACTATAAAGAACCAATCAGAGCCAAAAGGAGGGGCTTAGTGGTGTCAATCACAATCTGTGGCTGTGCTCATTCCAACACCCTTTCTCTCCACTAAGCTGCAGGTTCTTCCTGATGTGGTGAATGCTAGACTAGCTAGCATGGACACCAATGACAGCGAACAAACCATTTTCCTGGAGCAGTAAGTTCTTTCTCCACCATTAACACTTTGAGCAGTGAGTAGTTCAAGTTCAAGTTTGTTTTATAGCACATTTCAGCAACAAGGCAGTTCAAAGAGCTAAAAACACAAAAATACAAAATCATGACACACATAGTCAACAACATTTTGTCTAGTGGCATTATTACACATCAGAATATTTATTACTGTGACATTTATTATGTTTCAAAAGCAACTCTCGGCAGCTGGGTTTTGAGTTTGGATTTAAAGGAAGTCAGTGTTTCAGCTGTTTGGCAGTTTTCAGGAAGTTTGTTCCAGATTTGTAAGTTGATTGACAGCCCTAAGTCCCTCCTCCTGCCTCTGATTGGGTTTTTTTTCGTCAGCAGTGGGGCATTTCTTCAGACAGCACGGTCTTTTCACAGATAAAAAAACAAACTTCTTTTTACACACTGCATCTTTAAATTGTGGTGTAATAATTGATTTTAAGGCTAATATCCAGAGAGGAAGGACTAACTGAAGAGTTGTGGGAATCGTCTTCTGGTGTAATCTCCTTGTGGCCTCTCCTGTGCCTGCATGGTGTTACATTTATCTTGCTGATTTTCATCCCGGCCCTTTGCCAGCAGGTGGAAAAGCAAACAGTCAACACCAAAAAGAGCTGAGGAGAGTCATGGAGCGAGTAACTGCGTCTGAAATCCATGAAAGCGTGGATTTTGTCGCATTAGGTCGAATTTGTAACCTGGACCACCTCTCTTGAAATCATACAGCTTTTAGCTTTCTCTGAAGTGTAAAGACTCTCAAATGTTCATTTAAAACAAGTTTCCTTTCTGAGGTGGAGCTGCAACACCAGAAATTCAAGAGCCTGCACAGATCTCTTTTAGTTTTGGCCCAAAGGGTAATATTCCTCTCATCTTTAATTTGAATGCGGATCTCCTTTGAGGCTGTGCTGCTGCATCCTAGCAGAGGATTTATGAAAAGGAGCTGAGTGTACATTTACCCTGAGCGCAGTCTACATAAATAATAAAATAATTCTATTTTTTATCTCCCTAAACACCTTTAAGCGTTTCTGTTCCAAGATTATTGTAGTTTGCCACCTGCCATACAAACTTAAAAGGGAATATTCAGATATTTCTCACAAATCCTTCGCAGCACAGAGACACTGCAGTTTGTTAGTTATTCTGCAGCTCCAATACTCCTGACCTACATCAATTATTAAGAGATATATCCGTGTGAGAAAGTGAGTAGTGCAGGAAATACAGAGACACATCTTTGCTTCAGATTATGCAGCACACCTTAGAAACAGTGGGAATCATCTGTTGTAGACTTTACTTCCTTATCCCTCTGGTTTTTGTTGTCATTACTAATTCATATTGACACGGAAATTCAAAGAGCAAAAACTACTCAACCAGCATACAACTGACTTGACTCATTTACTGCCATGTTGAACAAAACTCAAACGTCACAGAGGACGAACTCTTAGGAATCAGGAACTTTACTCGTTTCAAATGACAACCTTTTATCTTTTAGCAGATAGCATAGCCTGTGGTGAATGCTAGGCTAGTTAGCATGGCCACTGATGATAAACGGTTTTCCTGTAATGATAAGTAGTTTTTCTGCCATTAGCACACTGAGCAGCGAGTACACTGTATTGATTGACAGCGCTAAGACCTTCCTCTTGGCTCGTATTGGTTGTTTTTGGTCAGGAGCGATGCGTTTCTTCAGAAGGCAAAAGGAGCCTTCTGTAAGAAGAAGGCTGAGAACAACTTTTAGCATTTCTGTGGGTGAAAGACCATTAAAATAAATAAATAAATAAATAAGGTTTATTTATAAAGCGCTTTTCACAGACATGAAATCAAAAAGCGCTGTACAATAGACATCAGAACGCAATGCAATTTAAGTCAAAATCATACAAAACATAAAACCAACATAAGAAACACAATAAATTTAAGAGATAAAAGACTGGAAAAATAAAAATGTTTTTAGTTGCTTTTTAAAAATCTAAACGGAGTCAGAAAAATATCAATTTCAACATCAAAATTTATTATTTTCTCAGATTCTAGTTGATCATTGACTAGTTGCAACATAATAAGTTGGATAGTAGACCAGATGTATTTATTGAAATACAACAAAGAATCAATATGAGGAGCTCATGGGCTCCAGCACATCCCAGGGTTAAGGGGAATGAAAAGGCGGACTGGATGGCTAAAGATAGTGGACTGTAAAATATTTGAAGGTGTTTAAATTGAAAATGAAAGTCCACCTGCTGCCTTAAAAATGCAATTTAAGTCAACAAGAAAATTGTTTTGGTTTTAACTCAAAAATTAAAGTTCATGAAGTTGATTTAACAAGAGACAAGTTGTCTAAACATTGTCTTTTAGATAGTAGACACAACTTAATGCGGCTAAAGTGTTTTACAGTGTAATAATCATTTATTGGCAGGCAGATGGCAACCTCTGCAGTTGTTTATGCTCATGTTTTATTGTTGTTTCAACATTTATTCTATGCACTACTCCAAATTGTGTTTAATACTGGTTCACCGTTGTGGAGCAGTCTGGGAATAAAGACCCCAAAAACACATTTTGTGTCTGGTTCGACTTTAATTTCACCAGCTGACACCTGATATTCTTTCAAGCTAGTACAAACCCCTTCCCTCTTACGCAACAAACATTGGTGTCAAACTCTGGGTTGCTGCAGCCACATTAGTGCTGCTCTACAAGTTCAGCTTTTATGAATGAATGGAGTTCACTTGGCTTGTAGCAGGCAGCAGCACCAGATTACACAACAAACCCATTTCACACAAGGGAGACTTAAACGTGGTCCTGACAGGCAGTCATACGGCCTCACAAGCACCTGAGTCACTCGTCTCCACCAGAGCGTAAGATGTTGTAGGATCACTGTCTGTCAAACGCGCCTCTAGAGTCGGCCTCAAGATTTGGGTTCAAAGCGAACGTCACTGAGGCTGACGGCTACGTTTAAATCCAAAAGAGGACTGCTGTTTCTGAAGCAGGCACTCTTCGTTCTTCTTCTGGTTACACACAGTGAAATGCATTGACTGGCAAATGTCAAAGAGCTGTTGAACTGCTGTTTACATAACAATCTATCAATTTTGTTGTGCATTTGGTTGCATTGTTTTGTGATTGAGGAACAGAGGGAGAAAATGAAAAAGATGAGAGGAAAGTCTGCTTCTATGCTCTCTCTGAGTCCTCATGCATTCTTTTTCTAGCTTTTTCTAGATCCTTCTGCGTGCCCCCCACATGGATTTGGCTTCATCCGATACCATCATGAATATTACATGGAGGCTCAGGTGGAGTGAGTAGAGCTACAGAGCTGTGAAGCAAGTAAGAGATTTAAAAAAAAAAGAAAGAATAAGGGTGCAGATGAAAGGTCAATGGAACTGGAATTGTGACCCACTGCAAAACCTTTACAATTATTTTTGTCTCCTTTCTAGTGCAAATATCTTAAAAAACTAACTTACAATTAACTTTTCAGCAAGATATAAGAGCTTATTTTAAGTGAATAATTCCTTAATATTGATGAAAAAGTACTTGTGTACCCAGGTTGTATTTCCCCTTTGTTATAATTACACAAAATGTCTTTTTTGTCTTATTCGGATTCTTCCTTTACCTGACTGTAACACCTTGGAAAACTCTTTCATTGTTATAACGGTGTGACTTTAAAGTCGGGAGGCCCTCCCCTTTAATTGTTCTTCTGTGGTATTTTTGTTAAATTGTTTGCACCCTCCTCTTTTATCATGTTGTCCAAAACATATCATTAAATAAATTAGAGCTATAGCCTAACCCTTTGAATTTAGTATATTCACATTACTAGAAATTTTCCACATTTTTTCATTTTACAGCCTAAAATTAGTACATGTATTTGATTAATGTTTTAGATTTACACAACAAAGAGCAGTGCAAAACTTCGAAGAGAAAGAAAAAAATGATTCACTTTTAACTTTTTTTTTTATTACAAATGTAAAGGTCAAATATTTGGTATGCATTTACAGCTAGCCTCTTTTTCTCCAAGATCCCTGAAATACGAAATTTAGGCACCTAATTAGCTTCAGATTTCACATAACAGGCCAACCAGTTTGAATGAAAGTCCTCATGTCCAATGTTATTTTTAGGACATTCAACATGAAAGTGATTCTATTTACTGTAAACTTATGACTTTCTGGGGGAAAAAAACTGCACTACTTTTGAAAAATACATAACCAAAACAAATTAATTACAACGTTTTTTAAGTTACAGCCTCCACTTTGAATACCTTTTTCCATTATGTTTGAGTTAATTTTCTTTTCTACCATAAGAGGAACTACTAATTTTTGCTGTTAAACAGTGGTGTAGTCTATGTGATACGGTGGCATACGCTTTATGCCCACTAGAAACGCTTGGGAATTTCCTATAACTACTTAAATCCCAAATTATGTGATAATCTGTGTGTATCCAGCGCGTATTTTTCACATTGGTTTATGGTCACCTGCTGCCGTAAACTTCTCCGTCTTTGCGTTAAATCTGACGCTCACTGCTATTGGCTGAGAGCATGGCTCCCTGCTCTGTGATTGGTTTCGTATTCAGCTGCTCCTCTCTGATTGGCTGAGAACATGGAGGGAAAAGATTCGACAGAGTAGAGTCGAAAGACGCAGCAGTCGGAGCGTTTTCAATGATTACAATAACGGACTGAAAATGACGAGAAAACAAGCTACTTTTTTAATAAACCATCTGCGCCTAGTCACAGAAGCAGCAGCTTAGAAGAACCTGCCATTTTGACAGCCGAAACCATCGACAATCGGGTTGATATCAGCGTTACCCTGGTAAGTAGAAGTGGTTAGCAATACAAATTAGCTGAAGCTAGCTCAATCAGCAACTGATTGTCATCGCTCAGTTAAGG
The DNA here is from genome assembly GCF_002775205.1 of Xiphophorus maculatus. NCBI lineage: Eukaryota > Metazoa > Chordata > Actinopteri > Cyprinodontiformes > Poeciliidae > Xiphophorus > Xiphophorus maculatus. The sequence goes on along the minus strand of NC_036444.1, from coordinate 5,834,424 downwards.
TAATTTCAGTAACATTTCATTTAACGTAGCAATGACAAATGCTCACCACATACAGTATTAAACGCTAAACTGTAGATTCATCTCTTCTCAGAAACAGCAGCACACCTGACAGAAAGCAGCCGTCAGTCAGAGCTAAGATAAGCTAGCAACTGACTGCATAATCCTGCTCTTTACCTTTACCTCTCCTGTTTTTGGGGCAGATCAGGCAGGCAGGGAGAGTGAGGAGACTGATTATGAGGTAGGATGAGCCAGAGACTGTGTTATGTGTGTGTTGGATACAGTTTGTGAGGATTGGGTCTGAGCCATCGTTCAGTCCTGTGCTAACACGATGCTAACGTCATCGCCGCCATATGCTGGAGCCTCTTATCAGACCGGCTCTCTATTTCTCCATTTCTACCTTTTTATTTTATTTTACAGGAGCCAGAGACTCATTTTACCTAATTGCACCACAAGAGACACAGGAAGTCATTTCTGCCTGGAGCCATTAGACTTTACACACTGCAAAAACACAAAATCTTACCAAGTAATTTTGGTCTAGTTTCTTGTGCAAATATCTTAGTAAACTTGAAATAAGCTTTACATAAAAGTACCTTTTCAGCAACATATATGAGCTTGTTTAAAGTAAATAATTCCTTAATATTAATGGAAAAGAACTGGTTCTATTGGCAGATAAATGTCTTGTTATAAGTGAAATAATCTTCCACTGAAACAAGAACTATTTCATCAACATCAAGGATTTATTTACTTAAAACAAGCTCCTATGTCTTGCTAAAAAAGTTAGTTTTGTCTTATTTCAAGTATATTAAGATATTTGCACTATAAACTAGACCAAAAATACTTGGTAAGACCTTGTGTTTTTGCAGAGAAGTCTCAATGACTTAAATCACATTTTCTCTGCAGTCATTTAAAGATTATTTTTAGATTAACATATTTGCATATTGATGCTTGTTATGTATTTATATTCAGTCATATTGAATTACCTACATCACTCTTAGGTATGTATACAGCTCTGGAAAAAATTAAGAGACCACTTAAAATGATCAGTTTCTCTGATTTTACTCTTTATAGGTTTATGTTTGAGTAAAGTGAAAATTGTTGTTTTATTCTATGAACTACTGACAACATGCCTTTGAAATTACAAACAAAATTTTTGTTTTTATTTGCAGAAAAGGAGAAATGGTCAAAATAACGAAAAAGATGCAGAGCTTTCAGACCTCAAATAATGCAATGAAAACAAGTTCATATTCATTTAGAAACAGCAATACTGATGTTTTAGCTCAGGAAGAGTTCAGGAATCAATATTTGGTGGAATAATCATGAGGTTTTCAATGGGGTTCAGGGCAGTGGGCTCTTATTTTTTTCCAGTGCTGTATTTATTTTTTAAACTTGATCTTTTATGGTTATATTTATGTTATTAATATTTAACACCCTATATGGAGTAGCTTGTCAACAAATAAGTAATTTCCCCTTGGGGATGGATAAAGTATATTCTATTTTATTCTATTCCCCCACACACCTGCCTTGTTGAGTCTTTTCCATTTCCTGGGAACAGGGGGATGAAGCAGTTGGAGGAAAAAAAGAAATAATAATAAAAAAGAAGCTTGCTGGCACACTGGCAGCTTATATAAGAGATGGTAGGTAGGGCAGCTGAGGTACGCAGAGCGCTGCAGGGAAGTCTGATGGCGCACCAGCAGATGGCACAGGATGACGTGATGACTCTGGATTTGTCACAAACACAATTCCTCATTTTCCAGAAGAGGCCAATAAATCCCAGAGTCACACGTCCTCCATTGTCTCTAATCGTCATTTGCAAATAGGTGCGTGGATCCCCGGTGACCTCCACAGCAGCAGCGGAATTGGATTTGTGTGTCTGGTTTGCCAACAAACATCCCTGTAATCCGTTTTGCTGTAACGCTGTCAATGCAGCTGCGTGTCTGATTGTGGCTTGTTATGGACGGAGCTGCATGTTGGATGGATATAAACACTTTGTCAGCCTTTTCTTTCATCAGTCACACATCCAGAACGAGAATGGAAATCACAGTTTTACCAAACACATTTTTTTATTATTATTGTGATTCTCCTTGTTTTCTCCTTGCATTTAAAAAGCTGTGGCCAACAAGATTTAGTATGGAGTCTTTCTAAACAGGGCTGCATGTCACTGTGTAATAAATCCACATTAAACACTGCAAAAACACACAATCTTAAGTATCTTTGGTCTTGTATCTAGTGCAAATATGTTTACATATTTAATATTTAATTTCCTTTGTGATCAATAAAGTATTTTAGAATTTGAATTTCAATAAGACAAAACTAATTTACAAGTAACATTTTAGCAAGATATAGGAGCTTGTTCTTAGTAAATAATAGACAGTACCTCTGGAATATTATTTCACTTATAAAAATACATTTTACTTTTGTTATAATTAAAAAAATCTGCAGATGGAACTAGTACTTATTTAGCAATATTAGGAATTATTTTCTTACAACAAGCTTGTATATTTTGATGAAAAGTTACTTGTAAGTTAGTTTTGTCAGAAACTAGACTAAATTACTTGGTAGGTTTGTGTTTTTGCAGTGTGCTAGAGGAATTTAAATGTCTAAGACAAGATTAAAAACAAAGAAATTGTTTTTAAATAAAAGAAAACTTCCCAAACTAGTCTTGGTCCCATGTGATATTATAATCGCCCCTCTTGTTAAATTATGATTTTCCAATTTTTTCATTTCCATTAGCGACACTCAGACATGATTACAAAAAATCTATAAATCACTGGAATAGAACCTGTCTGACAACATGAAGTAGGCTAAAAGCTCTCAACAACAATCACAAAACAAATTCAAAAACAGATGAGAAACAAGTCGCTGGCATCTCTCAGCACTTGCTACACTATCAAAAAATAAAATGCAGTTATTTCATTATTTACTAATGAAAAATAATTTGGGGATACTTCTCAAAGTGGTCGACCCGACAAATACTTTGACAACTCTTCCAAAGCTGTCAGTTATGGTCATTGTTCATGATTTAATGTTAATACTATGGAAAAATGGCATCGATGACAAAAACCAGAGCTAACCAAAAAGAAAACTTTGCCAAAAAACAATTTGTTTATCCTGAAAAACCATCCAAGAAAAGAACGTCATGGTGACAGTCAAACATGGCGGTATTAGTGCCGTGATCTGGGGCTTCTGTGCTCATTTAATACCTGGGCCTCTTGCTGTTTTAGCAGAACCATAAATTCTGCAGAAAATCCTGAATAAAAATGTGTGATCTTAATCTGAAGTTCGTTTGGGTTATACAGCGGGAAAATATTCCAAGGCACACCACTACGTGCTTTGGTGTGCACAAAAGTTAAAAAAGAAAAGAAGGTTTTGGCATGACCTAGTCAAATCAATTGTATTGCTGTGGTATAAACTTAAACTGACATTAAACAAGTAGCTCATGCTTAGTTGGGCTTATTTTTTTATTTTCTTTTTACAAAGGGACATGATGTTTTAAAAAGCTTCTCCCCTATTTTGATAAATGTATTTTTTCTTTTAGGACTGACTTTGGGGATATACTAAGTTTGTGTTTGTGAGATATTAAAATGTGGTTGATAATCTGAAACATTTGAGTTTGGCAAAAAAAACAAAATAAGTGAAATCTCTGTGGAGCGAATGTCTTCGCAGCGCTGTGTGTGTGTGTCTTAACTGAATGTCCCTCAACTCATAGCACCATTGGGCTTTTCTCACCGTGATGGACAGAATTTAAAATATTTTACAAACTCCCAGAGTGGCAACATTGAGGCTGTGATAAGGTCGTTTCAGGGGAAAATCAGAGCAAACATCTTGCCGGTTGCTTTACGCATTTATCCCAGTAGGGTTTCGTATGAATATCCAAACGAGTGTTTGCCTCAGTTTCATAATCAGTCTGAAAATACGCAGGTTTAATATTAATATCATGTATATTAAGAGTCCTGCATTGTCACAACAGAAGGTAGGGGAATCAAATAAGTGTAAAAAATAAAATAAAACAATATTCATTACTTTAATTAAAACAGCCTAAAAATTGGGCTTGTGATTTGGGTGACCTATCAACCTCGTAGAGATTTGTTTCATCTTTTCATCTGCATGTCTGTTTTCCAGAGAACGCTCCAGGCGGAGGGAGACATGCAGGCGCGGTGTGACAGCACAGCTGGGCGCCTGATGTGACTCACACCGCTGAGACTGGATGCAGGAGGCCCGAGGCGGAGCTTCACATCGTGGCAGAGCCGGGGGAGCCGTGCAGCAGTTCTCTCCTGGTGTGACTTGCCCTGTGCACAGAGTGAGTCTCTACGAGTTTCTGTCTCCATGCAGCAGGCGGAGAGGTCAGTGAGCGGCTGGCGGACAGGCCAAACCCTCGGCAGCAATCCCTGTTTGGCATGGGCTGTTGTAGCCAGAAAAAGAAGGAGTGGATTTCTGCAAAACTTTCAAAAAAAGAAAATCTAACCTCAAAAAGTCAAAACTTTGCTAGAAAAAAAAGAGAAAATTTGAGATAAAAGTCTGAACATTTCTAGAAAAAGCAACAAAATTCTGGCCTCCAAAAGTTTGAGAGAGGAAAAATCCACAATTTTTTAGCTCAATCTCAGAAAATTTCCAGAAAAAAAACGTGGTAAAACATTATACATTTTGAAATTAATCTCGGAAATTTCCTAGAAAAACCAAGGAAATTTCTGGGCTCCAAAAGTCAAATGTTTGAGAGGAAAAAACTGAGAATTTTAAAAAAATTATTCTCAGAAAATGTCAAGAAAAAACGTGGAAGTGTCTGACCTCCCGAAGTCTGCTAGAAAAAACAATCAGAAAATTTGAGCTTAATCTCAGACATTTTTTTAGAAAAAAAACTAGGAAAGTTTCAGAAGTTGAAAAATTTCGGACTTTCTGGGAAATTTTTCTTTTGCCTTTTTTTATTAGCCAATTTTCAACTTTTACAGCTCAGAAATTTTCTTTTTTCTAGAAAATTTCAGAGTTTTTTTTTTCTTGATAATTTTTTAATTTCAGAACTTTTTCTAGAATATTTATGAAATTAGTCTTCAAATTTCTTAATTTTTGGCAGAAATTTACTCCCTCCTTTTTCTCTATCTACAAAGGCCATAATATTCCATTTTATGTTACCGGTTTTGATGTATACTTAGTGTAAGTAAATAAATTCCCATAAAATATTCCCATAAAACATCTCACATAAAATTTTGTTTTCACCGCCAAACAAGATTTATTTTCTACTCCTGACATTGATTCAACACTGAAGCTATTCTGACTCGAACTTCCCCTTCAGTTTTTCTGTTCTGTGAGCTTTACGGGCAAACGGTGAGACAGATTACATCCATCTTTCTCACAGTTAAGTCCCTCTTTACACTCAATAATTAAGAGTTCTTAGAGGCTGCAGTGATGACCGGATACGCTGAGAGATGGCCTGAGACGGAGACAATAATATGCCCTAATCACTTGTAGATAAATGGGGCAATTAAGAGTGTATTATGCATGCAGTGAGAATAAATGAGGTGTAAAAATGTGTCGTGAAGTTGCACAAGCTTTCTGAGGGGGAAAGCGAACAAAGAAACATGTCCATGATGAGAGCTTTGAGAAGAGAAACTCTAATAGCAATGAGAGAATATCAGCTTGAAAATGTGTCAAATTTTAGACGTCTCAGGACTGAATATGTTTGAAGTTAATTTCTAAAAATGAAATTAACGCGAAAGTGTCATAGAGGCACCTGAAAGTAGAGCAAGTGAAACTTTTAAAAGTGACTCTGACAGTCTCCCCAGGAAGAAGAAGAGTGTGTTTTTGAGATGAGCTGTCTCCAGTCCAAGTCTATTTCTGCTTCAGCGACTGGCAAACACTTGACGGTTTGCTGGAGGGAAGTAGGAAGCTTCCAGGCATCCTTTTATATTCCACTCAACTAAAACTTCTGTGGTGTTGTTTTTTTGCCCAACAAGCACATCATGCCTGGAACTTACCTTTTAACTCAATTCACAGGGTTTATTTCATCAAATCGTCTCTGTTCTCCTCAAAAAAAAAAAGTTGGATGTTTTTCTAATTATGCTCCCATAGAAATGTGTTGCTTTTTTCAGTGTTACCCTGGAGGCAGCAGGAAGTGCTCTGATTCAATACAGCTCAGCATTGCGGTCCAAAACGACTCAAAGAAAGTCTAACAAATGACAGTACTGCAATAGAATGGTACTTGTGAGGTTGCTTTGTTTCTTTCACTGCAAAAACACAAAAATCTAGAACAAAAATGTGATGTATTTTGGTGTTTCTAGAAATTTTCTGTTCTTTATTTTCTTGCAGATTTTTGACTTTTGGAGCTCAGAAACTTCCTTTTTTTTCTTCTCCTGAAATGGATTCAACACTGATGCTAGTCTGACTCAAACTCCTGAGAAACCTTCTAGAAAAAATAAGGACATTTCTGGGCTCACAAAGTCAAAAATTTGACAGAAAAAAACAAACTTTTTAATTAATCCCATAAAATTTCAAGAAAAAAACTCGGACATTTCTGAATTCTAGAAATCGAAAATTTGCTTGGAAATCTCAGAAATTTTGACACCAATCTCAGAAATGTTCTAGAAAAACGAAGGACATTTCTGGGCTCCAAAGGTTTGAGAGAAAAAAACTCTGAAATTTAATTAACCCCAGAAAATAAAAAAAAATAAAAACATGTCAGAACTCCAGAAGTAGAAAATTTGCTAAAAGCCTAATAAATTTTGAGATTAATCTCAGAAACCTTCTAGAAAAAAACAAGGAAATTTCTGGACTTCAGAAGTCAAAAATGTGGGAGAAAAAAACTCAGAAATGTTTAGATTAATCTGAGTCGGGAGACTGACTCACATGTCCCCTTCAGTTTCTCCGTTCTGTGAGCTTCACAGTTAAATGATGAGGGTGTAGAGCGAGACTGATTACATCCATCTTTCTCACAGTTAAGTTTCTCTTTACACTCAATAAGTAAGACTTCTCAGAGGATATGCTGAATGATGAACCCCAGGAAGTAATGCAGGGCTGTAAATCTGCTATTAATTGATCAAATTTGTCCGTTAAGGTGACAAAATCCCTGCATAGGTGCAGCTAAAGCCGACATGCCAGGTTCAGGTTAAAGCAGAGTTCAGTGTGCAGAGTTGCAGGGTGCACAGTGGGGGAGGGGTTCGCTGTAAAACCGCAATGAGTGTAGCAGGAGAGAGTCAGGGTGGAGCAGAGAGCTTATGTAACGGCTCCAGATGCAGCTGAACCTCCACAGAGGATAAAAACCGGCGAGGCGAGCGGCGATCAAAGAGACCTTTGAGTTCTCACTGATAATAGATGCTGCACCAGCGGTGTTAAACCCAGTTTCATTTTGGAAATCTTGAAGTCAAAAATGTTCTTAAAGGGCCGGTTGTGCCAGAATATATTAATAAAACCCATTAAATTGCTAAAGAAATCTATAAATAACCGTTTCAACATTCAATATGTGCTTCTTAAAATAAAATAATAAACATCTTTTCACACTGATCAGTCCATCCAGTATTTTGTGTTTTTTTCTTTTTGGTGGTTTTTCTGTAATAAAAAACTCCACTGATTTTGTGGTGCTAATTTAGAAATATTTGTAAGGAATTTGTTCAATATTTGCGTTAATCTTTGATGTGACTTTTTATTAATCATCGTATCGGTCACAGATATAACTTGATGTGAAGCAAGGCTGAGGCAGCAGTCACTTAAGCTCAATGTTTTTCACCAATTTTTAGAAAAAATATAAATAAAATCAGAAAAAATGTGGGGACCTGTTGAGTCTGGAGGGCCACATAAGAAGCTACGGCGGGCCAAATTTGGCCCATGGGCCTCGAGTTTGACACACTGTCAGGTTAGGCATGCCATGCAGTTTTATTTTACCACTGAAATCTAAACTAATATTAAAATGCAAGATATCCAGACCAAAACTGTAAATATTAGTTAAAACATCATCAACTTTAGAAAAAAGGACAAAAAAAATACATTTTGTATTCAGTATTTTTCCAGTGCTCCACAAGGACTTCTTTTTAAATGCCTTTCTTCATGGAGGTCATATCTGTGCAGTGGATAATAAATAATAGTTGTCCTGGTGACAGAGTCTTTGAGCAGAGCTGTTGTGCAATACTTCAATTTAACAGTTTCTCGCTATTTAAAATGTAAGACGAATAACCAAACCTTGGTTGTAATAAAAAATGAGGAGGCATGAAGGACAAACGATGGCTCTGCAAGGATTCCTAATCACTAAAAACCTTAAATATGAACATCTAAAGAGTCAAGTTGTACCATCAAAGCAGTGTCAGACTTTGCATTTCAATAAAAAAGAAGTCATATTTTAATTTCTATACCATTGTGTCCTTCATGTTTGTTACCTGTCTCTTCAGAGCAAAAGACAAAATCCCAGAGAATCACTTTCCTCCTGCCTCAGTAATCTGCTCCACACAGAACTGCCTTATCTCTGCAAAACTGAAGCAGCTCAGATCCACCTCTGCACTCAACAAGACTTTAAAGCTGTTTTCAGAGAAAACCTCTCAACAGAGCTGATGAAGCTAACAAGGTGACAGAAAAGGACAGATGATATGTAGTCAAATGAACAAGAAACTGACACTCTCAAATAAAGTCTTGTGTCATTAGAAGTCACTTCATTTCTAAAAAGCTTCTTTCAGTGTGTAACTGAACTCTAGATATTGTGTGAAACCATGTTAGAGAAAAACAGTAGACCAGTCAGGAGTAGAGCTATGGAGACATTTAAAGCAGTGTTAGGTTATAAAATTATATCCAAACTTCTAACAACTCACAGAGCACCGTTCAATCTTTATTTGAAAATCTGTAGAAAGAAAAAAAAAATAGTTCACAGATGATTTCCGTCCTGTCTGACTGAAGTTTGGCTATTTGGCGAAGAAGAATGGGTTTATGGTGTCAGTGCTTAAACTGGTAGAGGCTCTCTGTAAAGTACCTGCAGCAGCAAAGAGGGGATCTACAAGGCACTGAGAGGGAGAATGACTGTGTATTATGGCCATTCTAGATAGAAAAAGGGGAAGAGTACCTTTCTGCCAAAAAACTCAGGCATTTTGAGATTAATTTCAGAAATTTTCTAGAAAAACAAGGACATTTCTGAGTTTGAAAAGTCAGAAAACTTCTTTAAAAAAAAAAAACAACTCTGAAATTTTTAGATCAATTTCAGAAATTTTCAGGAAAAAAACTCAGAAAGTTCTTGGTTCCAAAAGTCAAAAATGTTTAGATTTACTCATTTTTTTCTTCTATGTACAATAGCTCAAATATGCCGTCATAGAGGAAAAAATCTACGTAAATACCTGCCATTGTTTCTGAATTTTTACTTCTGAAAATGTGTAAAAACTATTTACTTGTCTGACCAATTTATAATTATGTGGTAGTGTTGGTGTATCAAAAGAATATCCCCAAAATGCGCTGAAGTTTGTGGATGTAACGTGACAAAATGGGGAAAAAGGTTAAATGTTACTTTTGCACTTCAGTTGGTTGCAAAAATGGGAGCTGGCTACACTGAAAAATATAAAATGTATTCATTGGTGAGAAATGATCATATTAAGTTTATCCAATTCAATATTTTAAAATTTTTAAGTTATCAAGATAAACAAATGTATATGACGTTATTAACTTAATTCAATTACTTGTGACCAATTAACACACTTTTTTTAAAATTTATTTGGAGCTGCTTTCTCTTTTTTCAGTGTAATGATTGCATGATGGAACAGAGATGCATGGATGAGAAAGGAGTTTTAATTAGTAAATTAAGAAATTATGTAGGTAATGGAACAGAAATGGAGCTTTAATTGTTACTGAAAAAAAAAATTCTCACATGAAGTTTGTTTCATGGAGATCAGGTTACAATCACAGCAACCAGGCAAATGTTGCAGAAAGTGCTTCCCAGGCAAAATCTTAGTCTAAAGGAAAACCTCATACTTTATTTATACTGGAGTAAGACTTTAAAAGCCCCGTAGCAGCCACCATGTACACGTATAAAACATAGAGGTGATTAAAAATGACCTCAAAATTTTCTTTAACTGGTCTGCAGATTTCAAAATAACTCCGGTTGAAAGATTGGAGAAAAGATGAACACACCACACTGCAGAGGTTTAAGAATAGAAAATAAGAGGTGAAATGAGATGAGGTGCAAAGATGGAAGGTCTGAGAGAAAAGTCTTAGTTTGCTCAGCAAAAAAAGCATGCTCTTACATCTTCATGTCATGAACCTGCAGACGTCCAAACTTGGCTCTAAAAGACGAATCTGGCTCCATGCAGGGCATTATGGGTGCATCTTAGATCTGTGCACTCAGCTTCAGCTGTCATGTAGACGGCATGAGACTCCTGACAAGTCCTGGATGCTGGCCACTTTATTAAATATTCAGCAAAAAACTCTTCCAAGGAGAAAGAAGGAAATATGTGCCAGTTTTTCTTTACTTGTTCACCGAAAGGAAGCTGAGTGCAATTCTTAGCATTTTTTTTTACCCCTCCAGGGGGTCTTTTGTGGGCTCTAGTGTCCCTTAAATGACAGTGGGCTGATGGGAAACGGGGAAGAAGAGGGGGGAAGACATGCAGCAAATATCGTCGGGTCCGGGAGTCGAACCTGCGACGGCCGCGTCGAGGACTCAAGGCCTCCAAATACGGGTCGCGCTAACCGCTACGCCACCACGGCACGCCCATTCTTAGCATGTTTGACATCAGGTAAAAAACCAACTGCATCAACGATAACTTGATAAATATTCAAACCCTTTTTACTTTTTAAAATTTTGTCACATTACAACCACAAGCTTTAGTGTCTTTATACAGCTACAATTAGCGCTGCTAGTCTTCATCTTTTCACATCTCAATATTGACTCTTTTTTTCTTCTTGGCAAAATAACTAACCACCACAGAATGATACTGCCACTGCTGTGATTTACTATGAGTACGATGTATTTAAGGGTGTGTGGTGAAATGTCAGCTTGAAAGCTAACATCTCCCATATCCTTAAACATGTCGTACTCACCTTAAACAAAGCCAGTGTTAGCTCTAAAGCTAACAGTAGCTTTAAAGCTTAACACTAAGGTAAAATGATACATTAGTGACATTTTACATTACACTTTAAAGTTAAAAATAGCTTTAAAGTGTTAGCTTTACAGTTTAATGCCAGCTAATACTGGCGTTAAGCTGTAAAGCCAGTGTTAGAACATCTTAGTGTTAACCTTAGAGCTAACAGTAGCTTTAAACCTAGTGTTTAAAGCTACTTTAAACTTTGTCCTGAATTTTATTTAGACCTGTTGGAATAAATAAAAGTGCTAATCCCACCTTTCAGATCTTTATTTGTTAAGAAACTTGAGAACCAAATGTCCCTTATATTCTGGTTCTATGCGAAAAAATCACAACAAAATGCTGTTTGTAGTTAAAATATGGATGCATCTAAATAACAAATGCCTAGTTAAAACATCTCAACATTTCCATATATTGCCAGAATATAAAAACGATGGATCGTCTTCCCTCACGTCTAATGGTATATAATATAAAATGACAAATTTGCAACCCCTTTCAAAATCATTTGGTTTTAAATATCCCGTTAGCATGCTAGCTCAAAGCTGCAGCAGCAATCTCTAAAGATGTGCATGTGAGTCTGTGGAATGACCCGTGATGATGCTCGCAGGAGCAGAAAGAAAGATTGATGCCATGTAGCAGAGAGCAGTGCCCTGAATACTGACTGTGTCATTAATGTCCTCCAAGCCTTCCAGCAGCAGCAGCAGCAGCAGCACGGCAGAAAACAAGTGGAGGCTGACCCTACACCACTTTTTATTTCAGATCCTTTGAAAGCCACTAGGTTTGAAGTACACTGTGCACTGCGCTCCAAAAATCCTTCAAGGTGACAAACTGTGAAAGGAAACAAAAACAGATTCGTCTTTCCTTTGCACTCTTCTTGGCAGGCTGACGCGCCGTTTATCACCATCTCGCTGATGGTGTGTGGATGTTGATGGGCCACCTGTCCTCCCTATGGGCCACTCAGCTAAGGTGTGAGTTTAAACATCAGCTAAGTAATAATGTTTGACAGCGCTAATAAGCCAGGCCTCCCTGTGTCAGACTGCCACGACCAGCACCTCTTCTCTTAGCTTTCTCTTTCATCCCCTTGCAGTGATTCAGCAGTGGCCTCATTAGAGAAGCTTATTGCCTTAATTCAGCCCAAACACAACAACTCAAGATGGAGCTGCTCCAAAATAACTGCACTGTAAAACATTTACAGGTGGTTTAACCTGAAAATTGAAGCCCACCTGCTGCCTTGAAAATGTAATTTAATCAAAAAGAAAACTGTTTTGGTTTTAACTCGGAAATTAAAGTTTATAAAGTTGGTTTAACAAGAGACAAGTTGTCTAAACATTGTTTCTTAACTTCATTCATCTAGAATTGTGAGTTTTAACTTAATGCTGCAATTTAAACCAAATAATTATTTCGCAATATGCAATAAAAAAAACTCACCGAGTTAAAGAGCCACATTTCTCTATTATTTTACTCACAATATCAAGTTAAAATAACAACTTATTTTACTTTAGAATAATTTAAATTCTTGTTTCAAACTGCAGGAACAAAATTTTTGATCTGATAATGAATTTTATTAAACATCCCAATGAATTCAGCTCAGAAACATTTAGTGTGAACAGGACATTATCCTCAAGCTTTGCTAACTGAGAATTGCATTAAAATGAACATTTGCCTTAATAAAACACAAGAGTCAGATCAATGTAACGCACTTCCATCTCAGGAGACAAAAACATGCCGCTAAGCATTCTGGGAAATAGTTCCCACTCCTGTCTTTCTCTTCTTTCAGGTTTTTTAAGTGCTAACCTGGAAACTCAAAGCTTTGCTGCTGCTTCAGCTGAGAGGACTTATGCTTGGCAATGCCTGGACTCTCCAGATGAAATGATGGCTTGTGATGTTCACCCACAGTAACAACAAATGACAAAATCCTGCAGCTCAATAGTCGACCTTTATTCGAATTTGTTGTTAAAACCACAAAAAGAACAGATGTACTGTACACATTTGATTGCAGGAGATTAGAAGGAAATCTGGTCATTGTAACGGCTCAGATTGGGCTAGATGCATGCTGTGTGTTATGTAAGCAACTTAAAATGGGACAATGATGCAGTTTTAGTTGTATTCATAGAGCTAAATGGGTATTTAGTGGAAAGTTTGCAAAATAAGCAGTAAGTTATTCTATGACAAAGTCCTTCTGTAGTAAAACTCTGAGGTCCAAACAATATTTAGTATTTATGCTAAGTATAAATTATATTCAAACTATGCAGAGTATCGTTACTATAAGTATAGTGTGTAATTTAGTGTATAAATTACACAGAATTACACACTAACCAAGTGATGTTCACCTGCTTTTATTTAGAAGTGTCAGAATAAAGTTGTTTTTGTTTTTTCTTTTCAAAAACTAGAATTGTTTGGACACCATTCATTATCTATTATTGAAAATTGGTGTCTAAAAAAAGGACAGCAACTCAGATGCAGAGCAAGATGTCAGAACTGTACGTACCATGATTAAATTATTCATTCGCTTTTCAATTACTTTTGATATAAATCAGTGTATTTTATTTGTCACACATACTTTAGACAATTATATTTTCTTAGTGTAAGCATTGATCAGTTATATTAAGAATATACTCAAATATAAAGATTTATTTTTAGTATAAGATGAATTTTAAGGATTTGATAGATCAAATTTCTATGAAAATCATTTATCCAACCAGTCATTTTCTGCTGACTGCTTAATTCCTGCAGGGTTTCTGACACTTGTTTCCATCAGTCAATGAAGAAAACCTGAGATCAACACTAGTAACTAAAGAAATGAAGCTGAAATGCATTTTGTCTTATCTGGAGGAGGAAGCTGGAGTAGAAAATATCCAAACTCCATAAAAATAGACTTTGGACAGGATTTGAATCCTGGGCCTTTGTGCTGTGAGGCAACAATAGTAACAACTTCATCCCTGTGCAGCGCAATAAATTCATAATTAGACTGATCGGAACGGATTAAGGAAAAATCAGCCAATTCCGTTCTGTAGCTGATTGATTGACCCAACTATGTTTTAAGACAATATTTTACTTATTTCCAATTGTTGTACTTGATTGATGTTGATAGGTTAATCTAATGAGTTTATAGATAAATATCAAACCAATGCGTATTTTATGACCGTTTAAAGTAGGGGTGAACCGATTATTATTATACTTATTTTTTGGGAAATTAAAGGTTCAATGTGAAGTCAGTTGTATTCAATAATATTTCCTACCTCAGCAAATGTCAAACTCAATTATATTCTGATTATCTGATTATCAAAAATCCTCTTCTGCTCTACTGTGAGAGACGTTTGACTGAAAAATTGGTCCACCATGTTTGCAGTTAATTGTTGCCAACTCAACAACTTTTTTTTGTTGCTATTTTTAGCCACATGTCAGACAAAAAAAAAGTAATCGGCTAAAATCGGAACCGGCTTTTTAAAGGTCGGTCAGAAAACTCCCAATTGGTGCACCTGTAGTTTAAAGAGTTTTTCCCAACCAATTAAAATATTAAGAACAGACTGAACCCTAAACCAGTTTGATTTTTGATTAATCGTTTAAAGCATGATGAGGTTTCCGGACCTACCTGATGCTGCTTGCATCCAGCCGCAGATTTTGTACACGGTGGAGGTGCTGAGGAGGAAGAAGAGGCTGAAGCAGCCGATGCAGGTGACCACCAACATCATTGACATTCCAATGAAGAAGGAGGCGGCCTTGAACGCGCGGGAGGGGATGGCGGAGAACTCGGTGAAGCTGCCCTGGCAGTCCAGCTCCCTGGAGATTCCGTCCCCGACGCAATAGTGAAACAGGCCGAAGTAGCCGGCCTGCGGGGTGTCCACGCCATCCCCGATCCAATAGGGCTGCGAGAAAATGGTCACGTTAACGATGCCGAACAGGATCGTGAAAATGGCCCACAGGAGACCGATGACACGCGAGTTGCGGACGTAATTGGTCTGGTAGAGTTTCGCGGCTTCTGCAGACGGTAGCATTGATGCGGCTGATCCAGTTATCATCTTATGCAGAGCCGAAAATGAAATGAAGGATGCGATCCGTCCGTGCGCTGAGGAGGGAATCGAACATTGATGTTGAAAGACGCTTTTCTCCCGGCTTCCTCCTCTTACAGAATCATAGTTAAAACAACTCGCCGGATCGGACGGTCTGTGCCTGTGCAGCTGCAACACATCTGTCAGACGGGATCAGGCTCATGACGTCGCATCCCCCCACCAAAAAAAATAAGAAATCAGTCAGTGGACCAAAGCGAGGAGAGCTCGAACCCTGGATGTGACTCTGACAACTCAAACCGACTCGATCGCAGCTCATCGCTGCCGCATTTCGGTGCCCTTGGAAAAATCCACCGGAGAAAGACGCGTTTTCACATCAACCTCAGCTGCAGGCAACACCTAAAAATCAACAGCCTGTTGGGAGGAAATGTCTCCAAACGGGACCGCGATCACGTAAACTCACGCATCAAATCATCCCACCGCGAATTACGCATTCAGATATCACGCCTGCCTCTCTCTCTCTCTCTTCCTCTTCCTCGTTCTCTGGTCGTGAAGCGTAAATATATTCTTCACAGCAGCATCCGCTGGGCTCCCGGTGATGCTGCGAGTCACAGAGGGAGGGGCGCGCGCACAGATGGTGGACGAGCGCGCGCGCGCGCGGTGACACACACCTTCTGGAGAACGCTGCGTCAACATCCAACGGACTGACGACACATCGGTGCCAAACGCAGCAGCACATGCGCGTCTGCGTCCGTTTCAGCTGGATGACAGTCACCCAGTAGCCTTTAATGCCGGGCAGCACGAGGTTATGCAACAATTCATGAAAATCATGCGCACAATTACCTGCGAAAAATGCAAAGATTAAATCCTCAGATTTGGTTTTTGGTCCCTCCTAAACGCCAGACGAAAATAAAACATAAATAAAAAAATAATTGCTCATACTCTGAACGTCTTTTTCATTTTCTGTTATGACTTTATGCAGGAGATCCTGCAGTATAATAGTGAAGTTTCTCAAAGGTTCAATGTGGCTCACCACCCAGGGCGCCACACATCATGGGGCAGCATGAGCACTTCTGAACTACAGCTCTGGAAAAACTAAGCGCCCACTGCACTGAACCCCACTGAAAACCTGCTGGTTATACCTCCAGCTACTGATTTCTGAGTTAAAACTTTAGGATTGTTGTTTAGAAATGAATATAAACTTGTTTTCTTTGCATTATTTGAGGTCTGAAAGGTCTGCATCTTTTTCCTTATTTTGACCATTTCTCATTTTCTGCAAATACATAGTAAGTAAGTAAAGTTTATTTATAAAGCGCTTTTCAAATAATAAATTTCCGAGACATGTTGTCAGTAGTTCATAGAATAAAAGAACAATGTTCATTTTACTCAAACATATATTTATAAAAAGTAAAATAAAAAAAACCCTGATAACTTTAGGCGGTCTCTTAATATTTCCTAGAGCTGTATTTTAGTTCATGCTGAACTGATATTCTTTAACTCTCCGATGGAGTTTTAGGGCCATGCTAAGAAAATAAAAATAAATGAAAGTATGAGAATAAAGTTGTAAGAGTGTAAGTCAAAATAATACGATAATTAAGTTATAATATTACAACTTTATTATGACTTTATTTTCATATTTTGACATTCTTGTATTATTTTGACTTTATTCTCTATTATGATTATTCTTGTAATTTTAATAAATTTTTTCTTAGTATGGCCCTAATACTCTGTCATATAAATCAGATGTTGTATTTATTTTTTTACATCATATAAAGTAAAGGCATTACAACTTGTTTTTGTCAGATGCAGAATCTTTTTCTTCCAGTCACACACATTTAAGCAAGTTTCTGAGTAGCAAGAAGCCTCATGCGTTGCCATGACAATATGCCAAACTGTTTTAGATTTATGAAATCTGTTCCTGTGTGTGAAAGTCACACCTTTTTTACCAGGTATCCGGTATAAAACATGCATCTTTTTTCTTTCAGATATCTGAAAATAAAAGATAATAAAATGCTCCCTACCAGTAGCATTTTGTTTTTAGATCTCTACAACGAAGTTTAAAGATTTAGTTAGAGTAACAAGAATTTCATCATTTTAACTGAAAATGCAGTTTTTCTAGTTTTTAATACAGTTCTGGTGAGAAGTTTAAACACTATCACCATAAATGTCTAAAATAAAAACACACCCGGTGTGTCTGCAGTCTAAAATAAAGTTAATAACGTTCCATAATTGTTAAATATGTTGTTTTATTTTAGATAAAACTGGACAGCTTGTGATTTTCCCCGCATGTTTGACCTATTTAAATATGTTTGGATACCAAAGCAACAAAGATGAATCATCCTTAAAACTGATGACATCAACTGAAACTGATCAGCACGGTTTCCATGGCAACTGGTTTTAATAAAGCAAAATTCCTTAGATGTTAAGTTATAAATAGGAAACTCCCTGTTAAAAAGAGTTAGAGACGGTGTCCAGCAATTTAATGGTAAGACCTACTGACATTTTAATCGACCCCCAACCCCCACCATTTTGATAAAATTTTCAAATTTCATATATTTTTCTACAAGATAAACCATTTTAAAAAATTACAAACTGAATTAACTGTTGTTAATTCTACAGTGATTTAGCTTGTTTGTTCAAAATTACACTCAGTTTAATGCAGTACTTTATTTGACCACTAAAGGTCAGCACAGTCTAACATTTTGAATTCATTTGTAACAGTACAAATATTTAACTTCACATTACACTGTAAAATATTTATAGGTGGTTTAAGTTGAAAATGAAAGCCCACCTGCTGCCCTGAAAATGAAATTTAAGTCAACAAGAAAACTGTTTTGGTTTTAACTCAGAAATTAAAGTTTATAAAGTTGATTTAACAAGAGACAAGTTGTCTAAACATTGTTTCTTAACTTCATTAATCTTGAATTGTGAGTTTTAACTTAATGCTGCAATTTAAACCAAATAATTATTTCACAATATGCAATAAAAAAAATCTGCCCTCATCCAGTTCAAGAGCCACATTTCTATATTATTTTACTCACAATATCAAGTTAAACTAAATACTTATTTTACTTTAGAATAATGTAAATTCTTGTTTCAAACTGCAGGAACAAAATTTCTGATCTGATAATGAATTTTATTAAACATCCCAATGAATTCAGCTCAGAAACATTTAGTGTGAACAGGACATTATCCTCAAGCTTTGCTAACTGAGAATTGCATTAAAATGAACATTTGCCTTAATAAAACACAAGAGTCAGATCAATGTAACGCACTTCCATCTCAGGAGACAAAACCATGCCGCTAAGCATTCTGGGAAATAGTTCCCACTCCTGTCTTTTTCTTCTTTCAGTTTTTTAAGTGCTAACCTAAAAACTAGTTTATTCAACTCTTGGAGGTTTGACTAAATTAATAAAAAGTTAACACAACTTACTGCTGTAAGTTTATCTTTCACAAACTCACATTTAGGTTCAAAATCTAAAACTGGATAAATTTATTTGACTTGAAGAGTAGAAGACAGTAGACACAACTAAATGTGGCTCAAATATTTTAAAGTGTATATGGAAAAAATTAAGAAAAACTTTAATGTTTATGCACAATGTCATCATTAGCTTCAACTAACATAAAAAAATTTTGCATTGTTCATGAACATCCTACAGTCATTTGACCAGCGGAGGCTCAGCGTTTTAAAGCCCGTCTTCTTCCCGTGGATTTATTAAAATGCTGCCAGTCACATTTTCACCAACAAACACTTTGAGCTATTTCTCCATCCATACCAAAGAAAAATTTGAAAAAAATATGAAATACACAAACTAACACCAAACAATAAATGGTACCAATAAATATTTACATCCAGTACAGACCAAAAGTTTGGACACACCTTTTAATTCAATGAGTTTCCTTTATTTTCATGACTATTGACATTGTAGATTCACACTGAAGGCATCAAAACTATGAATACTTTGCACACACTCTGCATTTTCTTGATGAGCTTCAACAGGTCGTCACCTGAAATGGTTTTCACTTCATAGGTGTGCCCTGTCAGGTTAATCAGTGGGATTTCTTGCCTTATAAATAGTCATGAAAATAAAGAAAACCCATTGAATTAGAAAGGTGTGTCCAAACTTTTGGTCTGTTCTGTACATACAAATCATCATAACCTCACCAATCTAAGGCCAATCAAAGAATAAATTTAACTCAATGTAACTGCTCAGAGCATCGTCCCTCCTCACTGACATGGTACGCTCCAGGAGCTTTTCAGCAGCGTTTGTCTCCCTTTGCTGCTCCACCCTGCTGAGGAGCCACACCAGGAAAGGCAAGAGATCAATTAAACTCACATTAAACCAGCAGGAAATCTCCAAAACAAGTTAATGTTTTTTTTTCTACACATTCTGCCCATACAGCCAGGACGTCCAACCAAATGCCAAAATAACAAATAACTTGAAGAAATGTTTAGTCTGTAAAGCAATTAAACACAACAGGATATCAATTACCCTATTTTATTAGTGATTGACACCCTCGTCTCCATCACGCTTTTCCTTTTTCACAGTGTAAGATAAAGAAACAGACTTCCAAAATTGACAGTTTGTGAGAAAAATAGTTTTAAAAAAGGAGGGAAATAAGTGGTTGTTAACAAGTCAAAGCAGAAAGCAGCTGTTTGACTATCATTTTTAGATGACAGATTTGTTTCTTGGTGGTTCCTGAATAGTTTTGCTCATTCTATAGAAATTTGATTTTGAATGAGGGTGAAAATTTAAATCAAAAGTCTGGAAATTCTTCTGATTTTAACAGCAGCTTGTTCCATTAGTGTCTCACTACTGCTATCTCTTGGTCTTTAATACTTTTTTTTCCTCAAATTCCCCTAATGAGACCAGTATTTTTTGAAAAACAAAATTATCTATCCTTTTCCTTCATTACTATTTAACTGAGCAACCACATTCTCACATTTATTTTCCCTATTAAAACCTATTTTCATATTCATTAATCTTTGATTTGCATATTTCATACTTCTCTCACAAGTTGTTATTGCGGATGGTTTTAGTCAAACTTCTGAGTGGCATAGCAAGTTATGTCTATAGTGGGATATGTTTGCATATTCTGAAAAAAGTTTGACCCATACAGGTTTAGAAAAATTACATTTATTAAAAAAAAAAATAGCAGTGAACCCAGAGCCACTCTGATCTTTGGAGTCCCTCAGGAACCGATACTAGGTTCACCGATTTTTACCTTGTAAACGTTGCCTCTCTGTTTAAGAAATACAATATGACGCTGATATTCAGTCCAACCTGCAAGTTACATTAAATAGCAGGGATTTTTATTAAAACCAAGGCTTACTGCAATTTAAGAGACCGTTAGTAAGTTATTTCTACTAGTCTTTAAAAAAATGTTTAATGGCTTTATACAACATGCCCACACTACCTCTGTTAAAATCACCTTCAATTTTCTTTGGTTTTTGACGTCGGCAGAGTGTGAGACTCTCAATGTTTTTGTCAAAAGCTGTGTTTCCATTGACCATAAAATTGCGCAAATTGTAATTACAGAAATAATTTCACTTAATTGAAAACCTTGCGTTTTTGATATGTTTTGGTTCTTGGATGAGGGGATTTTTCAGCTGGATCAAAATGTTTGTGTTTTGCAAAACTGTAATGGAAATACGAGTCTTGTGATCACAACCGGATGTTACTACTGACGGAAAAGACGCAGAAGATGACAGGAAGTGGTAATAGGATGATGGCACGGCATGTTTTTTGATAATTTATCTCCTGAACAAACTTATTCATGTGTGATTTTAATTACGTTTCTGATTTAATGGAAATACAAAATTGTGTCTTTTAAACATTTGCGGAATATAAGCAAGGTTTTGTGATTATCTGTAATGGAAACACAGCTACTGTTTTGTATTTCATGGTTATTTTTTTAGCATGATGTTTTACTTACTTTTATTCTGTATTTCTTCTGTTTCTTTCGTTAAACTGAAGCATTGTACATGTTCGTAATGATGCTGAGGAAAACATAAAGACATACAAGGAGTCAACAGTCTTGGTTAAAAATTGCTTGGAAAATGTAGTCATTAACTTAATCTTTGAACATCAAAACCTTTTAATTTGAAGTAGAATATGATATATAGGTTCTTATTTGAATAGCTTTCCATCACATGATGTAAGTCACATTATGGGAAAATAATCCACTTAAAACAGTTATTTATAAGCATTTATGGGGCAAACCGATTTTACACCGCATTATAAAGCATTTACCCTTATTTACCCTGTGGCTGGAGCCACAGTGATGTGACTTCAGTTCTCTGATTTCTGTGCTGACACAGAAACTGGAACAATGTCTATGTGAGTTGGACAAAAAGAATGATTGGAGGAGGATAAGAGAGATTTGCCTTGTTGAATTTGGGACTGAAATGCGTTGTTTGTGTGTGTGTGCATGTTTGGGAGAAAAAAAAAACGAGTGAATGCCAAAGACAGAGAGACAGAGAGCCTGGGTGTGTTGAGATAAGCCGGGTTGCTGGAAGGTTGTTTTTTAGACCCTGTGCCTGTTTCTGCAACAGCCTTTGTATTTGCACGGAATAGTGTTGACTAGTTGTTGATTAGTAGTTTGAAAACGCCGACAGTCGTTTCTTAAATCTCAAACCCACAACGGCTCCGTTGACGATAAGCTGTCTGTTTGCTCCTAATTTTGTTCCTAGAAGTCGTTGGTTTTTCCACAGCTTAGTTTAGTTGTTTGACATATTTGCTGTTTACTTATTTTCTTATGCAGAGTAGATTCAAGAGGGTTGTTAACATTGTCCTGCTGCCAACAGTGAATGTTGTCGGTGTCCTGCTGCCTGCCTGTTGCTAATGAGAGGTCACCATGAATGCATAAACACATTGCGTGTTATAAGGCGAACTCTGAACTCTGCTATGACGATAGACGAGCGTGTTTGAGGCGTGTCTGAGCCACCTTTTTGTACATACACTTGCAGGTTAGACCTCAAGTTTATTGAGTTGTTAATGTAAATGTGTTCAAAGTTATTGTTAATGAATTCAAACTGGATTTCAACAAAAATAATTTAGAAAAACCTGCAAAATTTTAGAGGACTGAGCTGGGGGAGGGGAGTTTCTATCTCCAGCAGTCATTGGTCGAGAAGCAAGCAGGTTACCACGGCAACACATTGACACACACACACACACACACACACACACACACACACACACCCACACAGGATAAACTATCAAACACATCGTATATCATCAGTATCTTGTCAATATTCACTCCTTAAGGCTTTTTAGACACAACAGTCAAACTCTGGTCAGATGTACCTCAGATTCAAACCATCATATATTGTTGTTACTATGGTTACAGCGAACTACAGCAGGTGTGTACATTTTAGGGCAGCAGTACTTTTAATGGCCAAACCTCTTGCCATAACTTCTCCCTCCTGATGTATTGATCAAAATACCGACCTTGCCTGAATTCACACATGATTTAAATCACTGTGTCATAAACAAACAGCGTTTCTCCTTTACACCAGAGAGGCATTTAAAACGTACAAAAGACGAGATGCTAACCAGTTTTTTCATACATGCTAGGCTACATGACGATGCGGCATTGTCTCCATGGTTACCAATGGTTAGATGCATACCTTCTCATGCTATATTTCAAATCTTTCTAATCACACTTTTAAAGTATCTGAACGTTTATCTTGTTATCTTGTAAAAAGTGTAAAAACTGCAAATCCGCGATTACACCGATGGCTCACAGTCATTTTGATTATGATGTTATCCATCGCCGCCGCATCTTTCCTCATTAAAAGTCATAAAATAGAATGTCAAGTTTGGTTTCTATCCTTGTCTGTTTCAAAACAGCTGACTGCGCAGCAACCTATGACCATTTTTAGAGTGAAATCTACTAAATAAAAGTGGCATTAGACTATGGCTGTCTGTTTTTTAACAAGCTTTACCTGTTAAAAGCCATTGGTTGTTTTGACGTCCGTCATGGCGGAGTTCTGGAGAGCGTGACGACACGAGCACAGGGTCAATAGGCTGGCAATGTCTGTTAGATGGCTCTACTGATGCTAAGGTTACTGTGTTTGTAGCTCCAGCGTGTTGTTCCCAGGCGTCAATAAAACTGAGTTATAAAAGACAAATAGACAAATTAAAGCTGGTTAATTCTGCACAAACCAAAGATCTTCTTGTTTTAAACCAAGAGGAACATCAGCCGAGTCACCATGCTGCTCTCAATGACAACAATAATAATTTCTACGGGTGTCTTGTTTGTTCAGCTTTAGTCAAACTTTAATTTGCTTATCTAGAAAGTTTGGTTTGTTTGGGGAAGTGTGAATCAAACTGTGATGTGGACCAAAAAATTAACTCTGGCCCACCTAAAACCTAGGTCTCGGTTCAATTAAAGTGAACTCTGGCGCAGTTCAAATGCATATGTGAAACACCGAGCATAGGAAGTGGGAAGTGGACTGTAGCACAGGGCATTCTGGGTAAATACAACTGAAATAAACGTGTGACTCTAGCCCCAGTGAAAGAAATGGTTTATGGTCCACTGGCAAAGACAAAAGAGAAATCGTACAACCTCAAAATGTGATATTATTCCAATTTTGTTTACATTTGGTATAGAAGAAAGTTGCACTCATGTCTTCTAAGGAGCTTTTCATGTTGTTTCCTTCAGTTTTTCTTGATGTAGCGCCTCCACAGGAGAGGAGGTTTAACAGGTTTTCCAAAGGGTTTGGTTTGCTTGACGCAGTGCAGCTGAAAATTTAATAAATGTTGCAATTTTGGTCGCCAATCGAACCGAACCTGCTTGCACAAAAAAAAGAGAAAAGGTTGACATCTTTTTTTTGTTTAAATTATACCTTATGATCAAATCAACTTTGCTTTTGTTAACTTTTGTTGGTCCTTTCAATAACGCTCAGCGGTTTTCAATCTTTTGTGGAGGTAAAATTATAGCCTTCCTGGTGTGTGACGACCCACTGTTTCAAAAGCTAAAAGGCTTTTATTTATTATTCCTCCCAACTTTTTGCTTCCCGGTTGAAACTCTTGTGTTGTAAAGGTGACCCCTACTAAGTTAAACAAACACTGTCTGTCTCGCAGACTATTTAACATCACAATGCTCACACTGGCACTTTCTGCTCTCTGTGGAAAGCTCATACTTATGTATTTCCAGTCATTACACTGGACTGTTTTTTATTTTATTTTCAGTGTGCCATTGTGTCCCCCCTGCTGGTGCTTTTCATCCACAACCTCAGATCAAACTGAGCTGCTGCCAACAATTTGCCTCGTAGAGCCAATGAGGATAAAACCCACCAGCAAACAAAAGATAAAACACCCAAATGAATGCTGGAGACAGAGCAAAATTAACACAAAGAGGGGGTTTGTTGAACAGGCGCGGTGGAGAGGGGATGGCAGAGGAAGCCGGAGTTGGAATTTGTTGATTTATTATGAAGGAATTTAAATTTGTGCATCAACATGTTTAGAAAGAGAACTTCTTATGTCTATTGTTGAAAAAGTTCTTCCTCCTGCCACATAAAGGCCAGAGAAGCAGAGCGAATGTTAATAGTTGACCTGTCATGAACTTTTCCAAATATAATCGTGGATCTCTGCAGTCGTCAACGTCGGCTTGGTTGCTCCATCTCCCAGGCCTTCATCCAAAAGCAGTAGAAGCAACTTGTAGTGTAACGACAGGAAGTAAAATAGTATGAGATCAATAAAAGATTCATTTTTTTGTCCTTTTTAAAGGGGCAGTATCATGTAAAATCAACTTCTTTTTTTATAACTTTTCTTCATGTTTTAATGTCATTCCCTCATCAAAAACATCCCTGGAGTGTTGCTTTGGTTATTTCATGCATGTTTGAGAAATCCTTTAATCTCCATGGCAACCATTCAGATGTGCAAAACGCCTGGTTGGACCTAGCCCCGCCTTTGACACTAAATATTGCCAAGCAGTTTTGGTCTAGTTCCCAGTGCAGATATCTGAGTATGCTTGAAACAAGATAAAACTAACTTACAAGTGACTTTTCAGCAAGAAATATGAGCTTGTTTTAAGCAAACAATTTCTTAATATTGATGATTGGCACATTATTTCACTTCACTTTGGGCACCCCTATTAATCTTAATTATTTTTATCTCTAACTATTTGGATGTTTGCAATAGCTGTTTCAGTTTGATACAACCAATAGCTTATGGACACAGTAATATTTCAGTATTGAAATTAGGTTTATTGGACTAAAAGAAAATGTGCAGTAGGTACGCATTAAAACAAAATTTGACAGGTGCAAAAATATGGGCACCTCAACAGAAAAGTGCCATTAATATTTAGTAGATCCTCCTTTTGCAAAAATAACAGCCTCTAGTCGCTTCCTGTAGCTTTTAATGAGTTCCTGGATCCTGGTTGAAGGTCTTTTTGACCATCTTTGCAAAACCATTGCAGTTCAGTTAAGTTTGATGGTCGCCGAGCATTTACAGCCTGCTTCAAATCATCCCACAGATGTTCAATGATATTCAGGTCTGGGGGCTGGGATGGCCATTCCAGAACACTGTAATTGTTCCTCTGCATGAACGCCTGAGTAGATTTGGAGCGGTGTTTTGGATCATTGTCTTGCTGAAATATCCATGACCGGCGTAACTTCAACTTTGTAACTGATTCTTGAACATTATTCTCAAGAATCTGTTGATACTGAGTGGAATCCATGCAACCCTCAACTTTGACAAGATTCCCAGTGCCGGCGTTGACCACGCAGCCCCAAAGCATGATGGAACCTCCACCAGATTTTACAGTGGGTAGCAAGTGTTTTTCTTGGAACACTGTGTTTTTTTGCTGCCATGCATAACACCTTTTTTATGACCAAACAACTCAATCTTTGTTTCATCAGTCCACATGACCTTATTCCAAAAATGAAGCTGGCTTGTCCAAATGTGCTTTTGCAAACCTCAAGCGACTGTTTGTGGCGTGCTTGCAGAAAAGGCTTCTGTCGCATCACTCTCCCAAACAGCTTGTCCTTATGGAAAGTGCGCTGAATTGTTGAACAATGCACAGTGACACCATGTGCAGCAAGATGATGCTGCAGGTCTTTGGAGGTGGTCTGTGGGTTGTCCTTGACTGTTCTCACCATTCTTCTTCTCTGCCTCTCTATTTTTCTTGGCCTGCCACTTCTGGGTTTAATAAGAACTGTCCATGTGGTCTTCCATTTCCTTACTATGTTCCTCACAGTGGAAACTGACAGTTTAAAGCTCTGATACAACTTTTTGCATCCTTCTCCTAAATAACTATGTTGAACAATCAATCAATCAATCAAATTTTATTTGTATAGCACATTTCAGCAGCAAGGCATTTCAAAGTGCTTTACATCATTACAAACACAGAATCACAATGCAACATAGAATCCACAATCAAAACACGACATTAAGTCAAGTTCCATCAATAAATTTGTAATTGATTACATTTCAAATACAATTCTAAACAGGTGGGTTTTCAGTTGAGATTTAAAAGAAGTCAGTGTTTCAGCTGTTTTACAGTTTTCTGGAAGTTTGTTCCAAATTTGTGGTGCATAGATGCTGAAAGCTGCTTCTCCTCGTTTGGTTCTGGTTCTGGGGATGCAGAGCAGACCAGAACCAGAAGACCTGAGAGGTCTGGAAGGTTGATACAACAACAGCAGATCTTTAATGTATTGTGGTGCTAAGCCGTTCAGTGATTTATAAACTAACAACAGTATTTTAAAGTCTATTCTTTGAGCTACAGGGAGCCAGTGGAGGGACTTTAAAACTGGTGTTATGTGCTCCATCTTCCTGGTTTTAGTGAGAACCTGAGCATCACAATGCTCGCGTTCTCACAATCTTTGTTTTCAGATCATTGGAGAGTTGTTTTGAGGTGCCCGTGATGCCACTCTTCAGAGGAGATTCAAATAGGAGAACAACTTGCAACTGGTCACCTTAAATACCTTTTCTCATGATTGGATTCACTTGTCTATGAAATTCAAAGCTTAATGAGGCTACCAAACCAATTTTGTGTTTCAGTAAGTCATTGAAAAGTAGGAGTATTCAAATCAATAAAAATGATAAGGGTACCCAAATGTTTGCACCTGTCCAATTTTGTTTTAATGCATACTGCACATTTTCTGTTAGTACAATAAACCTCAATTCAATACTGAAATATCACTGCGTCCATCAGTTATTAGATATATCAAACTGAAATAGCTTTTGCAAACACCCAAATATTTAGAAATAAAAATAACTGAGATTAATAAGGGTGCCCAAACTTTTTCGTATGACTGTGTAACATTTTTCCTATGTTATAAGTTAAATTATCTGCCAATCAAACTGGTATTTTTTCATCAATATTAAGGAATTAAAACAAGCTCAGGTTTCTTGCTGAAAAGTCACCTGTAAGTTAGTTTTGTCTTATTTTATGTGTACTAAGATATTTGCACTAGAAACTAAACCAAAATTACTTGGCAAGATTTTATGTTTTTACAGTAAATATAGTAAAAATATGTAATTACTGTGTTAATGGAAGATATAACCGAAAATAAAGGCCACTGATTTCATTTTGTACCCTTATTCAAATGCACAACAATGTGCATATGTATTTCTCACATAAAAACTCAATAAATTACATTTATTGATCTCTATCAAAAATATTTGCATTTATTGAGAATGGTTTTTCTCTGTATGTTTCTGTTTTATGTGGGAATAGCAGGAAAGCTCTTCCTCCTCCTAGCGCTTAGACAGCAGTCATAACAAACTAATAGGCCTTTACTAACATGCGCCTCAGCGAGTGTGTAATTCGGTTAAATGGAAGACAAATCTACTTACGCTTGTGTAAATTAAACTGAACATTAATACCTTGAAATAAGATTATGTAATTATTAAAATGCTTAATATGATTTCAGCTTATTTGCTGGCTGAGCATTGAGTTAGCTGAATGTTTGCTGCTCTTAAACAACACATTGCCTTTTTTACATACACTAATCTGGTTCTTATGCTAAAAATGTCAGAAAATCAGCAACATATAAAACTGGGGAGGAAAGTTAAAAACTGAATCGTGTGTCGTATGAGGTGCCACTAGATGGCAACCTGAGAGAACATTTAGCAGCAGTTCTGCTTTTCAGAGGGAAGAAATGTGTTTTCTGTATCTTCTCATTTTTTATTAAGTAAGTTTAGTATAAACAATCTAGTTTTGTCTTTTGCTAAAACTGCATCTTTGTTTTAAGGGCAATCTGAGCACAAATGACGGAATATTATGCATTGCTTATTTATTGCAAAAAAAGATTTTTTTTTGTTTCCTTCTTTGAGTATAGCTAAGAAAATTATCTAAACAATTTGCTTTGGTTACATCCAACACGAGTAAAACACGAGGAAGTGACGGGAGTCGACGTAAGGATCTGGCAAGTAGTGGGTGAGAAAGAGCAGCTTAATAGGGATCATGATTAAAGAGACATAATGAACTAGAACAACAGAAAATAACTAGAAAAGAAATAAACATAACTAGAATCACTAAGGAAGAACAGAGATGGGAAACGAGGCAAAACTAGAAAAAACTAAGGAACACTAAAAAGGACAAAAATCCAAACAACCCCAGATCCTGACACTTTACCTCACAGAGCTCTCTACAGACCCAGCTCTGTTTATCTGTCAGGAATGTTAAAAATGAGGAGAATCTGCAACAAACATGCCAATGAAGGACCTGCTGCAATGAAGTTCTCCTTTTGCAGTTAAGCAACGAGAATCCTGTATGGGTTTGAAACAAACGTACTTAAATGAATAAAACTTGGAATTTTTAGGGGGCATGAAATGTTATTATTTTTTGTAGTGTATAGTGTGTAGCTCTTTTTGGGAACTGTGAGTCGGGCCTAACTGGGTTTGCTGACTGACAGAAGAGAATCAGGAGCGACCAGCTGTGTGATCTTATGAAGAAAAGCAGCAAGAAGAACCAAAAAGTTTCACATCATTCACAACCAAACAATTCATAAAAATAAAAACACTGGTCAGCTTTTCCCCCTCCATCTTTTGTCCATACATCATATCCCTTCTCACTTCCGCTCTCTTTCCCTCTCAGCTCAATCGCAACGCGCTGGCTCTCTTTTCCTAGCAAACCTTTCTCTCATCCATTATTGAGACTTGTTTTTTTTCCTGAGTCTCAGAATAAAGAAAGAGAACAGATCTTTTGAATGTTTAATGTCGCGACATAAAAAATGCACCATTAGTCATTTCTCTACAGCATGAACTGGTAAACTTTTAGAGGGACAGAATGCATGCCGGTCGGCTGACCAGAGGCGGCTGGTCAACACGTCAAAACTCTGCGACGCTCATATCTGGAAATCTTTTTCACTGAACTAGGAGGACGGTTCATGAGAAACGGCCTAAAAAGCAAAACTTTAATGCATTCAGCTGACGACAGGTGAATCAAAGCAAAAAAGAGGCAAGAACAGAGTTGGTTTTTTATTAGTGATAATTCTTTGTAGGTGAACAAAAGAATTCTGACGTTTTTCTCACAATTTTAAAGTTTTTTTTCAAGAACTTGAGCTTTAAACTCAGGATTTTAACCTTCCTGGCAATTCAAACTTTTTTCTCCAAATTCTGACTTTTTTCTCAGAATTCTGACTTTTCCCACAATTTGGACTTTTTCCTCAAAATTCTGACTTTTCCCACAATTTGGACTTTTTTCTCAAAATTCTGACTTTTCTCACAATTTGGACTTTTTCCTCAAAATTCTGACTTTTCCCACAATTTGGACTTTTTTTCTCATAATTCTGACTTTTCTCACAATTTGGACTTTTTTTCTCATAATTCTGACTTTTCTCACAATTTGGACTTTATTTCTCAAAATTCTGACTTTTCCCACAATTTGGACTTTTTTTCTCATAATTCTGACTTTTCTCACAATTTGGACTTTATTTCTCAAAATTCTGACTTTTCTCACAATTTGGACTTTATTTCTCAAAATTCTGACTTTTCCCACAATTTGGACTTTTTTTCTCAAAATTCTGACTTTTCTCACAATTTGGACTTTTTTCTTGTTTTAACATTAAACTTCTCAGAACTGTAATTCAGTTTCAAAATCAAATGAATTAACCAAACATTCTTAGGGGTATGCCAGTTATCTTGTTAGCATATGAAAATAATTTCTTCCTCGTTTCAGGATTTGTAAAGCTGCACTTTATCCACACTGAAAGCCTGTCCCAAATTCATTTGGTAGATTTGAGTTTTAAGGCTAGATTTACACAAACAATTCTGGTTCTGAGGAAAAACTCTTCCTTACAGTGGCTCTAATCCTCTTTTATAATAAATACCGGGTTTTTCAAAACCCGGATGTATAAAAAACAGAAAAAAACAATCTAATTAAATTCCAAAACATTCAGGGAAGAATCAATAATAAAGTTGAACCCAAAGCTTAGCATCTTAAAATATGGTTCAGCACGTCTAACTCCAGCCGTCTCCCACCTGATCCATGATGCGCCGCAGCTTTTCAAAAAGCAGCAACAGTGAAGCTCATCTCTCTGAAAGAAACAGAGACACATTCACAGCTCAGTTCTGATCTATGTGCTGTATCTCTGTGACCTGCTGGTATTATTTGCATCCATCTACCAGACGTTAAGTGTTTTAGGAGAGAAGAGAGGCTATAACTGGAGAATGACTGAATACCATCAGTAGAAAACTGCCTGCATTTGCATGATGTGTGCAATAATGTCTGCTGGTCTTGTTTACATGTTTCCACTCAATCTTAGTGGATTTATCTAGACTCGTAAAGATGGTAAATTGTTTTTATGACAAAAAGAAAGTAAAAAGAATGTATATTTAGGGTCACTGCATGGAAAATATTATTCTTTATAAGAATATAGCATGTAGTCATCCAGATTTTACAGGTTTATCTCTTTTTATCTGGTTTATATGTTAGATAAAATAAAATCTAGCCTGTATCATTGGGGTCCTAATGGGGTCATATATTCCTATAAGCTTTAGCTTACAGTCTATCGATGCTTCTTGATGTTTTAAATAGCTGAGAAATAATGGAAAAAAAAAAGACACAATCAAAAGTCAAAAATTTGCTAGAAAATATTCGGAACTTTTGAGATTAATCTCAGGAATTTTCTAGAATTTTCTTTTAGGTGTTTCGAAAGTTAAAAACGAATTAAGGTTTTCTCAGAAATTTGAGTTTTTTCTAAACATTTTCTGAGATGAATCTCAAAACTTCTGAATATTTTTGGTGGATATTTACTCCTTTTTCTCTATCTACAATAACCATAATACATCATCTTAAAAATAAAAAAAACATAACATTTATTGGTTCCACTGGCAGATTATTTCAAAATGTCTTGTTATAATTTAAATAATACTTTTTAATCAGCATTAAGGAATTAAAACAAGCTTGTATATCTTACTGAAATGTTCCTTGTTAGTTAGTTTTGTCTTATTTTAAGGTATTTGCACCGGATCAAAAATACTAGATAAGATTTTCTGTTTTTGCAGTGAAGTCTTTACAGGTTAAATTAGTTCAATTTGTGTATTTTTAATGAATTTATATCTTCATAATTTATCAGTAAGTAAAATACACTGATTCAAGTGTTAGATACGTGGGAACAAAAGGATCTGTTTAATATAACGGTAAGTAAGACGGGACTAAACGGCACCATTTGGGTGCAAATTGAAGCATAAATTGGTGAAAGTATGAATTGAACTGGAATTGTTTTCCTGCCTAACCTGTGTTAGTGGTGACTGGCAGACCTGAATCAGGGCAGAGGTGAGATAAATACATTGACACAGTGCTCCAGTTTCAGGAATGAAACTCACTGCAGATTCTTTCTGTTTTTGCCTGAGGGTTTGGCTGGATCAGAACCAGAATCTATTGAGGGACCTGACCTGAACTGCATCACTGTGAACCTTTTTTTCTTACCAGAAACAAAAAACGGCAACATACCTGAAGGACATGAGGAATACATTGTGGTTTACACTCAAAAACACCAAATCTTACCAAGTGTCTTTGGTCTCGTTACGAATGTAAGTAATTTAGTGCAGAAAAGGAAAACCAACTTGCAAGAAACTTAAACAAGCTCGTTTTAAGTAAATAATTCCTTGATATTGATTAAAAAAATGCTAGTTTAACGGGCAGATTATTTTACTTGTAACAGTTTTTCCATGTTGTAAGTACAATAATCCGCCAGTAGAACCAGCAGATTAGGGATATTAAGCTGATATCATTATCCGATATTCGATATCCATTAATAACTGACATTTACATATATTATATATTTTTCATTATTTTCTTTTTTAATCGATACAGAAATGTTAAAAAATGGCAAATATCGGCCGATACCGATGTTGGTGATAAAATATATCCCTAATATTAAGGAATTATTGACTTAGAAAAAAGCTCCCATAACTTGCTGAAATAGGTTTGTCTTAATTCAAGTATTTGCACAAGACTTTTTAAAATTTAGGAGTGTCAAATGTCAAATTTGTTTTTGATTTGTCAACCTCAGAAATTTCTGAGTTTTTCTAGAAAATTTCTGAGATTAATCTAAACATTTCTGACGTTTTTGGCGGATATTTACTCCTTTTTCTCCATCTACAATGACCACAACACACCATCTTAAAAATAAATAAGCTTAAGACTTATTTGTTCCACTGGCAGATTATTTCACTTATAACATGGGACCAAACATTGTTGGTAAGATGTTGTGTTTTTGAAGTGATTGAGTTAACCAACGATCAGTCGACACACCAAAGAGATAAAGTTCAGCTGAGCCTACAGGTTAATTTAGAAGATTCACCAAAGTTACCAAGACATTTTCTGTAAAACATAAATACCATGCTGTGATATTTTACAGTGTGTGTAAGGCAGGTGACTCGCGTCTGTACACACACAATATGCAGACTGTATAGCCCGTGGCAATGGACAGAAATAGAACCAACAGCCTGGCAATGAGGTGTCAAGAGACGAGGGAGGGGAGGAAGTTCAAATGAAGAGGAGGAGGAGAGCAGGCACGGCCGATGAAGGAGGGAACGAACCGGAGAAATTCCTTCATAACAACAGGACAGAAACCACAGAGCATCCATAGTCATATCTGACAAAGGTGAACATCCTCTGTCTTCATTTTATTGCAATTTCACTCCTCCTCTGGTGGCTGTGAAGTTCTAATAAGGAATTGATTTTCCACGGCACGAGAGAGCAACAGAAAGCGTGACCCCGTGACCCCATCGTTCATGGAAGCCGTGGCAGGAGACGGTCCTCATCTCCGGGAATCGATGCGGCCGGCTTCGCTGCCGATTTCACAGGCGCAGAATGTGTCATCATCCCGTCATCCGGCATACATCTCTGTCAGGAGTGACGAGACCTTCCGCACCTGCCCCCCCGTTGAATGAAAGGCAGAGTGAGGCTTGTCCTCCGACTCGGTGAAATGGTGCAGAAAACGGAAAAAGAGAGACACACCCCTCTCACCCTGATTCTGAGGAGCTGACCCCCGGTGAAACTTCATCCACAAGCCCTCATTTGTCTGTCAGAGAATGCGTATGGAGGTAAAGGAGGGGGAGGTATCGCCTCCCCTCCCTTCTCAGATGCATAATTCAGTGTTTCTCTCACAACAGCCTGAGCTTTGGAGGGCTCGGTTCCCCCAGCCATGCGTCCAGCAGTCTGCTAATATGAAAGGAGCTCAGAACCCACTCTGTTGTTCCTTCAGGCTTTCTGGCTCTACACACTCTCAGTCATACCCCCATGATTTATTCATACTTGTTCATCCATGGCAAGAGACTCAGACCCCATCGGACGACTTGGGAAACATTTTTGTCCTTGGCAGAGGAAGTGTGTCAGCATCGCTGTGGGTTGTCAGAGTGACACTGGAGTAGCTTTAACCTCCCGCTGCTGCTGGACACGAGTACTACAGCTGTGTCTCGCCCTCGATTGCATCCTGGAGGACAGAAGAACGTGGTGCAATGTTCCTTTAATTTTCTTTAAACCCTAAAATGTCCCGTTACAGCTTCAAACCTCTGAGCTCCATTGTCATTATTGTGTTCCTTTGTTTCTTATTTTGATTACATTAGCCTTGTTTCTATTTCACTGCAAAAACACAAAATTGTAAGTAATTTTGGTCTAGGTTTTAGTACAAATTTTTTTGTACGCTTGAAACGAGACAAAACTAACTTACAGGTGAAATTTCAGCAGGAAGTAGGAGCTTGTTTTAAGTCAATGATTCCTTAATTTTGACGACACGCGCACTACAACTGTGTCTCGCCCTCGATTGCATCCTGGAGGACAAAAGAACGTGGTGCAATATTCCTTTAATTTTTTGTTTTAACCCTAAATTGACCCTAAAATGTTACAGCTTCAAACTTCTGTGTCTTAATTTGGGGTTTTATGTGAGAGACAAAACTCTTGTGAGTTGTTTGGAGTCGTTTCATTTTAGCTCTATTATTATTACTCTGTTCCTTTGTTTCTTATTTTGATTACGATATTGTTTCCAGTTCACTGCAAAAACACTTAGTTTTGGTCTATATCTTACTATGCTTGAAACAAGACAAAACTAACTTACAAGTGAAATTTCAGCAAGAAACAGGAGCTAATTTAAAGTAAATAATTCTTTCATATTGATGAAAAAGTACCAGTTTGATTGGCAGATTAATTAACTTATTGGTAAAATGTCTTGATATACGTAAAATAATCTGTTAATGGAACTAGTATATTTAATCAAAATTAAGGAATTATTTACATAAAACAAGCTCCTATTTCTTGCTGAAATTTCACTTGTACATTATTTTTTTATCTTATTTCAAGTAAACTAAGATGTTTGCACTAGAAAGTTCACAGATACTTGGTAAGATTTAGTATTTTTGCAGTGTTTACTTCAGTTCAGTCCTTTCTCAGTGATTCCAGTTTAATATGCAGCATACTCCAATTTATTAAGTTGACTTAAGTTATGCTCACTAAAACGGCACAAGTTAATGTTACTCAGTTAATGTAACAAGAACAAAAGAAAATTCAGGAGCTATTTTGCTTTTTTTTTAAGTAAGAAGAACTAATCAGTTTTTGCAGTGTAGGGGTTATTTTGAGTAACCTTTAACCTCCCATTATGAGGTTGTTTCCCCTGTGTACATGAGGCATTATTCACCGATAATTAAGAGAACGCCGTTTTGAAACCAAATCCTTTCCAGTTAAAAGATTAAACCGTTTTTATGTTGTGCCTCGGAGTCGACCAGTGCTCCCAGTTCTCCAACATGTCCCCCAGTTCTCTGCTGTGACGTCAAAAGTAATGACACGCTCAGTATATAGCCCAGTGAAGGGCCTGGCAATGGCCGGGCGGCAGCTGGGCCGAATGAGCTTGGTCTGGCCCGGTGACAGCGTCACTCCAAGTTCAGAACCATAATCCCTAAATGATGATGAGTTCTGTTCCCAGTTTCTGATTGAAATTGAAGTTTAATTGCATGGAAATCATCCATATACAGTCCGAGCACATGCACTGTAAAACATTTGAGCCACATTTAGTTGTGTCTACTATCTTTTTACTAGTTTTTTTTTCTTGCATATTGTGAAATAATTATTTAGTTTAAATTGCAGCATTAAGTTAAAACTCACAATTCATGATCAATGAAGTTAAAAAACAATGTTTAGACAACTTGTCTCTTGTTGTTAAATCAACTTCATGAACTTTAATTTCTGATTTAAAACCAAAACTATTTCCTTTTTGACTTGAATTGAATTTTCAAGTTAAATGTTTTAAATGTCTTCAAATGTTTTACAGTGTAGAAATGGTGTAGCATCCTTGCTTTTTTTGTCTTTGTTGTTATAATTCAAGTTTAAATACTAGATATTGGAGTGATTAATAAATCATTAATTTCAGCTCTCACTGAGTTTTCGTCTCATTTTTTAAGTATCCATTTAAATGTTGAGTTGGAATGAACTAATTGTGCTTTTATATACAATATGTAATATGTATGACATAATATGTAAAATCACTCTGGAGAAGTCAAGAAGATTGATTTTTATATGAGTAATTAGATTATATAATGCCAGTGAAAATCTCATCCTGATCTATGCTGCCTCTATCAACTGGAGAAAATAAAAGTTTGATAAAATAACTTAAACCGAGAGCAGGAGACGGAAACGAGCCTGTTGGCCTTAAAGTGAGACAGATGACACAGATAATAAGGTGACCTTTATCTTTGTGGACTCTGAATTCAAGGAGGAACACCTTTGGCCTCGATTATATGGGTCAGTAGAGTAGGAGCAACCCTGACCCACACTGCAGGGGATCAACAAGTCAAACGGACACACATACACTGCAAAAACACAAAGTATATTTGGTCTAGTTTCTAGTTCAAATATCCTGAGCTTTAAATAAGACAACACTAACTGATAAGTAGCTTTTTGGTGAGACATAAGAGCTTTTTTTAAACCAATAATTTGTTAATGTTGGTTAAAAAGTATCAGTTCCACTGGCAGATTATTTCAATTATAATAAGACATTTTTCCCATGTTAAGTTAAATAATCTGGCAGTGGAACTTTTTAAAATCAATATTAAGAAATTAATTACTTAAAACAAGTTCCTTTATCTCGCTGAAAAGTTACTTGTAAGTTAGGTTTGTCTCATTTCAAGAGTAGTAAAATATTTGCACTAGAAACTAAGTTAAAAGCACCTATTAAGATTTTGTGTTTTTGCAGTGTGTCAATTACAATGTCCCCATCCGGGGAACTTGTACTTTTTCATAAATATTAAGCAATTATTGACTTTAAAAAAGCTGCTATATCTTCCTAAAAGTTACTTGAAAGTCAGTTTTGTCTTACTTCAAGTGTGCTAAGATATTTGCAGTAGATACTAGACAATAAACACCTGGTAAGACTTTGTGTTTTTGCAGTGTATCGGTTATCTCACCTCCTAAATGCCAACGTTTCCATCAGCCGAGCTTGTACTTTTTCATCAATATTAACTTAAAACATGCTCCTACATCTCGCCAAAAGTTACTTGTAAGTTAATACAAATGCACCACAATATTTGCACTATAAACCAGACCAAAAATACTCTAAGATTTTGTGTTTTTGCAGTGTTGACGGCTATAAGGTGCTTGAAAAGTAAAACGGAGAGAACTGTAATCACTGTACATTTTTAACTGATTCAAAAAGATTTAAAAATGGATCCAGCAACAGTGGCAAATAAACCAAACATTTGTTTCATCGCTGTGCAAAAACTGATGCTTTTCATGTTGAGCCATAACAGCTGCGGACACTAGAAACACCGACAAAGAGACGAAAACCTCCTCAAAGGGGATCGTAATGGCTTGATTCAGTAATGAACCGCAGGGCGTGAATGCACATTACAGTGAGTCGATGCAGACACACCTTAACACTGAGTCCCTCACTGTAGGTTCTTCAGCACTGATCCAATTACAGGTCAGAGGTCACAAGACGGTCCCATCCCTCCACAATGTAGTCGACGACCTGCCCCCACCCGTTTCTCCCCATCCTCCCAGTATATCGCTCATTCATTTATCCTCCTCTCTTCACACCCTTCTGCTCAGCTGTCATCTCTCACTTCATCTCCTCTAAATGGCTATTGACTGCGCGCACAGAGCTCTCATTCTTTGTCTCTCCCCATCGCAAATGTGTCTGACAATCACAAGCTTATCATCTTTGCATATTTACCACCCCTCAGATCCAGTCCTAGAACAGCCAAATCCACTTCTGTAATTTGGCAGGAGGTTTTTTTTTGAACAAACAAACTGTTTTCAATGTTTCCCCTTCAAGTCGACGCGTGTAATTTCCCTTTCTCCACTGCTTTGATTTGATCTAGCGTGTAAAATCCCAGTAAATACTTAATTTAGGTTGTAGCATGTCGGCATTCAAAAAAGTTAAAGGGTCATACACTGCAAAAACAAAGTCTTACAGAGTATTTTTGGTCTGGTGTATAGTGCAAATATATTAATACACTTGAAATAAGACGTGTATTTCACAGAGCATGTGGATAATATATTAAACATAGTGTCCAGTATTAAACCAGAAGTTTACTTATCCTCACTGCAAAAACACAAATTATTACCAATTAGGTCAGGATAAGAAATATTGCTGGACAATAAATTGTCCCAGAAGTTATTGCGATAAACGATAAACATTTTAAAGTAACATAGCAGTAATGCCATAATAATGCCTTAACACATTCTCAAAGATCAATAAACTTCAAAACTTAACTGAAAATATTCAAAAAATAAACAAACAAAACAACAGAAGCAAAGAA
This sequence comes from Xiphophorus maculatus, assembly GCF_002775205.1. Classification (NCBI taxonomy): domain Eukaryota; kingdom Metazoa; phylum Chordata; class Actinopteri; order Cyprinodontiformes; family Poeciliidae; genus Xiphophorus; species Xiphophorus maculatus. The sequence goes on along the minus strand of NC_036444.1, from coordinate 5,796,177 downwards.
TAAAGTTAATTATGATGTCTATAAACAACATTTTTGAGACCAGAGCAGCAAACTGAAGACTTTTGTCATCAGTTTTCAGTAGAAAGAGAAAAACAATAAATTATTTACATGGAAATTATTGAGTTCATTTTAATTTATCATGCGATTCATTGATTTATTGCTTGTTGTGACAGGCTTATTAAGTCTAGTTTTTTAGTGCAAATATCTTAGTTCACTTGAAATAAGACAAAACTAACAAATAACTTTTCAGCAAAATATAGGAGATTATTTTAAGTCTTAATATTGATTGAAAACTGTTGGTTTGATTGGAAGACTATTTCACTTATAACATCGGAAAAATTTATGCATCGAGTTCCATAAATGTAAAAAAATTGGCTCCTATATCTTGCTAAAAAGTTACTTGCAAGTTATTTTTGTCTGATTTCAACTGAACTAAGACATTTCGACCAAAAATACTTGGTAGGATTTTGTGTTTTTGCAGCATGAATACTTTTCTGAGGCGCTGTAATTCCTTGTTTTAAGAATAAAAACTAAAAGCCACTGACTCAAAGAGAGTTATGAGCAGCATAAAATGGATACAATGGCGTACAGCGATGCGTCCCCCACTCACACAGACAAGGCCATGCCTCATTAATCTATCACTCCAAACACGCTCCTCCTTATGCCGTCCCTTTACTTAATGCCCGTCCTGCACCAGCGCCTCAGATTTACACCCCTTCTCCCGTCACGCCGGCGTCGGCTGATATACTGTAAGCAGTAAAAGAAAAAAGGTGCAGGGACTGAGCTCTGCTTCTCTGCTGATGAGTTTTTATTCTGCCGACTCAAAGACTCATCGCCTCTCTCAGAAAAAAGGTGATTATCACTAATGAAGGGCAGATTTTTTATGGCTTATCTGCATTTTGTGCTCATGATGGCACAAAGAGACAGGCGTCCTCATGTTCACTGGCGTAAACATTAGGCGGATGCTGGATCAAGGTCACCTCCGCAGATTAGGATAGCCTGGAAATGAGTTCAATTAGCAAGTTGCTAATGACTTCCAGCTAATGACAAACAGCTTTGAGCTGAAAAAATCTGGTTTTTCTACTCTGTTTGATATTTTACCTACAGGTAGATGAAAAATATCTTTAATTTTAGTTTATTCCAAACAAATGAATGTTTTGTTTCAGTGGGTTAAAACCCTCAATGAGAAAAGAAGAGGAAATATTTTGATCAGATCTGATTTCAGTAATTAAACTTGAGTAATGAGCTCGCGCATAATTACAATGTTCCCAAGGCATTGCACTTTTATCTGAGAGAGAAGACCGAGGCAGAGAAATTTGCTCTTTTTGCTAGGAGGAGAATAAACGCACACTGTAAAACATTTGAAGGTGGTTTAACTTGAAAATGAAAGTCCACCTGCTGCCCTGAAAATGCAATTTAAGTCAACAAGAAAATTGTTTTGGTTTTAACTCAGAAATTAAAGTTCATGAAGTTGATTTAAAAACAAGAGACAAGTTGTCTAAACATTGTTTTTTAACTTCATTAATCTTGAATTGTGAGTTTTAGCTAAAAATCTGCCCTCACCCAGTTAAAGAGCCACATTTCTCTTTTATTTTACTCACAATATCAAGTTAAAATAACAACTTATTTTACTTTAGAATAATGTAAATTCTTGTTTCAAACTGCAGGAACAAAATTTCTGATCTGATAATGAATTTTATTAAACATCCCAATGAATTCAGCTCAGAAACATTTAGTGTGAACAGGACATTATCCTCAAGCTTTGCTAACTGAGAATTGCATTAAAATGAACATTTGCCTTAATAAAACACAAGAGTCAGATCAATGTAACGCACTTCCATCTCAGGAGACAAAACCATGCCGCTAAACATTCTGGGAAATAGTTCCCACTCCTGTCTTTCTCTTCTTTCAGTTTTTTAAGTGCTAACCTAAAAACTCTAGTTTATTCAACTCTTGGAGGTTTGACTAAATTAATAAAAAGTTAACACAACTTACTGCTGTAAGTTTATCTTTCACAAACTCACATTTAGGTTCAAAATCTAAAACTGGATAAATTTATTTGACTTAAAGAGTATAGGATAGTAGACACAACTAAATGCAGCTCAAATGTTTTACAGTGTACTCTACAACAGCAGGTTGAAGGGAAACTTTAAAACTGATGAACGCACATTTAAAATACCAGTTGACTGATGAAAATCTATGAAATAACAGATTATTCTTTACGTTACTGTGAAATAGCAAAAGAAAAAAGTGAAACCAGGATCTGAAACCAGTCCCGTTTAATTCGCTTTTGGTACCGGAGCTAGCGCAACAGAAAAGAAAAAATTGATCCAAAATCAGAGTTTCAGTGCTCATGCAAGCTAAAATATCTATTCAGCTTTGACCTGCTGTCTCTTAGTTTGACTGATGGATGAACCTTGGAATAAAACAGATGTTTGAATGAACTTTAAGGTCACTGGTTTGTTTCAGTAACTCATATTTGACAATGTGTTCCTGGAGTAATGTGCAGTGTTTGGTGAGTGTTGTTGCACTCTGTTCAGAGTTGTGGCAGACCAAACTTTTCCTAATTTGCATCATTCCAGCCACAAATTGAAACATGCAACAAGAAAAACCAGCTACGTCTGAGAGATTCACACAAACGGACTGATTTGGGGTGAGTTGCCACATCTGGGTGTGGCGTTTTGCAGCTATAATTCCTCTACAACCCCAAAGAGCTATCACAGCAACTTACTGAGCAACGGCTCTGCTGCTCCACGAACGGCGGGTTGGAAAGAGTCCTCATCTCTTCGGAAACAAAACCTTGATCTGGGATATGGGAGAGCTGGGAGGAAAAGGAGAGTGTTTGCTGGTTTAAAATGAGATTTTCTCATATTTATTTATATATTTTGCTGAGCTCATAGCTCAAGGCTGTCTGCTTGCTTTTTGTTATGTGCATACTGTGGCCTTAGTGCCCCCACCCCTTTTCTCTGTGTTTCTGAGCATTGGCAAGCGCTAATATGTGTGCTTACACACATTCACACCTCTTCTAAAACTGCAAGGCTGCTTTTTAAAGGTTGTATACATTAGCAGGTTAGTGAGAGTTTGTTTAAATCTCAAAAGCAGTTGCTACTCTACTACTGTACGTGTTTAGGCATCCTGGTAGTAAGAAGTAGAAGTCTGAGCTGGTGTCTGTGGATAAAAATCTTTTGGGATGGACCTGTTTTATTATGTGCATGCCAGACATGCTGCTCACACAAGAAAAGAAAGCGAGCTTTCCTTGGCTGCTGATGAACACAATGCCTGAAAGCAGCTCAGATTATGCAGCAGAGTGAGAACAGGAGCTGTTTTGTTTTTGCTGGTTGGGAAGAACACATTGACATTTCCTCTAACCACACTAAAATCAATATTGTTTCTATTCGGAAAATAAGGAATTCTAAACACGGTGGACTTTTTGTTTGTGTTCATGTACAATTTATGATGTGAGTGGATGTCTTTATCATTTGTTATATTGATTTTCAGCAGTAGTCGCTGTTTTTCAAATGCTACCTGGAAAGCTAATGTCAGCAGGTCTGTAATTGATGTCTTTTTACGCCAAATAAGTTTTTTCTGTGTCAGCATTGTTCTTCATGAACTCAAATCAGATTTTAAAGAAGACCTATTATGCAAAATTCACATTTTGCACATTTTTGTATTTTTATTTGGGCATCTACTACTTCCAAAAACAGCCCAAGCACTTAAAAAACACCCTCCCTACAGTTTTAAGCAATAAATTAGTGTTTTTTATGGTGTCTGGAAAAGGAGCCATTTCAAAGATCTCTCTAATGCAGGGGTGGGCAACTCCAGGCCTCGAGGGCCGGTCTCCTGCAACTTTTAGATGTATCTCTACTTCAACACACCTGAGTCAAATAATGAGGTCATTAGCAGGACTCTGGAGAACTTGACTGCACTTAGGAGGTGATTCAGCTGTTGGATTCAAGCGTGTTGGACCAGGGAGACATCTAAGAGTTGCAGGACTCTGGCCCTGGAGGACCAGGATTGCCCACCCCTGCTCTAATGTAACGTCACAAATCAGCAAGCACTGCCCGTTACCAAGCAACCCTAGCTGAGCTTCAGTACCGCTGAATATGGCGCTGTACAATGGCTGCTGGAAAAGACTAAATGTACACGGCTGTGGAAAATATTAAGAAGCCTCTTAAAATGATCAGTTTCTCTGATTTTACTTTTTATATGTTTGAGTAAAATGAACATTGTTCTTTTATTCTACGAACAACTGACAACATGTCTCCAAAATTACAAGCAAAAATTTAGTATTTAGTTGCAGAAAATGAGAAACGGACAAAATAATGTTTTTTCTGCTTGGTTATTTTATTTTTGTTGCTCTTCATTTTCTTATGTGGTTATTTTGCACTAATTTGTTGGTCGCTAATGTTTGTTCTGTGTGCACTAACTGGCAAAGAAAAGAAAAGGAAAAGACAAGTGTTTTGTTGACTTACCATCCAGAAAAAAAATACGACTTTCTTGTTGGTTGTGCAGCAGGCTCTACTTCTGCTTTTCAAACATGTACGTAATTGCACATCTGTTTGCAGCCATTTTCACATGTAAACATGAGTTGGGGAGGCGTGGCCAGCAGTTTATTTGGATTTAAAGTGACAAGATGCCTTGAAACATTTCATTCTGAAAGGAGGTCAACTTAGGCAGAACTGAGCAGACTAAAATCGGCTTATCTAAGAATTATTTTGTGCACAAAAAAGTAATAAATGTTTGTATTGCTCATAGACCTTTTCTAACCGTTCAAGGGAGCATAATAAGTCACCTTTAACAAAGTCAGCAGCCTGGTTGCATTAGATTTACTCGTTTCTACTTCACTTTGTCCCACATAACTTCTCCCTCCTGTTGTTAATTGTTTGCATGCTGGATGTTAGGATGGAAAATTGCTGTCTGTGGTGTCACACCACTCTGCACTCACTCCGTCTGTCTCAGTCACAATGTGGCCATGTGTCTGTCATCCTCCACGTCTCAGATTCCTCGGCTTCTTCTTTCACAGCTCCGTTACCATGACTGCAGAACAGGAGGGGGGAACCTGCGATGACTGAGCGTGGAGCTCAAAACGATGGGTTTCCAGAACAGATTCTGCGCTCAGAAAATGTAAAAGAGCTGTGAGTTCGACTCTGCTTCTGTATTAAAAAATGCATCACAGTTAAATGGGGCCAAATCAAAGATGCTTGATCAAACAAAGATTTTGTATTTGAAAAAGTTGATTTATTTCCCATGAAATGGACTTCATGCTTGGAGTATTTTATCAAAAACCCTTGTAGTATTTCAGCATGTGACTTTATTTTTGTAGAGCTGAGCCAAAAACCGATCAATTGCATCGTGCAGCTGTTCTTCCTACAGGTTGAGCTGCTCTGATTCCCTCTTTTTGAAAGAGTCCAATGCCTAAATTAACAAAATGTTATAAAAACCAACAGAATGAAACCAAAATGACAAAAAACACAATAAAAATAACTTAAATAACTTTGTATCGAGGCTTGGGTGGGTATTTTTGTGTTTTTATGGTGTAAAGAACTTTAAACTGCCTTGTGGCTGAAATGTGCTATAAAAATAAACTTTGATCTGATTTGTGTAAGTTATTTTATTTTATTGCTGCTGGGACACCAAGAAGCATTTTCCTGATGGCCCATTAGAAGAGATTTAGGGTAAAGGTGCTGTTTTTGTCTTATCCCTCCTTCACTACTTTAAGGGGACAAGCTTTTCATGGAGTTAATTGGAGTGTGCAAGCCACCACAGCTGAAGTGCTCCCGCGGGGCGTCCTTCTCTTCTCTCCCCCTCCAGTAGCCTTGCTTTTATTATCTTTTGCCACGTTAAGTAAACAACCTGTTGGTGTAAATTAGGGCCCAGTGAGTGATGAAGCGACACATTCAACTCTTCCACTGTCTCCTACTCCGTTTCTTACTCCATCCCTTTCAGGCCTTTTCTCTTCTGACTTGTTTGGCGTGCCGGCCTTCCAGCTGTGGTGATATCCGTGGTGTGTGCACGCATGTTTGCAGGGGGCAAAAATGAAGATTGACGCAGACAAAAAGCCCTGGCGTAACCTTGAGGTGGAAATTAATAATGATAAAAATAATTACTGACCCTCTCCGCTTACACACCCTTCCCTGACCTAGTTTATATAATGGAGAGCGATAGCCCCCAGTAGGACATTGTGTGAGTGTTGAGAGGAATGACCATAGTGTAACGGAAATGGATGTAGGACATAAACTAGAACCTCCATAAAGGAAAAAGAAAAGCCAGAGGTCATTGGGTACAGAAGTGTTTTTCTCTTTTAAATTTGTTTTGTATATGCAACTTTTTTTTTCCATACAAGTATAAGTGTTAATTTTCTGTGTGAGAAATAGAAACCAAAACCAAAGACAGAAGGTATTTCACTTGATTTTAAAAGCTTATGCCAAATGTTGATTGAAGAAATATTTTGCTGTTTGAGTGACAAGTGAGGATTTGTTTCGCAAACACACGGACATCAGCACTTCATATAATATTGTTAAAAGTCTCGATAAAGGTGTCGCTTTAAAGGTGGCCTGTTATGCTTAGTTAGGTCTAAGGGCTACACAAAACATTTTAATTACATTTTTGGACAAAAATCATTCTTAGATAATGAGATTTTAATTTTAAGCTCCTTTCAGAATGAGCTGTTTAAGGGCCCCTTGTCACTTTCAATCCAAAGAAGCTGCTGCTGGCCACGCCCCCAACTCAACGTTTACACTCACAGGTGAAAATGGCTGCCAAGTGATGCGCAATAACACAACTGTATATCTTTGAAAAGCATTAGCAGAGCTTCACGCACAACCAACAAGATGTAGCATGTGGCTTCTGGATGATAGGTCAACAACAAAACACTTGTCTTTTCCAGCAGCCATTGTACAGAGGATTCAGTGGTAAAACCAGCTGACCAAACGTGCTGGAGCTCCGTTTGGGTTGCTAAGTAACGAGCTGGGCTTTGCTGGGTTGCTATAGCTGCCAGTGCCTGCTGATTTGTGAAGATATGTTCTGAAAGGTTTTTGAAACAACACATTTTCCAGATACCAAAAGCCATTAACCTACTGCAAAAAGCGGTTGGGTGATTTTTTTTAAGCGCTTGTTCTGTTTTTAGAAGCAGTAGAAACCCAATTAGAAATATGAAAATGTGCAAAATGAAAATTTTGCATCATAGGTCCAATTAAATTAAATATTTCCCGTGCTGGGGATGAGGAGAGGGAGTTAAGTTGTGGTGCGGTCAGGACAAGAAAAAGCACTGATGCCAACTTAACTTTGTTGCTATTGTCAGTGACCTTTCAGATCCCTCTGGTGGCATTTTTTCAGAAACACTCTTCTGTTATTGGAGACTTTTATGGCGACACTACATTCACAAGTCCAACTCCTGATTCACCACCAGGGGGCGTATCTGTGACACCAACCAAGCCGTGCTGCTGTTGGCAATAGGAAAATTTGACTGCAGTTGCTGCCTTTCTACCCAAAGAGGGCAGCATTGAGGCAGTTTTAGGTAAAATAGTGTAAAATGAAACAAATTTACATGAATATGACAATTTGCACAGAAGCATAGAGACCAATTTAGACAATATACCAGCAAAAACAAAGTTAAAACTGATTTGGGGTTTAGTTACATTAAATGAAGAACATTCACTCTGATAAAAGTCTCAAATTTAACTTTAAAACACCTTACATTTCTTTCACCTTGAGCCTAAAGCAGAAACTACATGAAGAAATCCCTTGGATGCTAGCGAGACACAAAATAACTTATGTTCTCTGACAAATCTCTCTTGTGATTTAATCCATTTAGTTTAATTAAAAGTCCTTAATTAAGTGGCGCTGTAGCCTCGCTGGACCGTGTGAGAGCGGAAAAGATGCGATAACCTCAGATCTCTGTCTTCAGTCTGTGCAGACAGGACCACCAGTCTGGCCTTGTAAAGCAGCAGGGGAGGCCATAAAGAGCCTCTGCAAAGCTGGTGCCATCAGTTCACTGTTTCTTGATTGCTTTTCCATTGACGCTCTCATTACAAGCATCCTTAAAATAGCTTGTGCATATAAATTATTGCAGTGAAGGGAAGCTTGATTGTGGAGCAGAATCACATTCACAAATATTTTGGTGTACTGAAACTGTCACTACTTAGCACTGGGATTTATCGTATTTGGAAAGTATGGCAGTGATGTAGTGGAAACATCTAAAACAAAAGAAAAAAGCTGAGGTTGATCTGCATTGAGCCTTTGGATACCTTTAGATCTGCTTTGGGGGATTTAAACTGTTGAACGGCTGATTAACACAAGATTTTTTGTTTTTTTCTTTCGCTATTGCTTTTTGAAGCTCAACTTATAAATTGTTTATGATTCAACAGAGTATCCTTTTTACAGGTTTTTAGATTTTGATTAAGACTATAGAATATTAGATTTGTGTTCTTGTGATTTATATATATCATTATTTAGGTTTATAATATTTTTTCACGCCACAAAAAAGCTGCTTTCTCTCTCTGTGGATGGTCTTTGAGAAAAGATAACAGACTTCTGTTTTGCTAATGAATAATAAAAAAGTATGTTGTGTTTCTGGGTATTAAATACAATCTGGATTGAGCAACAGTTTTAATACAGGCATACTTTGTGAAACCCAATGGAACAGAAAATATTGTGGTTTGTTTCTTTAAGCTTACTGGAGTTTTTCTTTGGAACTTGGTGCTTTTCCTTCTTTCACCCAGATATTTGAAGAGGTGTTTGGTTTTATTTCTCTGACCTGTGAATCCTTAATACCAAGGGTGAGCAGACAGACGTCTTCACAGACAGCAAAAAAAGATTAAAAGTTGGACCTTTTTACTTGCAGCCTGTTACAAAGACATTATCCAGTCTTGTTTATTTCAGTCTTCAGTGTCTTATCTGCTGTATTGCTTGAGCACAATAACACAACATCTTCATATATGCAACCTGAAATGAAAATATTAGTCTCTTAACTCGCGTATTATTGTCTTTGGTGCTGTTTTGTAAATGTGAAAAGTTGTCACAATGTCGCACCTCTATTAATTCTTTGACAATGTTTTTACCAGAGTTGCACTGAGAAGTAGCTGCTCTAATGAGTTCAGTTCCACCAGGTGTTTGCTAATTACTGCTGGCTAGTTTGAAGGAGCCGAGTCAGAGGGCTGCTCTGTGAAGCTGAAGTTTGGAAACTGAAGCTCTGAGCCTTGAAGGCGGGGCTAGGTCCAACCAGGCGTTTTGGACAGCTGAATGGTTGCCATGGAGATTAAAGGATTTCTCAAACATGCATTAAACAATCAAGGCAACACCCTAGGAATGTTTTTGATGAGGGAATCACATTATAACATGATGTAAAGCTAATAACAAAAAAGTTTTTTTAAAAATGACAAGAAAAACAAAATATACCATTTTGGTTGTTTAAAACTTTTTCATGCAAACATATGTGCTAATTATCATAACACAAAAATCTAAATTGTATAATTTTTGCCTCTGAATCCAACAGAAGCAGCAAAAACATGATAAAAGCACAAGATGCATTTGTAAATGTGCAGACTGGAATTTGTTTGAGCAGGATTTCGGTGCTGGAAGCATCTGGCCGAGCTCTCCGGCTGCAGGTCGTCCAGACTATTTGGACTGTGTGCAGCTTTGTTGGTTCGGGAGTGTTTATGTCTGTAACTGAACAGGCACTCAGCCACATAAACGCCTCAGACAGCTAAAGAGAAATGCCAGAGTGGATGTTTTGCAGTGTTAACAGTAAGTCCTTCAAAGGGATCCATGATTAATTGTAACAATACACTTTATTTGGGAAATATTTAATTTAGATGTAAAAAACAATACAGTAATAATGCCAAAGACTGTTTAGTTTGTGTACATTTTTATAAAATATTGCCACACGAACATCGCAATGTTGTTCACGCTGCAATGCATTCTGCGTGAATGACGTCTCATGGTCCAACTGCGCTAGCACCGCCCAGCCAAAGCAGGGATAAGTAATGTCTTTAAGCCTTTTCAAATTGAACTGGAGCAAGTTGAAATCAATGGCAATGTAGAAATCACAAGAGGTGATAATGAGGAGGAGGAAGACCAAACGGAGGAAGAGGACAGAGTTGGCCATAGGAGTTGGTGTTTGCTGCTGCTGCCTTCAGCTTCGTAAATGAATGAATGAATGACACTTACCTTTGGTCGGACTGTGTGGTCCAGTAAGTACTTCTATAGCTCTGTGTCCGGTTTGATAACAGCTGTTTAGGGTCCGGTCTCCTGGTCCAATGCCACCAGTACTACTGCAGCAGAGCTCCGTTAACATTTAAAGACCTTCCAGTGCTGTCTGTCTGATGTTTCTCCTAGCGTTTTTCGTTCCGGTGGCAGCAGGGTTTAGGCGCTTTGTGGATAAAAACTGTCAGCACGGCATTTATTTTTAGCTCGTTAAGGTAACGATTACCTGTTAGACTAGAGCTTTTGTCAGTTTTGCTCGTACAAATTACTCAAAGTGTTCTGGAGAGAAATGTTGAGAGCACAAATGCAGGTCCTTCAGAAGTTGTGTTCCGATCAGGATCTCTCCCACTGCGCTCCCCTTTTTTTTTCTTGTGAGAAGCATCCAGATTCAGCTCACTGTTTTTTTATTATTATTTTATTATAGCCAACAATGACAGTGTGTCATTATCTACAAACGCAATATGATAAATAAAAAAAAACTACTCAGGTAAAGCTAGCCTTCCTGTGTTTACTCTGTAGATTTCAGTACAGAATGGACCAAAACGCGTCATCAACCCAGCAGGTGAAAACATGGCGACCTCCATGGGTGAAAAATATAACTAAATTTTTGAAGTAATTATGAGTTGTAATGTATCACAAACCACTATTTTTTAGTTAATAGAAAAATTACAACATATTTAGGCCAACATGTTCAACTAATAAGTGGATCCCTTTAAGCTCCATGTTAATTTATTTCATTTGCCTTGCTCTGTAGCTTTGTACCACTTGAAGGAATTGCATTGGAGACATTTTCTTAGCATTTGAGAATCTACAATGTCTGTGCAGAGAATATCAGTCAGAGGTGGGGTTAGGTGGAGGGAGAGTGTATCACTTACACTCAGCGCAAGAGACAGATGAGCAGAGAAAGAGAGCAGCAGATGAAAAAAGCAAGTATATGTTACTCAATTACTTATCCCCATCATTTGGTGGGCTGAGGAGAAAGCAGCTTTAAGGCTAGTGTTGCACTCAGTCGGTTTGATTAATGTAGAGCAGAGCGGTGGCACACGCAGCTCTGAAAAAGTTGGAAAACAAGGTTCTGATGGAAAACACAGGCAAAAAATGGCAACAGAGGAGGAGAAGGGAAAAACCAAACTGAAGATTTCTGAGAGAAGGAGGCGTACGGGGTTTGGGAAAGAGTGAGAGTGAAAGAAGGGAGGGGAGGCCGAGTGGAAGAGCAGCAGAAAGGAAGAGGAGGGAGGAAGGAGGTGTGATAGTGGGTGGGAGAGGAGGAGGCAGACTGGTGGATGGGCAAAAAGACAAAGGAAGAAGAGCGGAGTGACGGGGATCTGTCAGAGGGCTGCTTAGGGATGAAGAAACTAACAGATGCATGGAGATAAGACAGCCAAGCTCTCTGGAGGAGAGCAGCGTGGAGTAACTTAGAGTATTTCACAGAGGTAAAGAGAGGGGGAGCATGAGATTAGGGGGAAAGGAAGAGTGATAGACTGGTAGACAAGAGGGAGGAGAGAAGAGCTGGATGAGAGAGAAACAGCACACGCATGGAGCTCATGTTAGAACGAACGAGAGCCAGAGAGAGGAAGGGAGGGAGGGTGGGAGGAGAGAGGGCAACACAGGGAGGGGGTGAGGTATTTAAACGCCTGAGCAGGACAGCTCAGGCGAAGCTCCGAACTCCCTGAGAGTGGAGGCAGGACAGGGGAACAAGAAGCTTCAGAGCAGTTTCTCTGACACACCTACATATCCCTCACTGGGAAGAAAAAACACCCCCACACACACTCTGACTTTCGCACACCCACTTCTGGACTTCGACTCAGCTGTGGACTCCACCACCTGTCCTCTGGAGCTCAACCTGTGCCGTCCACACTCCCAGTCATCACTCCCATCACCTCCAGTCCCTCAGCCGCCCGCTTGGTGAGGGGGCAAATGGCCGTGGCGCGGGCCTCTCTTGGGGGCGTTTTGGGCTGTGTCTTGCTTTCCCTGGCGCTGGGGAGCAGCAATGTGGATTTCGGGGCACCTCCAGCGAGCTTCTACCCCCGTTTTAACCCGTTCTTCTTCCTGTGCACCCACCACGCGGAGATGGAGGGAGCCGGGGTGGCGGAGGGTGGCGGAGAGGTGCTGCTGACCCTCCAGATCACAGGAAATCCCAGTTCCTACACGCCTGGACAGGAGTATCAAGGTGAGCACACCTTCTGAGGTGTCCTCCTTTTTTGTTGTCTATTCGATTAGATATCGTTTTGGTAAATTCAGAAATTTCATACATTAATATGCATTGCTTTTGCTGTGAATTTTCTTTAACACTTTTCCTTTTTGAAAAATGTAAACCTGAAAAAAATTAGATGATTTATGAGTTTATAAATAATCTAACACCTTCCTGCAGATGTTTTGCTTGAAGCTACTTTTCTGTATGATTCTGTTTTTGCTGCTAATGGTAACCAGCTTTTATGTAACTGTAATCTGTAGTGATGCTTGTGGGACTCCATGTGTAGGTGGCTCCTCGCAGGAATAAACAACGCAAATTCACCAGCTGAATGAGAGCGTAAAAGTTGAGAGTGCAAATAGAGGAGCTGGGCAGAAAGAGTTGTGTTTTCTGATTGCAAAAACATGAAAAATGGAGGGTAGAGGAGATACTCGCCACTTTTCTCATAATGACGTGTTTGCACCTGATTCTGGAGATAAAAACTGTTTTTCTTCCCCTCCCAAACCAGTGACCCGCTGGTTGATAAAGGTCACATTCCCATGCTTCTATCCCACTGCATTGTGATGTTTAGATTTTAAAAAAGTAATTATATTTTAATTGGAAATAATTTACATATTTCATAAAGTTTCACAAAAAAGAAAGGGATGAAAAAAAGTCAGAAAACAGGGAGAAAAGGGAAGGAGACTGCCTATAACTGGGGCTTATGAGGAACACGGGCGGGGAGAAATTTCAGTCAGAAGCTGGCGGATGGTAGGGATAGAAAGCACGGAGAGAGGTTTAGATAATTAGCATTAGAAATGTGTTGGACTGGGAGGAGGGAGAGATTTAAACAAGGCCACGGCTGGGATCGGATGGCGTAGGGGGAGATTTAAATGACGATGAGGGGATTGAGCAGATAAGATACCGACAGCGGGGCTTGAGCTGGAAAAAAATGAAACACTTGCAAGCTGCTCACTTTTTCCTCTTCCTCTTGTTTCGTCACATGATCGCAGGTCAATGTCGTTTTTATAGGGATGTTGTTGAATGGGAAATGAAAGATTGCTTGATGAACCAATGTTTTGTCCAAATACTTCATTATCTCTTGAGAAATTTAAGATACATTGCCTTTTTATCCCTCACTGACTGCCTGTAAACCATGTCAAACTTTAGTATAAACTCTTTACTATTTGGGATAAAGTTGTTGTGTATCCTTCCACAAGGCTCTCACTATCATTTGCTTTAATTTTGACCCATTCCTCCTGACAAAACTGGAGCCTTTTTTCAGCTCTGCCTGCACATTTTCTGTGGGAATTAGATTAGGACTTTCTCCTGGCTTTGACTGAAGTCACTGTAGTAATTTGTTGGTATGCTCAGGGTCATTTGCCATTTGGAAGACCCATTTGTGTCCAAGCTTTAACTTTCTAGCTGTACACCAGTTCACCAGGCTCTACTATAGATTTTTTTTTCAATGTAACAAAGTCTAAACGGCTAAGTTTTAGTTTCCTTACACCATAGAACTGGTCCCCCAAAATTAAGGCCCTTTTCCCTACGTGAATTTGCAAATTGTAATCTAGCATTTTGTTATTTTGCTATCCTTTCTGAATAAAATTTGATTTAAAAAAAAACTATTTGAGGGAGCTTTTATCAGTCTGATTGAGCCAGAATATGACCATGATACCATGATGGATGTCAACATGGACACCACAGCTGAAGAACATTGATTTTGGTTCAAATCGATTTATAAATCTCTATTTGATTGATATGTTCTGCTGGTGTTACCTCAGTCAGCTACAGCAGTCATGCAGATGACATTTTTACAATAAAACACGCTACAAAGTGCATATGTAAAAATGTATGTATGTAAAAACCATAAAGAAGGGGAATATTTCAATGAAAGAGTCAGACACGTTCCTTCTTCTCAAGCTTGTATTGAATTAGCTTGCAAACATACACGATGATACCAAACCGTTGTTAGCATGGTAGCTAACAACGCAGTGTTTAAACTTACGGAGTGTCAAAAACATACATACTCACAAACCTTCTAACAGTTAATAAACTAATTTACAACCGTTCAGCTGAATTTATATATAACTCATATCCGAAGAAGGTGAATATTTCAATTTAAAGCGTAAGTGTGTATTATTATCAGAGACGGAAGTTCCGGTGCTCTTCACTATGTGCTACCGCTAGACTCCCCCTGCTGGTTGCTTCCGGCCACTACATCAGCCAAATCAGACCGGATGTTAACATATTTAGCCCAAACTGCTGGCAAAACATTACAAATGTTAATAACATTAAACTCTGTAATAGATACAACATGCATTTAAGACCAAAAACGAGTAAATGTACCTTTGAATGGTAAATGAACTCTTTTGGGATATAAGCATCAGTTATATGCTGAGGCTTTTGCTTTGATGTAATAATAAAACACTTTTAGACCATGTGAACTGAAAACTTATAAAAATATGTTTCTTACTTCTTCCCACTGATTTTGTGTACAGTGATGTTATGGCAAGGAGGTTGTACTGCAGACGAAGGCATAGTTCTGTGAACTGTTTCAACTGGAACCAGTAGCTGGTTTCCATTGACCATAAAATAGCATGAATTGGATTTGCAAAAATAAATTTGCTCAATGGAAGCATGGGAATTAAATTGATTAAAAGATTTTTGCAATAAGATGAAGTGTTGTTTTGGCCGTAACAAAAGAATTTGTTTAGTTCGCAACACTGCAATGGAGAAACTTTTTTTTGCGTTACATGAGTCACATGATTAACAACCAAATATTGCCACTGGCACAAACCACGAAGAAGACGACACAGGAAGTAGTTGGAGAATCATGTTTTTTAATGACTTGTCACATGAACAAACGTATTTCTGTGTGATTTTAGTTTTGTTTCTAATTGAATAGAAACACCACAATTGCGATTTGTAGTGTGAAATTTGACATTAGCAGAATATTGACAAAGTTTTGCATATGTTTGTGATGGAAACAAACACATATCACTGCTGGCGATGATTCTCAGTAGTATAGCTGGTACTTTCAAGGAAACTCTGGCTGAACTGTTTTGACGCATTTGGTTTTGTATTTTTGACACATTTTTGGGGAGGCCTATGGAGTGTTCTCACAGATTATGAATTTTGCTTCAGTTGCGGAGAATACAAATTAGTACCACAAAAGATCAGATGTGAATACAAGCCCTGATATCAACACAATTACTTAAACGGAGATCATTAAATGTAGCATTAGCAACGCTTTGTTACTCAAAGCATTTGTAATGTGAATTTGATTGATTCAAAAACAAAGTCTGTCCAGTAAGTTAAAAATTCATAAAGCAATGCCTATATAAAATGGTCTGGTCATGTGACGGATCAGGCACAGCGTTTAGAAAATTGCTGCTTCACCTAAATGAGCTTTTGTATGTCAACATTGCAATTTTGATCCAATATCAATCACTTTATGAGATATCTGCACCTTAGTTATGGATTACATTTGGGTCAGTGGGAGTGAGATAATCACTGAAAGAGCTGCATGTATGAAGAGGGGGATGGAAAACATCTGAGACTGTTGAAGGGCTTTAGAAAAGAGAAATAAAGCAAAACTCTGAAGACAGGAAAAGTAAAGAGAACGTTGACCTCGCAAACAAAAGGCAGGAGGTTAGCGACTCTGAGAACAGCATGCGCTGTAATGCAAAAGGAAGATTTGGAGCAGCCGCACAGTAATTGAGTTTCTGACCCGACCTCAGTGCCTCTTGCCTCTCTGTTGCTTTTCAGTGATAAGACCGTGTGTGGGCAGCATTGCTCTGTGTGCATGCTGCAGACGTGATTACTGTGTTAAACTATCAGGATGAAATGACCAAGAGAGGCTGTGTTACTCACAGAGAAATATTTGAGGAGGTGGGTGTATTGGCAGGGTCACGGTGGACAAAATGGAAATAGAAACACTGTGGAGAGAGGATGAACTGCTGGGAAACAGAAGCGGGAGAAATGAAAGGACATATGACGATTTTTGCGCTTGCATTCAAAGTGTAGGGCGAGACCATGTGTCAAACACATGCCGACCTCTCTTTAAGAGGCGAGGCAGGAGAAAAAAGAAGCCAATCCTGACGTCTAAATAATCAAGCGAACCTTTTGAAGTATTTTTGCTGCACTCAGAAAGCAGCAACCTGAGATATATATTTTCCTTTAGCATCTGACCTTTTTTTAACACTGCTGTGGGAATGCAAGACGGCTTCCACAAAGCGGCCGCGTGTTTATAAGAAGCGATATCAGAATACAAAACCCAGAGCCTTGTATCTAAACACAGTTAATCACAGAGAGCTGGTTTTCATTCGTTGTCCTTTGTCCCTCTTCTCATTCTTGCTTGTCCACTTTCACAGGCAAACAATGGCGTTAAAAAGGGACCGTGATGGGAAGAAACAGAAGGAGCCACGATTCCTCAGACTGTTTTAGTATGAGAAAACACGGCCTTTCATTTAGAGCACAGACCTTAAAAACAAGGACATCTTTCCTTTTAACAGCATGAAATTCTTTGGGAGGAAGCGCAATGGAAAAGACTGAAGGGAAAATGGGACTGCAACGTGGTGTCCTCTGAAAGAGTTGCCAAAAAGAGTTCTGCACAGAAATAAGGCTAACAAGACTGACTCAGGTTATTTCTTATGCTTTTAAACCCATTTTTATTTATGTTCACGATGTCAGTACCTGTTTGCACTGAGAGCTGATTAGCTGGCTTTTATTCAAACCTGTGGTAGTTAAAAACCCTGGAGAGAGTGTGTAAGTGGTTGTTCATGCAGCTTTTGTATTTGCATGCTGTGCAAATACAAAAGCTGTGTGCATTTGCTTTTGAATGTAGGGTTATTGGTTAGATTGTAAAAGCAATGAATGAGTCATTCACAAAAGCCCCTGAGAGTTAATACAGGCTCAACGCACCCGTCATTATGGGAACAACATCGAGCAGCATTCAGCTGTTTGTTTCACATGGAAGCAAACATTTACGCAAAACCCTGAAAATTATTGTTACTACTTTTAATAAGAATAATTATACTTTTATGCACAATTAGCTGGGGGAAAGCTACGTTTGTTTTACAAGACACTTGAGGTCAGAATTAATGAACACTTTTGGAAAAACAAATCAGATTTCCCAGCATCAACAGTTTAAGAAATTTTGTTTTTCCTGAGGTTTAAATATGACAAGGCACACAGGCCCATTTCTTTTAACTTCTCTTCAAAATGGGAAAGAAAAGGGAACATCTTGTTCAAGCAGACTGGAAAATAAACATTTTTACACAATAATGGCCACTTGCCTGAAATTCATCAATCAATCAATCAATCAATCAATCAATCAATCATGTTTATTTGTACTGCACATTTCAGCAACAAGGCGGTTCAAAGTGCTTTACGTCAGAAAAACACAAAAATATGAAGTCAGTAGCAGACAGCGGCGTCTGCAGGATATTATCAGAGGGTACGCACAAAACTATCCCTGCACCTGATCCACAAGAGGTCAACCACATCTCCAACGGTCATCAGGAGAAACAACAGAAGCCTAAACCACACAAACACAGGCCACAAGCATGTAATGCGCTTGGCCCTAAAACAGCGAACCTATGTTTTAATTTTTTTTACAAATTATGCTAAATAATAAAGACAGGAAAGCAAAGTCTACCCGTGTGATCCACAACAGGAGGATGTAGATTCCTGGGTTCAGGAGAAGGTGAAGCAACAATGTTTGCTTAATTTCTGCTCTTTTGGTAAAAGTTTTGACTATATTACCTGTTTAACCCACAATCGAAGTGCAACGCTCAAGAAGAGCGCGGCAGATGTCCCGGTTGGCCAACTGAGTGATCTATCAGCTCGTCAGTTCGCAAAACCACAACAAAAAACTGTAAAACCAGCGACCCCGAGAGAACTGCGCGCACGGTAAAAAGCTCAGGCGGGGGCGTGCCGTGGTGGCGTAGTTTAGGGAAAAAAGGTAAATGCCGTAAAAGACTGCATTTATTCAGACAGGTGTTATCTTAGCAGACACCTGGTTACTTAAGACGTTCTGGAAACTCAGCAGCAATCAACACAATGAAATCCCTGAAAGAACATGAGTTGTCCAGAACTTCAACAGATATCTGGATGCCACTGTTTGCACTACTTGACCTCTGAAGAGGCTGTCGAGTGTATGCTGTCTGACCTTTGTCCATTTCTTGTCAAATCTACATTGTTCAGAGTTCTGTTCCTGATAAGATTAGATTTATTCAGTTGCATTTTAGTCCAGTTTGCATCTCTTATTGTGCATTTGAATCCAAAGACAAGTCAGTGTATCTCACATTGTGCATCAATCATTAGCTGGTAACCCATCAAAGGACTGACCTAGTTTTCATGAAGGGACCCAGAAAACATAAGAGGAACAAATTAAGGGCTAATGGTAACAGATGACCCTCTTGTGAGCAAAAGAAACACTTGTCTTTTCAAGAGCCCAAACCTGTGCATCCATTTGTTTCTGTCTCTCTGCCCCCTGCTGATTTGTCTGAATAGGTCACTTCACAGCTCACAGGGAAGTGTGTCAAGCCTTGTGCTGCTTGCACTGCATTGCCAGATGTGTTTGGGTCTTTGTGGACCCAAACACTCTCAGAGATATGCCAGTTTCCTTTCTATCAGAGAAGCAGATGGGCGAGAAATGAGAATGGATATTCAGTCGGCATCGTTCCTTTGTCACACATGCCTGCCTGGTCATATGCACAGCGCTCGGCGTTTAGTGGGTGATCCATCATGACACGGAGACAGGTCAGATGTTCCACCGGCTACACACGGGCGTCTCGATCAGCAGGCTGCTGCAGTTATCAATGTAACGACAGGATATGATATGATAACGTGAGGAGATGTCAGGATCTCCGGTTCTTTGAGTTTGTTTTGGGCTTTGTTATTATTGGTGTTTTTTGGTTCTGTCTTGTTTCTATTTCTCTAGTTATGTTTATTTTATGTGTCTAGTCCGTTTCTTAGTTGCTTTAGTTTTTACTTTGTTAGATTCATTTCCTCTCCCTCGCCCCTTATGCCACTTCCTCATTTTCTCTCTCTCCACACCTGAAACCCATTAGCTCAATCTGTCTCAAACTGTGGTGTCCGCTGGTGCCCCCTACTGGTCAGCGAGGTACTGCATGTAAATGACCTTTTATTTGCCGTGCGATACATAAAATTAGCTTACCAAGGAATTGAGCTTAAAAATATTAATGGGTCACGTTAACAGCTATTATCATTTTTATTTAATTAAAAAGGATCTATCGCAGAATAAACACATAGATAAATACAAATGATAAAAATGGGTGAATAATTCTTATATTTCATTTTTGTTTCTGCCACAGCAACTGAAGTTTATTTTTCTTTTATTGTGTTTATCATTGGAAATTACAATCTACCTTTTTTTTCAGAATTTGCAAATAACTCAAAATTTCCTCAACTGGTTTTGTCGTAAAAGGTTCAGATAGATCGTCTTTTGGTTGTCCCAGTATCTCATAGGGTAAGGTTAGGATCCATCCATTTGGAACCGCAGATGATCAGAGATTCTTTTGGCTGATGCATCCAGTGGACAGATATGACAGTTTGGTCCGTCAGTGTCAGTTCGAAACTGTTTTTGTATTGGTCATGTGGCTTTCTTATAGCGAAACGACACAGGGTCTCACTCTGTGTGCTTGCATCACTATTGAATTTATGGTTTTTGTTCTGCTCTGGCTCCCTGTGATTTCTGTAAGTTTGTCAATCATTGTTTTTTTTTGTTTTTTTCTCTGAATTTCTGCTTTTGAATCCACTATCAAAACACACATCATGACAGGAGAAGGTTTGCACTTTCCCTTTTTCAGGGGCCAATTGCTTGTCTCAAGGCGTTTTTGCATTAATACTCATGGTTGATGTGCTTCTCTGTCGCTTTGGTGCATTTCTCTGAGCAGAAGAGGCCGAGTTTCCATTGATCCAAAGTCACCAAACAATGGTTTGTGACCCACAATAGGATGGAGTTCCTCTCATCCTACTTTTCATTCCTGAACCCCATTGAGGGATTTTTCTCAACAGGAAGATGGAAATTATAATGTAATCTAATTCCTGCAGCACTACATGTACAATTTTCCTTAAGAAGATTGTCTTATGTTTCCATTTCTATTTTTTTACCTTGTTCTCTGCATTTCTGTCTTTTTCTTTCTGAGTCTGTCAACAAATTAGAGTGAAACTGTAAATATAAATTTTGTCCAGTCTCTTACCATTTTTCTTCCACATTTACATCAAAACTTTAGCCATAATTTACAACAGAACACTGTTACATTGACAGCATGACTAAGAAATTATTCGTACACAATGTCTGTCTACTGAAAGGCTCACTGACAGAGAGATTTAATTTTGAGAGTTCAACTATGGATTTTGAGAAAGACTTTTGCAGGTAATCAATGTTGTTTTTTGAGAATTACTGTTTTGCAAATGTCAAATGATTCAAAAAATGCACCAAATGCAACTGAGAAAAACTTTAAATGCCACCTACATATTTTATTCCCGGAAAACAGATTCGCTCCATCAGAGCATGTAGGATGTTATTTACTTGGTCGTTAAACTGTTGGCTGAAATGAAGCCAGCAGAAAGCCAGGTGGGGTAAGAAGAACTACAAAAACAAAGACAGTGAGTGGACCGCTGCCAGGCAGAGGTGTGTGCCTCTGCCAGTCTTATCTGGGTGAGCAGCAATAAGCTTCTGCTACATTTTTTATTTTCAGTTTCCTCAGTAGAGTCGTCTCCCAGCCAAAACAGGAAAGCTCTTAACAAGCAAATGTGAGTTGTGATTTCATTTACTTTTATGAGTGGGCAGATGAGTGGCTGTAAGTACATTCAGGATGTTGGAGTGTGCGCTCGTCTGTTGGGGGTTTGCCTGGTCTGGAGTGCCTCTTCGCTGATAATACAAGCTGCATCAGAGCTCACACTGGACAGCTCACCAGGCCTTTTCCATTCACCTGCAAACATGTTATACACACTGTTTGGTTCATTTTAGGAGATTTTTCCAAATTTGCATCAGAAAGTAAGTCTGTCTTGTGAAGACTCTCCATTTCCAAGTGTAAAAGAAATGTGTAAATGTCAATGCATTGCAGCATGAGCAAAATAAATACAGCTCTGGAAAAAACTAAGAGCCCACTGCACTGAACCCCATTAAAAACCTCCTGGTTATTCCACCAAATATTGATTTCTGAACTCTTCCTGAGTTAAAACATTAATATTGTTGTTTCTAAATGGATATGAACTTGTTTTCTTTGCATTATTTGAGCTCTGAAAGCTCTGCATCTTTTTAGTTATTTTGACCATTTCTCATTTTCTGCTAATAAATACTAAATTTTTGCTTGTAATTTCAGAGACATATTGTCAGTAGTTCATAGAATAAAAGAACAATGTTTACTCAAACATATACCTATAAAAAGTAAAATCTGATTAACTGATCATTTTAAGTGGTCTCTTAATTTTTTTCCATAGCTGCAGAACTCAAGATGCTTATATTATAAAATCGCTTACGTTTATCTCCAAAAGATGTTCAATACTTTGCTATTTCTTGATTCCTTTGTTTGATTCTGGATAAAAGAATGAAATACACCTTTAAAATTTCCAAAACTATCTTGGCCATTTGACTGCAGACATTGTCAAAGATGTAAACCAGACCTGCATTTCCCTTGGTTACCTGAGATGATCCAAAACAGAGAATTTGGAGCCAGGTCTTTACTCTAGGATTTGTAGTTACAATTTTCTAAAACTGTCTTTCGTAAACTCTTGTTTCACTTAAGCCAATGTGTTTATATGTGTAAGTTTGCTAACTTAAACTCATACACTGTAAAACATTTGAAGGTGGTTTAAGTTGAAAATGAAAGTCCACCTGCTGCCTTGAAAATGCAATGTAAGTCAACAAGAAAATTGTTTTGATTTTAATTCAGAAATTAAAGTTCATGAAGTTGATTTAACAACAAGAGACAAGTTGTCTAAACATTGATTTTTAACTTCATTAATCTTGAATTGTGAGTTTTAACTAAAAATCTGCCCTCACCAAGTTAAAGAGCCACATTTCTCTATTATTTTACTCACAATATCAAGTTAAAATAACAACTTATTTAACTTTATAATAATGTAAATTCTTGTTTTAAACTGCAGGAACAAAATTTCTGATCTGATAATGAATTTTATTAAACATCCCAATGAATTCAGCTCAGAAACATTTAGTGTGAACAGGACATTATCCTCAAGCTTTGCTAACTGAGAATTGCATTAAAATGAACATTTGCCTTAATAAAACACAAGAGTCAGATCAATGTAACGCACTTCCATCTCAGGAGACAAAAACATGCCGCTAAGCATTCTGGGAAATAGTTCCCACTCCTGTCTTTCTCCTCTTTCAGTTTTTTTAAGTGCTAACCTAAAAACTCTAGTTTATTCAACTCTTGGAGGTTTGAGTAAATTAATAAAAAGTTAACACAACTTACTGCTGTAAGTTTATCTTTCACAAACTCACATTTAGGTTCAAAATCTAAAACTGGATACATTGATTTGACTTAAAGAGTAGAAGACAGTAGACACAACTAAATGTGGCTCTAATGTTTTACAGTGTATCTGTTATGCTCATAGATTTAATTAAATAGCGAACAAATGAAGGCTACTTCCAACGTTTTTGTCCATCAATCCACCATGGGGACATTAACATTGTTTCCTTCCTCATTTTGTAAGAACTGAACCTGCAGTCATCCGTTTTTTTATTTTGTTTTTTAAATAAGCGTAACTTTAACTTTCACTGCACAGAAGCAAAGGATGTTATATATAGAGGGACCTTGATTTGACTCTCTGAATATCGACCCCTTCATTGTAAAGAGAGATGTTACTGGTTCTGGCTATAGCATGGCACATAAAAATGTGTAGAGTGAGTGAATATGTCATACAAAATTAATGAACATCCCAGAATGTCTGACCAGCTTTCAGGTTAGCCCTGCTGCCACGCTCTGGTAAAACAGCATGCTCTGAATGCAGGGGATGCTTTGGAAAACAAGAATCAGATATTATCTGAAAAAACAGAAACTGAGATATTTCAGTCAGAGCGGCACCAGCATTGTTGTGGTTACAGACAGTTTATGTGGGGAAAGCCAAACCCGCTGGTGCAAACAGGGTGAAGCAGGGAGGGCGTGTCAAAGTCTGGGGTGAATCCATGAATGTCAACAAAGGCGTGGAATGCAAAATTTAGAAAAGACGAGCCAGAAGAAGATCAACATGGCAAGAGCTAAAGAGCAAGATTAGCAATAGAGTTATTTAAAATGCGCCAAAGTGAGGAAAATAAAACTCTTACAATATGGCTCCTATCTGATTCTATTCAAAAAATGTTGATGTTTTCAGTGATGCTCATTTTTAATACCTGATTTTACAACTTTTGCTTCATTTTTGTCAACCTCTTTCGTACGGAGGACAATTAGGGCCAAACTACGAAACAAAAGTAGCAAAGAATAATGTCATATTTTAAAGTCACATTATGAAAATGAAGTCTTAGAATAACGAAAATAAAGTCATAATATTTTGAGAATAAAGTCGTACCAGAACTAAGTAATATTATGAAAATAAAGTCTGACAAAATCTTACAAAAATAAATTTTAAATACAAGAATAAAGTCTTAATATTATGAGAATAAATTTGAAGTAGTACAAGAATAAAGTCGAAATTATATGCAAATAAATTAATACCAGAATCTTAACAGAATTGTAATATTGTGGCTTTATTCCTATATTATTTTGACTTTATTTGTGTCGTATATTTCATATTATAACTTTATGACCACATTCTTGTAATTGTATTATTTTTTTTTTCCGATCATGTCTGTCAAATCTTCCATCGTACTTTTGATATACTGGCAGTACCGCCTCGTGAAAAGTGATGTATCTTTGTGTTGCGAGTTAAAACCAAATAATTTAACTCCCTGCGATTTCTACTTTAAAACCAGAGTTGGGTAAAGTAACAAAAATTTTACTCAAGTAAGAGTAGCACTACTTCAACATATTTTTACTCAACTAGAGGTAAATTGTAGCTGTCCAAGAAATTACTCAAGAGTAAAAAAGTATTTGGGAAAAAGGTTAAAACCAAAATTAAAATGATTAATAATAATAATAACATGATTACAAAATCAGGAAAAAATATTTTTTTTACAAATCATTTTCTTTATATATGAAATGAATTTTTGGTTAAAAGAAGCTTGTTTTCTATTCAGTGAAGTTACTCACAGTAGTTGGAGAATTCATAAATTTTAAATCAAGTAGCGATACTTCATTAAAAAAAATTATAAAGTACAGTCAACCTAAAAACTAGTTTATTCAACTCTTGGAGATTTGACAGCATTAATAAAAAGTTAACACAACTTACTGATGTAAGTTTATCTTTCACAAACACACATTTAGGATCAAAATCTGAAACTAGCCAAATTTATTTGTCTTAAAGAGCAGAAGACAGTAGACACAACTAAATGCGGCTCGGATGTTTTACAGTGTACATACTGACAGTGATGTTTACTTTTTGAACATGCGGGTCACTTCAGTTTGGTATGTCACTCCTCTTCTGCAGCTCCTGCTAGAGGAAGATGCGCCTCCTCCTCTTTCTGTTTTCTGCTCCTCCTGGCAGCTCCATTGAAAGAAACGTAATCCCTGCTTGGGGGGCTGTGCTGTGTGTCGTCTGTGCTGATAGCATTCAGAGGGACTTGTAGTGCCCCAGTGGACCCACTACAGAGGAGGCGGCATGGTGACACTGGATGGGTGCTGGGCCCTCATCCCTTGGCACAGATGGATTAAGTTGAGCCCTGCCCCACCCCCATTCAGCACCACCTTCCTCCAACAGCCAGGCGGGCCAGAAAGCACCGCAGCAGGCTGGCAGAGGCTGATTATTCATACATCAACACTCACATGTATTAATTCTCCTGAAATTCTTAATTATTCTGCGACTTTACCCTTTTTATTTACCTGAGACCTAACAATGTTTATGTGCCAAATTTAAAGTTAGTTAGGACTCAAATTAAAGACAACGATGAATTTTAGTCTCTCCTTTTTATCACAAGGTTATGAAATGTAACGTACTTTAGGTGTTAAGACTGCTGTAAAAAAAAAAAAAAGTTTTTACATATTCTTTCAAAACTGCCACTATGTAGTTAGCATAGCCACGACGTCGGCAGGTAAAAACTTTTTCTGTAACGTTGTTTCTCTGCCATTAGCACATTTAGCATCGCGCACACAAGCATGATGCATGAACTGATCAGTACATTGTTGCGAGGGAATGCAAAAGTTTTGCGAGGGAACAGAAAAGACAAAAAAAGATCCTCCATGTCCAGTAGGGGGCTCCGTACATTGGAAGTGGATTGTCCTTCCAGAAGGCTCCGCGTTGGGGACCGTCTGTGTTTACTGCTACATGTTTAGCATTGAGATGCTATTTTAGGCTTCAATAGCTTCGGCGATAGATCAACTCCTATTAGCACAACTTAACACAACAAAAGTCTCTTATAGTTACATCACATCGTTTTTTGAAGTAAAAATTAACTCCCAGTGGGAAAAGAGAAGCAGTTTTTTTGTCCATCACTGTTTGTGGATGCCAGTTGTGCGTCGGATTTATGGGTGTACCGGAAACACAATAAAAAGGTTCCGGGTTGGGACTTTTGCTTTTGAAAAAAAGAAAATGTGATTAATAGTGTAAAAATAGTGTTAAAGACTGTGTAATTAATCGAAATTAAGACTTTAAAGTCTCAAAAAAACTCAGACGTTTTTTTTAATCTTACATTCAATTGTTCTTAAAGTTATAAACAACATCCCTGATAGAGTGAAGTTTTTTATACTTTTAACCCTTTTCTATATACATTTTCCTTTTTGTGGCTGACATTCTTAATGCCACTAACATGGTAGATTCTTTTTTTTTTTTAAATGGTTGATTTAGAATAAAAAGTGAGACTTCATGTTTTATTTCTGACTGTGGAATGAGTGTTTGGACGTCTGCGTTCCTGGAATGCTAAAGACATCTTTTGCCTGCATGTGTGAGTGCTCTCATGTATAGTAATGTCTGCTAACAGGCAGAACAGCTGTCTGGCTTTGCCAAGGAAAACAGCCAGATGTTTCATAGCAGTAGATGTAGGTTAGTGTACAGACACAGATGGACTCAGTGGGACTAACTGTCTGTTTCAGATATAAAATGATAAAGGAAATAGTTTTTCTCAGCTGACCAGCTGTAAAAAACAGCTTTTTTTTGTCACTTTTTGACAAACGTGTGTCATATAACCTCAAACCAGATGTTAAGAAAACCCATAATTTGTTTAAGCTCTAGGGAATTTGATCAGCACAAATCTCACTTTAACAAAAAATAACCTCTGTCATTTTTTTGTTAATGGGAACTTTAAAAATGAAAATGTCAATTTATTTATTTTAAAAGTACAGTTTTAATTAAAGTAATGTTAGTCTGCCGGCTTCTTCTCTTTTATCTCAGAGAATAAGTAAGTTTAGACTGTGTGATATTGGAAATGTGTGAATTGTAATTCAGTCCAACGAAAACACAGCAAGATGTTTTTTCCACAATATATTAACTTTGTATAAAATATGAAAAAAAAACTTTTCAAGCTATTTCCTCTCAGCTGGAAATAATTCAGTAGAAGCAGTGTGTGTTATTTTAATAAAACATGACTGAGTGGCCCCGAGACACTGACATTTATTAAGTTTGGTCCATTTCTCTTCTTGAAAGTGGGGTAAGGTCTGTGATGTTTCATGAACACACCCATTTCCCAGCTAAAACAGTGATGGACTACAAACTTCACCACATTTAATGAAATTTTAAGTGATAATAATTTGAAATTTACTTTTAGTTCTCCTGAGTCGATTCTTTGAAGAACTGCTTTTCTTACAGGTGAAAGTCTCCCATTGCAGATCTAGAAACTGAAGCTTTTAGCTCAAGCTCAGTCAAATTGGAAGTTTTCAAATCTTATGAGAAATAATGAATGAATTTGGTCTGAACTTTGACAGAGCCACTCAGGTGAATATGCTTAGATCTAAACTATTGATGCTCTGGATGTACGTCACTGTTAAAAGCTCTGTCTCTTTCAAAAGTTTAGATATTAGATAGTTTTGCTTTTAACAAAACTATCATGAGAATTGTGTTGTGGCAGCAAATATACTGTATTTTACAGGTTTGCTGTAACCAAACACAAAGTCCTCTTAAAATGTGTGGGGATGTGTGTTCTCGTTGTAAACAGCAGCTATAAATGAGATATAATTTCAAGACCCAGATCAGACGACCATTTTTATCACTAGTGGGTAAAAACTTTACTACTACATAAACCTTTTTTTCATGGTACAGTTTAGATAATGAGACATTTTCACTAACATTAACAATTAATCAAGAATAATCAAGTTATTGTTATGTTGAGGGCATCAAACTGGATTGCATCACGGCCTGTAACAGCTACACTTGTTGATTAGTCTTTCTTTGATTTGAGCGAGTCTTTTATGCTCAAACATGATCATTGTTTATGTGTATTCTTTCTATGCCACGTCGACTCTTCCAAGACGTAGTGTGTGTTATTATTCCTTGAATGAAAAATGAAAGGCTTCCACTTTTCAGTGTGCTTACAGAGATTAAATATGTCTCTCATTAGCTTTTACTTTCTGGATTTGAATATGTGCATCTTTCCTGTTCTCCCTTTGCACATGTTGTCATCCTTTCCTGTGGAGTTGTATATTTCTTTTAATTCAAATGTAAATCTTTTGGCATGAAAAATGAAAAGAGAAGATATTACATTATATGAAGAGCAATATGATTTTCAAATTACTTGCAGATGGAGATTGTGTTACTCCCTTGAAAGCCAATTAAAAAAGAGCAAAAGGAGTCCTTGGAGCATAGAAACATAAATCTTGATTTTGGAATATTAAAGGAACTTGCACAAAGGATCTGCTCTGTGGTGGATAATTTGGACACCTGCACTTGCTCAAGTTTAGGCATCAAGTATGTTTTGTATCATAGGAGATCAGCACAACTAAGTGTGATTTTGAGGTAGATTGTGTATAAGGAACAGGATGTTTGTGTCACGATTCTGGGTTGTTTGACTTTTCATCTGCGTTTGTATTTTGATTGTTTTACTGGTTATTTCTGTTCAACCTCAGTCAGTTCATTCATTTGTATTCAGTTCTCTGTTCTTGCATTTTATTTGGGCATTTCCTTATCTTTCTGTCCTTTCCTTGTTTATCTCCCCTTCATTTCCTTTCTTGCTCATTAGCATACCTGTTTAGCCTCCTTGCACAACTGCAGCCTATTTCCAATTATCCACCTGTCCTTTGTCAAGAAATCAAGCTCCTCATTATCTTTATACAGCAGGTGTGGTGCTCAATTCAGATTTTTTGCTGAAATCAATTATTAGAATTTTCAGCCATTGTTTATATCTGGATTTATTGCATCTGACTTTTTTGTTGCAGAATTATGACACACACATCATATGAATGACATAAAGTAATATAAAATGCGACATGACGATCATGATGTTCACACTGCAGACACTTTAACAATTGGATAGGTCTCCGATTTACCTTATATGGCGTAGATCAGATTTTTTTTCTTTACCCTAAGACAGGTATTCATCCCATTCCACTAGGGGGCTCCACAGTTTATTTCACATCGGATTGAAGGGACTTAAGTGCGAACCGGAAGTGACTTGACGACGGACCGGAAGTAGTTTTTGTCGCCGCCGCGAGCTAAATTAATTTTAAAACTACGTCTTCCTTGCATTTTTGAGTATTTCCCAATGCGGTGAGTTGATGTTGAATGTTGTAAGCTATTGAGGGATATGTGTTTTGTTCTACATGTGGGTTTCGGCAAATTGGGTTAAAGCTAATGAATTTATATTTATATTATATGGTAAAGAGTTCAAGGACTTACTATGTGATTTATAATTTGTTGGTTAAATCCAGCATAAATGGTGACGACACGCTCGTATGGTTTAGGTTTAAATCTGTGATTTTAAGTTTGTGTTGATTTGAATTACTGTGTATAGTGCTAAGTATTGCCATTTTGCTTTTACCTTGTTTACAGTTTTCTCTATCAATTCAAGAAAATTTCTTCACCGAACTGTCTTATAGCGGTTGTTTTTCTACGTAGCTGTTGCAGGTAGGAAGCCAAACCAACCTCCATTTTAAAAAAAAATGGGCAGAGTCTCAACAGTGCAAACATGACTCAGAAAAGCCAGTGCCCATATAAATACTGGTATAGTACACCTAATTTGAACAATTGCTTTGATTCCAACAAAAAAAAAAAAAAACAAGTTGCAGTTTAGCAGACCTGTAGAAGCTCAGTACCTCATAGGTCATCTGTGATAGAGTTTCACAGCAGCAGATGGCAGTGCCAGCAGGCCAGGATGGTGCCAGTAGGTTACGCAATGGAATGATTCTTGTAAGACCTGACTGGAACACCACATGACACATGCATGTGCAGAAACACACTTCCCACACATTCTTCTGTTTCAAAGTGAACCAGTGCATCAATAGTCAGTTATTCTGCCGATCTGGAAAATGCTCCAACTTGCCAATTTGACTAATCATTCCTCCTTTTCTTATCCCAGTAAGTTGTGGTATATCCTTTGAAGCATTATGGTCAGGTGAACGATAGTCTGAACCATTTCAGGAAGCTCAGGGTGAAGTGACACCCTAAGGCTGGCGTGGCAATGGGAACAGATGGATGTATAGGCTCCCTATGGTCTGGCCTCTATTTCCTGGTCATCTCTGGGGCACGTGCGTCTGCCAGTAGGATGTGGGTCAGATGGGCAGTTATCTTTATCAAGATTATTGCCAGGAAAACCTCCCAACTTCACAAAACCAAACAGCAATCATTTGGTTTACGGGGAAAGAAAACACCTTGGTTTTAACACATATTATATTTGCCTAGCTTTGAGTGCAAATATCTCAGTTCCCTTGAGATAAGACAAACTTAACATAAAAGTAACTTTTAGGCAAGAGATTCTTTTAATGTTGTCCTTCAGATTGATTACAAATTACAATTCAAATGGCAATTATTTTCCCTTATAACAAGTTGAAAACTCTGCAAGTGGAACTAGAGCTTTTTTTAAATTAATATTGACCTGAAAGAAGTTCCTCTATTTTGCTGAAAAGTTGAAGAAAAAGTTGGTCAGTTTAAATCTAAATTATATTTTTTCAGCATTTGTTTTCCAATTGGATATTTTCTTTGAAGTTGCACAGCCATCCTCCTGTAAATCAGTTTTCTGCTCAGTAAATGTCACTCTAACAGTCTGACATAGCGTTCAGTGCTCAAAATCTTTGTGCAAAACAAACAGTAGCTGAATAATATTGTCTTCCTCTAAGTGGTGAAATGTTCCCATACTTAGCAGCAGACAGTTAATGCTGTTGCTGGCAGGAAAGTAATTTCTTTTCTGTCTTTAATTGATGTAATCATCAAATTTTCTTGAATGACCATTTGAATGTAATTCAATGTAATTCCAATGGACACTTCAGGAGAGAGGAGAGTACAAACACACAACTTTTGTTTAAAACTAAGAAAACATTAATAAAATGTTGTGTATAATCTAGATTAGTAATCTAGATGGGTCACAAAGAGACAATAGGAATGAAGTTACTTATTTTTGTGAACTATTCTATTGTAAATCAACCAGTGGCAGTTTGCAACATGGAGGTGGAGGTTCTGGTTTCAGCCAGAGGGGACAGCTGTGAGGGCTTTGAGATGGGAGAGGGGTCCATGTCAGCACCCACTGCTTGTTAGTGCATGAGTAACATGGCTGTCCAAAAAGTCTTCAATAACAACAGAAAAAGTTGTTGCTTGTCACCATATAGTGACAAAGTTGCTAAGTTAGCTACAGTGGGTTGTCACTTTGAGTATGCTTAAGCTTTATAGTAGTCTGTGAAATATAAGCAGTTAAAGTTGCAGAATGTAACTTTTATAAAAAAAAATATTTCTTTAAATATTTCTTGAAACTGTCAGTGTCGTGAAAGAATGTTATGAGACAAATAATCTGTGTAAAAAAATTAAGCTCCTCGGCCTTCTGCCAGTTCTCCCAGTGCCAACGAGAAGCAACCAATCAGAGCCAGGAGGCGGGACTTAGCGCTGACAATCACTAACTGTGGTACGATACAGCTTCTTTCTGATAGCAGAGCCTGTCATGAATGCTCAGGCCAGTTATCACAGCCACCGATGACAGCAGATAAACAGTTTTCCTGTGATTGTAAGTTGTTTCTCCACAATCAGCACATCGAACAGTGACTACACAAGGATGATTGACAGCGCTAAGACCTTCCTCCTGCCTCTGATTGGTTGTTTTTGGTCGGGAGCGGTGCGTTTCTGCAGATGGTTCAGGGGAAATGTGGAGTATATTGATCTTTTCACAAATTATCTGTCTGATATTACACTGTCACAAAATGATGACAGTTTTCACAAATATGTATAAAAAAACTTTAAAAAAAAAAAGTTTCATGCTGCAGCTTTAAGTTGAGTTTTTAAAACCAACGATATGAAACTGTGTCAGTGCCATGAAGCTGATGTCAATATTCAGCCATACTTGATGTGTCCAGGTTTGATACGGCGAGTAACAAAATTTCTTGCAAATATCCCTAAATTAGCACCACAAAATATAATTGTGATCACAAAACATCACAAAAACAATTATAAAATCCTGGAGGGACTGATGAATGTGAAAAGATGTTCAATATTATTTAATTTTAAGAAGCACCTATGAAATGCAGAGGTAGGTATTTATTAACATTTAACAGTTTAATTGATTTTTCCTATGCATTCCACTACAACCGGCCCTTTGTGGATATTTATGATCTATATATTTCCCAAAATAAAAAATTAATTTGATGCGCCGGCTCTGAAACATGCTGTCCAGCTCTTTTCCTGAGTCTGGTTATATTATTACTTTGAAAAATGACCTCACGGTTCTAGGACAGGTTGTGATTTGCTATTTATTTCAGTAATTAAATGTCAATTATGATTAGTTTAATCACTTATTTTCTCAAGAATTTTGTCATAGCACTTGTTGTTTTAAAAAAAAGTACAAATAAGTTAACTGTCTTATGAAGGCTTATTCACTTTGCCAGGCTCAGTTCACTGGGACCCGTGTGAAACAACACTGTGGTACCTTATCAAATTTTCAGTGGATATTCACCGTCTTCCTCTTGTACCTTGTTTCTCTGATGTTGAGGATGCTTTTACAAAAGACAAGAAAAGTTAATGCAGTCTTGTTGTTCTTGATTACCAGGTGATTTCAGCAATGCTGGGGAGAATCATGCCTGAAATATTCATCAAACAAATTCAGAACCGTAACTGGTGGGTTTATAAAACAAAAGTTATGTTTTACACATCAGTAAGCTTAAACTTTTTTCTTTTATTTTATTATGCTTATTTTGGAGAAGATCCCTGCTGCATTTCTAGTACCTGTCTGTTTAAGCTCAGAGACGCCTTTCTGGTGAATGTGTGTTTTGTTGGTGCTCTGGTACACTGTAAAACATTTGAGCTGCATTTAGTTGTGTCTACTATCTTCTACTCTTTAAGTCAAATAAATGTATGCAGTTTTAGATTTTGAACCTAAATGTGAGTTTGTGAAAGATAAACTTACATCATTAAGTTGTGTTAACTTTTAATTAATTTAGTCAAACCTCCAAGAGTTGAATAAACTAGAGTTTTTAGGTTAGCACTTAAAAAACTGAAAGAGGAGACAGACAGGAGTGGGAACTATTTCCCAGAATGCTTAGCGGCATGGTTTTGTCTCCTGAGATGGAAGTGCGTTACATTGATCTGACTCTTGTGTTTTATTAAGGCAAATGTTCATTTTAATGCAATTCTCAGTTAGCAAAGCTTGAGGATAATGTCCTGTTCACACTAAATGTTTCTGAGCTGAATTCATTGGGATGTTTAATAAAATTCATTATCAGATCAGAAATTTGGTTCCTGCAGTTTGAAACAAGAATTTAAATTGTTATAAAGTAAAATAAGTATTTATTTTAACGTGATATTGTGAGTAAAATAACTAAGAAATGTGGCTCTTTAACTGGGTGAGGGCAGATTTTTAGTTAAAACTCACAATTCAAGATTAATGAAGTTAAAAAACAATGTTTAGACAACTTGTCTCTTGTTGTTAAATCAACTTCATGAACTTTAATTTCTGATTTAAAACCAAAACAATTTTCTTGTTGACTTAAATTGCATTTTTAAGGTGAAATTAAACCACCTTCAAATGTTTTACAGTGTACTTTGTGCCCTAATGTTACTCATGGTGGATCCAGAGAAGTGTGGAAAGCCCCGGGCCCATCAATAGTTGAGCAGTAGCATGGTTGTGTGTGTCTGTAATGAGGCTTACCGCATCTCTTCATCAATATTATATGCTGGCTTTGGGCCAAGCAGTGAGAGCTGGGTTCTGGTATAAAGTGTGTGGGTCTGAGTGTTATGCATACAGCGTGATGAGGATTTTGCAGAACTTCACTTCAGACCTCTTACAGATGTGCAAATACATCATCATGCAGGAATGCGGCCTCATCTTGATTGGTTTTTTGCATTTCTGACCCTTTTAGTAACTAAAATTTCTAATTATGTATTCAGAAAGATCAGGAGCTTAGATTAAAAGCTTTGGTCCTTTTTTAAAAAATGCTAAAATAAGAAATTGTTATTTTTTTTCCACATAAAATAGCAGACTACACAATTTTTCCCAGAACTGATTTCTATTTTCGTGTGTTTGTGTAATTGATTTGCAAACCAGAGATGCAGTCTTACGCAGGAAACATCCTAAATTCAGTCCAGATGTCTGCTGATCCGCTTCAAACCTTACACTTGTGTTGTTTGGATATAAACAGTAAACGGTGTAAACAAACGCAGTCTCTATCACACTGAACCTTAATGCTGTCTGAATGAGACGCTCAGTAGTAAATTTCAGCCTTATTCCTCCCTCGTGGCTCCTCATCCCCTTCGGCCAAAGCGAACAGCTCTCAAAAAATGAAGCATGGACGAGAATGTTAACGGCTAGCATCAAAGGCCTTTTTTCTAAAATGGGTGTGTGTGTGTGGGTGTGTGTGTGTGTGTGTGTGTGTGTGAGCGTAAAGTACCCCCACAGGTGATTGGATCTGATCCCATCTCATCTGATTGGCTCATCTGTCTGATGCGTTACACAGGCAAGTGAGAAAGTACGGCAGGGTGGGGGTTGTTGGAGGCCAGGCTAAATAATTTAGATCTTGGATTTGTATTGATCAGGTAGCGCGGTTCTCCTGGGGCAGCTCCGCTACGCCGTCTCTCCCTGCTCTTGCTTTTCAGCTGTAACCTTCTGGCCCCAGCTTTACCTTCTCCTTTTTTTTGTCCCAACACCCCACCTTTCTACAACCTGCTCACCAGCTCGCCGTCAGGTGCATTTCTGCAAGGGAAAGTTATTCCCTCATTTACCTGTGGAAGAACATTATGAACATGGGCTGATTTGCATTACAGATGCAGGTTTATATTTTATTTTTTTCATTCACAGTATCTTTTTGGAGTAATGGAGGGTGTGTAACCTTGGTGATGCAGGTCAGTGGAATTGCAGAAATTAGCATTTTGGCTGCTCCAAGTTTAATGCATTACTCTATTAAATACAGTACAATGTCACGGCCTTGGATCAATACTGCAGGATGCAATTACTAATGAAACATGTCTCAACTTAACATTTAATGGATTTGTTGAGTAGGTAATGTGCTTGGAGGGGGAAATGAACAGCACGTTATGTGTAGCATAATATAAAGATGAAACTTCTTCACGTAAATTTGATTTAGTTTTGCAGTTTGTGGTTGATGCAGTGGCAGATGTTCACTCAGAAACAAGGAATTAATAAAATATTTCTTCAACTGTTATTTAATCTGTATTATATTTTAAGCTTCTTTTACTGATTCTTGTTCAAGTTGCTGAGGGACTTATTTTCACAAACTTGCTGTTGATATTTTTTGTATTTGTTACATTGTTCCAGCCTTAAATTTTATTTCCAAAAAATCTGAGTTAATGTTTGGGTTCTCCAATCTGTTTGTAGCTTCGACTTCATCTAATTTTCTTGCGTTACGACGAAGAAAATCAATGCATTTCACTGGGATTTCATGTGATAGACCAGTACAAAGCAGTGCATGTAAAACTGATGGAAAATGATGCAAGGTTTTCTCTTTTCTCTGTCAACAATGTAAAAAGTGCTATGGAGTACATCTCTACCAAGTTTGTACATGCAGAGAATGAAAGATGTTTCCCGTTCTAACTTACAGAAGAGCTCAAGTTCATTCAGATAAGATGGAAAGCAACTGATCATCCATTTTCAAATAAGCTGATATTTTAGCTGTGGATTTGACTGGGCCATTCCATTATAGCACCATCTGGCTGGATGTTTAAGACCATCGTCAGAAGGTGAACAACCCGTACTACTTTACATTCAATGGATTTGTTGAATATGTTTGTCAGCTTTATCGAAATTGGTGAATTTTGAAAAACTGTAATTGAAACACTTTTTTCCATCACACGAGTCGTGTGATCAACAACCGGATGTTGCTACTGGGGGAAATGATGAAGAAGATGACAGGAAGTGGTAGGAGGATGATGGCGCGGGTTGTTTTTAGTTATTTATCACATGAACAAACCTATTCACATATGACTTTTAATCATGTTTCTTATTTAAGGGAATCATCACAATTGCAAAATTGTGTTTATTCGACATGAGTGGACTTTGACAGAGTTTTGCACACGTTTGTAATCTAAACGCAGCTACTGTTGTGCTAAATAATGGCTCTATGTGCCTGGTAGTATAATTCATAATACTATCTTTAATCTTTATGACTGGTTTAGGTTTTTTTTTATGTTTTAGCAGAAATTTGGTTCCTGCAGTTTGAAACAAGAATTTACATTATTATAAAGTAAAATAAGTATTTATTTTAACTTAAAATTGTGAGTAAAATAAAAGAGAAATGTGGCTCTTTTACTAGTTATTAAATAGTTTAAAAACTATTTAAATTGCAGAATTACGTTAAAACTCACAATTCAAGATTAATGAAGTTAAAAAACAATGTTTAGACAACTTGTCTCTTGTTAAATCAACTTCATGAACTTTAATTTCTGAGTTAAAACCAAAACAGTTTTCTTGTTGACTTAAATTGCATTTTCAGGGCAGCAGGTGGGCTTTCATTTTCAAGTTAAACCACCTTCAAATGTTTTACAGTGTACATGCATGCTTAAATTTTGGCTGCGTTGTGTGGGAGGACGTTAAGGGGAGTCTCCCAGTCTCCCCTTAACGTCCTCCCACACAGGAATCTGCTCTGCCCATGAAAACACACCAAGCCCAGAAGAACGAACGCCCTGGGACAAAACTGATTATGTTTCTATTCTTACAAAAAGAAAAACACATTAACACTGTGCGGTGTCTCCTATTCTCTTCATTACTTTTCAGTAAGCACGGGGATTCCAGGGTCAGGAAGTATCAAGTCCTCTATGTTTCACTGCAGCAAAGCGTTTTATTCCTCTGTGTGCAGAGCTGCTTTTGTGGGGGGGAGCGTCAGACTGCTCCCCTGAGCTGTGCGCCGTCTGACTGGAAGCAGTCCAGTAGCCGATCTCCCTCTTTTTCCAGTGTTAAAGCCGACTCTGTGGGCCTGTCACTCCAGGCTTTTGTTTACCAGACAAATCAATAGTTAACTTTCTACAGGATACACTGAGCTGTAGATGCGTTCAGCTTGATGTGCTTTTAGGTTTTCCACTGTCCGAGGAGAGCAAAGCTATTCGAGTTAACGTCAATTAGCTCATTAGTTTTCTCTAATGCGTATGTCGATAGGGACAAGTCTTGTTAAAAGTGGAGTTGTTTGTGCAGCCGAAGAAGCTACATTTCTGTGTCATTGAATTACCATTTGCAACAGTAAATTACTGGTTTTATTGTTCAGGTTCCTCTCAATAACTTGAAAATGTTTTTTTAGTCGTTTCAGTGATTTACTTCAAAGGTGAAAGTTGTTACACTGCAAAAACACAACATTTTACCAAATAGTTTTGGTTTAGTTTCTAATGCACATATCCTAGTACACTTGAAATAAGATCAACTTAACTTACAAGAAACTATTCAGCAACATTAAGTCAATCATTCCTTAATATTAAAGGAAAAATATTAGATCCACTGGCAGATTATTTCACTTATAAATGTATATAAATGTGTGACGTCTAACACGTGATCAACATCTTAGCTCTTTGTGCTTCGATGAGGCATCAATCTTCCCTTCAGCTTTTTAAAAG
This sequence comes from Xiphophorus maculatus, assembly GCF_002775205.1. Classification (NCBI taxonomy): domain Eukaryota; kingdom Metazoa; phylum Chordata; class Actinopteri; order Cyprinodontiformes; family Poeciliidae; genus Xiphophorus; species Xiphophorus maculatus. Next base: position 5,758,541 of record NC_036444.1, on the reverse strand, counting down.
AAATCTTCCTTCGTTTTGTTTCTTCAGTCACCATCTCTACCAGTGTCCCCTTTGATGGTCTGCTGGTGACTGGCCTCTACACATCCACACCAGTCCAGTCTGCTCCCATTCCTGCCCCCGCTGCTTTCGGCTTTGGTAAGTTACGTTTATGCTCATGGAAGAAGGTTCTTGTTGCTTATTGTTGTTTACATCTGCGCCTTCCTGGAGGGCAAAAAGACGATTCTTTAACTTGCCGTCCACAGCCGCAGTAGAACTTAACTAAATGAAACCTGGAGATGTAAGTGTTATTAGTTTAGTGCGGTGCGCCAGAGCAAAGGGGAAAATAATGCAGAAAAACCGATGAACGACTCGAAACAACTCGCATTCTTCTTCTCCTTATGCCACACACAGACTCGTTGCCATAGAAACTGCCTGACAACAGCTCCACTAGCTGACCAAGTAGACATCATGTTCAAGCGTATCAGGATTCAACACCAAAAAACACACAAACATTAGAAAGATAGACATACGTAAGAAAAAAAGTCAGAAATTTTCTAGAAAAGACATGAAAATTTTGGACTTTTGAATCTTAAAATTTCAAGCTTTTTTTTTTTCTAGAAAATTTCTGAGATGAATCAAAAAAATTCAGATTTTTTTTTTCTGTCTACAGTATTCAGTTGTAAAGAGCAGAACATTTAGTCCATTACAGTTTTGTGTTTTCAGGCTTGATGTTAATTTTGCAATTATCAATAGGTGATCATTAGAACAATGACCGCCTATTGATGGTGGTTGATTAGCTAATTTAAACTCCTGCTCTACTGATGACCTGTCAGATAGTTGTTTTGTGTGTCGCCTTATTTCTTTCAAATCAACCAAAACATACCAAATTCTGCAGCACAGCTACATGTTAAATTTGTCAAAGTCAAGCTAGCATGCCTGACCTACATTCGTCTCCCTCGCTATTTTTTTCTTTCTAAATAAAACATTTTACTGAGCTGTGAAATGTGAAACTCTTGGACCTTCTTATCTAGTTGTTGTAGTGTTGACAATTATTAGCAAAATAATGCATCCATGTTTTATATATATCACATGTACATTTAAAATTTAGCATGTTATGGTGACAATTTGGTAGCTAGTTATAATAAGTGAGAAGTTTTAATGTTTCTATGAGAAAAACAAAAGTATTACATTCAAAATATAGAGAAGGACGTTTTAAAATGAGTATGTGTTATTTTGTTCCCAGAGTGAGTATTAAACTCCTTTAATGGCAGGGAGTGATCAATGTTGAGTGGGAATGATGGAAGAATTTCACCATGTATATTTATTTCATGTTTTTAAATAAAATACAAACTGAATATGACATAAATGTAAACTGAACACAAACAAACCAGTAAGGGTGGTGAAAAGTCCAAAAGGAGACTTTTAGACTCCTTTTACTTTGACTTGTCTTGAAAATGTTCTTTGGGCAGGTTTGTCTGCAATTGGTTTCTGCAAAAGAAAAGCATAACAACTGTTGTTGGAGACAATTTAGTGGATGTGAAATGTTATTTTCAGGGATTTTCTCTGTGGAAAACAATTTCCTGCATCCGTTATCTACTTCTTCTCCCATCGGTGGGTTTATCATTTCCTTTTGGTCTTAGTTTTGCCCCTTTTTATCCTGTTTTTCTCACAGCAAAAAAGGAAAAAATATTATTTAGATTTGTTTTGTAAATTCAGTCTAGTTATATGAAGAGGCAGCTGAGTAAAATGCAATTTTTCTCTTGGAACACCATGGCCTCATTTACGGAACAGTTTGGCCAAAAACTTGCCTAAAAACCTCGGTTTGGTTGAAGTGAACTCCAGTGCGGTTTGAATGCATGCATGGATGCCAAAAAGAGAAATCCTACAATTGCTAAAATCCACTAAGACTTTGATGTAAACCAGAAGCGCCTGACGCTCACAATGCATTTGGTGTGAACGCGCCATTAACCACATCAAAACCAGAGCTAACTCGAGAGTTTTAAACATAATTCTAACAATATTTTTGTTTGTTCCCTGCTTTTGACAAAAGTGATTATTTCCTCTGTACTTCAGAACAACCAACAATAAATCATTTGTGCTGCACAGGATTGATTTATTTTAATTTTCCATTAAATTTTTTAATCGCAGTCATCGCTACATCTCACCCTCAAGCTGCAAAGCCTGCTATCCCTTACATAAGTCGGCCGATTTGGAGTTTCGACTCCATCTCTTGGCGGCTCAGAGACATAAAAGTGGAGACAAACACAATAATGCTCCTTTCAGAAAACATAGGAAAAATGCTCAGGACGCACTTTAGATGAAGTCCCCTTCTGCACTGGGTGGGGTCTTACTCGTGTAGCTATAAAGAAATCCTCAGAGAGGCCCGGCTCGGAGCTGGTGCCCAGTCTGCTCACTCATCCTGACTAACTCCAGTGTTCCTCAGACGCTGACTTCACCCTGGCCCCGTCCGCTTTGCCTTCTTGGCAGTTCTGCTTACTGGGGTGGCATCCAAGCATGAATTGCATCACCTTCGCTACACTCTAATGAAAATTTAGAAATATTGCTGCATAATGTTGCTGTTTGTGGATGGAACTGTTAGGCTCTAGTATTTGATCAAAGCCTGGAAATCCTTGAGTTTGAGTTTGTGAAATCTGCTAGACCGTGCAGTCAGTTTCTTTCTTACTGAATTTTCTACCAGTGGGATCTTTAGGCATATATAAAGACGATGTAGAATCTGCTTTATTTACAATTCTGAAATTGATTACCACACTGCAAAAACACAAAGTCCTACCAAATATTTTTATCTAGTTTGTAGTGCAAATACATTGGATTTAAGACAAACTAACTCACAAGTAACTTTTCAGCAAGACATAGGAGTTTAAGTAAATAATTATGTAAGTCTGATGAAAAAGTAGGAGCTCCACTATCAGATTTTTTTTCAATTATAACAAGATGTTTTCTCCAGTCAAAAGTGAAATAATCTGCCAGTGGAACTTGTAGTTTTTTCAGTCAACATTAAGCAATTATTGACTTGAAACAAGCTTTTATATCTAACTGAAAAGTTGCTTGTAAGTTAGTTTTGTCTTATTTCAAGTGAACTACGTAAGATATTTGCAATAGAAACTGGACGAAACTCTTTGCTAAGTCTTGGATTTTGGGATTCCTCAAATTTAATTTACCTCATCAACGAGCTTCCTCACTGCAAAAACACAAAATCTTACCAAGTATTTTTGTCAAGTGTAAATATCTTAGTACACTTGAATTAACTGACTTACAAGTAACTTTTTATGCGACAGACTAGCGACTGGGTGGGTGAACCCCGCCTCCTGACCCCACTAGAGACAAGGGTGTTAGAAAATGGATGGATGGACTTTTTAGCAAGATTTAAGAGCTTGTTTTGAGTAAATGTATCCAGTTTTAGATTTTGAACCTAAATGTGAGTTTGTGAAAGATAAACTTACAGCATTAAGTTGTGTTAACTTTTTATTAATTTAGTCAAACCTCCAAGAGTTGAATAAACTAGAGATTTTAGGTTAGCACTTAAAAAAACTGAAAGAAGAAAAAGACAGGAGTGGGAACTATTTCCCAGAATGCTTAGCGGCATGTTTTTGTCTCCTGAGATGGAAGTGCGTTACATTGATGTGACTCTTGTGTTTTATTAAGGCAAATGTTCATTTTAATGCAATTCTCAGTTAGCAAAGCTTGAGGATAATGTCCTGTTCACACTAAATGTTTCTGAGCTGAATTCATTGGGATGTTTAATAAAATTCATTATCAGATCAGAAATTTTGTTCCTGCAGTTTGAAACAAGAATTTACATTATTCTAAAGTAAAATAAGTTGTTATTTTAACTTGATACTGTGAGTAAAATAAAAGAGAAATGTGGCTCTTTAATTAGGTGAGGGCAATTTTTTTTATTGCATATTGTGAAATAATAATTATTTAAATTGCAGAATTAAGTTAAAACTCACAATTCAAGATTAATGAAGTTAAAAAACAATGTTTAGACAACTTGTCTCTTGTTAAATCAACTTGATGAACTTTAATTTCTGAGTTAAAACCAAAACAATTTTCTTGTTGACTTAAATTGCATTTTCAAGGCAGCAAGTGGACTTTCATTTTCAAGTTAAACCACCTGTGAATGTTTTACAGTGTGTGGCAAAATGTTTGGACACTCCTAACTTAAAACAAACTCTTATTTTTTGCTAAATTAGTAAATTAGTCTCGTCTTTGCACTAGAAATATCTCCTACATTGTGTTTTTGCAGAGTATAACATAATGATGTTACTCTGTTGGATCAAAACACGACGAGAATAATGAAGTACAACAGTTTAAAAATTAGATTTAATGTTGAGCAGATCATTAAGGTCACCCTTCCCCACTGCTGCTTCCCAAGTGCCGGACCAATAGATTTAAGAACTCTTTTGTCCCCCATGCCGTCAGACTGTACAATTCCTCATTGGGGGGGGGGGGGGGGGGGGGGGGGGGAGGTGACACAGGACAGAGGGTGGAAGGAGTAGTGACCCCTTGTATTTTTCTCCATACTTATCAGGTCAAACCACATAGTGCAATACGATATCACTGGTCAATCTATCCGCCAAATTCTTATATTTCTTTTGTGTTGTATTTGTATTTACTTATATTCTATATTCTTATTCCTTGTTTCTTGCATAATTTAAGGTTTTTCTTGCATAGTTTAAGGTTTTGGTTACTCACATTTGGTGTGTACCTTAGTATTTAATTTGTATTTTGTATTTTTTTGCACTTTTGCTTACTGTGTGTTATCTTTGTTTTTTGCCTGGGAGCTGCTGGTAATTTCAATTTCCTGAGGGAGTCTTCCCAAAGGATCAATAAAGTACAAGTCTAAGTCTAAGTCTTATGGCCTTTTGTATTGACAATATTTGGAGAAGAGGAATTAAGACAGGGTGTCCCTTTAATTCTTCTGAATGGAGCCAGTTAACATATGAACATCAACAAAAAAAATACTAATTCCCTCCTATTCAAAACACACACACACACACACACACACACACGCACACACCCACACACGCACACACACACACACACCCGCACACACACCCACACACACACACACACACACACACTCCTAATGCATGTTATTGAAGTGGTTTAGGAAACATGTGGTTAGCAGATGTATCAGTGCAATATTTAATGTCGGCTCACAAAGCGGCTAAAATTAAACCTCTTTTCATGATCATCAGAGGGGGAAAATAAACCAGCATTTATTGGATGTCCAGGAATGTTTTTGTGTTTTGCACCACCTTACCTTTGTAGCAGATATTTATCCTGGTGAGATGCATTCAAGGACCAACACAGCTTTCACTATAAATAATCACATTATAGTAAACTTTTAAATGGTGATTGACTAGCTTTCAGACCTAAAACTAATATCACTTACCCTGGTGAAGACACAGAGAGTTGTCTAGTAGATGGTACAACATCTACATCAAACGTAAGGCCTGGGGGCCAAATTCTGCCCACTGCAGACTGTTTTTGTGGCCCTCTAGACTCCAAATGACATCAATCAATCACTCTGTTTTTTTGCTGAAATTCATGCAAACTTAACCGATCTGGTGTTTTAGGGGGAGGGTTTTGCACTGATGGATAGGCCTGTCACAATAACCAATAAATCAGTTAATCACATTATAAATTAAAGCGTGCTCAATAATTTCTATTTGCATGATTTATCATTTTTCTCTTTCTACAACTGGATGATAAAAGTCTTCAGTTTGGTGTTTTGGTCTGAATGAACTGAAGGATAATCTTGTTTACAGAGACTTAAAATTTCATTTTATTTGTTGTTTCTCTTGTTTTGTGTATTTTTGACATTTTAAATGTCTTCCAGTACCAAATGTGTTAACTGTTTGCTAGAATTTAAAGTTTATTGATCTTTAAGAATGTGTTCTTGCATTACTACGCCATTTTCATTATATTGCATAAACATGATATCAAAATAACAATACTATCGTTTATCGCAATGACTTCTGTGACAATTTATTGTCCAGTAAAATTTTTTATCATCACAGACATACACAAGAAACAGTCATAAATATTCATAAAGACTTGTGACATTGTTGTCAGTTTTATGCACAAGTAAAGTGTTAAACATTTTTTCATGTTATAAATAAACACTTTATCAGTATTAAGTATTACTGATCTAAAAGAAGCTCCTAAGCCAATTCTAAGCTATTTGTCTTATTTCAAGAGAACTAGGATATTTGCTCTAGAAACTGAACAAAAAGGGTAGAGTGCCTTCTCCGGGTCAGGGGGGGTGTCCTGCCCCAAGTGGAGGAGTTCAAGTATCTCGGGATCTTGTTCACGAATGGGGGAAGAAGGGAGCGGGAGATTGACAGGCGGATTGGCGCAGCGTCTGCCGTCAAGCGGGCGCTGTACCGGTCCGTTGTGGTGAAGAGAGAGCTGAGCCAAAAAGAGAAGCTCTCGATTTACCGGTCGATCTACATTCCCACCCTCATCTATGGTCATGAGCTTTGGGTCATGACCGAAAGAACGAGATTGCGGGTTTTCTCCGTAGGGTGGCTGGGCTCTCCCTTAGAGATAGGGTGAGAAGCTCAGTCATCCTGGGGAGAGACTCAGAGTAGAGCCGCTGCTCCTTCACATCGAGAGGAGCCAGTTGAGGCTCGGGCATCTGGTCAGGACGCCTCCTGGATGCCTCCCTGGTGAGGTGTTCCAGGCACGACCCACCGGGAGGAGGCCCCGGGGAAGACCCAGGACACGCTGGAGGGACTATGTGTCTCGGCTGGCCTGGGAACGCCTCGGGATTCCTCCGGAAGAGCTGGAACAAGTGGCCTGGGAGAGGGAAGTCTGGGCCTCCCTTCTGAAGCTGCTACCCCTGCAACCCGACCCAGATAAGCGGAAGAAAATGGATGGATGGAAACCGAACAAAAATGCTTTGTGTTTTTGTGTGTGTAGCTGTTCTCTTTGTGTTTAGATTTGTTTTGTATAATTGTGCATTTTGCTGTTTTTTTCTTTAGTGTGTCACATTGGTTAATTTAGACCCTCCAATGTTTAGTCACAAAGAGACAATGACATGCAGACAGAAGGCATCAGTTTAGGTTTTTCCCCGTCCCTAAACAGCCACACGTCTCAACACTTTAATAAAAAATGTGTTGTTTTGACTTTTACTGCGTCCTCAGATCTCAACACCCTCTTTATTAAATTAGTTGATGTGTGACCAAAACTGTGGCAGCCATTAAGGTATTCAAAGGAATACCATTTCTGTGGGTTTTGGGTTGTACTGCGGCTGCAGCTCGTTCCTCCTCTGCCTACAGAGCAGATCACACATTTGCCGCTGGTTGGCTAACCTCAGGACCTTTATGATACTATAACTGCTCTGTTATGGCTAGTGAGACAAACTGGAGTTAAAAACAATGTTCTTTTTTTGGATCGATGCCCACTCAGAGCACAGGAGTATAAATGTCTTGTGGTTTTCATAAAAATACCCGTTGGTTCTGAAGGCTGGGTTCGTCTGCAGTGTTTTTGTCTGTGTCCTGGTGCCAAGTGTTGACTTTTATTTTGAAATGTATGATTATAATTTACACTTTTTAGCTAAAGTAGGCCTTGTGGTTTCATTTGAGGCTTGTGGGTGGTTAGGTTTGTCAATGTGGGTATTAACCACGAACCTTTTCAGGGTAATTTTGACATGAAAGTTGCAAACTTTATAGGTATCAGTGCATGGGGATGTCTGTATCTGCTGCCAGCAAAGCAATATGAATCTGAACTGACTCAGCAGCCTGAGGATTAGAACCTCTCTATGTTCTTGTTTTTCGTCCAATAAAAAGACTTTTTCAACTTAGACGACTTTCTTTCCAGTCCCTCCAGGCTTTAGGGACTTCGAACTGAGATCTGGAAAGATTTCAGACTGAAAGCAATGTGTTTTCTTACCCTAATAATCGGTTTATTTATCAAAACAAAAGGCTTGCTTTCATCTGCCACAAGGCAAATAATGAAGGGATGCATTAAAACTCATATTCCAATGTTTAAATGTTTAAATGGAAAGAATTGTCACATTTGGCCTGATTTGTGTTGCTCCCCTAACGGCTAAATGTTTCCCTTCACATCATTATCCATTCAAACACAAAAACAGAACTAGTATTCATTCTACATGTCTACAGCTACGTTATAATTACAATGATGTAGGAGCACTTAAAGGGTAGAGGGGAAAAAATGCCAACACAGAATTGACAAAGTATGTGCACTGTAAAACATGTGAAGGTGGTTTAACTTGAAAATTAAAGCCCACCTGCTGCCTTGAAAATGCAATTTAAGTCAACAAGAAAATTGTTTGATTTTAACTTAGAAATTAAAGTTGATTTAATAACAAGAGGCAAGTTGTCTAAACATTGTTTTTTAACTTCATTAATCTTGAATTGTGAGTTTTAACTTAATGCTGCAATTTAAACCAAATAATTATTTCACAATATGCAAGAAAAAAAAATTGCCCTCACCAAGTTAAAGAGCCACATTTCTCTATTATTTTACTCACAATATCAAGTTAAAATAAATACTTATTTTACTTTAGAATAATGTAAATTCTTGTTTCAAACTGCAGGAACAAAATTTCTGATCTGATAATGAATTTTATTAAACATCCCAATGAATTCAGCTCAGAAACATTTAGTGTGAACAGGACATTATCCTCAAGCTTTGCTAACTGAGAATTGCATTAAAATGAACATTTGCCTTAATAAAACAAAAGAGTCACATCAATGTAACACACTTCCATCTCAGGAGACAAAAACATGCCGCTAAGCATTCTGGGAAATAGTTCCCACTCCTGTCTTTCTCCTCTTTCAGTTTTTTAAGTGCTAACCTAAAATCTCTAGTTTATTCAACTCTTGGAGGTTTGACAAAATTAATAAAAAGTTAACACAACTTACTGCTGTAAGTTTATCTTTCACAAACTCACATTTAGGTTCAAAATCTAAAACTGGATAAATTTATTTGACTTAAAGAGTAGAAGATAGTAAACACAACTAAATGCAGCTCAAATGTTTTACAGTGTGGGAGTAGAGGAATAAGACGGGGAAAATGACCCAAACATGCATGAAAAATGGCAAACGGGGACCGATGAAGGTACGACAGAATGTGGTTGATGTAGAGGAGAAGAGGAAGATGAAGGGATGGCATTCCATCACTTCCTCTGACGGAGTGGCTGATTGCCAGTGCTGAGCTGCTGAGAAACCGGTCATTGATGGATAGCTCGTTTGCTTGGGTGATGTTTATTTTGTTGTTAATTTGCATATTTGTACGTATTTGTTGAGTTGTTGGCTTCTGCTAGAGAGGTTCAGTCCCCCCCCCCCACATCGCGTTATGATGAATTTGGCCGTCTGACAAAACGGACAGCTTAGTGACGGGGACATCCAGCTGACACGCGGCTCCCATGACGGATGGGCTCATGCTAACACACAGCCACGATTAGAGATGAAATCCCGCTGAACCTTGACCTTAAGAGGATGGGGCGAGACGAGATCTGCTGCCAAGAGCGTAATCATGCACATTTAATTCCCAAAGGAACACCTTTGAACATTGGCAGCACCTACAGTGCCACACAAATGTAGGGGAGACTGAGATACACTGCAAAACCACAACATTTTACTAATTATTTCTAGTCTAGGTTCTAGTGCAAATATCTTAGTACACTTGAAATAAGACAAACTAACTTACAAGTAGCTTTGTCGCTAGATATTGGAGTTTGTTTTAAGTAAATAGTTTCTTAATATTGATGAAGAAGTATTAGTTCCACTGGCAGATTTTTTCACTTCTAAAAAAATGTTTTTCCCATAAGTTAATTTGTCTGCCAATGGAAGTAATAGTTTATCATCAGTATTAAGGAATTATTTACTTAAAACAAGTGCGTGTTTCTTTCTGAAAAGTTTATTTTAATTTAGTCTGTCTTATTCCAGGTCTACTAAGATGGTTGTACTAGAAAATAGAACAAAAGTACGTTGTAAGATTTTGTGCTTTTGTGTGAATAATCTGCCTGTAAAATTTGTACTTTATCATTAACATAAAGAAATTGACTGAAAACAAGCTCCTTTGTCTTGCTGAAAGCTACTAGTAAGTTAGTTTTGTCGTATTTCAAATGTATTAAGATATTTGCTGTAGAAATTAGACACAAATACTTTGCAAATTTTTTATGCCAGAAATGAAAATGCCTCTAAGATATATTTTGTTAAACTGAGTCTTTTTTTCCCCTCATTATTTAGACAGATTTAATGTCATCAGCTCTGCAAACAGTGATGTACTTCAGGCTGCAAAGTGGGCAAATTATTTTTTCTGTCAATCAAATAATCAGTTGAGTTTGGAGCAGAACTGGAGCATGAATATTTGGGATTTTATTTAGTAACCTTACCAGTTGTGGGTTATCACCCCTAAAACTGCACAAACATTTTTACACTTCAAGGCTGCAACTTGGGAAGCCAGAATTTCTTGGAAAATTAGTTTCTGATGGAAACGTTGGAATTTAGGAGGTGAGATAATTGATACACTGCAAAAACACAAAATCATACCATCGGGTTTTATTCTAGTTTTCAGTGTAAATGTTTTAGTACACTTGACATGAGACAAAACTGATTTACAAGTAACTTTTCTGGAAGTAATAGAAACTTGGTTTAAGTAAATTTCTTAACATTGATGACAACAGATTGTTTCACTTATAACACGGGAAAAATGCTTTGTAAGTGGAGCTTGGTTTTCTCTTAAAACCAAGTATTAAGAAATTTACTTAAGAAAACTGCTATATCATGCTGAAAAGTTACTTGTAAGTTAGTTTTGTCTTATTTCAAGAGTACTGAGATATTTGCATTAGAAACTAGACAAAGGCGTGCTGTGGTGGCATAGGGGATAGCGCAATCCATGTTTGGAGGCCTTGAGTCCTTGACGTGGCCGTTGCGGGTTCGACTCCCGGACCCGACGATATTTGCCGCATGTCTTCCCCCCTCTCCTTCCCCCTTTCTTGTCAGCCTACTTTCATATAAGGGACACTAGAGCCCACAAAAGACCCCCTGGAGAGGTTTAAAAAAGAAACTAGACTAAAATATTTTGTGTTTTTGCAAAGTAGAGTGATCCATTAACTTCTAAAACCTGTGGGATTTTGTTCTAAAAAGGGGGGAAAAAACCCTCAAATTATGAAATTGGTCCTCTGTAATATGCGCACGTTTAGATTGTAAATACCTACACATTCATCCATCTCAAGGCTGAAGGTTAGCTGCCGTCACCTCCCCGCCACCAGGCTGGATGGAGTGTCAGCCGAAATGTCAGTATATGAGAAATGGCAGCTCATCATGTCAGTATTTACAGAGACATACTCTCAGGTGTTTCCTGCAGAACAAAGCCTTGTTTTGAAATTCTATGTGTTTCCTCGAACAGTCCCAGGAGATCATGCTTCCGCGTAGCCCTCCTTCTTCTCAATCAGCTTGATGAGGACGCAGAGTGAGGAGCTATACCGTGTATGGAAAGAGCGCAGGATAAAAAAGAATGATACAAGAGAAAAGAGGTGGTGCACGGAGCAAAGAAGGGGTGAGGAAAAAGGGGCTCCCATGGGGAGAGAAGCTGTCAGTCCCTGAGAGACATCAAACGCAGTGCAGCCCTGTGATCAGCTTGCACCCTGGCTCTCCTCTGACAGCTCCCTGACTGTGCCGCTTACACTCCTTCATACCAGCGCAGAGATACGCACGCTTACTCTTTCCTGCAGCCACAAGAGCTCTCGCTCTTTCCGACTTATCCATTCATACTCCGACACATTCGTATTCCACACTTTCACTCGCCGTCATACATGGGATGCACATTTGTGAAGCGTTTACCTTGTAGCGACATCGTCAAGGTCGCCTGAGAGTCACAAACTGTTGCTGCGAAACTTTGGGCTCAGTGGAGGGGAAGTAGTGCTGCACTGCAAAAACACAAAATTTTACCAAGTATTTGTGGTCTAGTTTTTAGACCATCTTAGTCTGCTTGAAGTATGACACAACTAACTTACAAGTAACTTTTCAGCAACGTATAGGAGCTTGCTTTCAGCAAATAACTCCAGCATAATGCAAAATGGACTTTTTTAGCTTTACGTCATGTTGTAATGTGATTCCTTCCTGGAGTGTTGCTTTGATTCTTTCATGCATGTTTGAGAAATCATTTGATCGCCATGGCAACCATTATTCAACTGTTCAAGACACCTGGTTGGACCTAGCCCCGCCTTCAAGGACGAAACTCCTCCCCCACTGAGCTCCTTCAAACTAGCCAGCAGCAATTAGCAGACACCTGGTGGAACGGAGGATCTGCTGAATTCATTATAGCAGCTATTACTCAGTGCAACGCTGGGATAAACGTTGATACAGGGTTAAAGAGGAGCCATGTACGTTGTGATGACTTTCTGAAGACGGAGATTCAGAAAGAGCAGGAGTTTTTTTTAAAGAGACAGGTTGCTAAATTACGAAGTCAAATTTCCTTTAAGTTGTAATGTTTAGCATTTTTATAACAGCGGAAGGTAATATTGTTACTTACAGTATTTGTGCTGTAAAATGGCACTATGTGGCTGTAAAATATGTAATACTGAACCTTTAATATTGATGGAAAAGTACTAGATCCACTGACAGAGTATTTCACTTATAATAAAAGATTTATCGCATGTTAAAAATGAGATAATCTGCCAGTGGAATAAACACTTTGTCAGCAACATTGAGGAATTATTGACTTCAACAAGCTCCTATAATTTGCTGAAAAGTTACTAGTTTTGTCTATTTCAAGTGTGCTTGAAAAAAGCAAAACTTATTTTGTAAGACAAAAGATATTTTCACTACAAACTTGACCAAAAATGCTTGGTAAGATTTTGTAGTGTGGCAGCGATGTTGAAGATGAGGATGATAACTGATCTGATCCATCATTCCTTCTCTTCTGGGGATATGGGCACCAAAGGCAGATCCTTCCCGATGATGAATTCATTAGCGCCTGAGATGAAATGGGTTGTCAAGGCCAGGGTTATGTATGGGAGGTGATTTGTGTCCTCTGCGGCACGGCGTTGGATCAGACTCCGAGATCTGTTGGGTCGGCTTGTTGTAAATAACGGCTCTTTTGCTGGCAGAGGATTTCCCCATCCCTCTTGTCCAGATGAGCTGCTGTTCTGTCCTTCTTGTTGCTTAGCACCCCCGTCCCCAAGGCCTGCAGGCTGCTAACAGGTGGCTAAACATTTGTGTTCTGTCAGAGTCCAGAGGACTGCTCAGATAATTATGCATCACTAAGTAATCAGCAGTAGATTATCTCAATGTGCACAGCCTCATTAGAAATAAAAAAAGTCCTATTACTGGAAACTAAAATGTTTTGAAAATTATTTAAATGTGATCTGTTATGCTTCCTTGAACAGTTTACGATAGGTCAGTGGGCTACATGCAAAACTTGTTCATTAAATGTTTTGAACAAACTCATTCTTAGATAATCATATTTTAATCTGCTCAGTTCTGCCTAGTTTGAGTTGTTTTAGAGCCTCCTGTCACTTTAATTCAAATAAGCTTCTACTGTCCAAGCCTCCTACTCCCCTTTTACACTCACAGATGAACATTGGTACCAACAGATCCGCAATGATACAACCCTATATCTTTGAAAAGCAGAAGTGGAGCCTCCTGTACAACCAACAAGAATGCAGCAAGAGGTTTCTGGATGTTAAGTCAACAACAAAACACTTGTCTTTTCCAGCAGCCATTGTACATCGGTAAAACCAACTCGCCAAACGTGCTGGAGCTCAGCTTGGGTTGCTAGGTAACGGGCTAGGCTTTGCCAGGGTTGCTAGGTAACGGGCAGTGCCTGCTGATTTGTGTCTTAACAATTGGGAGATTTTTAAAACGGGTTTAAAACCCTTTTAAAATAATAACTTATTCCCAAAACGGCTGGGTGTTTTTTAAGCAGTAGAAACACAAATGAAAATACAAAAACGTGCTACATGTGGATTTTGCATAATTCGCCCCCTTTAAGTCACACTGCAGTACTTCATCAGACATCCTAACTGTTGAAGTTTTCTATGTCATGTGATTGTAAAATAGACCTGGTAGAAACCGGTACTGCTCTCTGTTTATGTTTTTTTCTGAAATGAAATCCCTTCATTCTGTTCCTCTACCTTCTTTAGACCTGCTCATATTCAGATCTGTCAGTGGACTGTAGAACATTTCACATTTTTGTACATTACAACCACAAATACAGGTTTTTTAGAAAACAAAGTGGTGCATCATTTTTAAGTAGTAGAAAATATAGTTTTAAAGATGCTTTTGTAAATAAAAATCTGTAAAGTGTGGTGCGCCTTTATGTTTAGCCCCATTTCCTCTGTAGTGGAAGTTCAAAAGACGATGAATGAAGCTGAATTGAGAGAAATTCTGGACGAAAACTTGGAAGTTTATGATAACCCTACACTGAAAAAACACAAAATCTTACCAAGTATTTTGTCTTGTTTCTTGTGCAAATATCTTAATACACTTGAAATAACACAAACCTAACCTACAAGTAAAGTTTTAGCAAAGATGCTTGTTTTAGATAAATAATTCCTTTAAACTGACTCAAACATACTAGTTCCACTGGCAAATGTATTCATTTATATCATGGGAAAAATGTATTGCTGTAAGTGGGGGAAAACTTCCATGGAATTATCAATATAAAGGACTTATTTATATAAATAAAGCTTTTATATCTTGCTGAAAAGTTACTGTTAAGTTAGGTCATTTCAACTGAATAAAGATATTTGCACTGGAAACTTGGTAAGACAGCATGTGTGTGTGAATGTTGGTGTTTTTTTATGCATTTTTAAAGCTTTGACCCCACATAAATTTGTATGCTCATGCTGGGCTTTGTCCTTTCCTTGCTGTATTTTTTTGCATCTAAATGTATGGTAAGGAGGTTCAGGGTAACTGAGAAAGCAGAAACAGGAAGGCGGGAGCCAAACTCACTGTGATAGAGATTTCAAAGCAGCGTGTGAGCTGTTGGGCACTTTTTTTATTTTTATTTTATGCTGCAGGAGAGAGCAGCAGGCGTAGGTTGTTTCTCCCATGTGTGGTCTCTTTCGAGCAGAGCTAAGTTATTTTCTAACCATGCGGAGAGGCTGGTTATATGTCAAAGAGAACGGGAGAGAAATACGGATGGAAGAAAGACGGGGAGAGCATCGACTGAAAACGCTGCCCGTTTCGACACATTTCTGTGAACACCAGTGGGTTTGCATCATTTCAACACTGAGGGAAGCTGACTTTGAAATGGGTCTTTGTTGTTTGGTGATGTAAAACTTTTTAAATTCTGTGCTTCCACAGGCACCTTGCAAGTGTGTGGGTTCCTGAGGCAAACCGTACGTGTGATTTTACAAATTTGTGCTTGCCAACTGAGCTGCTCTCTTAAGGCTACCCACTTTTAAACAGTTTAAGTGCTCCGTGATTCTGTTCGCAGGAGGATTTCTTACCTTAAGTCCCTGATTGTTCCTTTTTCTAAAGTTTCTGTGTTGAACCTGATCTTCCATTTAGTACCAAGACAGGAAAGTGGATAGAAATTAATGCATTTTTGGTCATTTTGATCATTAATAAGTAGTAATTATGAAATTTTGTTAATCAGAAAATATCAGAATATTACATTATATCAGTAAGGAAGAAATGTAATTGACATGGACACTTTGAAGGTAGGCCACATGAAAGTTGTGTGGAAGAAAAAAGTGAGATAAAGTTGCTAATTTATCTTGGCTAAGAAGAAAAAAAGACAGTGTTAAGTTATTAAAGCAACTTCCTGTTTTATTTTTTTATTGAGCTTTTGTTGATTCATGTTTTCCCTTAAGGGAATGAAACTTTTTTCATCAGACTTTTTCTTACCTCCAAACTTTTTGGACATTTTTATACTTCCATGTGGGTCTCTGCTGCTTCCAAAACAGCTAAGCACCCAGCTATTTAAAAAAATAATATTTTTTTAGCAATAAGTTAATTTTTGAAATTAACAGTTTCAAAATCCTCCCAGTTGGTAAGTACCATCTGAAGAGCACTGTCATGTTACATAGCAGCCCACCTTGAGCTTCCAGAACATTTGGTCAGCTGATTTTCCCACTGTATGCGCTGTACAATGGCTGCTGGGAAAGACAAGTGTTATGATGTTGACTTACTGTCCAGAAACCACCTGCTGGTTTCTTGTTGGTTGTGCAGGAAGCTCCACTTCTGCTTTTCAAAGATGCAGAGTTGTGTAATTGTGCATGTTTTGGAGCCATTTTTACGTGAGTGTAAACGTAGAGGTGATGGGAGTGGTCAACAGCAGCTTATTGGGCCTTAAAGTAACAAGACTCTCTAAAACAGCTCATTCTGATTGGACCTTAAAATATGCATAACCATATCTATGAATGAGTTTGTGCAAAAAATTTAAAGAACATGTTTTGTGTAACCCATAGACCGATTCTAACCTGTTCAATTCAGCATAATAGGTCGCCTTTAAAAGTATTTATTATTATTTTGTAATGTTGGTTTTCCAAAAAACAGAATTTTTAATTTTATCGGTTGTAAGCAATAGCCCTTAGAGAAAGAGATGACTAAAAATGATCAAATAAACAAAAACAGTTTAAATAAATCCCTCTCTGAATTTAAACTATCATCTTTTCATGTTTTATTTGCAGTGGAGAGTTTCTCAAAACTCACCCAGATCCACTCTGACCCATATTCTGGCAGAGGAAAGTTTCTGACCTTCTCCTTGTTTTTCCCTCCTTATGAGAGCCGGTCTGTCGCCGTGATTATTCCGCTGCCTCCCAGCGCCTCTCGGTCAGACCAGGCGCAACTCCAACCCTTGTCATAAACACATTCAGAAACGCGCACAATGGGTGTACACATCCTTCACAGCCATTGTACGACGCTTTCCCAGGGCTTTCCACTGACTCCTCACCTGTCGCCTCAGGTCTCTGTCTTTCATACGCAGTTTGTTTGTTTGCTGCATCGATGGGTGGAGAGCAGGGTAGTGGGTGGAAGAAATTAGCACAAGTCATATCAGATTAATTAATCTGAAACTCAAACTATTAGCTGAGGAGTCCTGTTGAATTAAAAATCAAATTAGCCAAGGCGCCTGCCGGTAAAGCTGTGGCTGCGCGCCTGCCAAGCCACAATGACACACACCCACAGGACGCAGCTGCTCACGGGCCTCGCTCTCGGATTGATGTATGGATGGAGAACAAGAGAAAGAAACTCTTGCTCAAGAAGAACTGGAGGATGTCAGGGATGGGAAAGATTTGTTTTTTGACTTTGCCGCCCAATTTCGTCAGCTTGTCTTCGGGCACGAAGCTGGCCAGTGGGCCCTTCTCCCGGGCCTCACTCAGCAGTTTTAGAAATGTTTCTGCAATCATGCCTTTCAGCAATGCTTCACCTTCAGCATTTATATAATAAACGTTCTGCTTGATCTCTTGCCTAATTCTAGTTTTATGAAAGCCTAAAAGCACAATTAAAATTTCAGTTGAGGATTTCTTGTTTTTTTTTTACGATACGTTATGTGCTGGTTTAAGTCACTTATAATCAAACTTAGGATGAATATAAACATCTTTCACTTTTATGCATATTGACATCTGAATGGGCTGCACAGTGGCGCAGTTGATAGCACTGTTGCCTTGCAGCAAGAAGGTCCCGGCTCCTGGGTTCAATTCCCGGCCCGGGTCTTTCTGCACGGAGTTGGCATGTTCTCCCTGTGCATGCATGGGTTATCTCCGGGTACTCCGGCTTCCTCCCACAGTCCAAAAACATGACTGTCAGGTTAATTGGTCTCTCTAAATTCTCTCTAGGTGTGAGTATGGTGTGTATAGTTGTTTGTCCTGTATGTCTCTGTGTTGCCCTGCGACAGACTGGCGACCTGTCCAGGGTGACCCCGCCTCTCCCCCGGAACGTTAGCTGGAGATAGACCAGCACCTCCCGACCCCTCTAGGGTCAAGGGTGTAAGAGGATGGATGGATGCATCTGTTTCTTCAAAACAGCATGAAAATTCAAATTTTGAGTTTGTCTATGCATGTGAAATGTTTTCCAATGTATTCATCATTTTTCTGCACAAGAACCATCTGGAGTGATTGTTGCCAAAAAATTTTTTTTATCTTAGTTTCATCTGAAAAAAACTACTGTCAATGGTTGCATAAATATTACATCAATGTAACTATCTATCTATCTATCTATCTATCTATCTATCTATCTATCTATCTATCTATCTATCTATCTATCTATCTATCTATCTATCTATCTATCTATCTATCTATCTATCTATCTATCTATCTATCTATCTATCTATCTATCTATCTATCTATCTATCTATCTATCTATCTATCATCTATCTATCTATCTATCATCTATCTATCTATCTATCTATCTATCTATCTATCTATCTGATGGTAGATATGCACTGTAAAAACACAAATTCTTACTTAGTTTCTAGTGCAAATATCTTAGCACACTTGAATTAAGACAAAACTTACTTACGATTAACTTTTCAGCAAGATATATGAGCTTGTTTAAAGTCAATAATTCCTTAATATTTATGTAAAAAGTCCTAGTTCTACTGTCACATTATTTCACTTTTTTTAAGTGAAATGATCTGCCAGTGGAACTCATATTTTTAAACCAATATTAAGGAATTATTGACTTAAAACAAGCTCCCATATCTTGCTGTAAAGTTACTAGATATTTGCACCAGAAACTAAACAGAAATACATGGTAAGATTTTGTGTTTTTGCAGTATGAAAACAATTTTCTCCTGGCATTCCTTTCAAAAATGTGGTTTAAATCTAAAAGGTGTGCTTTGGCACAGATGCAGTTTTTGATATGGACCATATGGGCAGTTGCCCATGGCAACATTAGTAACTGAAGCACACAAAAATTAGATAGAAATTTATCTTGAACAGGAAAACTCTTGAGCAAGTTTTCTGTCACCTTTATGCATATCATTTTTGCTGTTTTATGTAGGACTGCGCTGCATTTTATTCACCCCCTATAATTTAGATGATTTCCTGGATTTTGTTTGGTGTGAGGTTTGCAGAAGGAAGTCTTCAACCTGTGGCTCCAGAGCTGCAAGTGGTTCTTTGGAGTTTCCAAAATGGCTCTTAATAATTTGGCTAACAAAGTGCCGAACCAATAAAATGTTTAAAAAAATTTATATAAGAAATACAGATTTTAGCATTTTGCTTTTGCAAACCTGTAAATGCTGCATCTATTTTCACAACAGAATGGCCTTAGTATGACTAATATTTCTGTTTGTCTAGTCATTACATTGAAAACTAAGTGCTTTTTTTGTTTAAATTATTTTCTATAAATATCAAAAGACAATGTATCAATATTCGTATTGTAAACAATTTTGTCTTAGCTTTTAAAACAAACACAAAAAAAACAACAAAAATAAATAAATAAATAAAATGGTGGTTCTTCTAAAATGACCACGTTTCCAATATGACCCTTTCCACGTGACGTCACTGTCTTCGAAACTCAGCCCGCTCCGCCATGACGGACGTCAAAACAACCTGCGCATCAGGTAGCCTACTATCGCTTTTATTTAGTTGATTTCGCAGTCAAAATGGTCACCGGGTGCTGCGCAGTCAGCTGCACAAACAGACAAGGATGCAAACCAAATTTGTCATTTTATTTTAGAACTTTTAATGAGGAAAGTTACGGCGGTGATGGATATCAGCCGTCAATCATAATGACCGGCAGCCCTCGGTGTACCTGCGGATTTGTAGCGAACACTTTTTACAAGGTAAGAAGATTAACGTTCATTTATGTTATGAGTAAATATGACTAGAAAGATTTTAATTATTGCATTAAGGAGAAGGTAGGCGTCTAACCACTGGTAACCATGGAGACAATGTCGCACCGTCATGTAGCCTAGCATGTATAAAAAAAAAAACTGGTTAGCATCTCGTCTTTTGTACGTTTTTAAGGCTCCTCCGGTTTAAGCGGAAACGCTGTTTATGATATAGTGACTTAAATCATGTGGTGTGAATTCAGGCAAAGTCGGTAATTTGATCAACACGTCAGGAGGGAGGAGGTGCGGGTCGGTTTCTAAGCTAGCGGTTTCCAACTTTTATAAATACTGTCATCTATGAGCCCCAACTGGTTGTGTTACGTTCACAGACAAATGAGCTCGATGCTAACAAGTAGAATAAACTAGCAAAAACAACTTGGGGAAATAACTTCAGTTGCTCTGTTCAAGACCTGTCCCTCACTTTATCATGGTGCTATGAATGATTAAGTGACGTAGTTGTACAGGGTCAATAGTAAATATGCATTAAAAAGTTTCAAGTTGTCCCTTTGCGAAAGGTTAAGTAGCATTTGTGGGTCTAAACTAGTTTTATTTAGCAGGACTTGGGGCAAAAACGGCTCTTTGGTTTGTAAAGTTGGCAGACCTCTGGTTTATTGCCATTTTTTCTTTTCACTTGTATCACTTTAATGACTTATGAAGATCAAAACACATATTCCTTCCTCGAATGGCTTGTTTTGTTGTCTTTCATTTTGAAGATTGGTTAACAGTAACGGGCAACTGATTATTTTTAAACTCTGGGGTAATACCATCTCAAATGTCCCTCAGTTTAATAGAAATTCTCCAAAGTGCCAATGGACTTGAATTTAAAGCACCATCCATTAAACATTACACGATCCTTTAATGCCAGTTCTTTAATCCATTCATGTGGCAAACATCCTTTCATTTTCCCACATAGTTTCTCACTCCACTTCTCTCGGACCACTGGCATCTTTTGCCACCCATATTAACACACAGCTTCCTCCTGGCAGCTCGTTGCCAGACCCCTGCCATCAACGCAAAGTTTCCAACCCGTCTCCATGGTAGCGTGATTGGCAATTCCTGAGATGGATCCCCTTTTTTGGCCAATGGCGGCTCAGAGCGGGGTTGTC
The DNA here is from genome assembly GCF_002775205.1 of Xiphophorus maculatus. NCBI lineage: Eukaryota > Metazoa > Chordata > Actinopteri > Cyprinodontiformes > Poeciliidae > Xiphophorus > Xiphophorus maculatus. The sequence goes on along the minus strand of NC_036444.1, from coordinate 5,737,671 downwards.
ATGCTCTGCGAGCCCCCGCAGTTGTCCGGCTGACCAGCTGCAGACGGCGCTGGAAGGAAGGAGTGAATGCGACGCAATGTGAGGCGCGCAGCAACACACGTTGCATGGGAACATTCAGCAAGCACAAAGCGTATGGGGGTCCCTGCTCAGGCTGTCAGTACTGTTGTGATGTATCATTTATGTCTCCTTTGTGTGGCCTTCTCTTGAAACATGTTGACAGAGCCATTATTCTCGCCTTGACAGATTCCCATATATTCACTGGCTTTTAATACCACATGTTAATGGTCCAGTTAGTTTATGACAGGTATTAAGAATTGCTGCATGGGATATGATCCTATATTAGGCTTCTTGTGTTCCAAATTATTTAGGGTGTTGTACTTTTTAGGTCTAAACTGGAAAATTATGGAATGGATCTGGTTATTCGGCTATTATCTGCCGGTGTGAGACAACATACACAGCATAAACTCAACATCCTGGAGGAAAGAGGATTCTCTACCATTTTACAATGCAAAAATGCACATTCTTACCAAGTATTTTAGTTTAGTTTCTACTCCAAATATCTTAGCACACTTGAAATAAGACAAAACTAACTTATAAGTAACTTTTAAGCAAAATATTGACTTGTTTTACATCAATAACTCCTTAATATTGATGGTAAAGTTCTAGTTCCACTGGCAGATTATTTCACATATAACAAGAAATGTTTCCCATGTTATAAGTAAAATAATCTGTTGGTAGAACAGGTTTTCAGCAACATTAAGGAATTATTTACTTAAAACAAGCTCCTATATTTTGTTGAAAAGTTACTTCTAAGTTAGTTTTATCTTATTTCAAGTGAACCAAAATATTTGCATATGAGGCAAGGTGATGTAGCACTGCAAAAAACAAAATCTTACCAAGTATTTTTGGTCTAGTTTCCAGTGCAGATATCTTAGAATACTTGAAATAAGGCTAAAAACTAACTTACAAGTAATTTCTAAACAAGATGTAAAAGCTTGTTTTAAGTCAATAATTTCTTAAGTTGATGATAAAGTTCTAGTTCCACTGACAGATTATTTCACTTATCACATGGGGAAAATGTCTTGTTATAAGGGAAATAATCTGCCTGTGCAGTCAGTACAGTTTAATCAATATTAAGGAATTAATTACGTGGAACAAGCTCTTAAATCTTGCTTAACAGTTACTTGGAAGTTAGTTTTGTCTTAATTCAAGTGAAGTAAGATATTTGACTAGAAACTAGACCAAAATTACTTGGTAAGATTTTGTGTTTTTGCAGTGGATTTTTATGACCCTCATTTTTTAAAAAAATAATCTACACTTTTCTCTGTTGAATCCAATATAAGTAACTAGATTACACTGCATTGTGGGCCTTCGCTCCAAGCAATCTGCCATGGTAGTGTCGTTCTGATTGTTCTCCTTTCTGTGTTTGTTTTAGCATATCAGGCCTTGTGTTTACAGTATTATCAGTGTTATTCTGCAGGAATGTTGCAATTTCATTAAGCTTGTATAACATTTTCAATTAATTCTGTAAAGTAAAGCCAGATAAGTTCACTAATTTACTTTTAGTTTAAAGGAAGGAACAAACAACCAGACTCTTCTTGTCTCTCGAAGCATACATTGATTTTATCATGTGCTTTCCTGTCACACAGAGCTCTGTTAATAAAGATATATTTCACAATGATCTTGAAAGCATTTTAAAAACCATTTAGCAGGCATTGATATAGTCCAGCCAAACACAGATGGCTCTCTCAGACTGGTGGCTTCCCATTGCCCCTCAAGCCAGACAAAGTTAAAGGACATTTTATGGATTCAGAGGAAAATAAAGCAGCTATTTGCTGCTCACCAGATGTCAAATGGTGTGCATGGATTTGGTAACTGTGCTCATAAGTTTAAATAAGTTGCCCTTTGAATCCTCACACCATAAAGCAGAAATGTTCGCTGTATTGCCAGTTAGAGCATGCTGGTCCTACAGTGATCAGCTGCTGCCAGGTTGAGCCACCAAGTGCCCATCTGCTGCACCGAGGAGATCTCTCGCTCCATGTATTTGACTTGTTTTAGAGCTTTTCTCCTCAAAGTCTATTAGACTGCAAGTAAAATGTTGATATTTTTTAAAAAAGCACACATTTTAAGGCTTCATTTTCTGTTTCGCAGGAATATCACAAAAATTTACAAAGTATTTTTAGTTTAGCTTCCAATGCAGATATCTTAGAATATTTGAAATAAGAAAAAGCGATCTTGCAAGTAACTTTTCAGCAAGAATAGGAGCTTAATTTAATTTAATATTGATAGTGGAAAACTACTTTTTCCACTGACAGTTTTTTTTGTTTGTATAATAAGACATTTTACCCATAAGTGAAATAATATGCCAATTGAACTGGCACTTTTTTATCAATATTAACAAATTATTTACTTAAAAACAAGCTCCCATATCTTTCTAAAAAGTTAGAGTCTTATTTCATTTGTACTGAGATATTTGCACCAGAAACTACAGTAAAAAATATTTGGTAAGATTGTGTTTTTGCAGTGTTGTTTTTTTTTTTTTTACTACACAACTTTGTGACGTTTGCATTAAAACATCCACCACTAATAAAAATGACTTGCTTTGACATCAGTTCTTAACATTTTTAGTTATGCATAAAAATAACAGACCAAAAAAAACCTAGTTTTTATGGATAAATAGCCAGACTGAATATACATGAACAAAGGGCAGTCAATTTCCTCCTCCACTTTTATGGGAACTTAAAAAAACATTCACGTAATTGGCTTCAAAGATTCATGTCAGAATGATGCTCCTACATCCACTGTTAGACATTTAATATGCTAACACACCCATTTCCTGTGTTTTTGACTGAGTTTGTTTGTGAGCAGGCGTGTGTGTGTGTGTGTGGGTGCTGGGGGTTCATATTAATAAAACAAGCTCGGTCGAGTTATATTGTGGGAGTTAGCAGGTCATCTTCCCCTGTCATTAATCACTGCTGACAGCTCATAAGTGTCCAATCTGCATGTGAAAGATTTGCATGTGTTTACATGTGTGAGCGTGTTTGTATTTGCATTTGCGTATTTGACTGACGCTAGATGCTCTACAGCACCAGCCTTTACTGTGAACAATTCATTAAGGGACGGTTGGACACACGATTCAAGCTACAAATGTCTAATCTGATTAAGTAAAAGCAGACTATTTCCTTTCCCTCAGAGTAGGTTGCAACCTAAGTGTCTTTGTTCAATGTTTTGGTATCCAGGATACTGATTAGTTCTTGCTTTCTGAAAATTTACATTTTCAGGAACAAAAAATCTGTTTTTTAATAACGGCAGAGAAAACTTCAAAGTCCACACTACCCAGAAATTTCTGAAAAATAGACTTCTACTAGGTCTGGACAATAAATCCATAATATACAGTACAGACCAAAAGTTTGGACACACTTTCTCATTGAATTCAATGAGAAGGTGTGTCCAAACTTTTGGTCTGAACTGAGTACAGACCAAAAGTTTGGACACACAGTTGTGTCCAAGCTTTTGGTCTGTACTGTATATTGCGATAGACATGTCCTCAATATCAATACATAATACGTCTGATAGAATATCCAATAATTTTACTGAACTCTGATTCAGAACCGCACGGCATTCTGGGGGATGAAGACAGAAGAAAGGCTTTAGCCACTCAACCTCTCACAGCTAGCTAAAAGGTTGGTGGAATCAACTAACTCACTCACTCTTTGGTTACCTAGCAACTCACTCACTCTTTGGTTACCTAGCTGTGCTGAGTAACTGGCACAGCAGCTGGTTAGCCTGAAGAAGTTGCAACTTTTTTGATGAGAATGAAAAGTCAGAGGAAGATGTTTAACCTACAGATTATTGGGTTCGCAGAACAATTTGCAAAAGTGGCTGTGGATCTATTGAAGAACTACTTTAGCCTTTGTGTGAAAGTGGAAGAACTGGATTTTGGATCTGATTTCTTCCCACTGCACATGCAGTACTTTATATGGAAAACACTGCGTCAAATTAGGATTTCTGTTCAGAACAACATGCTCTGCACAGAAAACACATTCAGATGTTTGAAGTATTTCGTTTTTTTATGCTTTTCTTTAAACTCAAAAACAAACTTTTCCTGAGTCATAAGATGTTGGTGGGCTGCGAACAACGGCTGTAAAATCTGCTTAATAAGATCAAGGATTCTCCAGTTTTTTTGCCTTTGACTATCTTTGTGTATCAACAAAATCAATCAAATTCATGTGATTTTAATGTTTGCTTGTCATCTGGAACTGCTTTCAAAGCAAAAATACATCTAGTTTTCTTTTGTTTGATTAAATCACTAATAGATTTTGACCAAGTTGACAGAACATTGACAAACCATAAATCAAGAGGAAGTTTAAAAAAAAGCATCTCAGCTGCTGAGAATGTTAAATTCTAAGAAAACTTGAACAAGGAGTGAGAAATGTTTTCAGCTGATGCAACCCAGGTGCTTATATGCGTGGAGAGGGCTTTGCAACAGATTTTATTTTACAGTTGCCAAACAGCTTATGCATTTCTCTGCTTATTCTCTGGAAAGCACCAGGAATGTTGGAGGTTTTTCTCCAGTCCAAGTTCACTAAACCTTGTTGCTCCTCTGGACGGTTGGGATTTGGATCACGCTGAATAATGGGGATTTCTTCCTGCTCTTCTTCTAACTCTCCGCTCTCAGACATGAAAGGAGAGAGGGACTGTTATTTGCATTTTTATGCCTTGGTATATTTTTCATGTGGGAATAGAAATTCGATGAGCAGAGTCAAGTCCCAGTGCTGCTGTGTCCTGAAGTGCATCAGGCTGCCTTTTCATCTTCACCTCTGCCTAACCGCTCCCTGCTTCCCCGAAACCAGACCTTTAGCTTACTTCTTCTGAAATGTGCATTTTGCTCTCTGTTTTATGTTTTTCTTTTTGCATTTTCATAATTTTTTCAAAAGTATAATTTCCATTTCCTTTTTTTGACTCAACAGCCACATTGGTGCTTTTTAATCACTCAATATACTGCAAAATTAAAATCTTTCCAAGTAATTTTGGTCTAGTTTCTAGTGCAACTATCTTAGTTGACTTGAAATAAGACAAAAGTAACTGACAAGTAAACTTTAAGCAAAATATAGGAGCTAGTTTTAAGTCAATAATCCTTAATATTGATGAAAAATTACTTGTTCCACAAACATATCACAAACTTATCACAAATTATTGCACATAATTTGCCAGTGGATGTAGTAGTTCTTCTTCATCAATATTAAGGAATTAATGACTTAAACTTAGCTCTTGTTTCTTGTTGAAAATTCTCCAAGTTTACCTTGAAACAAGATAAAACTAAGACATTTGCACAAGAAACTACACCAAAAATATTTAGTAAGATTTGGGGTTTTTACAGTGTACTTACGTTTTCTGATCTGTATTACAAATTGGCCATTTGAAAATGACAAAACATTAGCAGTTTCCATTAATGTGTGCAAAACTTTGTTGATATTCCGCTAATGAAGAAAAACCCCACAATCAAAATGAATAAGTTTGTTCATGTGATATTCATTAAAAAACATGCCGTGCCATAATTCTCTTCCACTTCCTGTTAGGGGTGCACCAATTTATTGGCCGGCTGATTTCTTGGTGCCGATTTCCTTAATTTTGGGAGAGCTGTGATCGGCAGATTTTTACATGTGAAGCTGATCTTATCCACCAATCTTATCTTGCTTGGCAAAGGTCTAACTATCAATCACTGTGCTCTTTATCTCTCCGGTGAGAAAGGTTTGATTGGCAGACTGGCCCACCAAGTTAGATCTGTACGTTTACAATTAACAACAGTTGCCTCACTGTTGTCAACTCAACTTTCTTGCTATATTGAGCAACATTTCAGACCAAAGAAATTGCTATCGGCTAAAATCGGAATCCGCAAGTTAAGCTTTTTAAAAGATTGGTAATCGGCGATCAGCCAGAAAACTGCAATCGGTGCACCCCTACTTCCTGTTGTTTTCTGTGTCTTTTCCATCAGTAGTCCTATCCGGTTTTTGATCTCGTGACTCATGTTGTCCAAAAAAAGGGTTTCCATTGCAATTTTGTGAAATACACTAATTGTGATAAAGCTAAAAAATGTTTAGCAAAAACATTTAATCAAAAAACGTGAGTTTTAGAGAAAATGGCGTGTTTCTGTCAAGCAAATTTATTTTTCCAATTCCAATTTATGCAGTCATACGGTCAATGAAAATGCAGCTATTGCTGAAAAATTACATGCAAGTCAGTTTTATTTCAATTGTACCGAGACATAAGCAGTAGAAACTAGCCAAAAATACCTGTTAAGATTTGTTTGTTTTTTGCAGTTCAGTACACTCCAATGTTGTAAAACACCTTAAATTTAAAACTTCTCTTTTAGGGATGCTTCAGTCAGATAATGCAAGTATCTCACATGGTAGGTTTTGACCTGCGTTTCTGTATAATTAATTTATTAAGTCTTGGATCGTCTGTGTGGCATATGTGGAAAATCCACCACTTCCAGTTCAGCTTCCAAGGCTGACTTCACTCTAATAAAGTTCCTTTAACCCTTGTTCGAATGTTTATGTGTTGGGTTATGCGTACGATAAATTGCAACCATTAAGCCGAGAGGGTTAATGGTTGAAGGCAAGGTGAATGGAGAACAGCCGCACTATTAGTGGGTGATTACATCTCATTCTGTCATTACACTCCAGCACCTCGTTAGCATGGTTAAAGGCAGCTTTTGCTCTCTACCTCATAAATCTGACACATTAGGACCACACACTGCATGTACACATGTCCTGTGAAAAGGTTGTAAATGTTATTGTGTCGCTAATTTTTCATTTTGACTTGCAGTTGAAAATTAATTATTTTTTTCCCCACATTATTAAAAAAAAACTCCAAACATAAAAATTCAATATAAATCCTAATTAATACATGGTTTGCAATGTACAAGCATGTTTGTTTGCCAACAGCAATGATAACTAGGTCTGTTTGTGTCATGGCACACAAACACGAGCAAAAATTTAAAGCAATGGAATTAACAAGCACATTCACACACTAACACACTGCTAACATTAGGAGTGTTTATAAATGCTCAACTGAGAGGTCAGTTTTATTCCTGCCAAAAGGGGGTGTAAATATTTCTGTTTCAGAAAATTTGCTTTCAGACACACACACTCACACCATCAGTGCATATTGATCTGCACATTGATTCTAAGGATATTAAAGCTTCGGTGTTATTAATCACAGCTGATTACATTTTCAGTGAAGCTAGAATTTATTAAGAAGACAAGAAGGTTGTGCAGCTTTCAGCGTACAAAAGCCTTGCAAAATAATTGACACCCTTTGCACTTATCATGTTAAACCCCTTAAATTTGATTTGGTCTTATAGGGTTTTATGCGAATAAAACAAAGTAGTAAATAATTGTGCTATACTGCAGAGTAACATCTTTAGTTGCACACTGCAAAAACACAAAATCTTACCAAGTACTTTGTCTAGTTTCTAGTGAAAATATCTTAGTATTGAAATAAGAAAAAAATAAAAACTTTTCAGTACAATATAGAAGATTGTTTTAAGTCAATAATTCTTTAATATTGATGAAGAAATACTAGTCTAAGGGAATATTGCAAATCAAAATGCCTGTTCCAACGTCCAACCTGACTGAACTTGAACTTTGCTGCTAAAAAGAACAGTTTAAAATATCCGGTTGTGCAAGGCTGTTAGCAACATTCACAAAAAGACGTGTGGCTACAATTGCAATGAAATGTTTCCCTGCAGAGCATTGCCCCACAGCAACATGTCACACTTTTGAGGATTTTATTTAAAGAAATGTTTTTAAAAAAATGTTTTTTTCTGTATACTTAAAGGCTCTGCTTTGTTTGTGTATCACATGGGATCCTAATAACCTGCACCGATGTTTGTAGTTGAAATATGATGAAAATGTGAAAAAGTTCAAGACTTAGGGATGTTCTTTCAGAATACTGTTTCGTTCTACATCAGAAACCCTAAACTGCTAGATAAGCTTATGTTTGCACAGCACCAAAGTACGCTGGCTATTTGAATTAAAAAAAAGCTTTTCAGTTTGAGAAATACATACTTGAGTTGTTTTTGTGACTGCTGCTGCACAGCTTTGGTGTCTCATTTAGGGACGGTAAATTATTCAGCCGTTCAGGATGTCTGAAGATTGATTGATGCGTTTGCTGGTGTCCTGGCTTTGCCTGTTGCCATAAAAAGGAAAAATTCTGTGACATAATGTCTTTCCAACTATGCAGTTATAGTAACCAGAACGCGCTTTAATAAGAGCGGCGCTACAGAGCGACGCCTCACTGGAAAGTGTAAAGATGCATTTTGAGGAAAAAAGAGGGAGAGATGGAGGGGAGAAGCAAAGAGAAGAGACGGTAAATGTAAAAATAATTTAAAAAGATGAAAAACAAACTTGTGAGGTAAAAAATAACAGTAGAATATCATCACTGATGGGTGGAAAAGGAAAGTAAATACAAAAAACTGGGCTTATTGGGTATTTAAAACTAACCAAATATTATCAAAGTGTTTAAATTTCATACACGGGGTCTGCTTAGTTTGTACAGTCGGTTAACTTCATCTCCTATGAATCTCCTTGTTGCTCTTTCCATTAATCTCTCTTCTTCTTCTCTGTTGTGATCCAGGTGTGATACCAGATCGGCAGTTTGCTGGAACCCAGTTCGTCTGCAGTGTTGTGGCCTCTCATGTCAGCCATCAGCCCTCCACCAGTTTCAGTTTCGTCTGGATTGCCCCACCGCCGGGCACCGGCTGCGTCAATTTCCTGTAAGTCTGCTGTCAGATTCACACAAAGAAAAGAATAAAACAGAAAGAAAGCGGTGCAGATGGGTGGTTTTGCTGGTAACTTTACAACTGCTGCTCCAGACATGGAAGTTATAAACTTATTTGTTAATGACTTTAGGCTCCGTGCTAAACCAGAAAGGCTGAGAGCGGCTCATCAGCTGCATTAAAGTTTGCTTTTCCTCCTAAGGCCCCCCCGCATCTTAGTGTTTACAGCCGGAAATTTTGCGCATGCGCACGATGCTGGAGGGCAGAAAGATGATTCTTTTATATGTTGTCCATAGCTGCACTGCCGTAGTCGAACAACTCCGTTAACTAAATGAAATCTGGAGATGTAGGTATTATTAGTTTAGTTAATTTAGAGCCACGGCAAAGGAAAAATAATGCAGAAAAACCAGAACAACTCAGAACCACTTTTTTCTCACTCTCTGCGTCGGCTAAGCTATGCGAACTTGTTGCAATCCTTGTCGCAGGTTCCCAACAGGATTTAGATGTTGGTCAGACCTAATGTGCTTTGATCCAAATATTTCTGTTAATTTTGGATCTATGTGCAGCTTTAGTGTCAACCTTCATCCAAGTCTCAACACTGTAAAACATTTGAGCCGCTTTTAGTTGTGTCTACTATCTTCTACTCTTTAAGTCAAATAAATTTATCCAGTTTTAGATTTTGAACCTAAATGTGAGTTTGTGAAAGATAAACTTACAGCAGTAAGTTGTGTTAACTTTTTATTAATTTAGTCAAACCTCCAAGAGTTGAATAAACTAGTTTTTAGGTTAGCACTTAAAAAACTGAAAGAAGAGACAGACAGGGGAGGAAACTATTTCCCAGACTGCTTAGCGGCATGTTTTTGTCTCCTGAGATGGAAGTGCGTTACATTGATCTGACTCTTGTGTTTTATTAAGGCAAATGTTCATTTTAATGCAATTCTCAGTTAGCAAAGCTTGAGGATAATGTCCTGTTCACACTAAATGTTTCTGAGCTGAATTCATTGGGATGTTTAATAAAATTCATTATCAGATCAGAAATTTTGTTCCTGCAGTTTGAAACAAGAATTTACATTATTCTAAAGTAAAATAAGTATTTATTTTAACTTGATATTGTGATTCACTCACAATAAAAGAGAAATGTGGCTCTTTAACTCAGTGAGGGCAGTTTTTTTTCTTGCATATTGTAATTATGTGGTTTAAATTGCAGCATTAAGTAAAAACTCACAATTCAAGATTAATGAAATTAAAAAACAATGTTTAGACAACTTGTCTCTTGTTAAATCAACTTTAATTTCTGAGTTGAAACCAAAACAATTTTCTTGTTGACTTAAATTGCATTTTCAAGGCAGCAGGTGGACTTTCATTTTCAAGTTAAACCACCTGTAAATGTTTTACAGTGTACTTTTATTGTATCAAAACTAGCACTCATTCAATTCTGTAATTTTCCCTTAAATTACAGAATTGTGGAATGCAAAACTAATAATTTTTTCAGAAAACTGAAAAAATTATGTAAGTGTAAAAGTGGAATGTTCATATTTATAATACACGTTTGGGTTAAGCGTCTGGGCTCTGACCTCATTATTCTGTGTCCATGCAGCTTAACATGTCATGGATTGATGAGAACCGCCACCCAACTTACAAATCTTTACTGAACTCTCTTTACAACACTCAAAAACTGCTTGGCTAAATTCCTGGAATGTTTCAGCTAATTTTCAGACTGAGAATTTTATAGAGCGACCGACGGAGAACAATTCAACACGACAGCTCTGCTAAATTAAAGCTGCCATTTAGACGATATCTGCCACAATAAATGGATTTACTGGCTTTTTCCATCTGCCAACTCACACTTTTACTGTCAAGCTTGTGTGTCGGCTTGCGCGGGTTGTGTTTTTGTCTGAGGACTTGTGTGTGGATGCATGTGAAAACCGCAGAACTGCTGATGACAGCTGGACAACTGTATGGCAATCAGAGTCCCTGCAGTTGACCTTATTAAAGTCAGTCCTTTGCACTCCAGCTGACTGGAAATGCTTCTCAAAAATACTCAATAAAACATTTTTACGCTAGTGGTTTTTTAGCCATATACAAATTGGTTTATTTTGCAAAACTGCAATGGAAACACTTTTTTTGCATCAGACGAGTCAGAAGATCAACAACTGGATGTTACTACTGGCGGAAAAGACAAAGAAGACGACAGGAAGTCGTAGGAGGATGATGGCGCAGCATGTTTTTTAAATGACATATGTGAACAAACCGATTCACATTTGATTTTAATTGTGTTTCTTAACATTAGCTGAATATCGACAAAGTTTTGCAAACATTTGTAATGGAAACACAGTTCTCTCTACTTTGGTGAGAGAATTGTTACTCTGTCAGTTATAAGCCTGGTTTCTATCCAATTGCAACACAAGTTTTGAGTGAATTTTAAGAAATGTCCCAAAAAAGAAAATGCTAATTAGTCCTGTTGCCATTAGGTGTGTAAATTTTATTGTATTGTTTTTCATTTATGGTGAAAAACGTCTCATCATGATAAGAATTTTGATTTATTTTGTTTATTTTGCATTGGCTGTTATACTCCTAACTGCACTGGCTGAACAAACTAAAGTTGTATTTGATAAACTTGTGAAGCTCTTTGTGTATTTAAGTGAGCTCTACTGGTGCAGAGTTAACAAATAGATTTGTAATTCAGTACATTTATGTCTGTGTTCTGAAAAACAAGATACATTTTAAGTCAATTTGGATTGGTGTCAACCATTGCTAAACCTCAGATATCTGCATCGGTATCAAAAGTGAAAATAGTGGATCGGTGTATCCTTAATCAGAACTTATTCAGCAATTGTATTTCCATTTCCCCTTTCATGCATTAAAACCTTTTCAGAAAATCCAAGTGAATGTAACAAACATTTTTTTAGGAAGTTTTTTCAGATTTTGCCATTTCCATCAACCTTCTTTTATGCGATCCTTCAACATGCACATAAAAAAAAAAACCTAGATGAAAACACGGTTATCTACAGTTTACATCTGATTTGGTAAAAGTGTTTGCAAAATCTCTTTTCACTTTCCTGCACATAATACTAAAAGTCATCAGTTTTATCATGCCTTGATTGATACAAAAAGTGTTTTCTGCAAGCGAGCCAAGATGTGCTTAAATTGAAGATGCAGACATGCTCTGTCCTTCAGAAGGCTGGAACCGGTCCACCACTGCATTAATATGGGCCCTGTGAGCAGTTTTATGGCTGATATTGTGGGATTGTCCCTGGTAACATATCACTTGCAGCTGAGTGATAGAGTGCAGTGATGTGGGCATCCAAAAGAATTAATTTTCTGGATGGCTGTAAATTGCCACCAAAAGAGAAGGCCAGGCCTTGGAGAACAGATGAGAAGAAGAAGAGATGGAGGAAGGTGGCGAGCACACATACATCCAAAAGTTATTGCTCTACGGAAACCTCACTGAAACAATGTTGGACTCTTTCTGGAAAGTGTTTTACACTACTGTCACAGCTGAGGCAGACACTGAAACAAGCCAAAGCATGTTTGTGCAAACAGCTTCTGTTTGTTGGATTTCTGTGGCATGCATAGGATGTTGAATATCCACTCCATGCTCACCGTCATTGACTGTGTATGTGGTGGCAGGACATGATACCTTAAATCAAAGGTTTTTTAATCCCGTCACCAGACTTGAGGTATTATGTCTGACATTCTGAATGGAAAACGATAAACTGTCAACCTGGAAGTTGGCTGGATCTGGTGGCGGGGGAGGCTGACAGATAGTGGCTATTTCTTCAAATGAATGGTGTATTTTTGGAGTAAACTTGAAGTATTTGTAACCAACACTCTATAAAGTCAACTGTTCCTGGTAATTTTTACTGCTTAATTTTGCTAACCTAACTTTGTGGATTTTGATAAAAAATGGCTGCCAATTTTCTCACACTGAGTTGCAGATGGGAATCTATTATGCAAAACTCATATCTTGCTCATTTTTGTACTTCCATTTGGGTTTCTACTGCTTCTGAAAACAACCTAAGCACTAAAACACCCACCCAGCTGGTTTTTGCCAATAAGTTTATGTTTTTTGGTGTCTGGAAAAGGTTTAAGAAACCTTCCAAATGTAATGTCACAAATCAGCAGAGACTGCGCCGTTAGCAACTCGAGGGAAGCCTAGTTCCGTTACCTAGCAACCTAAGCTGAGTTCCAGCATGTTTGGTTAGCTGGTTTTAAAGCTGTATGAGCTTTTCAACGTTTAATGTATTCTTGTTGGTTGTAAGGTTGTATAATTGCACATCTGTTGCAGCCATTTTCACATCTGAGTGTAAACATGGAGTTTGGGGGCGTGGCCAACTGTAGCTTATTTGGATTTAAAGTGATAAGAAGCCCTAAAATAACAATCCTTCTGAAAGGAAAAAACAGAAATAACAATCTGTTAATGATTTTGTGCAGAAAATGTAATGATCAAGTCTTTTATAGCCCATACATTTAAGCTAACCTGTTCAAAAAGACATAATAGGACACCTCTAACCAAAAAAGGTTTACTGAAATTGATGTTAGTGTTAACAAGTTTGTCAATTAATTTGCATAATAAAGTTGAATAAATGTTCTGTGAATCCACAAATTGAGTCTGACAAAATATCAGACATTTTTCTACGTTTGTCATGAGACCTGACCTATCTTTCCCAGGGCTCCTAATTTACCCAGTTATTAGTCTGCTCCATTGATTTGTTTGTATTCAAGTCAACCAGTCGACTCTGTTTTATCATAAAGCCACTGCTTAATGACCTTTCATCCTGATTAAAGCTCCTCAAAGGCCTCTGGCCGCAGGGCGCATGAAGGTTTACTGAAAATGTTAAGCCAAGAAAGAAATAATTGGCTGAAGATAACAAAATATTTGTCATGGATACAGACCAGTGAGGAAGAAATGTGGAAGATAAAACAAAAATCTGAATATTTTAATGTCCAATTTTTAAAAATATTTTAGATTTAAATTTATTAACTTATTTACTATTTCTTTACCTACAAATCAGTTATTTGTATCACTTGATTATACACTCTTGCATTCGCAAATTACTGAAATTCAAAGTATTTTCCAAGTCTAGAAATTATTTTTTTTACATTTTTTTTCAGAATTTATTTCTAGTCCTGTTTTGTAAGTGTTGTAATTAACTGTTATCCATCCATCCATCCATCCATCCATCCATCCATCCATCCATCCATCCATCCATCCATCCATCCATCCATCCATCCATCCATCTCTTCACATTCATGATGCAGATTAGGTATTAAAAGCTTGTAAGTAAACATTTATAGTCATAATTGCACAATTGTTTGAGTTTTACTTTATCGAACTTAGTGTAATAAAATAATAAACTTAAAAACAAAGAAAATAATTTGAAGACAAAAGCAAGCAAAAGAAAAACAACTTTAAAGTATATTTTTATGTTCAAAGGAGTGGGTATTTTTACACCTATCCCTCTTACATAAGTACCACCATCCAATAAATTATTATTTAAGTTCATTGAAGCTAAAAACAAAGAGTTCTAAGGATTTAATTCTGTAAAATTGTGAAATTTTGCCAATAAAAATGCATAGAGACCCTGTCTCAAGTTTTCCTCTGTATTTATATCGGGTTATTTCCCAAAGGAAAGGCCGTGACCCCTGTAATTATGTCCACACCCCAGTGTGCACACACTTAGCTGTTCGGGATACGCCACTTCTAAAATCGATAATGCTACATATTGTCCACATCACCAGAATCCCACATCCTCATTACCAAAAGGTCACTGTCCCACCTGCTGGGTTGATGGTCATTTTATCAGTCTGAGATTAAATAGAAGGTTGAAATAAAAAAAAAGTAGCATAATGAACCAGCTTTCCCAGATGGACTGTATGCTGGTGTCGGATTATTTGTCCGTGATCAGCCCTGCTCGGTTTTGATGAAAACCAGACACGACCGCTTGCTTGGAGTCATCTCTCGTTCGCTGACTCTAAGTAAATATAGTTAATTCTTCCCAACATCCAGTCTGACCCAGATGCTTTGTGACAGGCAGAGAAATCTTTGTCAATGCATTAAGCTTCCTTGAGTTTTCATGTATCAGAGTTTCTCTTTTTGTTTTTAAAGGGGCAGTATTATGTATTTTCCATGCACAGAGTGACATTTTATAACTACATTGTTATAAAAATGCTGTGTATATCAAATAAGACTTAAAAGAAATTTGACTTCATAATTTAATGCCTTGAAATTGGGCCTCTGTCTCTTTAAAAACTCCTGTTCTTTCTGAAACGCCGCCTTCAGGAAGTAATCTATGAACCCTTTGACAACATTTTACCGGCGTTTCACCGAAAAGTGTCACAGTTCCACCAGGTGTTTGCTAATCACTGTAGGCTAGTCTGAAAGAGCCGAGTCGGGTAGTCATAGACGAGGGCTGCTCTATGAGGCCAAAGCTTTTAAACTGCAGCTTTGAGGAGGAGCTGCGCCTCGAAGGCGGGGCTAGGTCCAGCCAGGCATTTTGCACAGCTGAATGGTTGCCATGGCGATTAAAGGACTTCTCTAACATGCATGAAAAAGTCAAGGCAACACTCCAGCTAGATTTTTTGATGAGGGAATAAAATTTTAACTTGATGTAAAGATAAAAAAAGTTGATTTTACATAACACTGCCCCTTTAAGTATTTCTTCCGATCACATTAAGCTGCTCACATCCCAGATTTTTCCTTCATCTCATATTCACCCCAAAGTAAGTAGCTACAGTTGTTTTCTTAATCTTTTCCATTATTACCTACTTGCAGCAGTCAAGGTCAATTGCTCTTGTCTTTAAGCTCCATACTGAGAGCAGTAACAGTGTTTCTTCTGGCTGTATTTGGAGCAATAACTATCAATGACCCCGGGCTAACAAGCAGGTAATTTGCCAAACAACTCCCAAATCCCTCTTCTGTGCAGCTTCATTAAATTTGCATGCTCTCTAAGAGCCCTTTTCCAATTAATTAATTCAAGGGTGGAGGGAGTGGATGGTGGAGTCGCACAAACCAGAGATAGGTGCAACTTTTTGTGCATAAGGATGAAGAAAATCTTTAAACTGTATTGTATGAGTGCTGAAAATAAGATATTTTTCAGCTGAAATGTGATTCGTGTTTCTGCCCTGTGTTGTCCAGGTCAGTAGGGTCATAAACGCAGCTGGAGTCCTCAACGCTGGGGATAAATCAACCACTTAGGGCGTGTTATTTTAAACGGAGAGGTCCAAATGCTCCAAATCAGCGCTGGCAACAGAGACCGCACCCCACAGAAACTCCACCTATTTATCATAATTACAAAACGGGCTTAGTGGGCTGGAAGAGAAGATGAGCTTTTAATTGGGGCTCCTGGAGAATAGTGGCTTTTTTTCCTCTAACTAGGAAAGTGTGTGTTCTCTATTCTCACATGTTAGACACTCATCACCATCTTTCTTAGTTATTTCTTGACAGTAGGGTTGGACTTAAGAAATGCCTTAATTTAATGAAGTGTTGAAAACATTCCCCAAAGATTGTGGTCCATTTGGGCACCAAGCAAATATCCCCCCAAGTGCGAACCGTTGATGCAACTATGGCTGCAAACAATAATTATTTTAGTAATAGATCATTCTATCAATTATTTGGAAGATTAATCAATTAATCAAATAAAAAAATGTTGCCACATTTTTCTATCTTGTTAAAAATAATAATTTTTTATGAGCCAAAAAGGTATATAAAGCATGTTAGAGCCATTTTTATACAATATTAAAATTACATTAAAAGATGGAAATAAATGATTCAGTTCCCTTTTTAAGTAAGGAAATTTTATTGCCTAAATTGCAGTAATAATTCCTTCATTTTATTAAGTCATTTTTGCGTCGACCAATTGTGAATTGAATAGTGGAAAGTGCTTAATCAGAGATTTTGTTTTTTACAGAATTTGAACCAGGTGAAGTTAAATCTTCCACTTGAGAAATTTGGGGTAGATTATATTTGAAGGCCGATTTTTTTTTTTTTTTATCTTAAATGCAAAACATACATATTTTTGTACAGTTTTTGCGTAAGCATAGCTCTGTGTTGTCATTTCATCAAATTACACTGTACACTCCTGATTGAATTTAATCTATTACTAAATTAGTTGATTATTTCAGCAATCAATTAATCATGATTAAACCGATTAATCATTTGCAGGCCTAGGCGCAAGTTAAATATTAGGGTACAGAAAATTGCTGGCCTTGTTTGCTTTTGTGGTACATATAATGTATTCATTTATTCTTTCTTTTTAAGCAACAGTTTATTTAACATGTATTTGCGGCTTAGGGTAAATCAGCAGTCTATATAATTTGTGCGTGTGGTTAGCAGGGAGCTGTCAAGCCGGTTTCTGGGGGATACTTACGGCCAACAGCAACATGTAATCTAACATGGATGACATGGATGGTAATTACCCAGTCCCAGCCCTTTGGGGAACTCTGAGTGACAGCCTGTCCATCTGCATACATGTTACCGCCACTCCTACATAGCTTAGAGAGTCCATGTGTGTGCCTGCTTTGCTTTTACTGGCTCGCCTCGCCACTTGACAGCAGATTGTGGTATTTGACTGACAAGGCCATCAACCCTTCCCCCTTAAATAATTTTTTCCCTCTGACCAAATCCAAACCCTGCTGCCTTCTCTTCCTATCCACTCTCCATTCTCTCTGAAATTTCTTCATAATTATGAGTGTTTTGCTTATTTCCAATTCAACACTTTGACAGATGGGGTGCTGGTGACTTATACAGCTCACTGAGCCCACTGCACTGAACCCCATTGAAAACCTCCTGGTTATTCCACCAAATGCTGATTCCTGAACTCTTCCTGAGTTAAAACATTAATATTGTTGTTTCTAAATGAATATGTACTTGTTTTCTTTGCATTATTTGCATCATTTCTTTCATTTTGACCATTTCTCATTTTCTGCAAATAAATAAAAAAATTTTACTTGAAATTTCCAAGACATGTTCATCAATATTAAGGAATTATTTACTTAAAATAAGCCTCTATGTTTACTATACAAGCTACTTTGTCTTATTTCAAGTGTATTAAGATATTTGCACTAGAAACTGGTCCAAATGACTTGGTAAGATTTTGTGTTTTTGCAGTGTAGTGCCACAAAAAACACAAGTTTGATTGTGTTCAAAGAGTCAAGTCCTTATATATTATCAGACTATATTAAAGGACAACCAAAAACATTGTAAATTTTCACAAGTCTGTTAATGCAGCACATAATAAGTTATATAAATATCTCGAAAAAATGAAGAGCCCACTGTACTGACCCCCGTTGAAAACTTCTTGGTTATTCCACTAAACATTGATTTCTGAACTCTTTCTGAACTAAAACAGTAGTATTGTTGTATCTAAATTAACATGAACTTGTTGTCTTTGCATTATTTGAGGTCTGAAAGCACTGCTTCTTTTTAGTTATTTTGACCATTTTTGTTTTCTGCTAATAAGTACTAAATTTTTGCTTTGAATTTCAGAGACATGTCAGTAGTTTATAGATTAAAAGAACAATGTTCATTGTACTCAAACATATACCTATAAAAAGTTAAATCAAAGAAACAGATCATTTTAAGTGGTCTTTTATCTTTTTCCAGAGCTGTATTTTCATAAAATTAACTCCAATTTGAATCCACAAGGAAGAGAAGAGCGGAAAAAACCCGACACATATTACACCCCCTAATTGCCCCACCCACTGAACTAAGGAAAAAACGAATAAAATTAACATTTAGCTGCTCTTTTTATGTTTGTGTGGGTTCCAGAGAGTGGATGGACTAATGAGAGAGACACGCTGAGGAGCCACTGGTGGGTGACGGCAGACAGACACCGGGGTCATGCTGCTCAGATCAAACACGCTTCGGCTTAGACTAACTGCTCTCTCCTGGCTTCTGTTTTAATCATAAACACGCTCTGAGAGAACCACTCCTGCTCTCAAATAGTCTAAATTAAGCAACAGACTCTTTCTCTCTAAATTGTTTTTTTATTTTCACTCTTTGCAAAACAATGCTTTACTGTTTAAGCTGAGGTTTAGTGCTAAACTGTGTAGGAAGTGTGCTTTCTAAAGAGGATCTCTCCTTCCTGGCCACCAAGCAAAATCCACTAAGTGAGCTTGAGCTGTTTACTAAATATTTAAGGGCCTTGTTCCTACATCTTCCACCCGCTGTTCGTTACACATCATCTTTTATTCATAAATACCAAACCTTAAATTAGTTTTCACCAATTCTGAAATATGAGTGTAATTAAGTATGTTTTCTCCCCAGCTATGCTCAGGCACAAGAGGTCTTTATCAATTAATGAGCAGTCCATTCATTATTTATAGGAGGAGACGACTGTGTAAATGCCTCGGCACCCGTAAAAAGGCATGAGTCGGCAGGGTGGGTAGAGTTTGGAAGATGAGACCGGATTCATGTGGGCTGAGAAAGAAAAAGAGGAAAGATGAATGAGGAATAAGGAAGCTGGTGGTAAATTGTTTACACCCACTTGACTAAGCATATGTGCTCAAAAAGAGTTGATACAAATTTTGCAGCCTCACATTTCCGCCCAAATCTGTCATTGTACTTTAGCCATTTGTTGTCTGTAAATCCACCGTAGGTCAAAAACTGCACTGTTTACGTAAATTGTGTCACTTTTAAGAGAGACAGACTGCCATGCTGAAAATAAATTGGCAATAACTTCACGAAGGAGGATTCTGTCACAGCGATTATGCAAAGTCACTCCTTTTTATGGAAAGATTCAACTTTCAAGGTATTTTAAAGGGATACAGTTGTCTGGTATTCTCCGAAATTAACTTACTATTTGTACTTCACTTGTAATCAGAACTACTACAAGTGTAATAGTATAAAATATTATACTATTACCACATTTACTCTCCTCCAACTACACAGATGTTGAAAGATCACAGAAATATAAACCTAGAGATATTAAACCAGTGAGTACAATTTAGCATTCTCTCACCAAAAAACCCCTTGATACAAAACGTTATACTTATCTTTTTCTGAGAAAAGGTTGCTGCAAATGAAATGTATTTTGACAGAAAATTGCTAAAAACAGAACAGTTATAAGGTTTTTCTTTAAATGTGTTGCATTCAAAAAACATGTTCCATAAAACAAAAGGTTAAGAACTTCTCTGTAGGAAGAGCTACGTTGAAGCCACTAAAAACGTCCGTTCCTCTATGTCAACAAAGAAACATTTGTCTTTTCCAGCAGCCATTGTACAGTGCATACAGCGGTAAAACCTGCTGACCAAAGGTGCTGGAGCTCTGCTGGGGTTGCTAGGTAACGGGTGACACACTTCTGGGGTTGTTGGGTTAGAGGCAGTGCAACATTACATTCTAGAGGTTTTTGAAATGGCTCATTTTCCAGACACCATAAAATATTAACATTATTGCCTACTTAGAAGCAGTAAAAACTCAAATAGATGAACAAAAATGTGTGAAAAATAAATTTCACATAATAGATGCCCTTGAACCTTTAAATTGCTGATCTATTGAAAAAACGTTGCTGTGCAAAAAGAATGAAAAGCCGTGTGCCTTTTGATTCTAAGAAAACATTGTATGCACATTATTTCAGTTTCATTGCTAAAATCCCACAAATGTTCAGTGTTTCAAACTAGAATTGAGAAACAATAGTGCACCTTGGTGCGCTGGTCTAAACCCATCATATTAAATTAAAACACATTTAGAGTCACAACCTGAAAGGGAAATACCCATATGCATACCAGACCACCTACAATCGAAGACTAATCTCTGCTAATCTCTACATTAGCATCTGTGCTGTTTGATGTTCATTTGTGCTGATACCACAGATTGAGTATCTTAAAAATGTGTGTAATGTTTGTGGATTTAGAGACAGTAGCCATCTTTGAAGAGATCTTCAGTCTCTTTGTGGGTGGCACACATACTGTAGTTGTGTGTTTGTTTGCTCATTACTGGGAGGTTGGTCAGATTTATTAGTCACAGATGATTTTAATATTTAATGTATAACCCTAATTGCAACATGTGAAAAATGCTTGTGTGTGTGCCAGATGATACAACTGCTCTACACTCCCCTTGATGGATGAGCGCAGAGCATGCACATAGTCTGGGAGAAACGTGTCGCAGCTGTTGTGTTGCTCCTCTTTATGTTTTTGACCTCAGCCCCACTCCAGGCATTTTCCTGCAGCCTTTTGTGTTAGAAAAACGTTTTAAAAGTAGGGTAATGTAGTTTTTGCAAGCCATCTAAATCTAGTATTGAGTTTTTCTATAAGATAAAAATGCAGTGCATCCAAAAGGTATTCACAGCACCTCTACATTTTCTTTTGTTACAGCTTTACTCCAACTTACATGAAATTAATCTCTTTCCTCAAAATTCTACACACAAATGCCACAATATGACAATGAGGAAAACATTTTTTGAGTTCTTATTAACTTTATTAAAGGGGACCTTTCAGGAAAAATTCACATTTTGCATGTTTTTGTACATCCACTTGGCTTTCACTGCTTCTAAAAACACCCCAAGCACTTAAAAAAATCACCGAGCTGGTTTTTGGGAATAAATTTATGTTTTTTGGTGTCTGGCAAATGAGACCTTTCAAAAACCTACCTAGCAACTCAAGCTGAGCTTTCACAACATCCAGTTTTACCGCTATATGCGCTGTACAATGGCTGCTGGAAAAGACAAGTGTTTTTGTTGTTGACTTACTGTCCAGAAACCACTCGCTGCATTGTTGTTGGTTGTGCAGGAGGCTCTACTTCTGCTTTTCAAAGACGTACGGCCTTATATTTGCACATCTGTTTGCAGGGGGGCGTGACAAGATGCCCTAAAAGCTCAAAAAAGGCAGAACTGATCAGACTAAAATCTCATTATTTAAGAATGATTTTGTGCAAAAAAAATTAATGAATATATTTTGTGTAGCACACAGCTACAAGGAAGCATAATAGGTCGCCTTTAATACCACTGACAAAATAAGGTTAAAATTTAATGCTGTGCTTTTTTAAAAAAATTCAGTATATTGATGGGAAAATCTAGACACAAAAGAAATTAATTAATCGCTAGTTGATCGATAAGATTAACCAACTTTAGATTAATTCATTAATCAATAACTTGCATCCCTGCTTAATATTATAAACTGATGTTAGAACTTTATTAGAAGCAGCCATCAGATCCCATTGAGCATCCATAAGGTAACACACTCCACTACTTTTCATATTCTGATTTAGTCTCAGTTTTTTAAAATAGAAATTTTGACTTTGTGAAGAAGTTTCTTACTTTGATCTCAAAGTCAGATCATAATGGTTTTATAAAAAGCCTTCTTTCATGTAGAACAGTGAAATGCATTTTGGTAAAGTAGAAAATGATGCCATCTGTTCTAGATCGATGTTCAGACGGTATAATAAGGACAGCCAGTTAACTTTCCCCGTGGTGGTGTTTATTTTAATGATCTTCCTCTCCTTCGTTTTCCCCTTCTTCTTCCATTCTCCTTCCCAGAGCCACAGCAACGCATCGAGGACAGATCATTTTTAAGGATGCGCTGGCCCAGCAGCTCTGCGAGCAAGGAGGTAAGTAACAAGGACAACACAGAGACGTTCCTCTATTCCTCTCCGTGGCATGACACAGGCATCATGAGGCACTCGTAGGGGTAATATATTCACATCTGTGCAGAAACACAAACGTGCACCAACAAATGCTGCATGGTCTCACCTTCTGTCAGTTCACATTGTGTGTACGAGTGTATAGTCAGGATTCGGATGTCAGAGCAGCTGATGTTCAGGACTGTGCCTTTGCAGCACTTCCTGGCTTTCTTTCTGCTTAATGATGCAGCCAGAGTTAGAGAGATTCGGATGCCCTATATTGCCAGCTTAATTTCAGCTTATGCTAAACTCAGCTTTTTCCCCCACTCCTTTTTGCTCCTTCTCTGTCAGAGATTTACACTCTCAAGAATTCTTACATCCACTTTCTGTGACAGTCCTAAGTAGCTATTGACAGACAGTGCAGTCCCACTCTGCATGCTGAGTGTGTATAATTGCTTGTTTACAGGCAAAATGCCTCCCTCCTCCTCACTTAAGAACTCCCCGCTTGTAGATCAGAATTTATCTTTAATGCCAAACGAAGACAGAGTGTAAATGCTGCTGCTCTTTTTCTAGTTGTAGCAGCGAAAAAGTGGCTTTTAATAAATAAATACTTACTTTTATGTTTATTTGCAGTGCATAGAAACTTAATTAGGAAAAGACAACTAAAGTTAGTCCGTATATTCTTCAGTAGATAATCAGAAACCCTTTAGAAAAAAAATAGCTGGGGAATAAGTGCTTAAATGTGTCATTTGGAAGAGATAGAGCTCAGAGCTCAGTTAGCCATGGATGATCAACAGAGAGACGGAAAAGCGAGAAGGCTTTTCTCCTTTGTCTCCTTGCCGGAGAGCTCATCCTCTCACCACCCCTGACACACTGCCCCAGTCTACCCTCCCTGCACATGAAATATCTGCAGCCAACAACAGTCACTTAGCTATAAAGTGCCAAGGCCCCAAAGTATCAACACTAACACACAGCCGCTGGCCACAGACAGGCTGGAAAGCAGATATTTAGTCCTCACAAGACCTTGGAGGAGGAGACGACTTGTAAAGCGGACAGTGCAGTAATGTAATACATGGATAGGATGAGAACAGAGTGAGCTTGGATCAAAGTGGTGACAGCGGTAAGTGATCCAAAGAGGAAGGTATCAATCTGAATACTGGAGACTATAAATTACAGAACTGAAACAAAGCATTCATTTTAATAAAAGAGTTCAAGTGAACATATAAATTTGTTGTTTGTACTCATCTTAAAGGGGCAGTATTGTGTATTTTAGGGACATTTTGTAGCACAATCAAGTAACTGTTAACTTCAGTTATTATAAAAATGTTTGATATATCAAACATGACCTAATCATTTGGCGATGACACATTTTTACAAGTTTGAAACTTAGGCCTTAAAGGATTACAAGAAATTTTACTTTGTAATTTAGCACTTTGAAATTAGGCCTTTATCGCTTTAAAAACTCTTGTTCATTCTGAAACTCTGCTTTCAGGACGTTATCCCAACATCACTCCTGTGTTAATCCTTTAACAATATTTTTACCAGCATTCAAATGAGAAGTAGCTCCTACAATGAGCTCAGTTCCACCAGGTGTTTGCTAATTGCTGCTGGCTAGTCTGAAGGAGCCGAGTGGGGGAGTGCTGCTCTGTGAGGCGGAAGCTTGGATCCTGGAGCTTTGAGGAGGAGCTGCGCCTCGAAGGCGGAGCTTTGTCCACCCAGGTGTTTTGCACAGCTAAATGGTTGCCATGGAGATTAACGGATTTCTCAAACATGCATGAAAAAATGAAGGCAACACCTCAGTTGCTAAGTTTTAAAGTAACTTTTTGGATAAAATGTAAGACGCCTTCAGGAAACGAGAGAAGAAAACCAGTTGCTTTCTATTCAAAATTTTAGGACTTTTAAGTTTTAAGCTAACGAATTTGAGAAGACAACTAGTATTTTTCCGGTCAGCAGATTGTCCCACCTGAATTATGGATTTCTGGAGTTCCTCCAGAGTTATCAAGGGCCTCTAAGATGCTGCTTTAATTATTGTTGCGTCAGTTTAGGTGGCCGGACACATTTTGTTAGGTTTGGAGTTGTTTTCCATGCGTCTTTCATCTTTGGATTATAACTTGTGCAGCTCTATGTGAGATGCTCAATACTTGGGATTTTATCTTTGAATCTACTAGCTGGTTCATATTTCCTTCTATGTGATGCAAGTTATTCATTGTTCTCTAACAAACCTATGAAACCTTCACAGAATTGGATTTATACCAAAAATACCCCCAAATCTTAAACTATTTATCTTTTTTCTTCCCCTTTATTTTATGTGAATGTGTTATCCTGTGTTGGTCTTTCACATAAAGTCCTAATAATAATAATTAGTGAAATATTATATTTATGCTTTTACATTGTCAAACATTTGATGTTGCAGCATAACTGTGCAAAGACGCAAGTTTAACAAAGTCAGATTGAAAAACATTAAACTTTTCATAAGTTTAAAAGGCTCATTTACCAGTCGGTGACACATGAATTTTTTTTTTCTGCTTTATCAGATTCATAAAATCTGCTGCAGTAAGTAGACAAATTTCAGAACTAGCTTTAAAATTTAAAAAGATATGAGATATGAAAGATATGAGGCTTCAAGCTATTTAAGAAGTTTAAATACTTAAGACTCAAGCTTTTAGAAATGGGAGTTATGTAAATCTAGGTTATGATCCATAGAGGAGAGTGAGGGAAAGTTGAATAAGGAGCAGAAAGGGTTGAGACATGGAAGGAGAGGGCAAGCAATTGGGACTGATCAAAAACAAGTGAGGAACAAATGGGTAGATTAGCGAAGAGGCTAAACTCTGACAAGGATGAATCCAAAAATTCTAATTTATGGATAAAATCAGATTTACTGTAATACCTCAACTAATGCTGGATCAAGTGACCTGCAACATTCTGCTTCTCAGTAACATAAAGCCCCCGAAAGCCTCCAAAGATATGAGCAGGGGGCTGGATTTGTGTGTGTTCATGTGTGTGTAAAATAATCTGCAGCAGTTTTGGGGGATGCCTGCCTGGTACCAGACATGCAGACATGACTCCCCCCCTTTGCTCCTTTCTGCTGTGCCAGCACACTTATTCACCTCTTCCCTTCAATCTGCCAGCAATATCTTCCCCCAGCATCCCTTCTAGTTTGGGTTGCTTGAATTTGCACTCTCATAACTCACCCTGATATTCCCGTAGTGTGGTTTTGTTTGTTTTTCCATGAAGCATAATGTCAAAACTCTTCTTTTGCAAATTAAAGGGAGTAAGTGAGTGTAACCACCTGCATAATCTTACATTTAATACATGTATAATCCATACATCCAACACTAAACCCATTTTTAATAGTTAACCAAAAATAGTCATATTGTTTTTCAGACAATATGACTGAAAAACGTCACGATATAAGCAGAGTTCTATTCTTAAGTAAAATTTTAGGTACTTTATATGGGGAAATTTTCTGCCATAATTCGAGCGCACACATTTGCAGTCTGAAAGCAGAATTTCATATCTTTTTTTCTCAAATCTTTACTACTTGTGCTTACATTTTCAGTTTTAAAGCAGGACTGCATGTCTTTCTTCTCAAAACATTTAATATTTGTGCTCAAAATGTCTGCTCTCTTTCAAATATTCCCTGCGCTTTCTCAAACCTTTCTCCTCGCGCTAAAAACTTGTCTCTTCTTCAAATCTCCACTTGCAAACTTTTCTGCTCGCTTGTGAATCATTTTCTGCTGGGCTTGGAACAGAAATGCACCGTTGCCTGGCAACCTCTCAGCCAATAGAATGCAAGTGTTAAACTGGGTGCGTTTGTTTCCTTCTACTGGGTGTGCTTGTGTGGCTACAATCGATTGTGGCAACTGGTGAAGTTTTTACGTACAATTTTTGAATGTTTTACGGTGAAAACATTGTGAAGAATTAGCGCTGTCTGGAATTTCACTATGTCAGTGAACTTAATCATTTGGATTTTACAAATAGTTTTTAGTGCTTTCTAAATATCATGTCTTATGGATTATTCTTATTGCTTTTTTTGTAATATTGGTAGTGCCTAGAAGCTTTGTGATTTTGCCCTAGATTTTTGCACAATAACTTAAATAGGGTAAAATTAGCAAATTAGAAAACAAAACCAGTTGTAATAATGCATCCATTTGTCTTTGGGTTAAGTTGTTTGTAAAAGAAAAATATAGTTTCAAATTAGTATGAGTTAGTAAAAGTTTCTTCTTTGCTATTTAGTTTCAGAAACATATATTCAGCGTAAAAAACAAGTCTAGATGGGACTAGCCAAGTGGATAAGGAAATATGGCTTATAGTTGGGGAAGAGGGTGGAGCCTTTGGACATGTTGAATTGCGCTGTGTGCCGTCCATCACTTCTATCTCCTGACAGTGGGGGCAACAATCCCAGATTTCTGCCTAGCATCGCCAGCTCCTCTCATTTCCAATGAGAGCATAAATCAGATCTTTATGGGCCCGGTCGAGCGTTCTGCGGCCCAGATGGATTATTAAAGGGACATATAACTCAAAGAGGCCACCGCTCCCTGAGGGTCGCCTGATCACAGCGCAACAGAGAGGGGACGGGTGACCTACCCTCTCCCACCTCCTCACCTCCCACCCACCCAGTCTGCCAGCCAGCCTGCTCTCCTGGCTGGATGCCATTCCTCACTAGCAAGAAATCTTAAGACCTTCGTTGTCTGAATGTCTCCCCTCTAGAGTCCTAAATATCTCCAGCAATATGTTGCTTTTTTCAGGAACTGCGCCTGCTTTTCTGAAATCTGTCTTCTGATCTTTTGTCTTTTGGGGTTTTTCTTTAAAATTGCCTTAATTTTCATCAAAATTCAAACAAATGATGGTACTGTACATTAAAGAATGGGTTTTTGAAAGGGATGTATTATGCAAAATTCACATTTTACATGTTTTTGTACTTCCATTTGGATCTCAACTGCTTCTAAAAAACAGCTCAAGTCCTTAAAAAAACACCAAGCAGGTTCTTGGCAATATGTTAATGTTTTTTGGTATTTGGAAAATGAGCCATTTTCCAAGATACCAAAAATGTAACGTCACAAATCAGCAGGCACTGCCCATAACCTAGCAACCCCAGGAGCCAAACTCGTTACCTAGCAACCCCAACTGAGCCCCATCCGTCACCTAGCAACACAAATGGAACTCCAGCACCTTTGGTCAGTTCGTTTTACCGCTGTATGTACAATAGCTGCTTGAATAGTCAAGTGTTTTGTTGTTGACTTACCATCCAGAAATCACTTGCTGTACTCTTGTTGGTTGCGCAGGAGGCTCAACTTCTGCTTTTCAAAGGTACATGGTTGTATAATTGCTCATCTTATTTGGACTTAAAGTGACAAGAGGCCCTAAAACAGCTCATTCTGAAAGGAGCTGAAAACGGGTAAAACTGAGCAGACTAAAATCTTATTTAAGAATGATTTTGTGCAAAAAAAACATTTTTATGAGTATACCATACATCAGTCCTGACTCGTTCATGGAAGCATAACAAGTCACCTTTATTGTCAGTGGTATAAAAAAAAAATCACAGCTCAGAGCGTACTTTGGCTTTGAAGTCATGCTTAAGTACATTTTTAGAATATTTGGGTCCAAATATTTGAATTTTAATGCTCATTTAAACTGATGTATTCTATCCCAGAAAATGTTTAAATGTTAACAATTAGGGTGATTTTTGGTTGTCAAAACTGCTCAGTTTATGAATTTAGATGACAGGAAAACAGGAGTGATGTGGTACTGACCTAAATCACTGCATAAATTACTTGTAAAAGTAACACATTTCAGCGCTATCACTCGTCTCTGTAGTATTGGTTTAAGATCAGAGCCCTAATTATTACTGTGGCAAAGCCTGGTTATTCTTCAGCAGAATAAAGTATTTACAATGTGACCACAGGGAGCTGTTCTTTCAAGTCACTGTAGACCAACAAAAGCTGCATCCTGCACCCTGGTGATTCAATAATTGCAACCACCAGTTGGACGAGAGCGAGGCAACTTCAAATGCCGTTCACGTCTTCGACAATGTGAGTCAGACAGAGCAAATGTGCAAGAGCAGATGCTGTTTAAAGCGCTCCTAGAAAAGTGAAGAGGGAAGAGATTAGGGTTGAATGAGGGGGAGAAGACTTGAGATGACTTGTGCTCTGTGCTCTTGGTACATGTTCGAGTCTGCCAAAGCTTATCCTCGTTTGTCCCCAGTTGTCGCGTTCCGATCCTCCTCATCAGCACCCGTCTGATTTGGGTGTCCCTCGTGTTTATTTAGCTGTTTTTATTATTTGTGCATCAGCATAGAGAGCACTCGTTCAGCTTTCTATGAATGCATGTTTTTCCCCATGCACACTTGCATGTTCAAGCCCTGGCCAGGAAGATACAGGCATTAGTAGAGATGAGCCGCTAATAGACGAGGCAGTAATTGAAGTCTTTAAGAAAGTGAGAGGGGGATTAATCCAAGCGAAATGAGCACCACTGTCTGCTGTGGGTGAGGCGGAGAAAGGCAGAATGGGTGTGATAGAGAGACGTGATGAAGCATAGAAAAGAAATCTGTAAATGAGGCCCTTTTTGGAAGCTGGAAGGGATTATCCACAAAAGAAATAAATAAATCTTCTGGGCCGTTCTCCAGCCAAATGGTCTATCTGGAAAGAGTTGAAAACTAAGCCAAAGAAGGCCACAGAGAGCAGAACTATCAAACAATTTATGCACTTTGGTTGTTACAGCTGAGTAACAACTCTTGTTATGAACAAGAAACATTGGGACCGATGGTTACTGTCAACATACTCTGAATCAGCAAACTCTGTTGGATTAGAGGGGTGAGGAATAAAGATGGAGAGAAACAACAGAGGCTCTTTCATGTGCCTTTATTGGGTTTCATCGCAGAGCGGGTTTTAGAGGAGCAGCCAGTGAACCCGTCACTAAAGCCACTAAAACTTTAGCATCCACAGTCAGCATGGAAACTTTTGCACCCTTGCAAAAATTATAAATCCATCCTAAAAGCATTTGCATTGATAAGAAATGAGGGCAGCTGACGAAAGTAAAGCTTCAGCTCAAATCAGTACATTTGCAGGACTGTTATGAAAGGAGAGGACCATTTTCCTTAATCCCTCCTGACCTTATTCAGGTTCAGTTGTTTAAAAGGGGCTTTAGGTAGGCTTTCCTTTAAAATTTTAAAGGAGTCTTAAGGGACTGAGTAAAAGTTTGAAATGAATCCTTGCTTTGTTATCTGAGTGTGTCTTATTAGCTGAGCACGAACATCTAGGGAAGAGAGTATTGCGGCAGATTATTCCTTTTATAAAGTCTGGATAAGGCTGCTTTAAATTCCAGTAACTAAAGTACGGTGAAAAAACTTCAGCAAGACTGACTAGCTTTTAAATTAAAAAATACAATTGGTCAGAACTCGGGCAACTGGTTAAACTAAAAATCTAATTTACTAACGTTAACGACCATTTTTAACAGCTATGGACCCCTTACATTTTATAGTTTACATCCGGAAAATTTTTTGTACGTGCACAACGCTGGAGCGCAAAATGACGATTCTTTTGCATGCCGTTCATAGCTGCACACACAAACTGTCACGGTGTAGCTATGATCAGATTAATAACCAACAACTGAATTTGGTTAAGTTTTATTACCTCTGGTTAATCTCAGTGCTCTAGTTCTTATATTCTGAGTCACTATTGTGATTTTATCTTTTTAGTTATTTCTTTTATTTTTTATTTTTTTGTTCTCACGTGTTTAGTTATGTTCTGTTTAGATATTTTTACTAAGGTTATCAGGCATTAGTGTTACTGCTCACCTGTTTCCACAACACCTTTTCACCTCCCCAGGATTCTTACTCCCTGTTTTTCCTCACTATTTGTCAGATCCTTCACCCGTCTAACTCCTGTTGCTCCCAGTTTTTTCTTTTTTGAATTATTATTTTATTAAAATTTAGCACTGCACGGTATGACTGAAAAACTTATCACGATATAAATAAATGAGATCTGACTTTTGATGGGGCTCTACCTGGTTAAAATTAATAATGCTAATAAAAACTGATTAGATTTTAAGAAAAGATACAGTTCTACTTAAAAATATATAATTAAAACTTTTATTTGGTTAATTTTATTTAATTATTCCCTCAAACTTTTTGGGGTCCTTCTAGAGGCCCCCTTCTTTCCCCCACTTTGAAAAACATTGCTCTAAAATATAAGAATATTCTGTCTTAAGTTTTAACCTTTACATTTTTCAGCACAAAAACCTTGGAAACACTTTTCTTTAGCTCTAAATTGGAGTTAGATCTTTTTCTACAAAGTGTTCTTTGTAATTGAGTTACAGTAATTTTTAAACTCACAGTTGATTCATTAAGATCTACCACTCAGAGCCCCCGCCTCTTCATCAACTTCTCATTCACCTCTTTCCTCCTCTTGGAGCTGCCATGTCCCCTGGGAGAGATTGATGGCTGAGTGTGTTTGCTGGGCAGCGGCCACAGATCACAGCCTCCGCCTCTGGGGAGGATGGCGGTTAATTGCCATTGAACTATTAATCATAGCAGCCAGGCCTTTCATTACTGAAAGGAATTAACATCAGTAGCTAGGAGACTTTGGGGAAACACAGAGAAACTTTGTTTTACTCAGATATGATGTAAGATTGGCTGCTTTTTCTTGTCCTCACTTCCCAAAAGAGTACAGTTAAAGTTGCAAACTGTGTAAAATATAGATGGTGGGATAAATATTTGCATGGAAACCTGTGTGTTTGTATCTGCACTTTTCAGCTTTGTTTGTGTCCACCAGCAGCAGCTATCTGCAAGTGATACACTGCAAAAACTCCAAATGTTACCAAGCATTTTTAGTCATATTTTGGTGCAAATACCTTAGTGCACTTGAAGTAAAACAAAACTAACTTACAAGCAACTTTTCAGCAAGATATGGGTTCTTGTTTTAAGTCGATAATTCCCTAATATTGATGATATTTACTAGTTCTGACAGATTATTTGGGAATAATTTCTTGTCCCATGTTATAAGCAACAAAACCTACCACTTTTTTCATCAATACTAAGGAGTTATTTACCAAAAACAAACACCTATATCTTACTGAAAAGTTACTTGTAAGTTAGTTTTGTTTTATTTAAAATATGTGAAGATATTTGCACTAAAAATTAGACCAAACATACTTATGATTTTGTACTTTTGCAGTGTAAGGTTAGGATTAGGTGGACTTGCCATAACTTGACTAACACCTGTTCTCTGTTTTAGCTCCAACAGAAACCCCCTTGAGACCCAATCTTGGTGAGTTTCAATTGCATTAAATGTTATTAATTTCATTCATTACTTCAGTCCTGCCAATAATACTCTCTACAAAGTGGCATAGACACTAGATTTAACTGTGAGCACATTGTGCATTGCATGTTTATAGTGGAGCTCCATGCGAAACATGCTGTTCTGCGAGATGACTTTGACTCCAACATCCCAGGAGAGTTGGACCCTAACATATGGTAGGTGGAAAAGTTTCTGTTTCTCTTGCAGCCTGAAAGGCCACTGGTGTTTTCTGGGAACGCTCAACCAAGTTTGACAGAGGTTCACTCATTTGTACCAGTTTTTATGGATCATCAAGTTGCTTTTTGTGGCAGGATCTAAGTAGACCAGAATTTTGTGGCTGTGTGAACTGAGCCTGATAACTACAAGAAGGACCTTGCAAATGCATTTATGTACTTTTCCACATTTTGCCGTGTTGAAAAGACATGTTTTATGTATCATCATAGGATTTTATGTGCAAGGATAATCCGTTGTAGCCAACAATAGTGAAAGGCAAATGACAAATGATCTAAAAATCTAAAAAATGTTGTGCATTTTTATTTTTCTCCTTTACATTATGACACAGGTAAAGTGCAGATGTGAATCCAATTAAGAGTCTGTGAGAAGATTTAGAGTAACTAAACTCCAAATTTTTTTTTTCCGGATAAACTGTCTAAATTGGTCATTATGGGTGATGTCATGTTTCTGTGGAAACTGTGACATTTTTTATGTAAATTTCTTAAATTATCCAATATTTAGTCTAAAACCGTTTTAGTGCTGCCCCCTGTGGGCTGAATGATGGCTATTGCAGTCAGATTTTCCTAAAGGTTTTCAACGGTACAGTTTTACTTATGTTCACACTTGGCCACGCCCCTCTGTGTGTCTTGGCTCTGCCCACTTTGGTGGACTGTTTTAAAATTTGTGCTTTCACAGGGGGTTTAGTTATGACACTTTTATTTTAAAATTTCTATATAGAGACACTCTCCATCAAATTGAACTGAATTTTAGCTGTTTTGAAAAAGAAAATGATAAAAAAAATGTATGTACAAAGCAAGTGGAGACATGTCTGAAAATACTTCCAGCTGTAATTGACATGATGTCGGCTCCGCCTCTATGCAGAGATAGAGCAATCCTCCGTCAATCGTTCTGGGGCGTTTGTCAGCTTCTGAGCAATCAGCGGTTGCAATTTGTCCTGAACTACATGCCCCTTATCTAGAGTAACTGACCTTCGACAACAATGCAAGTGTTTATCATAGCAAACACGCTGCAGTCAAAGATTTTTAGGAAAATAATAGGAAATCGTGGTCAAACATTATCAGTGGGGAATGTGCAATCCCGACAGCCATTATCCAGAGTGTGTAGAGGGCGAAATACAGTTTATTACATTTCCAAAACCCAAACGGAGACTGGAATATGGCAAGAAATGGCCTGCAGCTGACCTCATGTCCCATTGAATGAAACTGTGATTGATGGCAGCTACCACATGTTCCTCTGTATGAGGGTAACTGGTAATATATATCCCATTTTTTGTCATAACGACACCTATTGATGGTCAAATCAAAGATCAATAAGTGAAGATAGTTCTGCTTGATTTTATGTGTGTAGATTCCAATGGTAGTTCTATGGCAGCATGAAAACTTGTGCTGCAGTAACGGTGGTATTTACATTTACATTTTATTTACATTTATTCTGCTGTTTATTTTTAAGCATTTTCATGAAGGCAGATTTTCTCAAGCTCAAATTAATGAAGTCATTACTCACCCGTTTTGTACATGCAAAATGTGTCGGACGCAGCGTTCACACTCAAACCCAACCAGACTTTGTGTCCCTCATCATTTTTTGTCTTGGGCTTTATTGTTGATTTCTCCGTTGTTTGATGTACGACTCGTTGGATAATTTTCTTGCCCGTCATCTTTGCCTCAGTGTTGGCTGATAAAACAAAAATGATTCAAAAAATGTTTCGGGTAGCACATTTTTATTTTTATTGATTTTTATTTTAGTTTTATTACTGCTACCATTGTACCACTGTTTGTTTGTTGTGGTTTGCTCTACTTCCGCGGAAGTAAACCCGGTGTCATGTCAGTTGCTTCAGGAAGGCTAGATACATAAATGTATCACAATCTTTACTAGATTATTGTTGATAAAGAAATTGGAATCATACATATTTCAACTATGAAAAAGTTGAGAGAGTATGACAACTTTTACAAAGCACTCTTTAATAATTTGTCATTCCAAGGTGATTACCTTGGAATGGTACCTTTTAGCTTTCCTCTTTGTTTCAACTCTTCTTATCCTGATCTCTTCCCAGGTCTGAGTGCAGTAACTGTGAGGTTGGGGAGCAGTGTGGTGTGTTGTTGCATGGCAGAGCCGTCACTTTCTGTGAGCACTTTGGAGAGCGAGAGCTGGTAACTACCATGTTTAACCACAACGCAATCACTGCATATTTTATGGCCCATTGACTACAGATCCAAGCCAGCCGCCCAGTGGGCACAACCACATCCACTCCAAATCATAACATGCGAGCTGTGACAACAGAAGCTAGAAAATTTAAATGTCCTAGTGCTGCAGCATTTACCTTGAACTCTATAATTCAATATTAGGTTTTACATTTTTATTAAGATCTACAATCACATAAGAATGAAAATGAGTAAGATGTGAAATTAATCATTAGGTGTTTATTCAATTTGAAAAGCAAACATGATAACATCACATTTTGTATTTATTTTATTCATTTATTTCAAGCAAATCAATACGAAAACAATGTTTTAAGTCATTTTAGCAACGTACTTGTCCAAAAAGGAGTTCGAATATGGTTACACTCAGTGCTAGTGGCTAAAAAATTTAAACCAGCTTTTAATTAAATATGTAATTGATCTGTCTAGGTATTTAAAGCCATAAATAAAAGGAGCAAATCTATTAAAAAGAAATATAACTGCCCTGATTTATGGTTTAAAGTTTAAACTGTAGTTATCAGTTTGAAATAAAAAATAAGTTGAAGTCAATTTTTAAAATTTCTTCTTTGATTAGATTTTATTATTTGAAGCCAAAAATATTATAATATCAATTTGTTTCATTGAATTTCCTAATCCCGATTTACTTAAGATGCTGTTTTTGACATTTGGTTTCGGCATTTAAATGCCTAAAACAAGGGTTTATAAATAGGACCTGCAGTGAAAATGTTTGTTGGAGCTACACAACTGCATATCCCACCATGACTATATTAAAGCAAAGTTATATCTTACACAGTGAAAAGTGTTTTTCCGTCCTTTCGTTTCTTCTTTCTGTCTCTGTGGATTTCAGTCAGTTTTGCTGTGAGAGATTAAAGCTTCACACTTCACAGCAGAGAAGTGTTTAGTGCTTTGTGATTCTGTTTACTTCTGTGATAAACAGCCGCTTTGTCTGTCATTGTTCCAGATGTTTTTGAGCAGCTCCCTGGCAGCTCTTCTGTCAAGTGCAACAAAAATGTTAATCCAGAAACAACACACACATTTAGGCAAAGACAAATAAGCAGTTTATGGCAATCTATAGCTGAAAACATTGCATAGGTTGTTATTGTTAGATCATGTAAACAAAACTTTTTAAATTTAAAGAGATCTAATAAAACTGCTCACAGCAAATCAGATTTATTACATACTAAAGTCTAATTTATTGAATTCCAATTGAAGTACTGACAGCTTATTTCCCATAGCATTCATCCTTTAAAATACAGAAAATTAAATATGTGCATTTTTAGAAATTTTATTGATATTGTAAGATTTTTTGTTTTCTTTTGCTATTAAGATATTATTGTTCTTCTGTTTCCTCCTTAGACTACAGTACCTCTCAACACAAGCACAGCCTCAGTCCTGCAGTTTGCTCTGGGTGAGTATTTGCAAAAACACACTGCATACAGTCAATGTTTTTTTTGTTTTGCTTTTTTTATCACACCGTGATAAATCATTAAAACACTTTTTTCAACCTTTAAATTACACATATCCTGTTATATAGTCGATCAATTGTCTTTGCAAATTCACCGGCCCTACTTTGAAAACGGTCTCTGTCAAAATTAGAGATGCAAACAATTAATCAACTTACGTTTAATTGTCGATCAATAGTTAGATATATTAAAATTAGTTCTAATCATTAACTAAGACCTTGTTTTAGTGGTGTAGTTTGGCCGCCATCCAGCAGAGGGCGCCGTTGGTCATCCGGAAATAGAGCCAGAAGATGGCAGAGCCAGACCAGACCAGGAAATAAACGGTTCATAACAGAGAAAAATTGTAACATGATGGAAAAAGACATTAACATGTCTCAGTGGTACAAGTATTTAATTTTTTTTCAGATTTTATTTTCTATTTAGCAATCTAATCACTGTTTTGTTATACTGGGTGGACCATAAGTTTCCATACATAGAAAAAATAAACATTTATATTGGACAACCGTTTTTATTTTTCTGGGACTGTGTAATCGCTGCACGTCTTGGACCACTTCGTGGTTGGTCTGCAACATTTCAAATTTTCTGAAACTTGCAAATAAGTTTTGCCACATTGCTGCGTGTGATGCTGGTTTCATGTTTTCTGTTAAAGTTTCATGCAACCATGTGACTGCTTCCCGATCCAGCCAGCAGTATAATTAAAATTCTTTGCTCTTTTGTCAAACGCATCTTCTTGGGTATCTGAAATATAAAAGAAATATATTCAGTTCATTCAGTCTGTATTTAATACAGCTGACACAAAATTGTTAGACATATGAAAAACTTAGTCCTTCATGTTATGAAAAAATGGTCAACCCTGTTGATAAAAAAGAAAATGGCCGCTTATCAGTCAATCATTGGTGGATTGGTAAGAGCAATTCTCTTTAGATTAACTCATTAATCGATAACTTGCATTACTAGTCAGAATACAAAGTTATTTTTTGGCTGCAACTCCAGATTATCCCACAGATTATAGCTTTAAGTAACAGTCATTCAGCCTTGATTAAGGTTATTATAATTGCTGCGATGAAAGCCTTTTAAAGTGTTTTTTTTTCTTGCTCTTCACAGATCTACTTTGTGAAATCTTTATAATTGTGTTGAAACAATCTATCCATGAGGAGAAAATACCTCTGTCTCCTTTAGGGAGACAGCGTTCATTTACGCTGTTTCATGCCGGTAAATCTGCTGGTACAAACCATATTTCAGTGTTTCTTCCTCCGTCCTACTGTCCTCGCTCCCACCTCCCCCCTCCTGTATCTGTAATGAATGATTTACAATTTCTGGAAAGACACTGAGAAGGCCATGGAAGAGTTTTAGAGGTGTTGTATTTTTCATGTCCATTACATCCATCCACCTGTTCTCCAGGGAGCGTGGCAAGGAGAAAATAAAAGTACATGAAGGTAAAGCCTCACCTTCAACCACTTGTCTGACAGGCTGCTATGCTCTCTGAAGGTCAGGAAAATTGGTTTGTTTTGCTAGATATACGAGGTAAAACCTGTCGTGGAGTTCTAGTTGATGCATGAACTTTAAACGTAGTGTTGAGTTAGCGGAGGGAGGAGGAGCAGGTGAGGACGTTGGGAGTTACTGTACTGGTCCATTAGCAGCCTTTGACCCCATTTACTCCCGTAGCATCCAAAGAGGTCCACATTTAAAAATAGTGTAAGTTAAATCCGGGTGGAAACACACACACACATGCATACACACTCTCAGATAGAGTTTCCAACTGTCAGTCTGCCTTCACTTCACCATCCTTATCATACATCATCTTCTCTAAATCCTCAGAAACTGCTGACTGACTCCTTTAGTCATGACACCATTTACAGTTTAACCTCCCAATTTATCCTGGAGGGAAGAGTGGGAGAATCAAGCATGCTGCCTGGCGAATCAGAAAATGTATCTGTCTTTTAGGCTTGTCCTCGATAGTAAACTGTTCTTTATTATTGTAGCGAAAGAAGGATTGAGGCTTTACTGATGAACAGTAAGGTTTATTGGAAATAAATCCTTAGCTTCACCGTAAGAGCTGTATGTACACATACACAAAAAACCCACTTATTCTACAAAACCATGCTCTTACTAAGCTAAAAATTATGTTTACCACTGAAAATATCAACTATATTTTAAAAACTTTACCCTAGTATTTGTATGCAATAAAACAATTCAGTTTTAACCAACTAATATTAGAAACATCCTTATTTGCAAAATGAACATACCTTGTGCCTCTACGAAGGATGCTGCTAATAACAAGCAACTCATTTTTGTCGCTAAGCTGCTGTTCAATAATATATACAGTGGAAGTTATCTTATCAAAATAAAAGCATCAAAAACCAGAAGTCAACAATATATTATACATGTAAAATGAAGTAAAGGCAATAATCTCTAAAACGGCGATGCAACAAATAAGGAGCTTAATTTGATGTCATTTACAATTATTATTAATTATTAATTATTATTAATTATTATTATTATTATCAGTAGTAGTAGTAGTAGTAGTAGTATCCAATCTGAGTGCCCTTTTTCTGTGTCTAGGTTCAGGTTCCTGTCGGTTCAGCTACTCAGATCCCAGCATCACGGTGTCGTACAGCCTAAGTGGCAACACAAACACCTCGGATGACTGGATCACACTGGAAAAGATCAGGTCGGTTTCTCTCTCTGTCTCCTTCCTCCCGCCTCATCCATCACACACACAGTCCCTCCATCTGTTATAAACACCTTCCCTCCCTTTTCCCTCTTCACACCTCCCCCTCTTAATTTGTCATTTCTCTCCTGTTTGTGTCTTGATGATCCACCTGTTTTTAATCCCTCTCTCTTGGCCTCTGTGTTGTCAGCTTTCAAACATGCATAGTAAAATTATTATGTTCAGTCAGGATACGATGTGAGGTTTCAGTTTTAACTCGTAAACTTCTTAACAGTTTACTTTATATTCTGATTCCATTAAAAAGGTTAGGATATGTCTACGGACAACACAAAACATGTTTATTAAATTTTTTACTCAAAATTATCCTTAGATAATGAAATTTTAGTTCTGCCTGTTTTGAGCTCCTTTCAGAATGAAATGTTTTAGGGCCTCTCTCACTTTAAATCCAAATAAGCTGCTGCTGCCCTCAACTCAGTGTTTACATTTGCATGTTAAAATGGCTGCAAACAGATGCACAATTATACAGCCATACATCTTTAAAAAGCAGAAGTGGAGCCTCCTGCACAACCAACAAGAATGCAGCAAGTGGTTTCTGGATGGTAAGATGACAACAAAACACTTGTCTTTTCCAGCAGTCATTGTACAGCACATACGGCAGTAAAACCAGCTGGCCAAATGTGTTGGAGCTCAGTTTGAGTTGCTAGGTGACGGGCGGAACTCCACTGTGGTTGCTAGGTAACAAGCTGGGCCCTCACCTAGCAGTAGGTGAGAGGTAGTTCCCATTGATTTATGATGTTACATTCAGAAGATTTTTGAAACGCTTCGTTTTCCAAACACCAAAAAAACAACTCTGTGTTTTTTTTAAAACATTTGGTCTGTTTTTAGAAGCAGTAGAGAAAACATGCAAAATATACATTTTTCTTAACAGGTTCACTTTAAAAATATTAAGCACGATGTCCATAATGTGTTTCTTCATTTAGTATTTTCTCTCCATGAAATATCAGCCAGTTAATTGTCTTTTTTCCCTTCTTTTTTAGAGCTCCCACTAACAGCAGCACCGTCGTCCACCTGGTGCCACTCCCACATTCCTCCAGGGGAGAAGCCGTTCGTCTGCGCTGGTCTCAGGAGATGCCCTACGGGCCTGAAGGCTATGAGTCCTGCTGGGGCCTCGACAACGTGCTGCTGGTGAATTCTGCCCACAGAGTTCCCCTCATAGAGGACAACCTGGATCCTCTGGACACGTCCAACTGGCTCTTCTTCCCCGGAGCCACCATCAAGGTACGCTCATGTAGAAGCACATAAAATGCCTTCAAATGTATTTTAGGGGATTGTAACTGATAGGCCAACACAAGGTAGAGCAGAATTATGATGTGGATGGAAAATACTTATCATCCCCACAAGTATGATACTGCCACCGTGTTTGAAGGAGGAGATGTTGCATTCAGTTTTGCGCTGACCCAGAATATCGTCTTTAGTCTCCTCTGACCAAACTTTTTCCACCTGCTTGCTGAGTCTCCTACATCACTTATGTCGAGGCCTGTTGCAGTAAGCAATAAATCAATTAATCACATGATAAATTAAAACAAAGTCAATTATTTCCATTTCCGTGATTCGTCGTTTTTCTCTTTCTACCAAAAACTGGATGACAAAAGTTTTGCATTTGGTGCTTTGGTCTAAACTAGCCCTTTTTTTTTAAAGGAATTTTTTTGTTTACAGAGATTCCATGGTTAATTTTATTTGTTGTTTCTGTTGTTTGGTTATTTATTTTATTTCAAATGTCTTCCAATTCCAGTGTTAAATGTTCAATAGAATTTAAACTTTATCTTTGAGAATTTATTTTTCCTTTATTATTGTGCCTTTACCATTATGTAACTTGAAAATGGTCTCAAAACAACAATATTATTGTTGATTGCAATATATTTTGGGACAATCTATCATGAAGCAAACTTTGTTATCGTGACAGGCCTGCTTCTGAAAAACTATAAACAGGGGTTATTATATCAGTTTTTCAGAAATAACTTTTCTCCTTTAAGGACAAATCTGTAGCGTTCACAACTTGTGCTGTAACAATGCATGTATGACTTGAGTACCTTGATTTTTAACATTTTTGTTTACATTTAAATTAATAGTAATGAGTAATATCATCAGCTCTCTGTACAGCTGCAGAGTTACCAGATTATTTCTGTAAATGACCCAGAAAACAAATCAAAAACATTTTTATCATATTCTCTCCCCTTCCATGTGCTGTTTTGTGTTGGTGTTACATCCCCAAGGCAGTCTACGTGTAGTGGGGGGGGAGGGTAACAATAAATAAACCAGGGAAAATGAAGAGATAGAACCAGGAGGGTATAGTTAAAGTTTTATTCTTCAAGAATAATCTAAAGAAATCTTACAGGTGAAGATGAGAACTAATGGAAAAGAAAGGGAAGAGTAACAACAAAAATCAGGGTTTCTATCAAACAACAAATCCTCCGTCACAGCACCACAAAGCTGCAGCACACATGCTGCCCAATTTGCCAAGAGGCACTGAAATCAGTTTCCCAGCTTGCCTTATACTCTGCTAATCCAGAGGCAGAGTGAAACCAGCCGGTCCTGCTAAACCTACAGGAGCTCAGCAGCAACCTGAAATGAGGGGAAATCCTACATGCAACCACCACTGCATGTAACATTTGGTATCAGTTGTATGTTCTTCGAAAATACATTACAGTGATTATAATGTGGAGAATTTTTTTAAAAAGCTCAAGGCATATAAATAATAAATGTCAGGAGGAGGTGTGTATCTATTGTTTGGAGAAATATAAACTATAATGATGCCAGATGTTAATTTAAAGCATGTAATTACATGTGTTTTTATTGAATAGCATGCCTGTCAATCGGAGGGCAATGCTCTGTACTTCCATGGTGGTGAAGGAGTCGGCCGCAGTTTCGCCTCCACCAGAGACATCGATTTGCACCGTGAAGAGGGAAGAAGCTACTGGGAAGAAGACTTTGAGACGCCACCTCTAAAGTAAGTCAAGATCAGAGTAAAAAATGTGTTTTTCATATGGTTTTTATCAACTCATCCTTTACAGCTACTTAACTTAATCATGTTGAGGCGCCATGAGGAACTTCGAAAGTGAGGGATGGAAGTATTGAATGGAGCAACTGTGATTGTTTTCCCAAATTTATATACCACTACACTGCAAAAACACAAAATCTTCCCAAGTACTTTGGTCTAATTTTTACAGCAAATATCTTGAATTAAGACGAAACTAACTTACAAGTAACTTTTTAACACAACATAGAAGCCTGTTTTTATGTAAATAATTTCTAAATATTGATGAAAACGTATTACTCTCACATATAACAGGAAAAATGTCTTGCTATAAGTGAAATAATCTGCCAGTGGAACAATTACTTTTTCATCAATATTAAGGAATTATTTACTTAAAACAAGCTCCCATATCTTGCTAAAAAGGTACTTGTAAGTTATTTTTATCTTATTTCAAGTTAACTAAGACATTTGCAGTAGAAACTAGACCACAAATACTTTAAGATTGTGTGTTGTTGCAGTGTAGTTGTGTAAATCTACATAAACAATGAATCCTGGTTTGTTTATATGGTTATGGTTATATTTAACTCCTGGCAAGTGGGAAATAATTACATTGGCAGGGTTACTGAGACATGCAAACATTCAAAATGCTTTGACAACTGTCACTTGTCATATGTCCTGTAATGAAACACGCAGCGCTGCATAAGTCAAGCGTGGGAACTCACACAGGTGATCGGCATACCTCTGACTGCTACAGAGATGGCCGTCCATCTGTTCAGAGTACACAACCGTACGGGAAAACACACGCCGGACAGCAGAGAGCAAGGAAGCACTGTCTGATGCTCTGCATGAGGCGCAGAGATGAAAAGAGAGGGCTGATGGATAGCACTGCTGCCAGGGAGTAATTAACAGGCTTCATGCATCAGCTCTGTCAGTACGTGTTTCCATTAATGAGAAGGACCACGCCCTCACACCTACATCCCGACACGCCACCCTGCGTGAAGCTCTCACCCATCAGGGAACTGTGAACTGAACACATGTA
The DNA here is from genome assembly GCF_002775205.1 of Xiphophorus maculatus. Lineage (NCBI taxonomy): Eukaryota > Metazoa > Chordata > Actinopteri > Cyprinodontiformes > Poeciliidae > Xiphophorus > Xiphophorus maculatus. The sequence continues at coordinate 5,695,402 of NC_036444.1, read as the reverse complement.
TAAGGAGGCAGGGAAGACTTTTTCATCTCTTTTGTTAATGGTACACTTCACGTGTTATTTAACCCAGCAGTGACTGTGACAGAGACAGAAACAGATAGTAACAGCAGGAAGGGGAACAGGAGGAAAACAGAAACTGTGAGGGGAGTCAGATGAACTACGGAGAGCTGGGCTGACACACTGAGCAAACTTCTGTTGGGGATAATGAGAATCTGAAAAGTCTGGCGTGATGAAATATGTGCATCCTGTAGAAGTCCCATTCCAAAAAAACAAACAAACCGGGCACTGTTTCTTTGCCTTATAAGCTGGGTTTTAACATTAAGGGTATGTCAACACAAGACCGCTGCCTAGAAACTGCCGGTATTTTCTGATGCTGATTGAGAAAACGTTCCATGTTTAGACGACATCTTGAGTCAGCTGCAGTTGTCAGGCCAGGACACTAGATGGCACTATGATTTTAGCAGGTCATCAAACGTGCATGAAAATGTAACCTTAAACGTTAAAGGAGCAGTATTATATGAAACTGTTTTTTTTTAACTTTACATCATGTTATAATGTTGTTCGATCATAAAAAACATTTCTGGAGTGTTGCTTTAATTCTTTCATGCATGTTTGAGAAATTCTTTGATCTCCATGGTAACCATTTAGCTGTGCAAAATGCCTGGGTGGACCTAGCCCCGCCTTCTAAGTGCAGCGCCTCCTCTAAACTGCAGTTTCCAAGCTTCTGAGCTCTGCGACTCCTTCACTGAGCTCCTTCAGACTAGTCAGCAGAAATTAGCAAACACCTGGTGGAACTGTGCATCATACCAACGTAACCCAGAGTTGCTAACATGACGTTAGCTAGACAGTTGTCTCATGGTAAAAGAAAAGTACTGCTTACCTCTTTGCGCAACTTCAAATGCCGAACAGTTGGAAGTTGTTGCATCTCCATCTGAGATCCTCGTCTTGTATGTTTCACTCCGTTGTTAGTTGGATATTTCATGATTGATGCACCCAAAAGAAATTACTCACAGGAGCATATCTGCTTTGAGCGTTTCATCGTCTCTCATTTTTTTTCCCCCCGTTGTTATTTTTAAATCCTGTTAATTTGATTGGTTGTGCTGCAGCTTACGCACGCATAGATACGGAGTGTGGAAAAACAGAGGGACGGTCTGCGCCTGTTAATACAGAATGAGTGAAATGAATTAATGGGGCCAATTTATAAATGTGTTTTAAATTTTAAGACTTTGAGTAAAATATCAAGTCTTTTCAAGTAAACTGCTACAAGTCAAGTCAAGTCCCAAGTCAATGGTATGAAAGTCAAAGTTAAGTCCGAGTCTTTGAGCATTTTTTCAAGTCAAGTCTCAAGTCTTGATTTTAATGACTCGAGTCCAAGTCATGTGACTCGAATCCCCACCTCTGCTACTTGCTAGTAAAAATGTTGTTAAAGGATTAATAAAGGAGTGATGTTGTGATGACTTCCTGAAAGAGCTTTTAAAGAGACAGAGACCCAATTTTAAGGCGTCAAATTACAATCAAATTTATTTGAAGCCATATTTGACATATACAGCATTTTTATAACTACTGCAGTTAACATATAGTTGCTTGATTGTACAATAAAATAGCTCTCTGTGTCTCGAAAATACCTAAGTCAAATTTATTTGTATAGCAAATTTCAGCAACATGGCAGTTCAAAGTGCGTTTCATCATAAAAATACAAAATCATAGAACACACAGTCAATAATTGAAGCATTACATTTTGTCAAATGTCGTCGTTACACACCAGATTGTTGACTTATGTTTCAAAAGTCTCTCTAAACAGGTGGATTTTTAGTATAGAGTTGAAGGAACTCAATGTTTCGTCTGTTTTGCAGTTTTCTGGATGTTTGTTCCAGATTTGTGCTACATAATAAAACTCTCACTTTTTTTCCTCAGCTGGGACATAGAGGGAGCAATGTACGGGACAAAGTGTGGAGAGATTGAATCAGGCGCTGCTCTGGTGTTCGAGAAGGAGGGTCGGAGAAGAGTGTGCACCCCCTACCTGGACACCACATCTTATGGAAACCTCCGCTTCCACTTCACCATGGGTACGTATTCCCTCTGGCTTCTCCTTATGATCTTTATTGTAGTTGCTGTCAGTAGTTTTATGGGTGTTGGCTGGTGTTTTGTGCAGGTGGTGGTGACTGCGATCCAGGGGAGTCGCATGAGAACAATGTGGTTCTGTTTGGAAGGTCAGAGGGCAGAAGAGAGCGTGTGGTGCTCGACACTCTCCCATACTCTTCCTACAGGGTAAGACACAGGTCCTTAAAGTGGGAAAACTGAAATAGAAACCACATTAATTCACTTCTGAATTACTTATTTTGTTTCCAGAAACCTTTTTAGTGAACTTTTTCATAATCTCTGGAAAAATCTCCACATTTCATTTAAGCAGTAAATTTGATTTGAGGAGCTAAACTAATAATATAGTTATGGTGATGGTGATATGGTGATGTTTTACCCTTAAAGTCAAGCAGAGCAGGTAATTTAGGCTGTGATCACATCACTGTAATACAACTCTAGTGTTTTTGTCTAGAAAGTCCGGTTCGTTTGTGGGTGTGTGAATACGCAATCGGACTCTGATGCGGACTAAAAAGCGAACGCGACTCCGCTTACAAACCTTGGTCTCGTTTCCTATGAAGGGAACTCTGAAGCGGTTTGATTGCATATGTTGATGCAAGCGAACCAGAGTTTGGGTTTGTTTTAGAAAGAGAAGGAGTTTTTTCAAAACACAAAGACCCAAATTCAATAAGTTAAATTACAAAATAAAATTTCTTATAAGTCACATTTGAAATATGCAAAGTTTTCACAACAGCTAAAGTTAAAACAGTGCCTTTACCTTTACTGCTGTTAAATGGTACTTTATGCCTGGAAAATGCATAATATTTCCCTTTCAATATTTAATTAAATTTCATTAATCAATTTGCCCACAGACTTATAGAATAGAAACAGCCTTTATTATTCTGTAAAATGTAAAATCAGGAACTTGATTCTAATTTCGTGCTGCTCTGTTCGGCTCTTTTCCGTCCTCTTCCTCAGACTCCTTCTGTCGTATCCGTCGCGCTGCCATCTGAGCTGCAAACACCGGTCACACAGTTCTGCTTGGAGCAGCGGTCCCACGGAGGCGCTAACCGTCATGTGTGGGCCGTGGATTTCATGCAGCTGCTCCCTGTGTTGCCTGGCACGCACACACATGTTGCTCAGTTCTCCATCAACCTCGGCTGTGGCTCCTACCAGCCTGCCAACAGGTATGACACACGTTCTAGCAGAATAAAGTAGCCACAATGGAGCTTGATTCAAAAACGAAGCTGATTTTCATCCTGTTAGTGTGAATCTGGAGTTTTCCACCAATCTTGGTCGTTCCTGGTCTCTGCTGCACACCGAGTGTCTGCCAGAACTCTGTGCTGGGCCACATCTACCTCACAGCACCATCTACTCCTCAGACAACTACAGCGGGTACAAGTTTCTGCTAACATGTTCTCACTTTTTGCCATACGTTTGTGGATTTAATGAATCTTATTTCCAAAGTGTGCTTTGTTTGTTGGTTTAGGTGGACCAGAATCTCTATTCCCCTGCCCAACGCTGCCTTGACAGAGACGACTCGGTTTCGCTGGAAGCAGACCGGCACCGGAACGGGCAACATGTGGGCCATAGACAACGGTTAGAACTCCACATACAGTCCAAACTAATTCAGGGTTTAAAAACGAGACTTTCTGTGAAATAGGCACAGAACTCAAATATCCACAAAAGTAGCAGATGTTATGAGAGAAACGAAGATTTTAGCGACATGAATGAAAATAATTACACATTTAAAATTTCTATCTGGCAAAAATTCAAGCAATTTGTAAAGTGAAGGTGGAAAATGACCAAGAATACAATGGTTTATAATCTAATATGAGACAAAAACAGGGATTAATTTTTAAAGTAATTTTTTCACTGTTACTAATGTTTTATAAATGCATTATTTAGCTTCAAAATATCTAGCACCAAACAACATATTTTGTTAGTTAAATATTTAACTACCTATTTAGTTAGCAAGCTACATATTTAGTTCCAAACTAAGCACTTAGCTTAAAACTAAATAATAAAATACTAAATATTTAGTTATTAAGTTGAATATTAAGCTCTAAACTAAATATTTAACTTTCATATAAATATTTAGCTTCAAAGTGAATGTTAAAGTGCTAATTGTTTTGTTAACATGCTGAATAGTTATTAGCCTCAAGCTAAATATTTAGCTTTAGTTAAATATTTACGACTTAAGCATTTATATTAATAGCTAAATATTTAGGTAAATTAAACATGTTTGTGTTTAATTATGTTCATGTTTATTTAACTATAGCTAAATATTTACTCATCAAAACGTTAATTACGATATTTATTATGATATTTAGTTAGTTAGCAAGGTAAATATTTACTCCATTCCATTTTTCTAAGGAGTAAGCATGCTATCATTGGTCTTCTCGTCTACATGTGATTATTTGTGCGTCAAATTGATGCTTCATAGATAAAATTTAAATAAATTCAAATTTGTGTATCCAATGTTTACTTTTAAAAAATATTCAAGTTTTATGTTGTTGTATCAGTCGTCCCCAAAAAAGGAACAGCTTAATTAAATTATTAAGAGCTCTAAGTTATTACATGTGAAAATTTCTAAATCAACTTGTAGTGTTAGAATTAATTACACCGCTTTCATTTCTTTTTTGATCTTTGACATTTTATAATCTATGTAAGCAGTCTGATGTTTTGTTGCGTTTATAGTGTACATCGGACCAGCTTGTCTCCGGTTCTGCTCTGGACGAGGACATTGCTCCCGCACAGGCTGCAAGTGAGAGTCGACTTTTTTATTACTCTAGATAAATCCAGAACGACTGAACTCTGACATCTGAAGCCTTTAGCTCTATTAAAAATTAATCACATTGTATTATTTGTATGATTTATTAATGAATTTTCATTTTCTGTCGCTCCATTTGATCATTTCTGCCTTCAAACCTCATTCTCTCTGCACAGATGTGACCCAGGCTTCAGCGGTCCGGCTTGTGAGCTTGCGTCGCAGACCTTCCCCGCTTTCCTGTCCGAGGGTTTCTCCAGCCCGCGTCTCTCCTCCTACCACAGCTTCTCGTCGCTGCGCGGCGGTGAAGTCAGCTTTGGCTGCGGCGTGCTGGCCAGCGGAAAGGCTCTGGTCTTTAACAGGGATGGCAGGAGACACTTGGTCACAGCGCCGCTCGACAGTTCCCAGGCCAGGTACTGATAGAGCAGAAATAAAGTGTTTATCATGCACAGAAGCAAATCTGTAAAGTAGTGCAGAAAGCTTCCTTGTTCCAGTGATCCATCACCGCGCTCTCCTGCTTTAATGTCACGCTTGTAGATGTACGGTGTTTGTGGCAAAGCTTTAGCTGAGAGAAGAAGACATTAAAGTGTTAGATGAAAATAAACATGCAGTTAGATTTGGCATTATGTTAGATTGATTGCACCTGTTGCAGATGGCGGCCATATTTAATGCCAGTTTCCTGGCTGATAAAGTAAACAGCTGCCTGAGAGAGGAAAGTGTGCTGTTAATGAAAGAACAGTTTAACCGAGGACAGAGAGCCAGAGGTGGTGAATCTGGGAGCCAAGAGAAGATGATTGAAATCTGAATAAAAATGCATTAAACTAGATTAGAAACTAATGTGTCTGCAGGGATCAGAAGATGTGATCCAAAGTTTTTCATAACTAAACTTAGACGTCAAAGAGTACTTGTGTCTAGGATTTGCACCAATTTATCGACCAGCTGATTTATTGGATGATTTTCTTAATTTTGTTAGAGCAGTGCTTGAAAATTGGAATCAACAAGTCAAGCTTTTTAAAAATCAGCCAGTAAACTGCAATCGGTGCACCCCTTGTTGAGTCTACTTTTTATTTCTAATCCCACTTTTGTAATTAGATCCTTGTTATAATCATTTCATGTATCCTATTATAAAAACCTTTTCCAATTTTGTCTTATAACAAGAAACTTCAAAGTGTTTTACTTGGAACACGAAGTAGAGCATAATTGATCACTGAAGAGAAAACAAAGATGCAAGTGTTTTTTTTAAATAGATATTTGCAGAAGAATCCATTAAGGATGCATCGATTTATCGCCGCCAATTTTCTTAATTGTGGGAGATTGGTGATCGACCAAAGCTTGCTTATCTACCTCAGTAAATGGTCTAAAATCAACTTCTGTCCTCTTCTGCTCTACAGTGAGAGCTCTGACTAACAGATCGGCCCACCAGGTCATGTCTGCACATTTGCAGTTAACTATAGTTGCCCCACTGTTGCCAACTCAGCAACTTTCTTGCTATATTTAGTTACATTTCAGACAAAAAAAATGTAATAGTCAGGTTAGGCTTTTTAAAAGATCTGTAATCAGGGATCAGCCAGAGAACTGCAATCAGTGCACCCTTACATGTGTCTACTTTTTATTTTTAATCCCTCTTATGTACTTAGGCTCTTGCAATCATTTCATCCATCTTATTTTAAAACTTGTTACAATTTTGTCTCAATACAGGAAACTTTAATTTCCTGTATTGGAAATACAGGAAATTAATACAATGTAAGAAATACCTTTGAAAACAAGGGAAAGTAAACACAGACTCTTGAAAATGTAAATGTCACATTTAAACTTAATGGCAAGTTTCTGGGATAGAATCAGTGATCAGTGATAGATCACTGATAGAAAATCATTTTGCCTGATTTTGTTATTTTTTGTTACTTATATGAATTATTGTCATTTTCGTCCTTAAAATACCAAACTTTATATTTTGGTCCAGCTGATGGTGTATTTTATGAATATTAGATGATAATTTGATCAGACTTTTTACCAAATACTTTTTTACTTTTATTTGAGTCTTTTCTTGGACTGCTACTTTGTACTTTTACTTGAGTAAAAATATGTGGAACTAGTGCTACTCTTACTTGAGTGATCCTGCCACCTGCAAATCTCACTGTTAGATTCTGTGTCTTGCAAGTAGTTCAAATAATTTTCATACCAAAACATTTTCAGACATTAATTAGAACAAAATATTTAATTTCTACTTCACAATTACAAATCGTGAAGTAGAAATTGTTCCCCTTACCTGCCTTCCTTTTCAAATGACCTTTTCAACGAACCAGCTCCTTTCCATCTATCACCCTTTAAATAATCTGCTTTAACTTCTTCCTAATGTTTTTAATCTAATCTGCAGATACCTCCAGTTCACTCTGCGCCTTGGCAGTCGCAGCATCCTGAGCTCATGCCCGGCTCCTAATCAGCCGGGCGAAGGCGTTCTGTTGCATTACTCTTCAGATAATGGCATCACCTGGACCCTGCTGCGGCACTACGCATACCAGGGCTTCCACGAGCCAAGGTAACGTCTGCATTTGTGCTTGTGTTCGGTTATATTTTGATTTGGAGCAATAATCTTTTTTTAGCAGTCAGATATGAGCTTGTTTTAACTAAAATAGTCCTTAATATTGATGAAAAAGTACTAGTTATTTTGGCAGATTATTTCGCTTATGTCTTATGGGAAAAATGTCTTAATATCAGTGAAATAATCTGCCAATGAAACTAGTACTTTTGATCAGTGTTAAGGACTTATTGACTTAAAACAAGCTCTTATATCTTGCTGAAAAGTTGATTTTAAGTTATATTAAAATTTTATATTTTGTACACTGTAACAAAGAAAGAGTTAAAATCACGACTGCATGTACATTAATTACAAACAACAGAATGTGTTTGTGTAGGTTTTCCGTCCAAGTCGAGGCCTGACTCACCCTTTTGTCAGTCTGTATGATTAATTCCTGCTGTTCTGCTTGGATTACATCATAAACTATATAGTTTAATTTTTCCTAGAGGACTCTTATTTTTATGGATAGAGTGCTATAATGTGATATAATTGCTGATCATTTAAATTATTATGACTTACTGAGAACTCATAATTCATTTCCCAGACAGTTAGGATCATACATAACCCCAGTAAAAATATAATATAATAAGGAATGCAAAATAAACACATCTCTGTATTTTTTCAGTGCATTACTAATGCATAACTGTTGCGATTTATTTTGCAAAAATGGTAAAACCCATTGAGTTTAAGTGACTCCTGACTCCCACCTGCAGATGGCAGCATTTCAGTATAAAATCTGTGATTTTGATTGCAAAAAATCACAAAACAATGCAAAGTCCTGGAAATACTGAAAAGTACGACGGCATAGTAGGGTCAGTGTACACAGAGAAAAAGAGAATAAAATTTTTGCCAAAAAAAACAAAATTTTGAGATTAATCTCAGAAATGTTCGAACATTTTTTTAATTTAATTTTTAAGCTTGAAAAGTCAAAAATGTTCTAAAAACATATCAGAAATTTTCTAGAAAAAACTTGGAATTTTCTGAGATGCTAAGAAAATTTTGACTTTTGAAACTTATATGTGTTTTTCTAGAAAATTTCTGAGATTAATTTCAAGATTTCTGATTTAATTTTTTCTAGTAAATTTTTTACTTTTGAAACTCAGACATTTCCAAGTGTTTTTTTCTGGAAAGAGTTTAGTCTCAACATTTCTCAGTTTTCTGGTGGAAATTTACTCCTTTTTTCTGCATACCATCGCTCTAATGCGCCATCATAGAGTTTACAACATTTCAGTACTAAAAATGTATTTTTTATTGGTCATATGTAATATTAAAATTTCCTGAGCAAATGAATTTTAAGTTTTCTTTTGTTCTGAGTCGTCAGCAGAAATTAAAAAACAAAAAAAACAATTTCTTTAAGTGAATCTAAATAACTTAAGTTTCGCTTTTAGAATTGAATTACTGACATTAATGATTATTTTTGCTGATATCTGATTTCTTTGCTCCTTTAGGATCGTTTCGGTTGAACTTCCGTCGGGCGCTCGTAAGTTTGGTGTGCAGTTCCGCTGGTGGCAGCCGTATCACTCGGGACGCAGCCGCGACGTTTGGGCTTTGGATGAAATCAGCATGACCTCGGTTCTGTTCAACACCATAAGTCTGGACTTCAGCAATGTGTTGGACGTCACCCAGAGTCTCGGCTTTTACCTGGGAAACGTTCAGCCATACTGCCAGCACGACTGGACTCTAAGGTTTCAGACATTCTCATACCAGTAATAGTTTTGTTATTAATCTGTAGTAGTGTTAAAAACTCACCTAACAAGCTGACACACAGTGTGATCTTCCCGGGTTGTGTGTGTCACTCTTCAGTTTCTCTGGTGAGCCCAGTCCCGGATTCAGTATCCGTTATGTTGAAACCCAGTCGATGCAAATCGGCGCCTCCTACAGTCTGCAGTTCTCCCTGGTAATGGGCTGCGGCCGCGACCCCTCCCCTCACATCGACACCCAGGTGCGCCTGGAGTTTTCCACCAATCACGGCCTCACCTGGCACCTGGTCAAAGAGGTAAATGGGATTTTTATTTTATTTTATTTTTTCCAACACATGCTTCTCTGTGGCAGAAACTTCTCACATTGTCCCTTGTAGAGACAAGGACACAAATTATTTATTTATGATCATGAATATTGATTTACCCATTACAGCCGCAGAGATAATATGTAAATAATTAGCCTAAATGTGGCACTTTATTTTAAATGACAAATCATCACGATTAGTTTTAATCACTCCGCTATCAGAAATACACGGCTGTATGTGAATGAGACGGCAGATTATCTTCAACGAGGATTTTCTATAATCATAACGGCTTCATAAATATTCAGAAGTTTGATTTTTTTATTGCTTTTGGAACTTAATGGACTATAATGACTATATCTTCTTCATCGGTGACTTTTCTCAGATTCACCTACACTGTAAAACATTTAGTTGTGTCTACTACCTTTCACTCTTTAAGTCAAATAAATTTATCCAGTTTTAGATTTTGAACCTAAATGTGAGTTTGTGAAAGATAAACTTACAGCAGTAAGTTGTGTTAACTTTTTATTAATTTAGTCAAACCTCCAAGAGTTGAATAAACTAGAGTTTTTAGGTTAGCACTTAAAAAACTGAAAGAAGAGAAAGATGGGAGTGGGAACTATTTCCCAGAATGCTTAGCGGCATGGTTTTGTCTCCTGAGATGGAAGTGCGTTACATTGATCTGACTCTTGTGTTTTATTAAGGCAAATGTTCATTTTAATGCAATTCTCAGTTAGCAAAGCTTGAGGATAATGTCCTGTTCACACTAAATGTTTCTGAGCTGAATTCATTGGGATGTTTAATAAAATTCATTATCAGATCAGAAATTTTGTTCCTGCAGTTTGAAACAAGAATTTACATTATTCTAAAGTAAAATAAGCATTTATTTTTACTTTGATATTGTGAGTAAAATACTAGAGAAATGTGGCTCTTTAACTCAGTGAGGGAAGTTTTTTTATTGCATATTGTGAAATAAGTGGACTTTCATTTTCAAGTTAAACCACCTTCAAATGTTTTACAGTGTACATGCATCCTGCAAGTACAGACTCACTGTGCATTTTGTAGAGTTACTCCATGCTGATCATTCAATGCTTCAGGTCAAAGATACTGTAATTCAGCAAACTCTTTTTATGATCATATAAAACTGGCTAAACCTAATCTGTAGGATGCAGTTCTAAGAATATATCAGAAATTCAGAGGGAGCAGTGTTGTAGCCCCTCTGGTGAATATGTGAAAGAAAATATATCTTAAAAGGTTTCCTTTACTTTGCTAGGCCTGTCTACCTGGCATGCCGAGCTGCTCTGAGTTTACAGCTCCCAGTGTCTACCATCCGTCTGAGTTCAAAGACTGGAGACGTGTTACGCTTTTGTTGCCTCAGAAGACGTGGTAAGAACAATTCACAAAAACAGAAGAAAAAGACTCACAAAGTCGCCTTTGGGATTAAACGCTCTCTGATCTTGATTTTGCCTTATTTTTTTTTTTATTGTGGCTAATAAGCACGTTGGGGTTTGACAGCAGTCAGGTCAATTAGAGAAAACGAACAGCAGAATACGAGTAAAGGTCTGCATTTTCCTCCATCAGTGGCTGCAGGCCTGAGTAGAAATACATAATCACCTTACATCTGCTAACACTTTTACTATTTCACATATATTCATATTCCTTAAACATTTTTCACCATTAGAACCACAAAATTGTTCTTCCAACATGTATTTTATTATGATTTTATAAATGTGATCAGACATCCAAAACTGTGAACTCAAGTGCAAAGTTTGTAAAAGTTTTTTAGACAACATTGAAATGTGTAGCATTCATATAAATCCAGTTTCCTTAACTCTGATACCCCTAAATAAATTCCAGTTGGAAATATATGGATCATATTGTTTCATAAATAAAAACAATATGGTATAATAGAAATGTTGCCAGAGCAGATACATAGCAATATTTAAAAGAACAGGCAGTCATTTCTGCAAATATTTGGTTATCAGTAGTTTATATGTATCATTTGGGGCTCCTCAGGGGCCAGTGTTTGGTCCTCAACTGTTTATACTTTATTTAATTACATTAGCAAGGAATCAAACAAAATTATATTTGTTATATTTGCACAGGACGCAAACATTTTGTTTAACAGACACAAATAATTACTAAATTAAATAATAATAATAAATTAACTGTATCTGTAAACACTAAAAAGTATTAAAAATATGGAAATTAGTTTGAAGCCACATATGCAACATGTTCAATCTAAATGATCAAGAATTATTTACATTTTTGGTAAAACATAATTTACTCAACAAATTGCATTATTTTTCTATTTCTGGAATACTGTGTGTAAGTTTAATGCAATATATAAAAAACAAAACCGAAACCAGTTGTGGAAACTATTGAACAGGATGATCCAATAGTAATAAAAAAATAAAGTTCAATACTTGTTGAAGAACAGTAAGAAGAAATCCGTTGTTGAAAGAAAGTCGGAACAGAAAACATGTAAAATGCGGTTCTCTGATCATTCAAATTCAGTTCAAATTCAAAAATAGTCCAAAGGGATATTAAATTCAATTCAGTTAAATTAAAGAGACAAAAATGTAATTAAAGAACATATAAATGTGTTAGAACAGCCTAGATCGTAACACTGTGATAATCTGTCGATTTTGCTCAGAAAAATGGGCAAAAGTCTCTAGATGCATTTAACTCTTTTGTAAGATACTGTTAAAGTTTTATCAGGTAACATATTATTGGGCTTTGGGTTAAATCAATCTTCAACACACATGCAGCTAAATAGGCTATAAATAACATGAAGCAGCCTTAGTTCAGACATATATCAGCTTAAATCGTCACATAAACCTTCGCCTCTGCTGAACACCCTGACCTCAACCTCCATTTCATTCCAACACCCCAGCTCCTAAATAACGATGCTCTAATCTCCTGTAGAGTACGATGACAGGTCAGAAGGTCACGGCCCCTAATGGTAATAAAACAGCAGGTTGAATGAACACCAGACAACTTGATATGGATCCGTAAAGCAGGAAACCAAGAGGCCTGTGTGGTTTATTAACTCCAACCTGCCAGATTTATACCACAAAATCTTTTCAATTTTATGTTCAAAAGTATGAAACATTAGATGTGACACCTGACTAGATTACAAGGTGACCTCTTATGATTCACTGAACAGGTTAGTATTAGTCTGTGCGCCATATAAAACACGTTTGTTACATTTTTTGCACAAAATCCTTTTTAGATAATCTGATTTTACTCTGCTGAGTTCTGCTGAATTTGATCTTATTTCAGATTGAGATGTTTTCGGGTTTCTTGTCACTTTAAATACAAATAACCTGCTGCTGGCCACGCCCCCAACTCAACATTTATGCTGTGATCCAGTTACCTGGGAAGTGGGAACTTTAAATTGGATTACCCTTTAGACCCGAGTTGACTGCGTTCCTCAACATGGCGACGCCCATAAACATGGTGTGCAAAAGCTCTTACAAACATCATTTTACAGATTACTTCCCAAAGGCAAACATCGGTTTTAATTTGTTCACTTTAGAGTTGCAGGCGCTACATGTTACATTGATTTTAGATGCACTTTTACCTGTGTCCCTTGTAAAATACACATTTCCACCACAAATTACTACTGCTGATGTGAGGACCGGCCACATTAAGACACAACATGGCCACGTCTCACTATTTGAACTGGGAGAACTGGGAGAAATCTGACTTCGGATGGCGCTCCAGTTGATTCTTCTGACTGGGAAGTTGGAGTAGGCTCCAACATGTCCTCAGTAGTTCATAGAATAAAAGAACAATGTTCATATCACTCGAACATATGCCTATAAAAAGTAAAATCAGAGAGTAAAATCGTAATTTTTTTCCAGAGCTGTAAATTCTAATTATTTCAGGTCCAGTGCAACCCGGTTTAGATGGATCCAGAGTTACTACGGCGAGCAGGACGAGTGGGCTCTGGACGACATCTACATCGGCCAGCAGTGTCTCAACATGTGCCACGGACACGGCTGGTGTGACCACGGACATTGCAGGCCAGTCCTACTTCCTGACCTGTGGATGCATGTGGGATAGATTATAAACGGACAGCTGGATTAAAGTCGCCCTCTAATCTCACACAGGTGTGACGACGGTTTCTCGGGTCAGGACTGCCAGCCGTCGTCTCCGCTGTCGTCAAGCGTCCTCTCAGATTTTGAGTCCCAAGACGCGCTGCTGGCCACGTGGCAGGAGGTGATTGGCGGAGAGGTGGTGGCGCCCGACATGGGCTGTGGGGTGGTGTCGTCTGGATCGTCGCTGTACTTCAGCAAGGTAGCGCAATGAGAAATGTTTTATTCAGTTCTGTCAAAATAAAGTGTTAAATGTGCTTATTTTCATGTAAAATCCAATTAGCTTAACTGCACAAAGAAATCTGGCACACGAGAGTTTTCTGTGTTTTCGCACGTAGCAGATCAAACATGTGGTAAGTTTGCGTTATTAAAGTAAACCAATTTAGATGACTGTCCAAACTTGTCTGATTACTGTCCAGTGCTCATTGCCAAGAACCGTTGACCTTTGAACTCCTCCTTGAATGTTTCAAAAATAAATCTCCAGAGAGTTCATGAATTTGATTGGCGCATTGCTAAGCACTTTTTAAATCAGTTTTTCCAGCTGCAGCTACATTTTTTCCACAGTTTTTTCATGTTTTCAGCTCAGTGCTTATCAGAATTTCACACTCATGGATTAAGTGAATGTTATTATTTTATGGCTTTCAATTATGTATTTCAACCTTTTTTTCAGATTGGTACAATTATAAGACCATCAACTTCAGCAACTTTTGAAAAGCACGGGTTAAGATTTATTGTGGAATTTTCTTTAACATTTTTTAATATTTAAGTCAAGTTTATTTCCATCTCACATTTTAATAGCAAGTCATTTGAAGTGCTTTATGTGATGACAACATAACACAATACAACATTGCATTACAGTGGCAGAATAAAGACAAATAACGTAATCTAGACTAGAATTAATCTATGTTCACTTATTATTAATCGAAAGAAAATCTTACCTCTAAGGTGGGTTTTATGCCTTGATTTAAAGGAACTCAGTGCTTCGGCTGTTTTGCAGTTTTCTGGAAGTTTATTTTGGTATTTAAAATGTCGCCCATGTTAAATGTTTGAGTTTACAGTTTATTGATCTTTAAGAATGTGTTCTTGCATTCTTATGCCATTATCATTATATTACTTAAAAATGGTCTCAAAACAACAACATTATTGTTTATCACAATAACTTCTTGCAGTTTATTTCACTTATAACATTGGAAAAATGTCGTGTTATAAGTGAAATAATCTGCCAATGGACGAGTATTTTTTCATCAATAAATATTAAGGAATTATTTACTTAAAACATGCTCACATTTCTTGCTGAAAAGTTACCTGTAAGTTAGTTTTGTCTTATTTCAAGCAAACTGAGATATTTGCACAAAAACTAGACCAGAAATACTTGGTAAGATTTTAAATTTTGTATTTTTGCATTGAACATGATAAAATCTGACCAGATGTGTATCTGGTGTGACTCTGTGTGCATGTTGTGGTCAGGCTGGGCTGCGGGAGCTGGTGAGCTGGGATCTGGACACGGAATGGGCGGAGTTTGTGCAGTTCTACCTGCGTGTGGGCGGAGACTGGGCAGAGTGCAACCAGGCAGACAGCAGGGAGGAAGGAGTGCTGCTGCAGTACAGTAACGATGGAGGAATCAGCTGGGGCCTCATCGCTGAGATGTACTTCACAGACTTCACCAAACCTCGGTGAGACAGAAACCAGCAGAGTAATAAATCTCAGCTGTTCAGAATTGCATGTGGTTCCAGAATAATGAAGCTGCTCTCTCTCCTTTCACAGCTTTGTTCATTATGAACTTCCTCTGGCTTCTAAAACTCCCTCCACTCGCTTTCGGTGGTGGCAGCCACTTCATTCTGGGGAAGGGTACGACCAGTGGGCGATTGATGACGTCATAATTTTGTCAGAGAGGGAGAAACACATCATCCCAATGGCCAACCCGACTCTGCCGCAGGTCAGACTCCATCATGGCATCATCTGTTATTATGTGCTCTAACCGTGTTAATACTCCTTCTTTTCTCATTACTTTATTTTACGCAATTTTTTGTTTGTTTTAAAAATGTAGCACTGGAAAAATATCTATTTTCTTTATCCATATGGTTATGCTTGACGCAATTAACAATTAATCAAATAATCGCACAATAAATTAAAATTAGTTCAATGATTTCCATTCTGATGATTAATATTTTTTTAAAGGGCAATTTTGTTTTCAGGGTTCATAATCCATTTTATTTACAGGTTCTGATGTGTGTAATTTTTATTTCTGCTTTATTTATCATTTTTGATTTTGTTTTATTTTGGATATTTTAATATGTTCCAGTTCCAGTTTGAAATGTCATTTACAAGATTAAAGTTTATTGGTCTTTGCAGAGGGTTTATTTGCATTATTATGTAATTATCAATATATAACTTGAAAATGATCTCCAAACAACAATATTATCGCTTATCGTAATAATTACTGGTACAATATATCATCCACCAACATTTATGTAGTTATTGTGGTAGATCTACATATTGTTGTTCTTTTTATATATACATTGTTCTCTATGAAGCAGCATTTGCACCCATATATATGTATATATATTTACAAATATTATTCTAAATTAAGTAAAATAATCTGGTATTTACAAAAGAGGATTAGGGTCACAATCCTGTTTCATAATTACCATATGTGACTGCTTACAGATTCTGAAAATGTTGATTCTAAGCTTTCCAATAATGCCAAATACACATGTGATGATGTCAATTAAATAATATTTTTGACTGACTGTCTGAAAAGATTCAGAAGTCATGAAGACGTGTTTGACATGCTTAGACTACCAATAAACAGCTTTTCCACTACAGCAAACAGTTGACTTCAAAAACATCTTAAACCTGTCTTTTTATTTTTGCAATATATAATTTCCAGATAAATATTACCAGAGAACACAACATCTGTTTTTTTCTTTCCTGCACAGAACTTTTACGAGAAGCCGGCATTCGACTACCCTCTGAACCAGATGAGCGTTTGGTTGATGCTCGGCAATGAGGGCATGGAGAGGGACAACAACAACAGCTTCTGCGCTCCGACTCCCTCAGCGATGGTGTTCGGACGTTCTGATGGCGACAGGGTGGCCGTCACCAGAGACCTGGCCCTCCGCCCTGGGTACACCCTTCAGTTTAAGGTTCGGGAGAAGTTTTCAAATCAAGTAATGTAGGACAAAATACTGAAACTAGGGATCCACTGTTTACATCTCCAATTCCGATATCTGAAGTTTAGTATCAGCCGATACCGATCTGTTACAGAAAAACAGATCTTTTTTTAAAAAATAGAAAACATATAAATATATTTACTGAATTACAAATTTATCTGATAACTCTGGACCAGAACCGCACATTTAAACACACCAATAATTTTTTAAAATTCTATTCATTCACTATATTAAAAATTTTAATATGTATCTTGTCTATATTTAATCTGCTTGATTTTTTTTATGTTGTTTTTAATTTTCTTGTACAAGCACTTTGAATTATCTTTTCCTGAAAGGTGCTATATAAATAAAGTTGCCTTGCCTTGCCAATAGCTTCACAAGCTACATGTAAAAACAACTTTAATTAGTTTAGTCACTAAAATTAGAAGTAAAACAGCCAATGTAAAATAAATAATAAAGAAATTAAAATTGTCTGAAACAATAGGTTGGGTATCTTGAAAAAATAAACTGCAACAAACCTTTCAAGTTTTTCAGAAAGTGCAATTAGGAAATCTAAATATAATGTAAAATAGCATGAAATCGCTCAAAGCACAAATCATAGAATTAGGCTGAATAGATCATTGTGACATTATCACCGATTCCCTATTTAGATTTTCTTTCAATGTCAGGACCAATCCAGATATTAATATCGGATCAGTGCATCTCTAGCTGAAACCATTATTTGGATCAATTGTAATTAACTGATTATTGAAATAACAATTGTCAACTAAATTAGTAATCGATTACTTGTTAACAGGCGTAGACAAACTCAAAAAATGTCATTTACTGAAAGAACAACAAATAGGAGCAGTAATTTAAAAAAAAACTGTACAAAAATATAAATGTTTTCCATTTAAGATTAAAAACATTTTCTGTCTGTAAACATGTTTTAACTTGAGCTCTTCAGGTGATAGCTTCACCTGGTTCAAATTTTGTAAAAAATCTTCTATTATAGGCACTTTTTGCAATCCAACTATTATTTGGTTAAATAAAAAAATAGTCAACATATCAGCCCAACACTGTATTGATGTTAAGTCGAGCAGAAAGTCTGAGCTTTTCACATGTTAGAAGTATTTATTTAACTGCAGACGTTTGTGTTCAATAAATGAATGCTGTTACTGCTTTTTAGGCAATTAACGTTTTACTTTTGTATTTTATAAAATTACATTTTTCATTTGCATTTTTTAATATATTTCTATATTGTTCTGAACTGGCTTAAGAGATTAAATGAAAAATCTAAAATTTTAGCTTATTTTTTGTACCTAATTACTGTTTTAATTGTTGTAATGATCGATAGAATAATAAGTTACTAAAATAATTATTTTCTGCTGCCCTAACGTCTTTTTAATTAAAGTTTTTTTACCTTCTTCATTTGTCGTTGTAGCTGAACATAGGCTGTGAGGCAGAGTTCAGCGCCTCAGCCCCGGTCCTGCTGCAGTACTCCCACGACGCCGGCAGAACCTGGGCGTTGGTCCGAGAAGGCTGCTACCCCGGAACGCCGGGAACAGGCGTCTGTGAAGGCAGCAGTCGAGAGCTCAGAGAACCGACCGTCTACAACACTGGAGACTACGAACAGTGGACCAGGATCACAGTGGTCATACCTCGAAATGTGGCAGTCAGGTAGCTCCCTATGTTTACATTTACTGAGATGTTACAATGTGTTTCAAATGTATTCACACTGCAAAAACACAAAATCTTACCAATTATTTTGATCTACAGATATCTTAGTAGACTTGAAATAAGACAAACTAACTTACAAGTAACTTTTTGCAAGGCATAAAGGCATGTTTTTAGGAAACAAATCATTAATATTGATGAAAAATACTAGTTCCATTGGCAGATTATTTCACTTATAACAAGACAGTTTTCCCATGTTACAAGTTAATTTATCCACCAATGGAACTAGTACTTTTTCATCAATCTTCAGAATAATCGTAAGAAATTATTTACTTAAAAAACAGCCTCTGTGTCTCTCTAAAAAAGTTACGTGTAAGTTAGTTTGTCTTATTTCAAGTGTATTGAGACATAAAACTTGGTAAGATTTTGTGTTTTTGTGGTGCTCTTAGTCCGGTAGATCCACCCAATAAGGCGCAACCCGCCACTCATTAAATTTGCAAGTGACTTAAAAAAAAAAAAAGAAAAGCCCAAAGCCGCTTATAATAATCGGACTTGGCGGAAGAAACTCAAAATAGTTTCTGTTTTACCACCAACAAAATGCGCATCTCCCTCCATTGTTTACATTTCTGTCGCATAGAGACATCGGTCACTCGACAAGACGCGTAGAGGAAATACGATTAAATAACAAAAGAAGATAGTAACGCACAGTAACGCAAAGTGATTTTGATAAGTAACTGTAGTCTGACTACTGGATTTGAAATAGCAACGCGTTAGATTACTCGTTACTGAAAAAAGTGGTTAGTAACATCAGTAACGCGTTACTGACATCACTGCTCTGCACTGTATCAAACAAACCACTCTAATTGAAAAACCTGTCCCCCCCTTCGCCTGTGGTGGCGCTGCACCAAGGACCACTGAAGGAAACTACACAAAATTCTCTGAAGAAGCACAACTCCGTTCTTCGCTTGACTCAGAATTATGATGCATGTCTCACATCAATATAAAAGTCGGAAAAATGCAACATGATCATTCAGACAGCAGACGCTTTGAAAACAATCAGATACGTATCCAAGTTAGCATCTGATTTGTGCTATTAGCTATCAGCACAAATCAGATATTTTTGGGGAGGTGAAAAAATTGGAATTGGGTCATTCAGACTGCCATGAAAAAGGCAAATATTGTAGCCATAGGCTGTTTTCACACCTCAAAGTCCGGTAGACTCAGTTCAATTGGGGACTAAAATTGCAACATTTGTTACATTTTTGTTGTGGTTCGTTTTCACACTGCACTGTGTCAAACAAACCAAGAACTGCTGAGAGAAATGATACAAAAACCTTAGAAAAAGATACAAGCGCAACTTCCTTCTTCAAGAAATGTAAACAAAAATGGAGAGGCGTCAAATTTTAGTGGTTGTTAGATTTCTCTTTTGTCATTGGTAAAAGACCACAAGAATTTTCGCCCGCTAGTGCTAGACTCTTAAATTTGTTTTGGTTTTATTTACCCAGAATGCCATGCGCTGTAGTTTGCTTCCTGCTTTTGGAGTGGTTTCTGATTCACTTGCATTCACATGTATTCAAACCGCACCATAATTCACGTCAACTGAGCCGAGACCGAGGGTTTTAGGCGGACCGGAGTTTGCTTTTTTAGTCCAATTGCGCATTCACACTTCCCCAAACAAACCAGACTTTCTAGCAAACAAACTTGAGTTTGATTAAAGCAGACGAAACCGGGCTGGTGTGAATTCACCCTTAAATTCTAATTTTTATTTGCACTGAAATACCTGAACTTTATTCATTTTCTCAGTAAAACCAGGTTCCGTTGGTTCCAGGAGAGTAGTGTGTACCGAGACGCGCCACCGTTTGCTTTGGACGGAGTCTACATTTCCGAGCCCTGCCCCAACCATTGTGGTGGTCATGGAGACTGCATTTCTGGTGTCTGCTTTTGTGATATGGGCTTCACAGGTACCTAGATGAAAGAAAGCTGATGTAACCAAGTATTTCATGATGATGCTGCTGAATTTTGACCTGTAATCTTCCTCTTTTTTTTATAGTGGAGCAAGATAGTTGTGTCCCATCCGTAGCTAGTCCCACGGAGCTGACAGAGGGCTTTGAGGGGAAGCTGAGTCCTCTCTGGCAGAGTATCAGCGGGGGACAAATCGGAGGCGGCTGCGGCATCATCAGTGAGGGCAAGGCTCTTTACTTCAGCAGTGCTGGACGTCGGGAGGCTCGAACAGCTCCTCTGGACACTACCAACACACGGTGAGAGGAGCAACCCTCTTATTTTCTCAGCGTTTCAAGCATTATGTTGATACTGTTTAATATAAAATTCACTTTTATTGTTTTTTGTTTGTAGGTTGGCTCAGTTTTACATCCGAATTGGCAGCAAGAGTTTAGGACCCACCTGCACCAGGCCTCGCTCGCGCAATGAAGGTTGTTTCCAAATAGAACACATGTTGTGATGAGGCCCTCTGCTGGTTCAATGTGGGAACTTTCTTTTTCTTTTCTTTATTTTATTTAATCAGGTAAACCCCGTTGAGATCTAGATCTCATTTTCAAGAGGGACCTGGGCAAAAAATTTGCAATACATAGCAACCTGGTTACAAGATAAAAACAATTAATACATATGCACAAGTATAAAACAATAAAAACAATTTAAAAACAATGACACTGTTTCATAGAATCTTGTTGCCTATCTTTAAGAACTGCTCAAAATAAGTCCAGTGAAATCATTTCCGACATCTTAAGTTCAAACTGCAACTGATTCCACGCTGTGGGGGCAAAACACTGAATGCCTGCTTCCCTTTTTCAGTTCTACCTATACTATACAGTACTACCCTATAAATCAATAAGGAAAGGCTAACTTGATCATTTCATCTCTGCAAAAACACAAAATATTACCAAACTTTGTTTTCAGTTAGTACAAATATCTTAATACACTTGAAATAAGACAAAAATAACCTATAAGTAAGATACAGGAGCTTGTTTTAGGTCAATAATTTCTTAATATTGATTAAAAGAAATTGTTCCACTGGCAGATTATTTCACTTACAATATGGGAATAATGTCTTGGTATAAGTGAAATAATTTGTCAGCTGAATGCGTACTTTTTGTAATCAATGTTAAGTAATTTCTTACAAGCTCATAAATATTGCTGAAAAGTTGTCTGTATATTAGTTTTCTCTTGTTTCAGGTAGACTAAGATATTTTCACTAGAAACGAGACTCAACATACATGGTAAGATTTGGTGTTTTTGCAGTGAGGAAAGTTTGTTCTGCCACAGACTTTATCTTCATCGTCTTTTTCCCTTAATTTAATTAGCAAATTGCTGAAATTAAGGCATTTTAAATGTTTACACTGAGTTACCTGGAGCATATAACTCTACATTTAGTATAAAATTAGCCAACTAAAGCTAAATACAAGTCCTAGACTAAATTGAATATGTATTGTCTTAAAATCCCTCCAATTTCTAAAACATAGGAGGCTGTGTCAAATCTTGTTGTGTGAATAACACTGAATATTCAAACCATTTCAGGTCAGAGTAACTGCCTATTATAAAATTAAAGTGGAATAAAAGGAAAAATTATTACAGTGTTTTAAATTAACACTGAATCTTCTGAATTTCACACTGTAAGATTATAATTTTTTAAAATTAATTAATTTATTTAGAACAGACAAAAAGTAAAAACAAGAAAAAATAAAATTAAAACAAATTATCATGCCTATTGACATGCAATTTTACATGATTTGTTTAAAAAGGAGCAGGTAGAAGAAGCAGGATCTTAGGATTTCCTGCCCCTGTCTTACTCATTACCTACAAACATTTAAATCTCCAAACACCATATTAACGCGTAAATTATTCCCACATTGAATGATGCTTAAACATCACATTCTCCTCCTTAAATGTAGAATTATTTATACATTTTTAATGTCTTCAGTAACATTTTTTTCTTTGAGACCTTCATTATATGCAACATATTTCCCAAAAAGCTCATTTTTAAACAGTTTTTTAAGCTGGTTTATAAGATTATTGGTGACAGAAGAACTTATCAGAAGCTTCTGATGCGAGTCAGTTTCCCAGGGCTGCATTAGAAATGGGGATAAACATATACTTAATATTTAATTTTTGCTACAAGTTTTCTATTGCTTTTGTACATGTGAAATCAGTGGGAAGTTGACATCTTCACATGCTGAGGAAGCATCCCTTCCATACTGCTGAGAAACAGGGTTGGACTAAGGATTAATCTGGATCTTAGACTTAGACTGACTTTATTGTCATTTTGCATGCACAGGGTGTATACAGAACGAAATTTCGTTGCATATGGCTCAGGACAGTGTTTTGAGCTTCCAATGTTGTGAGGTTACCGATCAGTAGAGGTTCTCTACTAAAAGATTAAGCTAAGAGTGTAATGAATGAACTCACTGTGACTGAACTTTATATCCAGAACTACCATGTTGTTTAGAACATCACAAGCTTCCCATTTGGTTTCTGTTAATAATAATCTCCCTCATCTCTATTAAAAGGCTGTTTCTGTGCTTTCAGGTGTCATTGTCCAGTTTTCCACCAATAATGGCATCCAGTGGCAGTTTCTGAGAGAGTTGGACTTCAGCTCCTCCTTGGAGCCTCAGGTGGTCACCATTGAGCTTCCACCTCCAGCAAAAACTTCCTACACTGTGTTTCGGTGGTGGCAGCCACAACAAGGTGAGCAGACTATCTGCAAAACTCACTATGCAATAAAAGTATCTTAAATTTGACCTATTATGCTTCCTAGAACAGGTTAGGATAGGCCTATACAAAACATGTTCATTACATTTTTTGCACAAATTTATGCTTAGATAATGAGATTTTAGCCATCTTAGAGCCTCTTGTAAATTTAAATCCAAATAAGCTGCTGCTAGCTATGCCACCCCACCTCAACATTTATGCTGGGAAGTGAGAACTTGCAACTGGTTTTGATGTGTGACCCAACGTAACAGCATTCTAGTTAAGAAGTCTAAATTTCCACGTGGTGACACCCATAAACATTGTTTGCAATAACTCTTATCCCTTTAAGCTCAATTTCCCATAAGCAAACAACACTTTCAATGTTTTCAGTTTAGAGTTGTAGGTGCTACATGCAACATTGATATTAAACGCATTTTTACGTTTGTCGTCTTTTAAAATACATGTTTCCACCACAATTTACTACTGCTGATGTGAGGAGCAGCCACATTGAAACAGGAAGTCTGCCTTGCAAGTTGTTGAAAAGCATTAGCCAAGCCTCCTTCACAACCAACAAGAATGCAGCAAGTGGTTTCTGGTTGTAACAGCAACTTGTCTTTTCCAGCAGCCATTGTATAGAACATGCAGCGGTAAAACCAGCTGACCAAACATGCTGGAAATCCTCTTGAGTCTGTAGGCAACAGGGCTGGGCTCCACTGGGGTTGCTAGGTAACGAGGCATTGCCCTCCAAATGTGACTTGACAATCAGGAAAATTGTTAACTTACCAAAAAAACATCTGGGTGTTTTTTAAAGTGTTTGGTCTGTTTTTAGAAGCAGTATTGACTGAAATGGAAGCATAAAATCTTTTAACAATATTAGGTCGCCTTAACAGGCAACTCTTTAGATTGTTTTACTGATTTACTCTTTTGTCCCTGCAGGAAAGCACTCTGCCCAGTGGGCGCTGGATGACGTTCTGATCGGTATGAACGACAGCTCCAGAACGGGTTTCCACGATAAATTCGATGGCACCACCCCGCTGAGGCACAACTGGTACCGGATCCAGGGCGGGGAGGTGACCGTGGACTGCTTGTCTCTGGACACTGCTCTCACCTTTAACTCTGAGGCCATTGATAGTAAGTGAAACACATTCACTACAGCTATGAAGTGTGTTGCTTCCAGTTTGTTGTGCAAACTGTAAGCAGCCCGTATAGACTGAAGTACGTGTTACCCACCCAGACACTTAAAAATCATTCAAACAAGGAACATCACAGCACTTTGCTATTAACAAGCAGCTGAAACAGAGCCTGGGATTTACTGTGGCATCATCCATCCTGCATTATTAATGAGAGCAGACCTCATTGAACATCCTGCCTGTTATTTATGCCTGCATCAAGCTGTGAGTGGATTAGGTTTGTGCAAATAGCACATCACAAAGGGGCCATTCATTAGGTGTGCACAGCATGACCGATTTGGCAGCACATCTGTAAACACAGGAGCTCTGTGTTTACAGATGCAGCATGAATAGTCAGAGGAACATTTGAGGATGCTTCATGACATAAAAAGAAAGATAAATTTTGCTTAAGTTTGAGTGTTCACTTCTTCTCCCCCTGGCAGGAGAATTTACCAAAAGAAAACATATAAATTAATAATTTAGTTTCAGATTGTTGTGCAAGTCTGATTAACTATTGTTAGGGATATAAAATATTATATAAACAAACTCTCTTAAAGTGTTTGGCTAGACTTTATTGGAGAGACGTTTAGTGTTATGTCTTCTTCAGAATGTAATTGTCGATAGAAAGGAATCAAAAGCCATTGTTTCTTGCTAAACAAGAATACCTACACAAAGATGGTGCCTTGCAAAAGTATTCATAACTTTTAAACCTTCAAACATTTTGTCACCAACTCAAAGTCCATAGCTGTGAAGTGAAAGGAAATGAATATGATGAGTAAATTTGTCTTAATACACTGCAAAAACACAAAATCTTACCCAGTATTTTAGTCTGGTTTCTAGTGCACTTGAAATAAGATAAACTTAACTTATAGGTAACTTTTCAGCAGATATAGGAGGTTGTTTTAACTCAATAATTCATTGATATTGATTAAAAAGTGTACCAGTTCCACTGGCAGATTATTTCACTCACGATGAGTCATTTTTCCCATGTTAGAAGTGAAAACGATTTAACTTTTGCAACCCGAAATCACTTTGCAGAGAAGCCAAGATATGCAGAGAGCTGGGACTTTGAGGTGACGGGTTCGTCATTCCTCCAGTTTGAGCTGAGCATGGGCTGCAGTAAGTCCACCTCCTTCTCCCACGGGGTCCGACTGGAGTACTCGACAGACTGTGGGCGCCACTGGACTCTCATCACACCGGAGTGTGTGCCTCCAGCCATCGGCTGCGCTGGTTATACACAGAGCTCTGTCTATGCATCAACCCAACACAAACACTGGAGGAGAATCACGGTTTACCTGCCCAGTGCTGCTAAGTAGGTGTTTTTGGACACACACATGTAGTTAAAATTAGGGATGCAAAGAATTCATTGGCTTACGATTAATGTTTTATTAGATTAAAATTACTTCCATTTTAAATAAAAGACAGAAAAGCGGAGGCAATAGCACAGAAAAATTGAGACACGAAGAAAGAAGACATGAACATATCTCAGTTCATAGGGCATTAAATGTTTCAAATATCTTCTTTTCTTTTTTGTATTCAACAACCTAAGGTGCTCCTGCTTTCTTAAGTTTAGTAATGTGAGAAAACCAAAATTTTCTGTTTGTTCAGTCAGTATTTAATGCAGCTGACTCTAATTTGTTAAAATATGGTGATATTCTTATTTTAAATTAAGCATTTTATTTATAAAA
Organism: Xiphophorus maculatus; assembly: GCF_002775205.1. Taxonomy (NCBI): domain Eukaryota; kingdom Metazoa; phylum Chordata; class Actinopteri; order Cyprinodontiformes; family Poeciliidae; genus Xiphophorus; species Xiphophorus maculatus. The sequence continues at coordinate 5,669,492 of NC_036444.1, read as the reverse complement.
GTATCCTTTCATTTTATGGAAAGATGGTCGACCCTCTTCAGACTAGGAAAAATTCTACAAGAAAAAGATGACGGCTTATTAATTAATCGCTCGTCAATTGACATGATGAATCTACTTTAGATTAATTGATTAATCAATAACTTTTATCCCTGATTAAAATATAAATCTTTATTAGAACATATGCCTAGTTATTGGTGAAAAGAAATGAAAGCTAAATTTATAGTTTTTGACATGGAAGTGTTTTTTATCTTTGTAAAATTATGTAAATCTAAAATTAACTGTAGAAAACCCTGCTTTGTAGATTACATTGTCATTATTGCTCAAGCAAACATGAAATCCAAAAACAAGTATTCATTGAAATCCTCAAATATATACAAAATATTCTAAACCTCAACACAGAGTAATGCACTGTTTTGTTGTTTTGTACTATGTTTATGTAAATGTGACTTTCTAAACAAAATTTTTCCGACTTGCTCAGTTCCCCCAGAACTCGGTTCCGTTGGATCCAGACCCACTTCACACCAGGGGCGGAAGGATGGGCACTGGACAACGTGCTACTTGCCCCTGGTTGCCCATGGATGTGCTCTGGACATGGTCTGTGCGACAACGGCCGCTGTGTGTACGTAAATGTGACTCTTTCTCCGTTGCTCATCGATTTCTGCCTTGATTTAGTTCAATCTGTACATTTCTGACTTCTTCTAAGTAGTTTCTCCTTCTGGTAATCCGTTCATTCTCATACAGATGTGATAAAGGTTATGGAGGAGTGCACTGTGTACCTTTGGCTCCTCTGCCCTCGGTGCTGAGGGAAGACTTCAACGAGAATCTGCAGCAGGAGACTTGGCCCGAAGTGTACGGCGCAGAGAGGGGGACGCTCAGCGGAGAACCACTTAAATCTGGAACTGCGCTAATTTTCAAAGGGGTGAGGATGCTGAACAGGGTTGCCAGATCTGACTGAAAGTTTCCAGTCCAAATACAATGAAAAACCAGCTCCATAAAAAACAGCCCAAATCTCAACCTCCAATGAAACTCCTGTTTGTAGCACCAGATTTGATTCAAATTCAATACAAATTGATTGATCCCAAAAGAAAATTAAATGTTATTGAAACTCATATTCATTCAAATTCTTCAGAGTTGCTGTAGATGGTGATGGCTGGTGGCAGGAAAGATCTCCTGTAGCAATCTGTATTACAGCGAATTTGAAGAAGCCTCTGACTGAAGACCCTAGGTTTTCCCAAGATAGTCTCGTGACAAGTTTTCTTGATTGGATTTTAAATATATATGATCTTATATGTACTATATGTCGACTGCATTCATAGACTTGTGGAAATTTACAACTGTTTTGGTTTGATTATTATAATCTGATAATATAATCCCATTGCGATTGCAAAAAACACAACTAGACTAGTGTTTTTTGTGGCACTACACTGCAAAAACACAATATTTTAACACATTTGAAGTAAGACAAAGTAACTAAAACTAACTTTTTAGCAAGTTATAGAGCCTTGTTGTAGGTAAATAATATTTTATATCATGGAAATTTTACTTATAACACGGGAGAATTGTCTTGATATAAGTGAAATAATTTGCCAGTGTAACTAGTACATTTTCATAAAAAACAAGGGATTATTTACTTAAAACAAGCTTCTATATCTTAGTGAAAAGTTACTTCTAAGTTAGTTTTGTCTGATTTTCAGTGTAGTAAGATATTTGCTCTAGACATTAGACCAATAATACTTGGTAAGATTATGTGTTTTTGCAGTGTGTGTCATTTTAAATTATGATGTTGCACTTAAATTTTTGTTTTAAAATAATATGATATAGTGACACTTGATTAACCAATGACTAATAATTGATGATGTCACCTTTAACAGATTATAGACATTTCACAAAAAATTTACTAATAAGTTCAATAGCATGGCATTTTCTTAAGTTTTTGTTTTTCTGCCACCTAATGACTGTTTTGAAATAATTTTTCTCTGAACATTTTCTAAAAACCTGCTGAATTTTGTGAACAGCAGCCCAATTTTTAACTTTCCAGCAGGAAACTCAACCAATCTGGCAACACTGGTGCTGAACTTATGCAGAGAAAAAATTCAGAGCAGAACTTGGACTTTTAAATCACATTCACATTTTTTTCTTCTGTTTGTTTTCAGGATGGACTGCGAATGATTGTGTCGAGGGATCTGGACTGTTCAAACACTCTGTACATCCAGTTCTCTTTCAAGTTTATCACCAAAGGTACTCCTTCACTTCCGCTGATCTCCATTTTTGATTTTTTTTTACTTGAATTTTGCTGTAACTGTTCATCCTTTGGGCTTTTTTAGGAGTGCCGGAGCGCTCCCACTCGGTGCTGCTGCAGTATTCTGTGAACGGAGGAATCAGCTGGCTCCTGTTGGATGAGTTTTACTTCCCGTCTTCCACAGACACGCTGTTCCTCCACCTGCCTCTGCCAGCCAGCGCTCAGACCAATGCCACCCGTTTCAGACTGTGGCAGCCTTACAACAACGGTGAGCAGGCAGCACCGATTCAACTTCAGTTTTTGTTATTTTTATGCCATTGATTCACAACAAATGACAGCTCTAGATGTTTTACAAAAGGAAGTATCAGTACCAATATACACAGATTTTTATCAGTAGATAAAAAATCTGGTAGAATAATTAAAGGTCACACCGCCAGTTTGGCAAGTCAATTAAATCCAATCCAATCATGCAGAAATATTCATCCCTAACAATTCAGCTTATTATTTAAATTAGTAAAATGTTTTCCTTTTAAGGAGACCCACTTGATTGCATAGAGTCACTAACTTTGCGAGCAAGCATGTAGCAGCAGTGGACAGTCCTTTTTCTTTTATTCTTAGCATACTTTGTCGAATTGATAAAATTTGGCACTGTACAAATAAAAGCTGCTTTGATTTTACTGATAAAATAATATGTCAGCACACATCTATTGTTTTTGAAGTTCTATTTATCTACCATTCTGGAGTCTAGAGGGCCACATAAATAGCTGTGGCGGGCCAGATTTGGCCCTCGGGCCTTGAGTTTGACCCCCAAAAAATTATTCGGATGTATTTCCTTCTTTTTTTCTCAGGCACAGAAAGAAGGGTGTCTCCCAAACAACATTCATAAGAACCACAACTGATTAATATGTAATTGTCTTATTTTTTGTCCTTCAGGTAAAAAGGAAGAGGTGTGGGTGATCGATGATCTGATCATTGATGGCAGCCCTCTACACAAACCACCGATGGTAATCGACACTTTTGAGGAAGGCCCTAATGAGGAGAACTGGCTTTTCTACCCTGGTGGAAACACAGGACTATACTGCCCCTACCAAAAGGCTGGCCTGTGAGTCTTACACTGCAAAAACACAAAATCTTACCAGAAATTTTGGTCTAATTTCTACTACAAATATATTAGCACACTTGAAAGAAGACAAAACTAACTTACGAGTAACTTTCAGTGAGGTATTATAGCTTGTTTTAAGTCAATAATTCCTTAATATTGACAAAAGAATTCTAATTGCTTGCAGATTATTTCACTTATAACCACAGTTGGGTAGTAGCTAGTTACATTCACTTGAGTAACCCTTTTTTGAATAATTAAAATTTTAACAGTAATTTTTACTACTGTGTACTATTTACTTTTACTTGAGTAATTTCATTATGAAGTATCTCTACTCTTGAATAAAATTTCTGGGTTTTCTACCCACTGAATGAAAAACAAACATGTTTTAACCACAAATTTACCAGGCACAGACAGACACCTGCAGTTTTTAAGTTTCATAAGTTTTTTTATTGAAAGAAACTGATTTGGAAAAATTTTCCTTTGCTCGATTTAGTTATTTTTTGTTCTTTAAATGAATTATTGTCATTTTTGTCCTTAAAATGCCAACATTTCCACTTACCTTTTATATTTTGATTCGTCTGATGATGTAATTTTTAAATATTAAATGATTGATAATTTGATCAGTTAGTCAGTACTTGAGTAAACTTTTTACCAAAATACTTTTTTACTTTTATTTGAGTCATTTCTTGGATGGCTGCTTTTTACATTTTCTTGAGTAAAATATGTTGAAGTAGTTCTACTTTTACTAGAATATAATTGTTGTGTACTCTGCCCAGCTCTGCTTATAACATGGAAAAAATGTGTTTTGATTAATTTAATATGTTTCTGTCACACAGACTAATCGGTGATAAAACCTGTAAAAACATTACAAAACGTTTGTTTTTTTAAAATTATTTTTTACTTTGACCTCTGATTAATCGTAGTGTTTGTGTGTGTGTTGATGCAGGGAAGACGATGAATCGGCCATGGTGTTCATCTCCAGTGAGCTCGGGGAACACTCCATCACCACCAGGGACATTGACGTCAATGAGAACACCATCATCCAGTTTGAGGTACACAGACATCGAAGAAGCAATTGTTTCTTCGATGTCTGAGAGAAATAGAAGAAATAGGAGAAAAAGAATCACGAGAATATAAAATAATAAATTCCTATAGGAGCTAATTAATAAGCCAAAATTAGACGATATGGTTAAATATTTGCTTTTCAACATGTTTTCTCACAAAAATGACAATAAACAGGTTTTTTATCTTCTGCCATTAGTTTAGCGGCAACAGCAGAGCTCAAAAACTCATAAAACTAGAAAATGCTTCTAAACTTTACCACAAAAATTAAGGATTGGTTATAAAATGCCTTAGCAATATATAGGCTACAAATATATAATGTTTTGATCAGCATTAAACTATCACAAGAGTGATGGAATGACAGGAGAGCCCCCTAGTGGTGGATGTGCATTACTGATCAATCCCAGAAAAGGCTTACTACCTGATCAATGATGTATGGATTGCAATTTACTTAAATAAAAAATATGCAGATTAATACATCATAAATAAATATCATAAATAAGATTTTAACATTTTTTGCATTATATTTGCATTGCTTATAGGCTTATCTGAAATATGGATTAATATTTATTCTAAAGATTTTTAATGTTATGAAATCACATCACTAACAAATGCACAGAATCTCCCAGAAATACACTAGTGAGGCGATAATAGTTCTTTAACACAGGTTTTCCCAAATTTTCTATGCTATTGCTACAAACAAAGTTACAAAATAAATAAAGAAACAAACTTATAGAATACTTTTTATTCACTATTCAAAACTTATTACCTTAATTTAGCATAAATGCTGCCTCAACCCGTCTGACTTTAAATGCTTTTGGTTAATTGTATTAGATAAAATATTATGACTTAATTACCAGATAATACAAATTTCCATCACAATCCCCTCTTGATTATAAGAAAATATGTAATATTTTATATTATTCTCGTCCAATTTCATTTTATTTACATATTTCTTATGTTTTCTACAGGTTTTTTTGGTCTTTTTTTTTTTTAAAGAAAATCTTTATTTTCTTACAGCTCAAGGAATTTGATTAGCAGCCAATTCAATTGGCTGCTAATCTCTGTTAGCATTTTAACTTGTATTGTAATTTGAAACATTATCGAATAACAGAAAAAAATTATGATGAAAAATTTAAGATAGAAAATGTATGGGATTTATTTTTTTACATTTTTTCTCATCTTCCCTCCAACTTTCTGGGACCACCACAGCGCCTCCTGGTGGCCCTTTATGATGATTGTGATTTATGATTGTGTGATAAAATATCACACAATCACATTTCTCTTGTGTATTTCCTCTTTTCTTTAGATCAATGTTGGCTGTACGACCGAGAGCTCCTCTGCAAACCCGGTTCGGCTCGAGTTTTCACGGGACTTTGGAGCCACATGGCACCTTTTGGTGCCGCTGTGTGCCGGCGGCCCTCAGCCCTCCTCGCTTTGCTCCACAGAGCTTCACCCTGCCAGCATCTATTTCCCCGGTACCACACACGGCTGGAGGAGAGAGCTGATCCACGTTGGCAAGCTTCGCCTGTGTGGGTAAGGGCAAAAATACCAAAACACTCACTCAGTTTTTAAAATCGCAATTGTGTAAGTTGTAAATTTCTTTCCCTGGAATCCAGGTCAATAAGGTTCCGCTGGTTCCAAGGTTATTTCTCCGCTGGTTCTGCTCCTCCAACGTGGGCGCTGGATAATGTTTACATCGGCCCTCAGTGTCAGGACATGTGTAACGGTCACGGAGTGTGTGTGAGCGGCACCCACTGTGTGTGTGACCCCAGTTTCTCTGGACCCGACTGCTCTGTCCCAGAAATCCCAAATCCGGACTTCCTCAAGGAGGACTTCGAAGGTACAAAAGAATCAAGTTATTTTTTGCTGCGTATTAAAAATGGAGATGCAAGTTATCAAGTAATGAGTTCATCTAAAGTGGATTGATGGTATGATTAATTGATGAGCTGCCATTTTCATTAAAACCTGAGTTTCCTCTTGTATAAACAGGGTCAAGTTTCAAGTCTATCAAGTTTATTTGTATAGCATGTTTCAGCAACAAAGCAGTTCAAAGTGCTTTAGTCAACAATTGAAACATTACATTTTCTCCAGTGCCATCGTACATCAAAATGCTGATTAGTGTTTCCTTTATAATGTATCAAACAAAACTATAAACAGATGAGTTTGAAAATAGTGGTTTTCTGACATTATTAAACTTAGAGATATTTATAAAATGTAAGAACACAGAAACCTTTTAGATTGTTAAACAGGAAAATAGAAGATGAAAATAATAAAAATATGGGAAACGCTTAATTCCCCATGAACAGAGAGCTGTTCATACAGACATACTTTCTGTTGTTGCTCCTGAAGGAAAATTAAAACTTCACTCCATGAAGTTCTTTGACTCAGGACAAATATCAAAATCAATCTTGCTCATTGGCATTATGGATTTTTACATCATGTTGCAATTTTTGTCAGTTATCCCCTCCGTTTTCTGTCACAGCGGTAATTTTTGAATGAGAAACTGACCCACTAAAGTGAAACTTAAGCAGATTGTCGAGTTTTTATGTTTAAAGCAGAACTGCATAAAGTGCATTTTGCTCAAACCGGACTGTGCTAGAACTGTTTCTCTTCATTCTGGTATCCCTCCGCCATCTTTGTTTCTGTATCAGCTGGCTCCACTTAAGGATGGCCAGCGGCACCCTCTGCTGGATGGTGACAAAAACTACAACACTAAAAGAAGGTCTAATTGGATGCTGTTAGTTAATCGTTTTGAACTAATTTTAACTTTTAATCAACAATTGCTTGATTAGTTGCTTGCATCCCCGTTTGATGAGGTAGGTATGTGCAGTTGTTTGCAGAATAACTGCATATATGTAGTAAACGTTAATAAATATGTCTGGCTTCTGCTTCTTTATCAAGGAGGAGCTGTGGATGCTGAGCATTTCACTCTGCTGAGTGGAGGAAAACCATCCAGGAAATGTGGCATCATGTCCAGCGGAAACCACCTGTTCTTCAGCGAGGATGGTCTACGCATGTTGGTCACCAACGATATGGATCTGTCAAATGCAAGGTACATCTGCTTTAAACCAACACCCAAAACAGTTACATAACTTTGAAAATGTTTGAAACATTTAGAATTTTCAGTTCTGATTATAAACTTTTCGTTCTTCCTCAGGTTTGTTCAGTTCTTCCTTCGCCTTGGCTGTGGCAAAGCGGCACCGGATCCTCGTTCTCAGCCTGTTCTGCTGCAGTTCTCTGTGGATGGAGGCCTAACCTGGGGACTGCTCCAGGAGTTTCTCTTCAGTAATGCCAGTAACCAGGCTCGGCTGGTGGCTCTGGAGATCCCACTGCGTGCCAGAACACCTGCCACTCGTCTGCGCTGGTGGCAGCCATCAGAAAATGGTCACTTTTACAGTCCATGGGTCATAGATCAGGTACATGAAGTGAATTTATCCATAAAGTAAACATAATTAATCATAATAATCAAAACCCCTAGTTGGTCGTGCCAGATGCTCGGTAGTACTAAACCAGGTTCTGGTTCTACCGAAGGTTTCTTTCTGTTAAAGGGGAGTTTTTCCTCTCCACTGTCTCTACATGCACACTCAGTATGAGCAATTGCCTTAAAATAAAGTCAAGTGATTGCTGCTACGTGTTCGTACAAGAGGAGTTAATGCCGCAAGTTAGTGACTCAATGCAACCTGTTGGGTTTCCTTAGATGGAAACATTTTAAACTACATTGAATAATTAACTAAACATTTTGTAGCATTTCATAACTAGGATCAATTGAAATGTGTGTGATTTTATTTATTTATTTTATTTTTTTTTTTAAATGCCTTGAAATATTTGTTGTGAATGTGCGTTATATATGTAAACTGAATTGTCTAATTATTTTCACCATATATTGACATTCTATAGATCACGTATGTCAAACTCGAGGCCCACAGGCCAAATCCAGCCCACTAAAGCTATTTATGTGGCCCTGAAGAATCTAGAGGGCCACATAAATACAATTCAAGATAACAGTTTTGTGCTAACATATTATTGTATTAGTCAAATGAAATCAGTTTTTATCTATGTAGTGGCAAATTACTACAATTTGAAAATATGTAAATATTTTATTTTTAGAAAGTATTCATTGATTTCAGAAAAAGCTATAATATCTTAGGATTTCCTCCAGAAATCTAGCTAACCCAGTTGCACCACTGGGGGGTCTTTTTGTTAAAAAATGTTAAAAATTGGCATTAAATTTCGGAAGTAAAACATCAACAACAAAGAAAATACAGCAGTGGATTAAACAAAACTAGTCTGTCAGTGTCATGAAACGTGGTGATGGATGTGGTGAGGCAGCAGGCGGTAGGCTGTGTATTTATATTCAAATGCTGTTATCTTTTTAAATAGATAATAGTTTGCTAAAGATTACAAATGTTTTATTATATATAAGCGTAGTCTAACCTGTCTTTGCTATCACTGTTATATGTGTATTAATAAAATTACTTAAAATAAAGAAACAACACTCAGCCTGGTGGGGGGTGAATAAAGCCTGACAGGCTGCCAGGCTTATAATACACTGGGTGAAACATGTATTTTAAGTTTGATAAGTAGTTTTTTCAATGCCTTCTGCCACAACGGAAGACGAGTTTGACTCATCTTTAGACTCTCCTGTCTCTGCCATCAGTAACATTTTCTCTTTTATACTTTAGGTTGTGGTGGGAGGCAGTGCTAGTGGCTGGGGGCCACTGGAAGATGATTTCTCCTCGATCGACGGACGATCGTGGCTCCTCCACCCGGGTGGAACCCGAATGCCTGTGTGTGGTTCTGACGGACCAGCTTTCGCTTTCATTGAGAAATCCAACACACGATATGCCGTCACTACTGACATTAGTTTGGGCCAAGACGCTTTCATCCAGTTTGACTTTTCTGCATCCTGCTCTGTCACTAATTCTTGCTACTGTAAGCAACAGGAACTCATAAGCAAACATTATTATTTGCATTCGTTAAAAACTTAAAATTTGCATGTTTTATTTTAAAAGGAAAATAAATGAGAATAATATGATAGAAGTTTGTAAATATTTTCATAAGGTGACCTATTTAACGAAGGTGGGCAGAGTACCCAAAAATTATACTTTAGTAAGTGTAACATATATTTTTACTCAAGTAAAAGTAAAAAGTAGCATCCAAGAAATTACTATAGTAACAGTAAAGTATTTGGTAAAACGTTTCCTCAAGTACTGATTAAATTATCTCTGTCTTATTATTATTGGAATTATTTCTGTCATTTAATATTTAAAAAGTTCATTATCAGACGGACCAAAATATGAAGTGAAGTGGAAATTTGGGTATTTTAAGGAACAAAATTACACTAATTTATAAAAAAAACCTAAATCATGAAACTTTAACAAAAACTGCTGGTGTGTGTCTGCGTCTAGTGAATTTTTGGTTAAAACATGTTTTTTTGGGGGTAGAAAATCCAGAAATTTTACTCAAGTAAGAGTAGACATACTTCATAATAAAATTACTCAAATAAAAGTAGAAAGCAAAGCATAGTAAAAATACTCCTAAGAGTACATATATATATATATATATATATATATATATATATATATATATATACAGTATATACTGATATGTAATTGTGCAACTGTAGCTAGTTACTACCCAAGTCTGCTGTTTTAAAGGTAATCTGTAAATAGATGAATGGAGGAGTTTTTAACTATCTGTTCTTCTTTTTGCAGCTGTGGAGTTGGAGTATTCACTGGATCTGGGTCTGACTTGGCAGCCGCTGGTCAGAGACTGCCTGCCTACAAGTCCTGACTGCTCTTCTTACACTCTGCAGCGGATTCTCGTTTCAGACACTTACAACAAGTGGGGCCGTGTCACCCTGTCTATCCCATCATACGCAAGGTCAGCAGAGATCTGCGCTTTGCCAACTTAAGATGATTATTATATACTAGTACAGAATATGTCAGGATTGTTTTGCTTTTTCTTCTCTATTGTGTTCAGGCATTTACCCTAAAAATTGGGAGTGCATCGATAAATCGGCACAGTTCTCTTTAATGTTGGGAGATCGGCGATTGGCCGATATTTACACGTGAAGCCGATCTTATCCATTGATCTTTACTTTCTCCGCAAAGGTCTAAAAATCAGCCACTGTCTTCTTTTGCTTTGAAAGAGGTTTGACTGATAGACCAGGTCAGATCGGCATGTTTGCAGTTAACAATAGTCACCCCACTATCAATTCATTTCATTGACTTTATTGCTATATTTAGCAACTTTCCAGGCCCAAAAGAACAAAACAGTATTGGCCAAAATTGGAATTGGGAGGTCAGGCTTTTAAATAATGAAAATTTGCCAGAAAGTTGCAATATTAATATTAAAAATAGTCATATTGATTCCCAGCTATGAAGTTAAGAATATATATTTAACAAGTCCAGGAGGTTGATTTCATGACAGACACACTCAGGTTCACTGTATTTATCCTAACAAAAGAGGAAATCAAGTTGGTGGTTAACATCAGTCCAGCAGCTTCTGCCCCTATGCATTAAATAAAATACAATAAATAACTAAATAAACTACAGAGCAATAGGTCCCAATGAGCAGTTGACAGCAGCTAGCAGTTGTAAAATTAAACATAGCTAAAATGCACAACATTAATCATAAGAGTTCAAAACATATAGAAAGCACAGCCAAATTACTCACGTAACACTATATATGATGTACTACTTATAAATGAAAACACAGAGCTGGTCGCAGTACATGCCACAGTTACAGACGGTAACAGACAAAAGAGGGCGGAGCTGGCAGTTACTGGTTGCTATGGTAACCACCAACTGTCAAGAGCAGTATAACGGAACTGAAAACACAAATAAAATTCCAGAACAATAGACCCTTTTCACAGTGACGTCAGACAATGGCCGCCATAACTCAAAACTGGGTATCTTTACTTCCGGTGTGATTTTGCCTTGGGAACCAAGCTGAAAACTTCCCGCATTCTCATAATCTTAAGGATATAATAAAAGGTAAGTTTAATAATAACAGCATTTAAGTGTTAGATAGCTGTTACTAATCATTGTAAATTCACCATTCTCTATCTGTGTATAAAATAAACAGCCTCCGATCGGAGAGTAAACCACCTAGCAGCAGCTTTAGCCACATTTAGGAAAAATATACTCTCTGTCAGCGCTGTAACGTTAGAGGTTCACTTTCTGTGTTTTATAAAACAGTGTTTACGTGCTAGATAACCGTTATAAGTCATTGTCAATTTACCATTCTCCAACTGTATTCAAAGGGACCAGCTTCCGATCATGAGTAAACCAGCTAGCAGCAGCTTTAGCCACAGTTTGGAAACATATACACCGCCGCCTGTCAGTGATGTAACGTTTAGAGGTTCATTTTCTGTATTAATGGAAAATAAAAACAAGACAAAAGCCACAAATAACAGTTGGGCTTGACGATATTTCTGTTTTTCCAGCAACAAAATGCGCATCTCCATGCACTGTTCATGTTTCTGTCACTGCTAACTGTCACAGAGTCTCTCCCAAAGACGCAAAGAAGGAATAAAAATAAATACACAAGAAAATATTAATGTGCAATGATTTGGATAAATAACTTTAATCTGATTACTGGATTTGAAATACGAACTCGTTAGATTATTCGTTACCGAAAAAGTGGTCCGATTAAAGGCATTACAAAGCAGCGGCGGCACCGGACATCTCTGCTTATAACAAACAAATCCCTATTTTATGGGATGAGTGGCAACTCCAGTCTATAATTTAATAATCTGATCAAGATTAGAGCCTAAAACGTTATAGTTCAAAAACAGTAAAAAGTTCTGGTTAAGGAACAGTTATGTCACGTAGTTAGCTAGCTAACAAAATTCACTAATGCTAAGCTAACGGTTACGCAAAACAAAAATACCTACCTTCATAGTCAAACAGGTATTGTTCGGTGAAGAATTTGTAGCCTTTGTCTAATTTAGATTTTTTTGTCAGAGAGAACTGGTTTGCAAATCGTGATATATCTTCAAATCTTATTTTAGGCAAATGTTTTAGAGACTGTGTAAACTCCATGCTCCGGTGATCTGTCTGATCAACATATGCTGTCAGATTTATACATCTCTCTCTCTCTCTCTCTCTCTCTCTCTCTCTCTCTATATATATATATATATATATATATATATATATATATATATATATGAAATAGACAACTTTATCATTACTTACTATGTACACCGGAACTAAGGATACACAGCTTCGAGCCAAAACGGAAGTTGTGTGACGTCATGTGAAAAGGGTCTATTTGTTGTTCTCCTGGAAAGAAAGAAATTTAAAGAACAAATACATTTTGACAAACTTCATATCTATAATATTGTTAAAATAAAACCCTGTTACATATAAAACTCCATCTTGTTAGTAAAATATTCCAGAGGAAGAATTTTGAAAATGTGGCTATAGATTTTTAGCAGTATCTGTTTTGATTCTGACACTATTAATTCTGACTTTAACCTGAAGCCACTTAGATTAAACCCCCAAAACATTTTTTTGTAGTACAAGTCCCAACAAAAATCAGAGCAGAACACAAGCCAACACCAAGAAAGACACAACTGTTGAACTAAAATACAAACTCAAAAGGAGCATATAACTTATCCAATCTTGTAAAGTTTATCTTTCCCTTTTTCAACTTTTCCAGATCTCCTGCCACGAGGTTCCGCTGGTTCCAGCAGGCTCCCTTTGACAAGCAGCAGACCTGGGCTCTGGATAACCTGTACATTGGTGACGGCTGTCCTGATATGTGCTCTGGACACGGCCGCTGCCAACAGAGCTCCTGTGTGTAAGTGACAAAACATATGCATCACTAGAAAAGAAAATAGTGGTTGTATCTGGAACATCAACACTAAGGCATTAAAGTCAAAATCTAACTTTATACAGTACATTCATTAAGCTAAATATACACAGTTTTACATTCTAAAGGTGATATTGATGCAAATTTAATATTTTGCACATTGTATGGTTCCATTTGTGTCTCAAGCATTTAAGAAAAAACACCAAGTCATTTTCTGGCAGAAAGTTCATATTTTTTGGTGTCTGGAAAATGAGCTGTTTCAAAAACCTTAAACCACATTCAATGGGCACTGAGCCGTTGCCTAGCAACTCCAGTGAAGCCAGGAGTTGCAACACAAGCAGAGCTGTAGCACATTTAGTCAGCTGGTCTTACAGCTGTACAATGGCTGCTGGAAAAGACTAGTGTTTTGTTGTTGACTTACCATTTAGAAACCACTTGCTGCATTCTTGTTGGTTGTGCAGGAGGCTTTGCTTCTGCTTTTCAAAGATGTATGATTGTATAACTGTGCATCAATGTGCAGCCATTTTCACATGTAAACGTTGAGTTATGCAGCATGGCCAGCAGCGTATTTGGATTTAAAGTGACAGGAGGCCCTAAAAACAGCTCAAAATTGGCAGAACTAAAATATGATGATGTAAAAATTATTTAAATGAAATCTAGTGAACATGTTTTGTACAGACTTACCTGTTCACAGAAGCATTAAAGGTCACCATTAAAGAAAAGCGAAAAATGTTTGGGCCTGATTAGTTAAAAGAGGTTTGAATCTTAATCTTGTTATTTTCTGACCCACAAAACCCCCCAAACTAAATAAAAATGTTATCCCTATTATGTTATTCAATATTAACATTGCATGGTTCTTCTTGTTTCCAAATTCACTTCCCATGCCAGGTGTGACCCGGAGTGGGGAGGAGAGTACTGTGACGAGCCGGTGCTGCCGCTGCCATCCCAGCTGAAGGACAGCTTCAGTCGAGCGCCGTCGCTCAGCCACTGGCACGTTCTCACGGGTGGGAAGCTCAGCTCCGTGTGTGGAGCTGTGGCTTCTGGAGCTGCGCTGCACTTCAGCGGGGTAGGTCCGCCTGTGCTGGAGATTCTGCTTAGGTGTGAGGGATGGATGGGGCCTTGTCCGTGACTATGCAGGTCCCACTTGACAGCTGAGTTGGAATTAACTTCACATCACACCTACATGGAGTACACTGGCAAAACCATTCAATCCACAGCAGAAGAGTCCAGAGAATACTGTTTGGTCTACTGTGTGATAAAAGTCTCTGATTAGCTTCATATATCTGGCTAAGGTTAATATGTGTTATGATGTGTTATGCAGTACATCATAACAAGGATTTTGCACAGAAAGTACTATGTGAAATATGTTAATGTAGGAGTTAAAATTCTCCTGGCAAAGACTGAAATTTCTGCTATCAAACCTGCAAAAGATCCAATATGTTTTTCACTGAAGGAAAGTCAGATAGTTAACAATAATGTCTGAAAGATTTATATTTGAGAGTAAGTAATAAAATGTCTGTCTTTATGTGTGGCAAAGATTTTTCCATTACATTTTACACTGCAAAAGCATAAAATCTTACAATTTTTATGTAGTGCAAATATCTTAATACACTTAAAATAGACGAAACTAGTACCTTTTCAGCAAGATGTAGGAGCTTGTTTTAAATACTGATTAAAAAGTACTATTTCAACTGGAATTTTTTCCACTTATAACAAGGTGTATTTCTAATATTATAAATGAATGAAATCTGCCAGTGTAATAAGAACTTTTCCTCAATATTAAGGAATTATTGATGTAAATCAAGCTCCTATATCTTGCTGAAAAGTTACTTGAAAGTTAGTTCTGTCTTATTTCATATTTTGCTCCAGAAACTAGACCATAAATACCTGGTAAGACTCTCTTAAACACCAGATAAGCCATGTTTTTCATTATAAAAGCAATAATAAAGGTCGGTTTCAACAGTTATCCTAAATGTTTTATTCAGTATCAAACTTGCTCTTTAGTTGGAGCCCTAAGGAAGTTAAAGGGGTTTAAAGAACATGGCAATGTTAGAAAAACATAAATTATACCTCCTTACATAATTCAAACCCTTTGTGACTTCAAAAATACTTTAGGAAGTAAAGAATTTGATTTCTACATTTGATTCTCTCAGACTACATCTCTCCATTTGTCTTTGCGCAGTCATGCACCCGGCAGCTGGTGACGGTGGATTTGAATCTGACGAATGCGGAGTTCATCCAGTTCTACTTCATGTATGGCTGCATGATTCCTCCCAGCAACCGGAACCAGGGAGTCCTTCTGGAGTACAGCTTGAACGGGGGAATTAACTGGCATTTACTCACAGAGATCTTCTACGATCTCTACACCAAACCTGGGTGAGTTTTATTCCTCCACTGCCGCCCCTAGTCGTCTACAAAGTACTGCACAAAGACGACAACAGGAAGTAATAGGAGGATGATGGCGCGCCATGTTTTTAATGCGTGAACAAACTTATTTTAAAGGAAACACAGCAATTCCAAATTTGTGTGTTTTTTTAACATTAGCAAATTATCAACTGAGTTTTGCTCACATTTGTAATGGAAACGCAGCTGCAGTCTCTGTGTTTCGTCTTCTCAGGTTTGTAAATGTGCTGCTGCCCCCTGCTGCGCGTCAAGAAGGAGTGCGGGTGCGTTGGTGGCAGCCGCAGCATGAAGGCGCAGACCGAAGCGACTGGGCTCTGGACAACGTCCTCATCGCCGGATCAGACCCGCGGGCCCAGATCTCTGACACATTCGGAGGCGTGGCTCTGCCCAACCATGAGAGAGCGCCTGCAGATGAGACTTCTGGAAGAGTCAGTCAGCTGAATGAACAGGAAGAAACTCCTATAGGTAATTCAACAACCGCTGCCTGTCACTGAGAAACACAGGCGTTTCTTTAGGTTTCTAATATTTGCTTCGTTTTGTTCTCAGTGAGTGACCACTGGCTTTTCTCTGAGGATTGCTCTGTGCAGCGCTTCTGCAACTCCCCTGATGGTGTGATGGTGTGTGGAAATGCAGATGGGAGAGAAGTGTATGCTGTCACACGTGATATTGTTCCAAATAAAGGCTGGGTCATGCAGTTCAAGGTAATGCCAAGTTTATTAGTATAGTGCTTTTCAGCAACAAGGCAGTCCAGAGTTTTTTAAATAAAAACATTATAATAAAAAAACAAAAAAGAAACATTACATTACAGTGGCAAAATAAAAAGAAGTACTAAAACATTGGGAACCAGGCTAGAATTAATCTATATTAACTTATTATTAATAAAAAGCAAATATAACTCAGTGTCTTTCAGTTTTCTGAAAGTTTGTTCCAGATTAGAACATAAACTGAATGCTGCTTCTCCATGTTTGGTTCTGGGGATGCAGATCAGAACCAAAAAACCTGAGAGGTTCTGGAAGGTTGATACAACAGCAGATCTTTTATGTGTTGTGGTGCTAAACCGTTCAGTGATTTATAAACTAAGAACAGAATTTTAAAGTCTATTCTCTGAGCTACAGGGGAGCCAGTGGAAGGACTTTAGAACTGGGTGATGTTCTCTATCTTCCTGGCTTTAGTCAGAACTCCAGCAGCAGCGTTCTGAATCTGACTGATTTTTAATCAATGTAGTAATCAAGGTGACTAAAGATAAACCCATGGATGAGTTTCTCTAGATCTGGCTGGGACATTAGTCCTCTAATCCTGGAAATGTTCCCCAGGTGATAGAAGGCCGACTTTGTAACCGTCTTTGTGTGGCTCTGAAGGTTCAGGTCAGAGTTTATCACTACACCCAGAATTCAGGCCTGGTCACTGGTTTTTATTCATAATAACTGAAGCTGTGCATTGACTCTAGAATGTCCCTCTTTAGGTCCAAAATAATAACTTCAGTTTTGTTTCTGTTCAGCTGGAGAAAGTTTTGGCACATCCACACATTTATCTGTTCTGAGCATCTACTTTGAATGACATCGTAATGTAGAGCTGTGTATCATCTGCTTGATATCTAATCTTATTACTTGTTATAATCTGAGCATTAATAGACATATTTAGAGTAAAACATTCCTTTTGCATTTTCTTGATCTGAATGATCTCCTTATCTAGTGAGTAAACCTTGTCATTTTCTCTTTTAGATTGCTGTTGGCTGCAATGTTCCAGACCGTCCAGCCGATCGACAGATTCACGTTCAGTATTCAGTAGATTTTGGAGTTACATGGAAGTACCTGGTCCCTCAGTGCCTGCCTGCTGACCCTCGCTGTGGCGGTCAGGTCTCCCAGCCGTCAGTTTTCTTCCCTGCTGAGAGCTGGAAAAGGGCAGTCTACCCACTTCCAGACAGCCTGGCTGAAACGTGAGCTGTCCATCACCTACCTCCGCATGATTTTAGCTAGCCTTCACGATAAATCAATGACAGTATATATTGTGATAGACAGGTAATCAATATCAATATATAATAAACCAGATAGAATGTTCAATATCCTCACCTTCCTAAAATAATGGCCTAAGTATTTTGCCAAAAGTAATTTTTGCAATAGAATCCCCACTTCTTTCTTTTAAAAAAAAAACAACTTTTTTGGGAAGATGAGGATGTACAGAATATTCACTGACCAATTGGTACCTGGCCTGATCCAGAACTGCACAGCGTTCTGGGAAATGTAGGCAGAAGAAAGGCTTAACCTGCTCAACCTCTTATGGCCAGCTAAGCCAGACTGGTGGAATCAACTAACTCTCTCAGTCTTTGATTACCTAGCAACAACCAGTTGAGTAACTGGCGCAGCAGCAGTTTAAGGTTTCGCCACCGTGCTTCATAACAGCTTAAAAATAAAAAGCGATGCTGAGTGAAAACTCTGGATAAAGGAGGAAATGTCATGGCACCAGTTTGGCATTATTTCAGATATTTAAAACAGAAAAAACAATCAATAATTATTGATTATGGACTGCAATGAAAGTTTAGCCAGAGGCTTCATGTACTGAAAGTTTAATTAGTTATGTGAGTCTGTGTTGCTGAATGAAGCTTGTTCTTTTCCTCAGTGCGGTGCGATTCCGGTTTTACCAGCAGCACTCTGACATCCAGTGGGGTGTGGAGAACCTGTACATCGGGCCGCCCTGTGACGGCCACTGTGGGGGACACGGAGACTGTCTGGATCAGCGCTGCATCTGCGATCCAGGATTCACCGGACCCAACTGTTTTGCCAGTACCGCCCTAAAGGTAGCTTTTAATCCATCCAGGGAAAGAATGAAGACAGAGATGGTTTAAAGCATGTGTGCCAAACCTGAGGCCCGGGGGCCAAATCTGGCCCGCAATAGCTTTTTGTTTGACCCTCTAGAGCAGTCGTCCCCAATCTCCGGGCCAATTGGTACCAGGCAGCACAAGAAATAATTAAATATTTCCCTTTTAAGTATTATCTAAGTCTGGATTAGTTTTATTTTGAAAATCCTTTACACGGATTCTCTCAGTTACGTCTTGCGCGCCAACATTGAGCCCACAAGCAGCAGAATCAGTCAGAAACGGATCAGATGTCTTTGGAAAGTTTCTTTGCGAAGGAGAAAGGCCCAGAGAAGAGACATGAGAATGAATTTATCCTGGTAGGTTATTCCCACATTCCAAGCTCTGCATGATATGGTGACCGGCTCGTTAATGAGGCAACGAAGCTTCAAACTGCTTCGCCACTAGAGACCAAGAACCCTGAGCATCAGCAACACTTCGGGTGTTATTGTCTCTCATCACCTTGCAGAGAAACGAGCTCAGGGCTCCCATTAGTTGTTATCATGAGTTAAAATTTTCACGAAAGTAAAATGTTCGTTTTTGTGGCGCATCTGTATCTTATTTTGAAGGTGTAAATGTTACCATAGCGACCAGCGTCAGAAAGCGTTAGGGCAGAGGTGGAGACGAGATGAGAAGAGCAGAGCTTGTGAGTTTTAGGTCTGGTTCACACGGCACGATTTAAGGATTGTTGGCCGATTTTCCAAACATCCGTGACCACAGAGCCGATAAAAGTCCAACAGGTTCGATCGGTTCGTGTGTTCAGCCACACGGCACAAACCGATTTCACTCACGAACATCCGATTCCTGAAAAAAATCCCGTAAACCCCCCAACATACCGTATGTTAATTTAAAGTAACAAACATGTCAGATGATGTAGAAGCAATAGTGATAGTTTGTGGACTCATTTTAAGCGATAAAAGACGTAACAAAAAGAAAAAATGTTGGATAAAAGACGGCAGGAACAGCCGCTCTGTTTGCTGCACTATGCACTAGACTGGGTTCTCAGTTGCGCGATGTCAGCTCCAACCTGAATGTGGCAGCATTTACTTCTAATGAATTAACCTAACTTGACGTCTGTGATCAATATGGTGGGAAAAAAGTTACAATTACGGTCCTATTAAAATTTCTAAATTAGCACCACTTTTCAGTTCTTTTTTTTTCCATCCATCCATCCATCCATTTTCTGTTCACCCTTGTCCCTAATGGGGTCGGGAGGGTTGCTGGTGCCCATCTCCAGCTACGTTCCGGGCGAGAGGCGGGGTACACCCTGGACAGGTCGCCAGTCTGTCGCAGGGCAACACAGAGACATACAGGACAAACAACCATACACACACATACTCACACCTAGGGAGAATTTAGAGAAACCAATTGACCTGACAGTCATGTTTTTGGACTATGGGAGGAAGCCGGAGTACCCGGAGAGAACCCACGCATGCACAGGGAGAACATGCAAACTCCATGCAGAAAGACCCCGGCCGGGAATCGAACCTTCTTGCTGCAAGGCAACAGTGCTACCAACTGCGCCACTGTGCAGCCCCTCTCTTTTTTTTTTCAATTTCACAAATATGCTTTGTGAATTACCTTTTTGTTTACATTTTTACACCAATCCCTAAATCGATATGATGAATTATCCTGTTGAATCATGACGAAATGTGAAAATGTTCAGGTATGTGAGCATATTTCCAAGCCACTGTGTGATTTTGTTTTGTTGTTTTAACACTTGTTTTGTTTTTTTCTGTAGGCATCTTTGAAGGAGCGCTTTGACTGGGAAGGGGGAGCCGGACCTCAGTGGCAGGTGCTGGAGGGAGGGAAGCCCTGCACAGACTGTGGCGTTCTGGTGGAGGGTACCGCTCTGTATTTTGGAGGAGCTGATGCCAGGCAGGCTGTCACTGCTGATTTGGACCTCCGGGGGGCCAAGTGAGTCCCGTCACTCTTAGGGAGAAGATTTCTGTTTAGTGAAACTCCTTAACGCTGTTGCATTTTTAATGTTTCTGCTGATAGGTTTGTGGAGTACTGGGCCAGGATCGGAAGTGACGACAACATGACCATGTGCCACCGTCCCACGTGCCGTAAAGAGGGGGTCCTGCTGGATTACTCCACTGATGGAGGTCAGCAAAGCTCAGGCTGTTACCTAGCAACCCAAGCTGAGCTCCAGCACCTTTGGTCAACTGGATTTATTGCTGTGTGCACTGTGCAACAAAACAAGTGTTTTGACTTACCATCCAAAAACCACTTGCTGCATTCTTGTTGGTTGTGCAGGATGCTGAAATTAATGCTTTTCAAAGATGTATGGTTGTATAATTGCATAATAACTATTTTCAGCCATTTTCACATACGAGTGTAAACGCTGAGTTGAGGGGCCGAGAACTACAAAAACATAAAATGTTACCAAGTATTTTTGGTCTAGTTTTATATCTTAGTATGCATAAAATAAGACAAAAGTAACTCATTCCGCTTGTTTTAAGTAACTAATTCCTTAATATTGATAAATAATACTAGTTCCACTGGCATATCTTTTTACTTATAACAAGACATTTTTCCCATGTTATAAGTGAAATAATTTGCCTGTGGAACTACTACTTTTTGATCAAAATTAAGACGGTATTTTCCTAAAACAAGCTCATATGTCTTGCTGAAAAGCTACTTGTAAGTTAGTTGTGTCTCATTTCAAGAGTACTAAGATATTTGTACTGGAAAATAGACCAAAATGCTTGGTAAGATTTTGTTTTAGCATTGTGGACAGCAACATCTGATTTGGATTTAAAGTGACTTGATTATCTTGGTAGGATTTTGTTCTAAAAATATAAGGAACATGTTTTGTATCACCCATAGACCCATCCTAACCTGCTCGAGCAAGCGCAGTAGGTCACCTGTCATGTTATTCTTTGAATACTCAGGTGTGTCCTGGACTCTGCTACATGAGATGGATTACCTGAAGTACGTGTCCGTGAGGAGAGACTATATTGTTCTGCCAGAGGTGGCGCTGACTAATGCCACACGACTGCGATGGTGGCAGCCTTTTACCATCTCGTCAGGGTTGGCCAGCCCGAGCCTGGAGAGAGCTCAGTGGGCCATAGACAACATCTTGGTGGGAGGGTCAGACATCAACCCATCCACACTGCTGGACACTTTTGATGATGGTGAGTTTGGATGTGCTGATATACTGTAGTAGAGATGTGAATCTGTCTTTGTCTAGTGATTTGATTCCAATTTTTAGAGTCACAATTTGATTCAGAAACCAATTTTTCTATTCGAACAGTTCAGTGATTCTGTTTGAATTATGTGACTAACAAGAGGAAAAGACAATGTAAACTAATAGAGCATTTACTTAAAACCTTTCTAACATGTTACACACTGTATCAAATTTCATCAGTTTATATTTAAACAAAAAATTGGTTTTTGCATAAAATTATGTAAGTTAAATCACCAGTATTAGGTTAGCTAAGCCGCCTGGCCTTTTCTCAAGTAAAAGAATATAAAAATAAATTTATAAATATAATGTTACAAATTAAAATGAAAAAAATATATATAACTTACAAAAGTATACATATATACAAATGGAAAATAAAAAATATACAAAATACAAATACATTTATATATTATATTTACAAAATCCCTATTTTGTAGATGTAAATTTATTTACAAATAATAATTTAGACTGCTTAAAAAATATATATCGCCTAACACATACTTAGTTTTTTAGTTTGTTAAATATTAAACAGACTAAAATAGATTTTTGAGAATTTTGAATTGTTTCAGAATTTCCCAGGAGTAGAAATTGGGATTTTCTATAGAATCATTTTTCGCTATAGAATACTTTTTTTTCCTGCTGCACCTCTTTAGTCAGTTCAGTGAAAACCCTGGTTTAATCACATCCCTGATAAACCATTTGTTTTACTTTTACTAGAGGGCGTTTCTCATGAGGAAAGCTGGAGTTTCTATCCTAACGCTGTGCGTACCGCCGGCTTCTGTGGAAATCCCTCATTTCACCTCTACTGGCCGAACAAGAACCAAGACAGGACACACAACATCCTTGCTACTCGAGAGCTTATAGTTCAGCCCGGATATATTTTGCAGTTTAAGGTAAGAATGAAAGCGTGCTCACAGTGGCATTTGTTTTATGGTTTTTAGGTCCTAAAACGTCTCATTTCTGCAGATTGTTGTCGGCTGTGAGGCAGATACATGTGAGGATCATCACTCTGTCCTGCTGCAGTACAGGAAGGACGCACAGTAAGAGAAACAAGGAGAACAATCAGACTACACTGCAAAAACACAAAATCTTACTATTTTATTGTTCTACTTTCTAGTGCAACTATCTTAATACACTTGAAATAAGACAAAACTAACTTAGAACTTGCTCTTAAGCAAGCTGTAGGAATAAGAGTGCACCAATTGCAGTTTTCTGGCCGATCGCAGTTTGCTGATCTTTATAAATTCTATTCTAATTTTGGGTGATACTAATATTTTTTGTCCGAAATGTTGCTAAATATAACAAGAAAGTTGCTGATTTGCGAACTGTGGGGTGACTATTACCTGTCTCACAGCAGGGCAGAACAGGACAGTGGATGATTTTTAGACCTTTGCTGACGTAGATAAGATCAGCTTTACATGTAAGTATCGCCTGATCACCAGTCTCCCAAAATTAAGGAAATTGGAACTGAGAAATCGGTGTGCCCCATAGGACCTTATTTTAAGTCAATAATTCCTTAATATTGATATAAAAAAAGTACTAGTTAGAATAGAATAGAATGTACTTTATTGATCGCCAAGGGGAAATTGCTTATTAGTTGATAAGCTACTCCGTCCAAAGTGTTCAAGATTAATAGTACAAATATAACGTAAGCTATAAAATATACAGCTCTGGAAAAAATGACGAGCCCACTGCTCTAAACCTCAATTAAAACTTCTTGGTTATTCCACCAGATATTGATCTCTGAACTCTTCCTGAGTTAAAACATTAGCATTGTTGTTTTATTTGCATTATTTGAGGTCTGAAAGCTCTGCATCTTTTTTGTTATTTTGACTATTTCTCATTTTCTGCAAATAAATACAAAAATTGTGCTTGTAATTTCAGAGACATGGTGTCAGTAATTCATAGATTAAAAGAACAATTTTCATTTTACTCAAACATAAACCTATAAAGAGTAAAATCAGAGAAACTGATAATTTTAAGTGGTCTCTTAATTTTTTTCAGAGCTGTATATATACAGAACAGACCAAAAGTTTGGACACAAACTTTTGGTGATTCCTGGTGATGGTCTTACTGTGTTTGGACACACAGTTTGGACACACAACTGTGTGTCC
Organism: Xiphophorus maculatus; assembly: GCF_002775205.1. Taxonomy (NCBI): domain Eukaryota; kingdom Metazoa; phylum Chordata; class Actinopteri; order Cyprinodontiformes; family Poeciliidae; genus Xiphophorus; species Xiphophorus maculatus. The sequence continues at coordinate 5,645,708 of NC_036444.1, read as the reverse complement.
AAACTTTTGGTCTGTACTGTACGTAAGACTGATGTAGGTAATTCAAATATGACTGAGCACAAATAAATAAATGAAATAACAAGCATGCGCATGCAAATATGTTTATCTATAAATAACCTGTAGATGAGTGGCTACCGGTAGAAATGATTTGGTGTATTTTAGTGAAAATGAGCCTCTGACTGCAGTTTAATAAATAAAGTTTATTAAATAAAATTAAATAATCTGCCAGTGGAACCGGATAAAATGCGACATGATCGTTCAGACTGCAGATGCTTTGAAAACAAACTAGTACCTCAAAGATCAAATTGGCAAAGATCCGATTTTTTTGGGTGGAGAGAAAAGATCAGAATTGGGTCTTTCAGTGAATATAGGTCGCATTTGGGGGGAAAAATATTGCGTATATCTACAAGACCTAATTTTAAGAATCTTGAGTTGTCCCTTTAACTTCATCACCTCCAGGTCCGATTCGTGGCAGCTGGTCCAGTCAGAATGTCTTCCTTCATCTGTGAACAACGTTGGCTGCTCCCCCTTCCAGTTCCACGAATCCACCATCTACAGTCCGGTTAACAGCTCCACCTGGACCAGAGTCACGGTCCAGCTTCCGGACCACGTCTCCTCAGGGTAAGAAACGAGACGACGCATTTCACAAGATCACTGTTCGAGTTTTCATGGCATCATTGTGAAGCATCTGCAAACTGGTTGATGTTTCAGAGCTACGCAGTTCCGCTGGATTCAGAAGGAGGGAACAGGAGAGCGGCACAGCTGGGGAGTGGATAATGTTTACATTGGCGAGGCTTGCCCAGGGCTCTGCAGTGGCCATGGGTACTGCACGAGTGGAGCGGTCTGCATCTGCGATGAAGGATACCACGGTGAGTCACAAGATGTATGTCACAATAAGACTGAGCGACACAGATTAAAATAAAATCTCAGATTTTTTATTCCATATCTGATTTTAATCTTAATTTTTCTCACTTTCTTTCCAAAAAATAAAAAATAGAAACATGACTTCTCCCTCCTGTGAGTTGCACAACAAAGTATCAGACCCAAGCTGCAAGAATTTTTGTTTAACTATGAGGAAATAGATGTAATATTAGCAGAAAGAAAATGCAATTTTACCAGAAGAATTTCTTAAAATTACAAGAAAAAAGTCAATGTAATGAGAAAAAAGCTTGAATAATTCATTTTTCTGTCATTTTTCTTGTGGAAGTTCTTATAAAAATTGCTACTCTCTTAATATTATGAATTTATTTTCTAAAAATTAAATCTTCAAAAACCAAAACTAAAAATAATTGATAATATGGATTTATTGCCCAACCCTATATTAGACGCATCACACTTTGTTCAAGAAGAATTTGCTAGAAAGAACTTGGAAATTAACATTAAATATTTTTGACTTTTCAAGCTCAAAAATAAAAAAAAAATCTATAAAATATCTTAAGATTATTCTCAAAATTTGAGTTTTCATAAGCAAATTATTGACTTCTCAAACTCAGAAATTTCCCTGTTTTTTACTAGAAAATTTCTGTGTCCTTTTTTGGTTGAAATTTACTTTTTTTTATCTACAATGGCCCTAATGCTCCATTGTAGTTTTACCCTTGCTTTGGTGAATTCTAACAGTCCTAATTCATCTCCCTCTCCGTCTGTACCACCGACAGGCGATGACTGCTCCCTCTCCAGCACAGACTTGCCGAGCTCCATCAAGGACAACTTCGAGTCTGGGGTGGTGTCTCCGGAGAGCTGGCAGCTGATCCACGGCGGCGGCGTGGGCAGCGGCTGTGGGCAGCTGTCTCCACATGCTCATGGAGACTCTCTCTACTTCAGTGGCTGTAAGCTGAGGCAGGCAGTTACCAAACCGCTGGACCTCACTAGAGCCAGGTACAGGTACTACCAAAACATTCAGTTACTACAGCTAGAAATTAGCAATGAGGCCTGAAATCTGGGAGCAGTGATGGATTCAGACATGAACCTTCAGAGCCACATAAAGACAATTACAAAGTTGGCCTTCCATCACCTGGAGAACATTTCTAAGATGAAAGGATTTATGTCCTAATAAGATCTAGAGAAACTCGTCCTTGTGTTTCTCTTTAGTCACATTGATTACTGCAACAGTGTCTTCACAGGTCTGCCTTAAAAAATCACTCGTATCCAGAACGCTGATGCTGGAGTTCTGACTAAAACCAGAAAGTTAGAGAACATCACCCAGTTCTAAAGTCCTTCCACTGGCTCCCTGTAGCTCAGAGGATAGACTTTAAAATACTGTTGTTAGTTTATAAATCGCTGAACGGCTCAGCACCACAACACATTAAAGATCTGCTGGGATTGTATCAACCTTCCTGGTTCTGCTCTACATCCAGAACCAAAAATGGAGAAGCAACATTCAGCTTATATGCACCACAAATCTGGAACAAACTTCCAGAAAACTGCAAAACAGCCAAAACACTGAGTTCCTTTAAATGCAGACTAAAAACCCACCTGGTTACAGTTGCTTTTGAATCATAATCACTGGAACATTGACCAGCATATTTATTAACATCCCAGTTGTTCTGTGTTTCTTCAACATTTCTATATTTATTGAGATATACTGGTTTATTATTATCTTATCCAATTATTTGACTTGCCTTTGATAGTCCTATTTTCTAAATTTTGTTATTTTTTCTTGGTGCACAAATGACAATAAAAGGAATTCTGATTGAGATTCAACATTTTTATGTGTATTGATCATTTTCATGATTTCACTCAACAAAATGTAATGTTTATTGGTTTCACAATTGGTGACTGTATTATGTTTTTATGAAGAAAAGCAACTTGATTGATTCATAAGCAAATCATAAAAAGATAGTGTGTATTAGGATGTCTCTTTATCTCTAAAGCAGACCAGATGTTTCCATGTCTACATTTCCTCTCTCTAACCCGTCGTCTGTCTGTCTCCTTGCAGCAAGATCATGTTTGTGCTGCAGATCGGCAGCGTAGCACAGACAGACAGTTGTAACATTGCTCTGGATCAGGCCGACACAGTGGACCGGGCCGTGCTGCTGCAGTACAGCGTCAACAACGGAGTCAGCTGGCACGTGATTGCCCAGCATCAGCCCAAAGACTTCATAAAGGCCCAGAGAGTCTCCTACAACATCCCACTGTGAGTTTATTAAAAAATGCACCGCACTGCAAAAAAGATGGCTTATTTGTGATTATGACCAATTTATTTAAAGTGTCTTACAAAAGCTTTCATCTTATGTTTAGGGCTGCAACTAAAGATTATTTTGGTAATCAATTAATTCTTCAATTATTCTGGTAATTAATTAATTGGGGGAAAAAAGGCACTTTCTGCAGATTTTTAATTTAACCGTTTTTATACAATATTAGAAATATATTAAAGTATGTAAATAAACAAATCAATTCCCTTTTATAAATAAGAAAACAAATATTTTATTGCCTAAAATGCAGCAACATAGCATTCCTTTAGTAAATCTGAACCAGGTGAAGCTAAAACTTTACGAGTTTTGACAAAGGTGTTTTTATTTAAATGCAGAATGTATGTATTTTTTGTACAGTTTTGGGTTAAAAACTCCTCTGGATGTTTTTTTTTCCAAGTGGCCTTTTTATTTTATTTTTTTTCAAGAAACTGTTTCATAAAAATCTTTATATTATATAAAGTTTATATTCTGGAGAAGTTTAAAGCAGGGTTATTTATGACACAATATCCCAGGCCTTAAACATGCCAATGACTGAATATATTATCTGAAATTAAAGTTAAGCACAAATGAGCAAAAATAGGTCACCTTTACGTCCTGACAGAAAGTTGTGGATGTTTTTGAAGGATCCTGATCTGCTGGCATAGGTTATATCTTTGCGCTGCACTGCCCCCTATGGGTTTGGCATGTTTAAAGCAACGCTCATGTGAATGAAAACAGTTTTGAAACCAATCCCATGTATGTAACATATGTGTTGATCCACATGCGTACAAGGCCTAAAATAACTAATATAATCTACTAACTGACTTAAAACTCCCCTTTTATTTTTAAAGTGCATGTTGCACTGGTTTATGCCGATTCACTCCACAATGTTTCTATGTTCTTCCCAGTGAAGCGAGGGTTAAAGGCGTAATGCTGCGATGGTGGCAACCGAGACACGACGGTGCAGGACATGACCAGTGGGCTTTGGACCATGTGGAAGTAGTTCTGTGAGTACCCAATCCCAGTCCTGCTGTTGGTAAACTCCCACCCACCCAAAACCGACCCTGACAGATCCCTGAGCGTCCCCTGTCTCAACCTCTGCCTCACCGCAGTAAAAAATATTTCCTTCCACTTCACACAGAGCAGAAAATTCACACCAGCGAGGTTACGTCAAAGGTGTTGTTAGATGATGGCTGTTTCGCTTACAGCAGAACAACAGTTGCTGTTGGATCATGATATTTTCAGTTAGGCATTTTCCACACAAACATGTTGATGTCATACAATTGAATTGCCTAAATACAATCATATTTAGCTTTTAACTCTGGATGTGTCTGGGTTTTTTCTGGCTTATCTTTTATTTTTAGCATTAAAATGCATATTTGATTTAAACAAACCAGTCAAAATTTACAGTATTCATTGTTTAACTGATCTGCTCTTTGTGGTCATTATAAGTAGAGATGCACTGATCATAGATTTTGTGGCCGATATCTATTTTAGCTGATTTCTGAGTTTCCTTTTAAGAAATATACCATTCGAAAATATGCTTAAAGAATTTGTTATACTCAGGACCATGTTGTAGCGCTGTCTTACTCAGCATTAGAGGTGGGCAGATCAATCCAAAGTATCAATAATAGTGATACCAAGTCAGTATCAGATCAATAATAGCATGATAAGATCGATGCTTTAGTTTCAAATTCCCTCTTAAAATGTATTGTATTTTTGTATTCTAGTTTCTCCATTCCACATAAAAGCTATTGTTCTGATTTGCTCTCTAATTATATATTTTTTTCATTTTATTTATTGAGAAAAAATTTATCAAAACTTATGTTTTTCTATTGTTTCTGTTCTATCATTTCATAATACACAGTTTTGCATAAATGTGTATCATGCAAAATCTTTTGTACTTTCATTTGGGTTTTTACTGCTTCTAAAAACAGCCCAGCTTTAAAAAAAATCCACCCTTGTGAGTTTTTGCCAATGACTTAATGTTGATTTTTTTTTTTTGGTGTCAAAAACTTCTGGAATGTCTCACTAATCAGCAGGAACAGCTCGTTACTTAGCAACCACAGCAGAGTTTCGCCCGTCACCTAGCAACCCAAGCTAGGTGACAGGTTGCAAACTGTTGAAAACAGAGCTCTCTCTCAATGATAGCACATCTACAAAGCAATGCGGGTAAGTTTCATTGAGTTGAAAGACACTGGGGCCACCGCCGTGTGGCGCAGAATTCAACTTTATTATCACTGCTTCTTTTTTTTTTTAATGTCAGAATTATTTGAATGCTAACGTGACACTCAACAGATTTACTTTCACAAGTGAAGCATTATAGTTTTTGCTGTTATGCTCCACTTGATATGTATGTATATAAAACTTTACTAGAATTGCTCTGGGTTTATTTCAAATGTAATGGACATGGAGACTGAAAACTAAAGAAGAAATGTGGCTGAAAAGGCCCACATGGGAAAGAAGGACACAAGAGGATAGGAGAAAAAGAAGAGCAGATAAAATGCAAATCAACACCCCTGAAGTTTTCCTCTACACCTGCAAAAAGAGAAAAACAAAATCAAGTAACCATAGCAACAATCAACATATGCACATATAATAATAACAAACAACACCACTGAAAAGTTATGACAACTTGACATTAACCAAGAAATCACTTTAGCATAAATAACATAAAGCTACATAATTTTTTAAGTTTAATCAGTAATACTTTTATAACAAATTTATGTCAGATCATGATTTCTTGGTTAATGTCAAGTTGTCATAACAAAGACATTTTGAATAATGTCAACTTTGTATTAAAAGTGTCATGATTTACCTAATGACACTTTATGACAACAGTCATAAATATTCATGAAGACTTACTCATGTTCATGACAGGTGTTATGTCATGTTTATGACGGTGTCATGACTGTCTTATTCACAACCCGTCAAATAAAGTGTTACCAAGAGAAATCCTAAACCTGTTCAAATGCGTTGCTACTCCATTTTTTTTATGGTTTATGAATAAAGAAGTTGTGCTCATTTCTTCTTTGGAGGGTCTTGTGTCGTTTCCTTCAGTGGTTCTTGGTGCAGCGCCACCACAGGTGAGGAGGTGAACATGTTTTTAAAGTAGTTTGGATCATTTGACACAGTGCAATGTGAAAGAGAACCACACAACCTGAAAATATAACAAATGTTGCCACATCCTGCCTGCCACATACTGGTCAGGCAGGATGTGGCGTTCCCTGATTGGAAGAAGCTCATTGATCTGGGTGAAAGGTCATCTGCCTCTGGTCACCAGCTAATTTCTCAGTGCATCTCTAATTATAAGACAGGGTAGCTGTAGATGATTTCAAATGAATGCTCCTCATTCATATTGTTTCACTGAATATTGCTTTTGTTATTACTTTTCTTGCATTCTAGATTGTTACACTTCCTATTTTCAGCAGCTAAACTCTCAAACAACTTAAATTAAGAGTAGAGACTCTGCAGAAGACTGAAGATATCATGAACATAATCACTGCTACACTGGTTGGTTATCCTGGTTCATTACTAACATAACACCATCATAAAGCATTTTAATGCTTCATGTTGGTGGTGGATTCACAGCAACATCCCATCACACAGTTTGTATTTCAGATTCTGCATAACAGTCATCTCAGTTCAAATTATGCAGATTTGCTTCCACACACACTAATACGCTGACGTCTGCCTAACCTGAGCTGATCCTGGCCAACCTGGCCGCGACCTGTCCCTCTCACTGCAAAAACACAAAAACTCACCTCAGTTTTTTGTTTAGTTTCTATTGCAAATATCTTAATATAATTGAAATAAGTCAAAACAAACTTTTCAGCAAGAGATAGGAGCTTGTTTTAAGTTAATAATTCAAAAGCAGAGCCAGTCCAAGACGTTTTGGGGCCCTAGGCAGATTTTCATTTGGGGCCTCTCATACCAACATGTCAACACCAGATGCTTCATAACTCCTAGGCTACTTGATGTAATACCGCTACTATAATTAGCAGCATTTGTTAGCTTACATCACACCAGTGTTGCCATTGATTTTATTGATTGATTTTAACCTTACAGCAGTCATAAACTAAAAAAAATTACTTGAATTTTGAAATTCACATTGGCATTTAAGTGTGCCATATTATTTTAACTACTTGAAAATAACATCAGCTGATAAACAATAAATTTACAATAAACGACAGGAGGCATGAACAGGAATTAGCTTTTCCCACGTTGTGAAATAATTAACTTTTTCATTAATATTATTGACTTAAACTCCTGTTTCTTGCTGAAAAGGTGCTTGGATGTTAGTTTTGTCTTATTTGAAGTGTACTGAGATTTGCACTGGAAGCTAGACCAAAATACTTGGTAAGATTTTGTGTTTTTGCAGTCCTCCTTCCTCCTGCCTTTGCTCGGTTTTCAACAGTGTCTGCTGAAAAGAGTGACCCTCACACTTTGCTCTGTTTATTTCTCTCCACCCGCCGCCACTCCTCCTTCACACATTTCCTCTCACTCCTCCTCCTACACAACCTTTTCTTTTCTCTCATCCTCCCTTTGCTTCCTGCTTCCTGCTTCCTTAACGCCACCGCCAAACTTTTTCTCACCGTCCTTTCTCTCTTTTCTTCAATCCTTCTCAATGAATGGATTTCTCCTGTAAATCTTTCTCTCCTTTCTTTTTTGGTTGTCTTCATTTTTGTTACCTCTCTACTGTCTCCTGCTTCATATTTTCTTCTCATTTTCTCTCTCTCCTGCTTCCTCACACTTCTGACTACCTCTCTTCCTTCCTCTCTCCCCCACTTTGGGCCTCTGCCTCCCCAGACTGGGGCTCCTTCCCCCCCAGACCTTTCTACAAGACAGCAGTCCCCACCTCCTGCCCATCCCCTCTCGCGCTCTAACCTCTGCTCTCTTCTGTATTCTGCTCCCTCTGGCATGGCTGTAGTGTGAGGTAAGTTTTCCGCCTCTTCCTGAATGCAACCCCTCCCTCAAACTCACCTCAACCAACACACAGACCCTTCTTCCACTCCTTTATTTTCATTTTTAAACTGCAGACACCTTTCCATGATTTTAAGTAGCTCTTTTCATCAGTACTAAATTCATCGCCATGCTCTCCGTGTAGGGGTGGGCATTTATCATATCGTTTATTGCGATAAGAATCTTGATTTAGCTTTATTACAATAAATTCTGATTAGTTGTTTAAAAAAATAAATTCTCTGTATTGTCTGGATTGTTAATTTTATTATTTTCTCCACTCTTTGTTCAAAGAGACTCTCAGTTAATTTAAAAATATGACTAATTGCACAAAATTACAAAATATTACCATGTAATTTTGGTCTAGATTGAAGTGCAAATGTCTTAGTGCACTTTAAATAAGATAAAACTAACTCAAAAGTAATTTTTCAATAAGATGTAAGTTTGTTTTAGGTCAATAATTCCTTAATATTGATTTTTAAAACATACTAATTTCACTGGCAGATTATTTCACTTATAAAAAGACATTTTCTCTTGTTATAAGTGAAATAATCTGCCACTGGAACTAGTACTTTTTAAAAAGTACTAGTAATTTTTTACTAGTACTAGTTAATTATTGACTAATTAAGTCAATAATTAAGGAATTATTGACTTAAAATAAGCTCTTACATTTTGATGAAATCTTACTTTTTAGTTAGTTTTGTTTTATTTCACATGTAGTAAGACATGTGTTCTTAAAACTTCACAAAAATACTTGGAAAGATTTTGTGTTTTTACAGTGTAGCAATAAGTTGCCAGCTCTAACGTACACTGCGAGAACACAAAATCTTACCAACTATTTTTATCTAGCATCTACTGCAAATGTCTTAATACACTTAATATAACACAAAACTAACAATTTACTTTTCAGAAAGATGTAAAAACTTGTTTTAGGTCAATAATTCATATTTATTTGAAAAAGTTACTAGTTCCTGTGGCAGATTATTTCACTTATGAGTTGTGAAAAATGTCTTGTTATAAGTAAAATAATCTGCCAGTCGAACTAGCACAATATTGAGGAATTATTTACTTAAACCTGGACCTATATTATGCTAAAAAAAAAAGTTACTTGCAGGTTTGTTTTGTTTTATTTCAAGTGTACTGAAATATTTGCACCAGAAACTAAACCAAAAATACTTGGTAAGGTGTTTTGCAGTGTAATGTATGCAGTTTAGTGATAAAAATCACACTTATTTATGTGACTGGAGTCCTAAAGAAGGGTGTTAAATCAGTTACATTTTTTGAAAGCAGTAAAAAGGAAGTAATAAATAGTTTTTTATATATAATATTGGAATATAACTTTTAGCCCATATCGTCCACTCCTACAGTCCGGTAAATTAGCACACGAGACAGGTCAAAGGGCAGGCCAATCACTCACAATGTTCAGGGGAAGGCTCGACTCAAAGCCAGAAAGATCATCCAGACTTTTCTAATGTGGCATGTAGTTGGAATCAAAAATATTTATATTTTCCAAATGCCAGAATATTGAAAGAATATGCCAGAAATGTATTTATTAATGGCTTCAAAATCAGAAGTTTATATTACATGGCAAAAACACCACATCTTACTAAGTCTATTTGGTCAAGTTTCTAGTTCAGATATCTTGATACACTGGAAATAAGGCAAAACTAACTTACAAGAAACCTTTCAGCAAGACATGGGAGCTTATTTTAATAATTCCTTAATATTGATGAGTTCTAGTTCCACTGGAACACTTCTAAAACTTCTAAAAATATATTTCTCCCATGTTACAAGTGAAATAATGTGCCAGTGGAACTTTATCAATATTAAGAAATTGCTTACTTAAAACAAGTTTCTATATCTCTCTGAAAAGTTATGTTGAGTTAGTTTTGTGTTATTTCAAGTATAATAAGATATTTGCACTAGAAACCAGATCAGAAATACTTGGAAAGGTTTTGTGTTTTTGCAGTGTAGAGGTCGGTGGATAAATCCAAAATATCAGTATCAATGCCAAGACAGTGTCAATATTGGATCAATAGCCGTGTGATGATATCAATACTTTAGTTTCAGGTTCCCTTTTGAAATTTTATTTTTGCATTGTAAATTCTCAATTCAACCATATAAAAGATTTTTGCATTGATTTGTTCTCAAATTATAATTTGTTTGCATTTTATTTAGAAAACAATTCATACTAATTTTCTTAGTTTTTCTATAGTTTCTTTTTGATTAAAGTATTTTGTTGACACCTATAAACTTTATCTAAATTCATAATAATTCAAAGGAAAAACACCTAAAGGTCAGAAGTTTAATCATCTTAAATAGTGAATATTGGTATTATTGATACTATATTTCCATAGACCAATAGACCACATCTACTTTACATACATTTCCTTGGTATTTGGTATCTTTGCCTTTGAAATTTATGGTTTGGGTCCATTTGGACCAAAGTTTTAACTTTGGCTGATGTTGCTTCAGTATTTCCACGTAATTTATTTCATGAAGTGCACCAGTTCGTCCTGCAGCAAAACCCCCACGACATGATGCTGCCACCCCCGTACTTCACAGATGGGATGGTCCCTGTTTTTCCTCCAAATTTAACATTGATCATTATGGCATTCTTAAGGTTAGCGTCCAATATGGCTGCTAAAAGTATAATAATCAAAGTTGCAAAGTAACACTTGTGACAGTTTGTATTACAATAAATAAAACGCACACATACTACTACTACAACTATTCGGCCACTTTTTGATAATATAGTTCTTTTAGAGTTTGAATACCTAAAATGAAGAGAAATACAACACCAGAGCTATTAGCCAATCTAGCCAGTTTACCAACTTGCAGATGGAAAATGTCCTGACAACAGTAAGCTAAAAGGTTTCAATTTTTAGAGAAATCTGGACTAGATTGTTCAAAATCTAAAATGCTTAGATTGATCAAACCTGAACTGGATACATCTAAACCAAACATTCAAAAACTATTTATTACAATTTTTACTCAGTTTGTGAAAAGATGCTTAGTTTTCCCAGAAGTAAAACCAAAATGTTGTCCAGTTCTCGTGAACCCAATTCGTACCTCGTCTCGTCTCGTGAGCCAGATGTTTCGTCACCCTCTAGTGTTTATATGTGTGATGTAATCCATCACTATACGTGTTTGTTTTTGTTTTTGACACTACCTCAGCTCCAAACCAATTTATTTATCTTCATTTCGATCCAAACATAAACCGGATGCGTACAATACTGTACGTCTGTGCAGTTCAAACATGGACAGTCTGTCCCCTCCTCAAATTAAAACACCACTTATAAAGCTGAAGATCTCACATCATTGCTCTGAAATAACTTCACATTTCAGCTTTCAGTTTCCTGCATGGCTTCATGGATCAACCAAAGCAACAACGCTCCATCCGTTGACCGTTTGTCTGTCTGACTTCAACAACATCATCATGTCTCTGGGCCAAGAGCTTCATCCTTACACTGCAAAACACAAAATCTTACCAGGAATTTTAGTTCTAGTTTCTAGTGCAAATATCTTAATGCACTTGAAATAAGACAAATGTAGGAGCTTGATTTAAGTCAATTATTCCTTAATATTGATTAAAAAAAATACTAGTTATAAGTAGAGATGCACCGATCCGCTTTTTTCTCTTCTGATACCTGAAGTAAAATAAATAACAAACTGAAACTAATAAAAAAACAATAGGTTGAGTACTTTGGTCAAACATGTAAAAATAAGCTGCATCAAACCTTCTTTCAAATGGTTCCGAAAGTACAATGAGGAATTTTAAATATAATTTAAAATCAATAATAAAGCATGTCGTCAAGCAGAGGACAAAGCATAGAATTAGACAGAATAGATCTGCCCTTATGAATTGGTAACATTGTCACCGATACTTGATTTAGAATTTTTTTCAATATTGGAACCGATATTGATATTGGTATCGGATCGGTTCATCTCTAGTCCATCCATCCATCCATCTTCTTCCGCTTATCCGAGGTCGGGTCGCGGGGGTAGCAGCTTCAGAAGGGAGGCCCAGACTTCCCTCTCCCCAGCCACTTCTTCTAGCTCTTCCGGGGGAATCTAGTCATAAGTGAAATAAAAGAAACAAGAAACTTTCAGGGATAATGTCTTGAATAAGCTCTTATATCTTCTTGAAAAGTTACTCTTGAGTTAGTTTTTTCTTATTTCCAGTGTATAACAATATTTCCACTAGGAACTAGACCAAAAAGATTTTGTTTTTACAGTGTATACCCCCTTGGTTTCTGATTAAATGTCAGAAATGCAGAAAATGAAGCTTTCCATTTCTCTCCTAACACACATACCTCACCAGGCATTCCTAACGCTTTCACCCATCACACACACACACACACACACACACCCTCCCACCTTCCTTTGCCTTCCTGCCCACCCACCCGCTTCACAGAGACCCCCTGCCTGCCCTGGCTGTACTCCCGGCTCACTGGCACCGCCCTGCTGGATGGAAGAGGCAATGAACAGGCTAAGCAAGAGTGATCTTCTGCTGCTTTTTAATTTATTTTTTCCTGTTATTTCCAGCGTCTTGCAAAAGTATTAATGCTGCTTGAAGTTTGACAGATTTTGTCACATAACAGCTACAAACTTCAATGTGTTTTATTTGGGTTTTATCAGATCGACACCAGTGGGAGAAAACTTATGCTTGTTTTGTTTTGGCCTGAAATGTTTGCGTTCTTATTTGCTACATAACTCAAGTTCAGTCTTACTGATTGGAGAACATTTGTAAAGATACATTTTTAAGGTCTGGACTTTGACTGGGCCATTATATCATAAATATACTTTCATGGTAAAAAGAGCAAGATATTTGTGCTCATGAATCTGAATTAAGATGAAACTCCTTTTCATTTCTTTAATATAAATATCTAGATCATAGGAATTACTTCATTATTCATTTTTTATTTGCGTATTAGATTTCTTAATCTGGGACTTGAGTCAAGCAATAAAAAGTCCTTGAATCCTTGAAAGGAAACAAAAGTCACAAAATGTAGATATTTGTTTCTGTTTTGATTTTAAGAAAGTTGTATTTTTTATTTTTATTTATTTATTTCGAAACATTTCCCTTCTTGACTGGACAAGTACAAACAAAACACAAAATTTTACTATAATGAAGAAGCCTGATTTTGGTATAAAAGGGAACTGCAAATAATTGGACATTTGAAGCATAAAATGTATAAAAAGTTACAATTTGTGCCACTTTGTGTTGATCTGATTCTGAAAATCCCAATGAAACATTGAAGTTTGTGATTTTTATGTGTCAAATTGTGAAAACCCTAAGCGGTTTTAATAGTTTAGAAAGCTACTGTAGCTTTAAAACCCTGTCCTGCTCAGGACCCTGCACTTCTGGTTTTTATTTACTTCTTTTTTTTTCTTTTTTAAACTCTGACCTCAAACACTTTGTGTCAGAGTGAAGCTCTCGTATTTGTGGATCTTCGTACCGTCTTGTCTTGATGACTGTTGTAGCTAGCTGCACCATCGTTTTTGGGCAGAAATCCAAACTAGCAGTAGAAGTTTTTTGTTTTTTCGTATCTGTTCAGTGTTTGAGCTCACGGTTGACTGAAAACCAAAGCATGGGAAATGAAAACGGAGGTGAGAGAAATTTGAAGCTGCGTTCAACCATCCGTGTGTTTGCATGTTTGGGTCTGTCCAGTGTGAGAACGAGGGGAAGTTGCAGCTTGCTTTTACTCTCTCACTAATCTTCACACTCCTTCCTTCTCTCTCTCTTTCTCTCTCTTGTTTTATTTTTTATTTTACTGACTTTATCTCCCTGCAGCACACGCAAACAAAACTACATGATGAGCTTTGCCAGACAGACCGGGATGCGTCACTACTACAGCCGCAAGCGGCGGGCACTGCAGCAGCAGCGTGCCTGAACCCCCCCCGCTCTCCTCCTGACCGCATTTCGCCCCGCTGTGACCCGTCCGCTGGTGGATTTGAGTTGTCCCGCCCATCTTCTGCTCGTTCAACAAATCTCAACCAAACCCAATAAAACTCATAACGAAGGAATAAGGCAGCCATTTTGGAAAGGATGGTCCACGGTTTCTAGTTCTTTTGTAATTGTCGCTGCCATTCCTTTAAATCCTTCGTCGTATCCCTTCTTTTCCTACCACACTGTGAAATTAAAAGATGATTTATCACTGCTGAACTGACCAGCTGATTGGAGAGTAGCCTCCCAGTTCCACTGAGCCGCCTCCAAAGCTGCCAAACCAGTAAGCCAGGAGAAGGACACACAATGACCATAAAGGAGGAATTACAACGAAGCTTAAAAAAAACTGAAAAAGAAAAAAAATAGAGTACTGTGTTCTTGGTGTTCTGTGTGTTTGTGGGTTAATTTTGTGATAAGTTGACTGTGGTGTTCCGTTTATTTGTTTGTTTGTTCGTTTTCTACTAATTCATATGATATTATAGGGGAGGGACTGGGGGATATGCTGGGTTTTGTTTGCCTTCTCATGTTTTTCCTTTTATTTTTATTTTTTGGATCATATGAGCAACGAGCAAAAATCCTCAACAACAACCAGAGAAGGAAGGAAAAGATTTGCACAAAAACTAAAAAAAAAAAAGAAATTATGGGGAAAACATTTTTTTTTGTTATTGTTTTTTTATATATGTTGGTTTCTGAAAAATACAGATATTTATGGTAAATGGTTCTTCACGTAACCTATTTAAGATGCACTGTGCGTGAAATCTGTATGTTATTTTCCAGTGTTAAGTTATTAGACAGTCGAGTCAGGCTCTCGGACTGCAACATCTCCCCTCTTCCTTCATTTTCCTGTGATGGCGAACTGGAGCTGATGTGGATTTAAAAAATAGTACTTTTCCACCAAAAACACTCAGAAATTTTGAGATGAATTACAAAAATTTTCTTGAAAAAATAAGGAACTTCTGAGCTCAAAAAGTTGTACATTTTCAAGAAACAACTCAGAATTTTTCAGGCTAATCTCAAATGTTTCTAGAAAAACACTTGGAAGTTTCTGAGCTCAAAAAGTCAAATGTGAGAGAACAACTCAAATTTTTAGGTCAATTCAGTTTCTGGAAAAAACATTGAACTTTGAGCTTGAAAAGTCGGTAATATGCAAGAAAAAACTCAGAAATATTGACAATAATCTCCGAAATTTTCCAGGAAAAGCTTGAAATTTCTGAAAAGTTTAACATTTTACTTTTGGAACTCAGAAAATGTCCAAAAGTTGTGAATTTTCTACATTTTGAGCTCAATAATTTCCACCTTTCTTATAGGAAATATTGCAAAATTTATCAAAATTTGGTTTTTCTCCCACAATTTTGACTTGAGCTCTTTTTTTTTCTAGAAAATTTCTGAGATTAATCTCAAAGTTCCTGAGTTTAGTTTTCGCAAATTTATGACTTTCGATGCTCCAGAATTTCTGAGATATCTAAATTTGAGTTTTCTGGGGAAAATTTACTACTTTTCTTTCTATCCACGACCACCCTAATTCGCCGTCGTCCTTTCCTGTTTTCTTGTGCTGTTTCCTGCCTTTTTCCTCCCACATCCTCTCTCTCTGCTGATTTCTGATACCTGGAGGTGAGGCTCTATTAGTGTCGTTTATGGACGTCTGTGTAACATGGACCCTCTGACCCTCAGTGTAACTCCAGTATAGCAATCTCCTGTATATATATGTATATCCACAAAGGGGAGACCCAGCAGCCTTATAAAAGGGAAATAAAGAACTGTCAAACCTCAAACTCTACATTTTGTCACATTTTCTTCCTCTCTTAAAAGCCTACGTATTATCTATCGTTTAGAACTTGAGAAAAATCACCTTTAATTTCTAAACTACAAACCTCTGAGAAGCAGCAAGTAGGCCTGAATCAATAATCTGATTGATTGTGATTGAATGGAAGAGGATTAGGGTCACTAAAGTTTGTTTCTCAGAATTCTGACTTGAAACTAAATTTTTCTGACAATTGACTTTTTCTCAGTTTTTTTCTCGATTCTCGGAATTGACTTTTTCATTAGAATTCTTTAATCTGAATTATTTTTCTAAAAAAGTTTTCAGAATTCTGAATGACAACTATTTTTCTTGTCTTTTTGTCACAATTGACTCAATTCTTTTTTTCATAATTAGTTTTTCTCAATCCTTAGAATTCTAACATTTTCATTAGATATTTTAATCTGAATTATTTCCCTTTTTTTTCTCAGAATTCTGAGTTTAAAGTGGAAAAAATGAAAACGTAATTGTTTGCTTCTGGTTAATATTTTTTAGCCATTGGTATTGCAGGTATGACCAGGTTTGTCTTATTTACGTAGTGCTTTAAAAACGTCTTCCACAGCATTATTTCATCTGAAATATTTTATTACAGATCTTGGAATAAAAACATAAATACTCTTTAAAAACATCGTAATAAAAGCGTCTGACATTCGGACGGCGCACGCTGCAGTTTTCAGACTGCGTGTTCACCCCTTAACCTCTTATTACTTATTTTACTCACAAACACGTAATAACAGAGACAGCCAGAAGAGTTATGAGCACATAAAAAGGTTTGACCTTGACCTCTGAGTTACAGTACGGCCAATCACAGCAGCGGAAGGTCATGGCGTAAATCGTCCCTCTGAGCCGGATGTCGCTTTGTTTTCCGCAGCTCTTCACCGGAAAGCACCCCCTCGCCGACAGGGCAGTGACGTTTCCATAGCGACCCAGCGCCTTGAAGCACACCTCGCGAGGAGGACACTCTGTCACAATGAGTTCAAAGGTCATCGCCTCCTCCGTCTTCAGGATGGGGCTGTAAAAGCACAGCAGATTCCCACAGAGCAACGAGGGCAGAAGAAGATGAAAACACAAGATGGCGGCAGGCAGGAGCTGAAGAACGTTCTGCCTGGGGAACAAGATGAAGGGAAAACTGGACAAACTTATTTTACTCTGTCAGAGATTTACTACAAAACATTGTAGATGTTTCTGGGAAACATCTACAATGTTAGCACAACTGTAAATAGAAAAAGCCCCTGAAATTTCCTGATTAATTCCAGAAATCTTCTAGAAAAACTTCCAAAAGTCAAAAATTTTCAACTGCTGGACTTTGAGAGATTGATCAACATTTCTGAGTTTTTGGTGCAAATTTAAACTCCCCCCTTTTTAAAATTACAATGGCCATAATAATAATCCATCATAGCATGACTGACTTTTCAATTTTTATTTTTTTTTTTTTAGAAAATTTCTAGAAAAGTCTGAACTCAAAATTTTTGTTTTTTCCTAGTAAATCTTTAACTTTACATATTCCTTTCAAATTCCCTCATCTCTTCTAGAAAATTCTAGGAAGGTTTTATGACTTTTGAAACTAAGATATTTCCATCTTTTCCGAGGTATCAGGAATCAGCAGAGATTAAACTCAAAATTTCTGAGCTTTTTTCTATCAAATTTTTTGACTTTTCAAACTCAAATATTTCCTTGTCTCGTCTGGAAAAATTCTGAAATTAATCTAAAATTTTCAGAGATTTTTATAGCGAATTTTTCACTTTTAGAGCTCAGAAATGTTATTTTTGTAGAAAGTTTTTTGGCTGAATTGTATTTTTCCCTCCCTCTGTCTACTGCCGCCCTAAGTAGACAGAGGGATGTTGCCTTAATGTTGCGTTATGGACGATTGGAGCAAGATTTTAAAAAATCATCTCCAGGTTCTGAAAGTTTCTCTCAAGCTTTAAAAACTATGACAGATTGTCGGAGTATTAGGGTCATTGTTGATAGAAAGAAAATAAGGATTTTTAAAAAAAAATTCTGCCAAAAAGACTGAAATTTTTAGATTAATCTCCAATTTCCTAGAAAAGAAATTCAGAATTTATGCCAAATTGGCATAAATGTACTCCTCTACTTTTTTTTCTAACCAAAAATTTAAGATTGTATTAAATGATCTTGGAGCATTATGAAACCTATTTATTAAACTTGAGTTAGAGGGGGGAAATTAATTTCTAGAACTTTTATTCTGGTACCAACATATAAACTAATCTCACTGTATCATTTATTCTTTGACTTCTTGTTTTATTCACATTTTAGTTACTGCTTGCTAATTGAATTTTAAATAAGTTTATTTATTCTGGTGTATTTTTACTTTAAACTTACTGCCTTCAATAGTATTTGTTGTGTTGAACATGTCCTTGTTTTATTTGGAAAATCATATTGTATAGTTTTTATCCGGTTGTTTGATTTACATTTAATTAAGTTTGAGACCAATTTGTTATAGATTGCACAAAAATCTGGGATTTAAAAAAAAACGTCTGATTTCACTTAATCAGTTTTAACAAGTTTGAAGGAATTTTAATGCAACATCTGTGTTTAAGTTGGATCAAAGGTAACACACCCAACCTTTCATGTTGGTAGGTTATTTATGTCAATAAAAAGGGGCTTAATAGTCAGCTTTGTGGCACTTTTATGGGGGAATATTAGTGACATCCAAGTGGAATAGCTGTGTTTCCATTACCAATATGCACAAAACTTTAATATTCCGCTGGTGTCAAAAAACATTTTGCATTTGTGGCGTTTCCATTAAATAAGTTGTAAATTACATGTGAATTCACGGCGCACCAACAGCCTAACACTTCCTGTCTTCTTTCCCACTATCTGGTTATCACACAACTTGCAATTCAAAAAGTGTTTCTATTGTTTTGCAACATTTATTTTTGATACAGCTGGGAAAAAAACAACTTAATTGGCAGGTTTCTTATTAAGCAAGTTTATTTTTGTAATTCCAAGTTGTGCATGTTTACGGAAACAAGACGAACCCGAGTTGATTTCCCTCTCCGTGACTTTAGTCATTTCACTTACTTTGTCAGCATGCCTTTAACAGGTGTTACCAATTTCACTGTCACACCCAGTGTGTTAAAGTTAGAAAGGAAATGCAGTAGAATTTTAGTGAGCTTTAAAACTTACCCAGCCATTTCACAGTTTAACTCCAACCAGCCAAACTTAGTAGAACATGAATGTTTTCACTCAGTGTCTTTAGAAAAAAAATCACACCTTTAAGCACACCTGCTTTCAATAAACAAGACAATTGTTTCTTAATCATGGTGCTTTATTGACCAGCCTTGACCACAGTCAATCAGGAGGATGGATGAACAAGCCAACCTTTTCTCTCTGGGTTAAACATGTGAAAACCACCAATAACCAATACTATTTTTTCCTCTTCCATATTTTCACATCAGTTTAAAACGTTTAAGCAAACAAACATCTGACTAAATGTGAGTTTACTTTTGAGAACTAAGGTTAGGTCCAGCGGTAAACAGGCCTCCACTCCGTCTTCAACACACAGTTATAATTTTATATCAGAAGATGATGCGGTTTGGTTTGAACAGGGACTCCGGAGCATCTTCATTAGAGTGGAGATGAGCTTATCTGGACTAGTTTTTAAATAAAGTGATGTGATCAGGCTGGCGTTGGTCCTTGGTGTCAGGTTGCATTTGTTTCCACAGCAGCAGCTGTGAGTGAGGTCGTACTGTTGACCCCGATATCTGACCATTTCCTGGGAGTTGCAGAGTTTGATATCCAAGCAGCCTTGAGAGGACAGAACATGGCGGAAGCCTTGCCATCCCCAGGAACTGGCGCAGCGATGGTTGGGCGGACACTCCGTGTTGAGGATTTGGCAGGGTACATTTTTGGGCATCAGGGGGCAGAAGTTACAAAGAAGGGTCCCCACAGTGAAAGCAGGGAAGATCAAAGCAAAAAGCAAGAGGGTAGAGGTCAGGTGCCAGGCAGAAACATGGACATCCACTCTGATGGAAAGAAAAGATAGTCAATTAGAAAATTAATTGATGTTTTTAGTATCTTTGTATGAATTGAATTTTTACCTGCTTTTTCTTTGGTACCCCATCTTCCTGTAAGTGTAAGCCACCCCCCACCAATCAATTTAAATATGTGCCAACCTCCTCAGTTCCTCTGATTATCAATCAGAAACAGGTGTGTTCAATGCCAGAGCGGGTTCTCTGCAGTCTTTAAGTGGGGGTTTCTAAAGAAATGAAACACTAATTAGCTAGAATCAGCAGCAGAAACTCTTCAGAAGCTTACAGAAATTATTTGCTTTAAAAAGTTAAAGGGTACAATTTAATTGTCTAAAAGTCCGTTTGAATAACATTATTTTTTGAATAATGTAAATTTTTTACATTTGTTTTTATACTACTTATGTCAGTTTCACGTTATTTTAGTAACCAAAGCGGACTCGAAAAATCGCTTCCTTTAACTATTAAAAGAGCACTCCGTTGCTGTTGGTGCTCTTACTTTGAAATGTAACCGGACGTCCTGTTAAGAGGCGGAAGGCGAAATTATGGGCAAGACGCTGCTAATGTCGGACCGGCTAACACAAACTGCCGTTATCAAATCTAAGTTAATACGTTTCAGAGATCCTCGGTTACAACTATAAGCTAGCGAAACTAAAAAAAAAAAAAAATAAAGTCCAGAACAATAAAAGTAAGCTAGCAATATTTTTAAAAAAAGGAAAAAATGGGTTTCGTCTTGTAAAACAAACCTGTTTCCACCATAGACGTATATAAAGAATAGATGCCTCGTGCACCGCTCTTGCCTATTGCCGCTGACGAGATTTAGGGCGGCTATAGCTAGTATTAGCTGGCATTTTGCCGGTGGACAGAAATACAGTATAGTAATATTCTATTCATAAAAAATAAAGGGTAATATGTCCATCTTACTTGTGAAACGTTATCCCCCGAGATCTCACGTCAATAGTCTGTCAATCTGAACAAAAATATCCGGCAGTGCTGAGGCTTTTTCTGGTGTTTGGTTTAGCCAAGTAGGAGGGACGACCGCTCCAAGATGGCTGCCGTATTTCCTGCGCCAGAGCAGCCAATGCGGGGTTTACTCATTATATTATGTCTGTGGTTTCCACTACATCTTACTACTGTTGATGCGACGAGCGGCCACATTGAAACGCGGTCTTAACTGGGGGGTAGTTGGAGTTGCTCCCAGTTTCCCAGTGGAAGATATGGCTCAGAGGGCGTTTCAGTTGGCTTTTCCGACTGGGTGGTCGGAATTTCCCAGTTCCTAATACAACTAGAAAGCAGCATTAAAGTCACTGCAAATATGGGGTAAGAAACAAGAAGACACAAGGCTTCCAAACCACTTTTGCACTTCTCAGTTTATTCATGTAAAACTACATCATAGTCACTACTTTGACTAAAAACAACAAAACTCTGTACAGTCCCGTAAGAAAAAAAGGAACAATATAAAAACATTTCTGAGGCAAAGATCAAGACTGTGGCGCCATCTGGTGGCCAATACAGCACATTGATTAATGCAGCAGCAGGTTTTAATGGTTTATTGCATTGTTGTCAGTCAAGCCTTTCCACTACAATTAGTAAAATAAGATTATTTCCTAGTTGAAATCCTCCTTCTTTCCTTCCTGCTCATGTTCTATCAAAGGAGAGCTGTGAATCCGTGTACAAAGGTTCCTGCAATGAAAAATAAAATTAAAAGTTGGAGTTAATGTGTAAATTATAGATTATTCACAACATGACACAACTAATTTAAAAATAAGACAGTCACGATTAGCAATTAATCCGTTAGTCCCATAATAAGTTAAAATACATTTCTGATTATTAATAAATGTTTTGAAGGTCAATTTTGTTTACAAAGACATCTTTTGGTTGTGATTGTTTTTTATTTCCATTTTATTTCTTAATTTTTGGTTGTGTTGTTTTGTTTTATTTTGGATATTGGTGTCAATGGGAAAGTCTATTTATTGAGGTACCATTTTTGTCATTATGTTGTTTTGAACTAAAATCTCAGTAAAAACAAGGACTGTTTTTAAAATACATTTTCTTTTTACATTGTTACATCTTTTTCTATTAGAAATAATATTTTTTGTGACATAAAATAGTTTTAAATGAAAATCGAGTTACGGTTCAGTCTGTCGCAATAAGGGCATTTTTATTTACAGAGACATGATAATCCATGTCAGAAGTTTTTATTATTGTTTTTAGTTGTAATGTTTTGCTTTGAATATTTCAAATATGTTCCAGGATTAAGTGTTCTTTACAAAATTAGGGTTTATTTGTAATTTAGATAATATTGTTGTCAAAACAACAATACCATTGTTCATCGTAATTACTGGGACAATTAGCCATCCAGTAAAATTTGTTACTGTGACAAGTTTACTTAAAAGTCTATTTCAGCTGAGTAACTTTGATAAATTAGAGAAAGCCCACAATAAATCAAACCTCTCCACCAAATTTTTGTTTTCTAAATGTATTAAAGTTGTTTTGTACCAAAAAAAGCACTTCAAAATAATGCATTGAATTTTAAAAGTCCAAAATGAATAATATATTTGCTTACAGCCAGCTCTTCCTCATCGTCTTTGTCATAATCTCTCCAGTCTTCCTCTTCCTCTCCGGGGTCGTAGGTGTAAACCGGAATCAGATGGTGGCGCAGCTCATCTAGTCTGAGGAAGACGCAAAAATAAATACAACCAAACTGAAATGGGATGGAAATCTTTCCGAACCCAACGGTGTCCAAAGTGTGGCCCGGGGGCCGATTGCGACTCTCTGAGTGTTTTTGTTTTTCTTTGCAGCCCTTAACCACAATAAAGAAAATAAAAAAATTACACAAACTTGATTTTCCAGCTCATGTATATATTTATACAGCGAAGGTAATCATACAGGGATTTATTTATTTATTTAATGTAGACAATTTAAAATCTTGTAAAAGCATTAATTAGCTAGGAGCGCTAACATCCAGTCATTTTTACTCAAAAGCAGATTTTGGGGAATTAATTCAGCACAGATTGTGGAAAACAATTAACATTTTGTAGATTATGTTGTGTTTCAAATATTCAATGATTTGCAGGTTGTTTTAGGCAGAACTCAGGCTTATTTATTTTATTAAAATGTTGCTTTTTGTTTATAATTGTCCAGGCAACAGAGGAAATGTGTGACAAAAAAGCACAGCTTTTTAAAATTTAAGATAAGAAAGAATATCTACATTTTGTGCTGTAAAGTCAACGTCTTCATGCAACCTGCTGGGTTTAACTTCTTAAACTAATTTAATAAACCAAACTTGATTCATTGTTTGATAACTAGGATCATTTATAATGTGATCCCAGTTATCATATTGTGTATGATTGAATTGAAACGATTCATTTGTAAAGTTTGTCAAGATGAGTTGTTGTGAATAATGTGAATATATAAATAAACTGAACTGAGCTGTGCAGAACATTTTGATGCAAACAAAATTACTATTTCCTTTAGAAATAATCAATATATAAAACTTCACTCTTCAAAATTCAGTAGATGGAAGTTTTGAGATTATTGAATATTTTGCAAATATTGTAATGTTTTGTAGAATGGTTGCTCAAAAATGTCCGAGTTTGAAAAAGTAAAAGAAGTATTTGACTTTTGGAAATTTTTGAATTTTTTGAAATTCAAAAATGTAAATTTTTTCTAGAAAATCTATGAGTTTAATCTCAAACTTTCAAATTTTTTTAAACAAATTTTCAACTTTTGAAATTGAAATTTTCTTGTTTTTTAATATCTGATTAATCTGAAAATCTGAGATTTTTTCTAGAAAAGTTTTGATTATTCAAACTTAGAAAATTCCTTGGTTTTTCTAGAAATTTTCTGAGATTAATCTCAAAATTCCTGGGAGTTGTTCTAGCAAATTTTCAACTTTTGAAACTCAGAAATGTCTTTGTGTTTTCTAGAATATTTCTGAGATTAGGTTTTTGGTGGAAATGTACTCTTTTCTTCTTCTTCTTCTCATTTATATCTCCAGTGGTCTGAATACTCCGTAGTATAAAAGACGTTTTCAGAAATTCAGATCTTTTTTTTTTTTGAAAGGCCAACTATTTCTCCAATTATAAAATAACCAGCTGTGAAACGCGTGCAGCTGTTTTTCTGTCCTATGTACTTCAGGCATTATGGTGGTTGAGGTGGGGAAGCTGTAGTTCGCGTATAACTCGGGCTGGCCTGCAGCTTGTTACCGCACGTGAAGAGAACAATCCGCTTGTGCTTTGCAGACACAAGCGGATGTCTTGTTTTGTGTTACAGGCAACATGTATGTTGCTGGGTTGGTTGTGGTTTTGCGCACATATCTTGTTAGCGATCCCAGGCGTTAAGCAGCTAAATAGTTTGTTTTATTTTGCGTCCAGCTAAATAGTAAGTTTTATTCTGCTTCCAGCTAAATAGTTAGTTTTATTTTGCGTTTCGATCTGGAGTTGTTCTTACTAAATACCCGGATGTCGTGAAGCTTACTGGAACATTACGCTGCTGCTGCTACGGTAAGCGCCTGACATTTATGACTGGAAACGAAGCGCCGTATCAGATTTGCAAAACAGGAAAACATGGTTTCGTTTTTGCCAGTTGCCTAGTCTACAAATAAGTAAACATGTAATCATTTTTACGACTTGTTCTCCCTTTTTAAATTATTATAATTATAATTATAGAGACCTGAAACAGTGAATTAAAGACATCTTGTTCAGTTTTAGTTTGAGGTTTCATTCCTTCATGCAGGGCCGACCAAAGCCTTTTTGGGGCCCTAAGCAGATTTTCATTTGGTGCCCCTAATACCAACATGCCAACAACACCAGATGCTTCATAATTCCTAGGTTATGTGTGTAATATGCCGACTAGCATTAGCATCATTTGTCATTAACAGACATAAAGCTAAAGCTGATTTTTAACCTTACAGGAGCAGCAAACTAAAATATTGATTTTGAAATGCATAGTGGTATTGAAGTGTGGTATATTATTTTAACAATTTTAATGTGACAATACTTGATAAACACTAAATTTATGATAATTAAATGAACAAGTTTGATATCTTATATTTCCCCAACAGTGGCAGCAGTCAACATCTTGAAGATATTGACCTATTTTTTCTGTAACAAGTATAAAAATAATACATAATACATTTTTTCATGTGTAATAGCATTTTAGTTTATATTATTCTATATATATGTTAAATATATAATCATGCTAGGTTGTTGGTCTTGGGGGCCCCTGGTGGTGCGGGGATCCTAAGCAGCCGCTTAACTCAGTGTTTTGTTTTGTTGTGCATCTCATTTATGCAACTTACCTTCTTCTCCTTTTCATATAGAAAACCTAAAAGAGAAATTTGCACAATATTATTACTCTAGTTATGCTATTTGCTTTATGAAGTAGTAGACAAATTCTTACCACTGCCACTATGCAGCTACTCAGTGCGAGTACAACAAGAGGCAAGAGGGCGTAGTACCCAGGGAATTCAGGTTTCATATTTGGAGTTGAGCTGAAGGAGGTCGTGTGGTTCACATTCATTTCTCTTCTTTCCTGTTTGGTTCTTTTTCTGTTGCTTTTTAAGGAAGGTCTCTGTTGACACATTCAGATGAAAACTGCTGCAATTCCCCAAAATAAAAGGTTGTCAAGACATCCAAATCCCAGAGTTCATAACCAGTCCTACAAAAAAAAGCAAAAATATCACACTGTAAAACCTCATTTGTTCTCCTTACTTAAATAATATATAATCACCTTCCTAAAATAACAGCTAATTATTTTTGGTTATGTAATCCTTTGGCAATAAATTACTCTGGCCATTATTTTAGGAAAGCAACAATATGCAAACTCACCTCAATTGTTTTTAGTTTTAATTAACTAATTGAGTAACGTTAAACTGTGCAATTTTGGTGAGCGTATCTTAAGTTGATTTAATAAATCCAAGTATGTTGTAATTACTTAAATGGCACCCAAATCTTATTTTTTTTATATATGCAAATAAACCACAAAGCTTTCTGATGGCACATTTTAACTAGAAACTAAAATAAAGTTTCTTGATTGAAGTAGCTCTTTTTATCTGGTTCTCTACTCAAACTTTTACAGAAAAAATGGAAAGTAATGATATTTTTGCTCACTTTTTCCAGTAAAAGCAAACACAATCATTTAATAAAAAGTGGCTTAATTAGTTGCTGCTGTTGGTGGAACAATGCATTGTGGGATACCTTGCTGGTGAAGGTATTGTCTTCCACAGAACTTCAAATTAACTAAATACATTTTTAAAACGTGTTTACCTCAAAAAGCCCTCAACTTATTTAAATCAAGTATAGCAATGTAAAGAAAAGTGAGTTAAGTGGACTTAATTTATTCCATAAAAGTAAACATTTGCAATTCACTACACTGCAAAAACACCAAATCTTAGCAAGTATTTTTTTGGTCTAGTTTCTGGTGCAAATATCATAGTAAATTTGAAATAAGACAAAACTAACTTATAAGTAACGTTTCAGTAAAGAAATATGAGCTTGTCTCAACTAAATGTTTTCTTGATTTTAATGGAAAAAGTTTTAGTTCCACTGGCAGATTATTTCATTAAAACAAGCAGAAAATATTTTGTTATAAGTTAAATAATCTGCCAGTGGGATTGGTACTAAAATCAATATTAAGGACTTATTTACTTAAAATAAGTTCCTAAATTTTGCTGAAAAGTTACTTGTAAGTTAGTTTTGTCTTATTTTAAGCGTGCTAAGATATACTTGGTAAGGTTTTGTGTTTTTGCAGTGTATACACCCAAAACCTTTGAGTTACATTCATCCATCTTTTCCAGTTGAACATAATCTTACAGTTCTCTGACAGTATGCGCTGCAGATGATCTCTGAAAGGCGGTGATGGCGGTGAAAGGATGAGTTGAGAAGAAAATTGAGGACTCACCGTGTGTGTGCGCGCTAGCTGCAGACGCAGTCACCCATCTTCCTCCTTATCCTCTCCTTTAGTGTCGCTCTCCTACAGAACCAGAGCGCTCATTCTTCAACCTGCTCTCCAACATTCCTGAATGAGGAGCGGGTCAGTCGCTGCTTGGTGCTAAAAGTAGCACATTTTAAGGCATGAAACCTTTTGGCATTAAATCCAGACCATTAGTGCTGGGTAAATGTATTTTAAACTGTAGGATTATGAAGTTTGTTTGAGTTGTTTTTAAATGGCGTGTTTAGTGGAAGTGGGGTGGTGTGGT
Organism: Xiphophorus maculatus; assembly: GCF_002775205.1. Lineage (NCBI taxonomy): Eukaryota > Metazoa > Chordata > Actinopteri > Cyprinodontiformes > Poeciliidae > Xiphophorus > Xiphophorus maculatus. Next base: position 5,618,641 of record NC_036444.1, on the reverse strand, counting down.
GTTTAGTTTTCTCCAGCAGAGGGAGGGTTGTTGAGGACGAGTTGGCCTGAGGGGGTGGAGCGGTGGGAGGGCTGAGGACGCTCAGCAGGGAGCAGCAGTACAGGTTGGACTCGCTCAGCATGGTTTCAGTCGGGAATTCACCTGGAATAAGAATGGCTGTGCTTATGCCAGACCTCTAATCGTAAGTTTTACAGTCTCTACTTTGTAAGACAATAACTTCTACACCTCATAAATCGACCAATATTAAACTGTGGTCTCTGTTAAATCTTATTTTGGACATGTTTTTACTTTTGTTTTGAAGGATTGTTTTTACAGGTTAGTCGCAGGTCTTGATTTGTTTTTAAGAGTTTCAGGGTATTTCCAGAAACTTAGCAGCGCGGTCTGGTGGATTTCCTGTTAGGATTTGAAATCTTGTTAATGATTAGAGCAACATAAACCTTCAGGTTGTCTGTAAAGCCACTCATAAAATGGCTCACTCATCTTTCCTGACTGTAAAAACACAAACTCTTACCAAGTTTTTTGGTCTTTTAGTGCAACTATCTTAGTTCACTTGAAATAAGACAAACATATTTTAAAGGTAACTTTTCAGAAAGATATAGAAGCTTGTTATGGGTAAATACTTCCTGAATGCTGATTATTTAACTTATAACAAGACGTTTTCCCCATGTTATAAGGAAAATAATCTGCCGGTCGAACAAAAACTTTTTTGGGCAATATTAAGGAATTATTGACTTAAAAACAAGCTCAAATTTCTTGCTGAAAAGTTACTTTTAAGTTAGGTTTGTCTTAATTCTAGTGTATTAACATATTTGCAATAGAAACTAAACGTAAAATACTTTTTTATGAGATTTTATGTTTTTACGGTGCTGCAATAGGTTGCCACCTCTGGTGTACACTGCAAACACATAAAATCTTACCAAGTGTTTTAGATCTAGTCTCTAATGTAAATATGTTAATACACTAAAATTATCTCAAAAGAAACTTGCAAACAACTTTTTTTAAATCAATAATTTGTTAATATTGATTTTAAAAAGTTGTCATTCTACTGGTAGATTATTTCACTTATAAGATGGGAAAATGTATTATTATAAGTTAAATAATCTGCTAGTATTTTTGTTATAGTTTTAGAGACATATTTACTTAAAATGAGCTGAAAAGTGACTTGTAAGTAAATTTTGTCTTAATTCATGTATATTTGACCTAGAAAGTGGACCAAAAATGACTTTGGTTTGATTTTGTGTTTTTGCAGTGTAATTCACTCTGATTTGTTTTGTCTTGTCTTATAGCTCCTCATATTGTTTTGTAATGAAATGAGGACCGAAAGAGAAACTTAAACGCCATCAGCCAAAGCCTAAAGAACAAAAATCCTATGGATGATCAATGGAAATCCTTCGTCACAGACGAGCCAAGTCCTTTGAGAGACGATTTAGTGAATGATTATGAATCCATTCATCGTGGTCAGGTTCTTCAACATCAGTATGAGACTATGCTGCCTGGGGTCGCAGGAAATCCCAACCAGCAGATCCGGGACAGCGCACCTCCACCTCCACCAAGACATCGGCTCCCGAGTGTCCCCATTGAGGCGCGGCGCAAACCGCCTCCTCTGCCCCCGCGCAACCCGCCTCCTGTAGGCCCCAGCAGAAATCGACTTTACTCCGATATTGACCCAAATACTCCTAAACTGCTGCGATCCAACACAGAAGTACACAGTTACGTGAGTATCCCTAATGAATGCACTCTTAAAGCTGCAGTATGCAACTTTTATTTTAAAAATGTTTTTTACAAATTTGATAAAATTGTCACCATGTCGTGCCTGTTTTTTATGAGCAAAGCTGAGTAGTAACTACTTTACTCAATTACATTTACTTGAGTAACCTTTTTGAAAAAAAAAAAACCTTTTAGGAGTACTTTTACTATGCTGTACTTTTTACTTGAGTAATTTTATTATGAAGTATCTCTACTCTTACTTGAATAAAATTGCTAGATTTTCTACCCACTGAATGAATTATAAACATGTTTTAACCAAAAAAGTCACCAAACACACCTGCAGTTTTTGTTAAAGTTTCATAAGTTTTTTATTGAAAGAAAATGTTATGGGGAAAAAAATATTTTGCTTGATTTTGTTATTTATATGAATTGTCATTTTCATCCTTAAAATAAAAAAATGTCCACTTAATTTTATATTTTGGTCTGTTTGATTATGTAATTTTTAAATATTAAATTATAGATAATCTGATCAGTTACTCAGTACTTGAGTAGACTTTTTACCAAATACATTTTTCCTCTTACTTTAGTAATTTCTTGGATGCTACTTTTTACTTTTACTTGAGTAAAAATATGTTGAAATAGTGCTACTCTTGATTGAGTAAAATGTTTGGGTACTTTACCCACCTCCTCCCTGAGCTACTACTGCTATCTGCAGAAATTCACCACTCCCACTTTATATAACAGTTACGTGCTGCAGCTTTAAATGTGCTTGAAAAAAATCCAGAATTGAATGTGGGGACAGGAGGTGGAGAGAAAAACTGACTAAATGCTCTTCACATTTAGGATCCCTGGGCTATCAGGCTGATAGACTCTCCAGAAGGCAGCACAAATAATCTGGCTGCTTTCAGCAATGCAACATCTCAGTAAGACTTTAAACACGCTTGTCATCCGTGCAGCTTTTGTGGTTCCTGCTGTTCTTCACACCTCAAAAACACAAAATCTTACCGAATGTTTTTGTCTAGTTTTTAGTGCAAATATCACAATACATTTCAATTAAGACAAAACTAACTTAAAAGTGACCTTTCAGCAACATATAGGAGCTTGTTTTATATTAATAATTCCTTAACATTGATGTAAAAGTACATATTATTTCACATATAACATGGGAAATACGTTTTGTTATAAGTTCATTGGAAAAACACAAAATCTTACCAAATCTTGCTGTAGTTTATAATTCAAATATACACTTGAAATAAAACAAACTAACTTACAAGTAGCTGTTCAGCAAAATATATGAGGTTTTTTTTATAAAGTAAATACTTTTCTAATGTTGATGAAAAAATACTAGTACAACAGGCAGATTATTTCACTTAAAACAAAACATTTTTCCCATACATGTTATAATTTCATTTATATGCCAATGGAACTAGCACTTACAAAAAAAGAAAATCTTAAAACCAAACTTAAAACTAACTCCTATAAAACTCTTTTCTTGCTGAACAGTTATGTTTAAGTGAGTTTAATATTATTTCAAGTGTATTAAGAGGTTTTCTCTAGAAACCAATATTTTATTAGATTTTATATTTTTACAGTGAGAAATATTCTGTCAGTGGAATTAGTACTTTTTCATCAATATTAAGAAATTATTTAATTAAAACAAACACTTATCTTGCTGAAAAGTTACCTGTAAGATAGTTTTGTCTTATTTAAAGTGTACTAAGATATTTGCTCTGTGCAGGTGGTGAATGTTCATCATTTCTTTAGTCATGTTTCATACTTTATACTTTTGGCTCTTCTCCAACAGGTTGATGTCACGATACCAGCTCACCGACAGGATTCACAACTCTGGTATATTATGGGGCCGACTGTTAAATATCCACCTTGCGCTGCTGCAGCAGGAAGTAAAAGTCACTATATTCGAGAACGACACCATCGAGTTTCCCATTCCCACCCCAGGTAAGATCCCTGTCATTATAAATGGGCTGCAGCTAACGGTTCTTTTACTAATCGACTATTTTTGATGATTATTCGGATAAAGAAAATCAGCGCATTCTGTAGATTTTTCATTTAACCTCTTAACCCATTTTTATACAATATTAGAGAAAACATCAAAACAAGAAAACAAACAAACAATTAACTGTGTGAGTGAGTGAGCTAGCCAGCCAGCTAGCTAGCTAGTTAATTAAGACCTGAACTGAATTATTATACACTTAAAAACACAGTTTGTCCATTGTGTAACCTTTACTTTACTTTTTAATCAGTGAACAAGAAGGTGAAGGACCTAATAGATGAATACTTCAAGTTGCTTGACCGCACCGCAGACACAAGCAAGGATTATATTTTAAAATTTTGTGACTCTGAGGAGTTCCTCACAAAGTGAGTCTGTCACTGCTTTTTGTTCATGTCAACAATATAGATTTTTTTTTTATGGACACATAGTTAAATTGAGCTTTTCTGAATTCACTTTCTTTTCTTTGTAGTGAAGAACTTCTTGGCTTGCATGAGAGAGTTCAGATGTATTTCAAGACAAAAGAGGTGATCAATCTCCGACTGGTTCCAGTAAATAATCTGAATCGCCATCTTGCCAGAGATGTGAGTCAATTTAAACTCCCTTCCTGATCAGGCTAACGGTTCAAAGGGTTGGTCTTATCTTTAATCTTAAAATGCTGCTCTTGCAAACACAAAGAGAGCATAATGTAAACATCAAAGTAAATGACGTAAAAACATCCACCTTGATTATTTTTAAGTTTGTTTACACATGCATTCATAAATGCTGGTATTTAAGATCCAGAAAGAACTGAATGAATGAAAACTGTTTATGCCAAATGAGAAAGCGTGATGTTTTATTCTGTATAAACAAAATTCACTTCATTTTTATTTTTTTCTTCATTTATTCCAAACAAGTTGAAATGTCCACCTGTGAATTCCTCATAATGCTTCAACTTAACTATTTAAATCTGTTACTGTTTTCTCAGGCTGCAGATGTTAAGACTGAATGCAATTTGCACCAGTTCCTGCGGCCTGTCAGCGTCCACTGCACCGCAAAGTGAGATGACAACATACTGTCCATTTCTTGTTTGTTTTCGATAGCTGCATCAAGTGTAGCTCAAGTCAGCCACTGTTTGCACAAAACAACCAGGCTGACGTCTGTGTGTGTTTTATCATTCCTCAGGTTGAGCATGGAGAATGTGCTCAGTGCCTTCAACAAACATGTGAACGAACTCATGAGCACTAAGGTATGAGGAAAGAACCAGTCTGGTCTTTATTGCCTTCATGCAAAAAGTTCCTTTTTAATGATTGGATTCTTTTTGTGTCTTCAGTGTAGTATGAATATCCCTCTGGTTGTTACTAATGTTCGCGTCATCAGTAATCTTCTATCTGGGCTGACATGTCACGAGCTAGAGGATGCCATTGGTGCCCTTAATCGAATCAGTCATGTAAATATGGTAGGTATTTGCTACACATTTGCCAAGCATGTTTTGGCAGTATTATGTTGAGAGTTGAGGGGAAGATGGATGCTGCTATAAACAGAGTATTACTGGAAGAAAACCTGTTAGGCCTCATTTTCTCTGAGCAGTACTACACGAGTCAGCCCAAATCATTACGCTGTTTTTGTCTATTTCTTTTGGAAAAGCTTCCAATGCAACCAGACAATGGTGTGGTTTACACTTTTGAAACCACTTTATTCCTGGGCTTCCTTCAGTTGTAGGTCTGACCTGGGCGATAAACTGAAAATCAACTCACACCGAAATTTCTGACGATGAGCAACGTCATTTTCCCCATGTTGGTAATTTAGGTGATTTTAAAAATTTTAATAAAAGTTGTTTTTGGTTGCGGATTACAGTCGGTCAGAATAGATAGAAAAAAATGGGGAATAAATTTCCACTAATTTATTAATCTCAAAAATGTTGTGGAAAAAATGAAAATTTCTGAACTCGAAAAGTCAAAAGAAATGCTCAAAAATAATCTGAAATTTTAAGATTAATTACAGAAAATTTCTAGAAAAAAATATGAAATCTTCTTTATGACTTTTGAAACTCATAAAAGTTTTAAATGTCAAATTTTTGCCTCTTAAAACTGAAAAAATGTTTCTACAGTAGACAGACAAGAAAGCCATCATTTGACAATGAGTGTGATTATCACAATGATGGTGTGTTAATACAGTTGTAGATATAAAATAAAGGAGGGAGTAAATTTCCACCAAAAAACTAAAAATACAGCAGTATGACAAGCAACTACATCTTGTCATACTGCAAGCTTGTAGTTGCAGTATGACATAATAACAAATGAGTTAGAGATGTCTTTGATTGTGTGTACATAGTTACAGTACATATTTCTTTTTACAGAACCATAATGAAATGATGGAGTGTGAAGCTGGTGAGTCTCTATAGAGGCAGTGTTGTCTGTATGTGTATGAAAAGACATTTATAAAGCAGTATTTGAGGAGCTGAATTAAACTTGAGTTGATGTTTGACGAAAGGAGTGACACAGTGAGTTGGACCATAAACTAGTGAGGCTGCATAACCCCCAGAAACACAAGTCTGATTCTATCAATTATCCATTTGGTTTTATTGTTACCTGCAGCTTTTGTAAAAAAAAAAAAAAGTATTGAAAAAATTGATTTGGGGAAATGTTTCATTTGCCTGATTGTATTACTTTGTAATTATGTTATTTAAATAAATGTTGGTCCTTAAAACATTAACATTTCCACATAACTTTATATTTTGGTTCATCTAATGATGTAATTTTTAAACGTTTTGATCAGTTACTCAGTGCTTGAGCCGCCTTTTTACCAAATGCTCTTTTATTCTGGAGTAATTTCTTGGATGTTTACTTTTTAATTTCACTTGAGTAAAAATATGTTGAAGTAATGCTACTCCCACCTGAGTACAATTTCTGGGTACTCTACCCACTTCTGGAGATTTTGCACAAAAATATGATGAACCAGACATTCGTAAATCACTGGGTCTAAATAAATCAACACAGAAATGATTCATTAGACACACAAAACAATGTTCTCCCATATAGCAATGACAGCTGAAGGTACTTTTCTAGCATTGATTCAGGATTAAAAGGTTGTTTTAAGTTTTGACTTGTTCTGTTTCTGATTTCAGCCTTGATCATGCTCAACGGGGCTCTGCTCAAAGTGCTGCAGATATATTTTGATAATTTCCACTCAGACTTCAGAACCCACAAACTTATCGGCACACCCCAAACCGATGATGTCGATAAGAATGGGGATATTTTGCAGTTCAGCATAGTTTCCATCTACAAACTAAACCCGAGCTGGATGAGGTATGTGCACGCTCGGACTTATTCTTCTTCATCCATCCAGAACAGAAACTAATCTATGTTTTTTACCTTTTGACAATTACAGTAATTATGAAAGTTTCTCTGTTTCCTGTGACTTGACATACGGAGAAAAAAATATCAGTGAGACCGGCATTTCGGAGAATATCAGCACGGCCTTCTCACAAGGAAACAACATCTGCTGTAACCGCCTGTAAGGGACAGAGTCCATAATGATTTGAGTGATTTTGTTTGTTTTTATGCATAATTTGAAAGATGAAAAACACTCAGAAGGCTGCTTGTTGTTTTTAAATTTCAGGATGGTGTTTCCTGTTCCAGTGAATGAGTTGCCATATGAGAGCATGCTGACATTTCACCTTAAAGGCACAAAGCGAGGGAGAAACCCAGAACTTTTAAGCTGGGCTGTTCTGCCCCTGTACAGCGACAGGTAGGTTAACTGGTTGTTGCTAGGTAACCAAAGAACTAGAGAGTTGCTAGGTAACCAAATAAAAAAAACCCACATGTGATGAGTTGACAGAAATTAACCAATCTTACAATCAGTATCCCTTTTTTGTAGGACATTTTTGTTTACAGAGACGTCATAATTCATTTTATTTGTTTTCTTTCTGTTGTTTTGTTTATTTGAATGTAGATTATACTTTTTACTCTGTGTCTGTTCAGGACCTTTGTAAGAGGAGCCGTCCTGCTCAGCATGTCCTCTCTTCCTGATCTGCCGTTCCCTCCGTCTCCTGCCCTGTCCGACAGCCACAGACAGCCTAGAGAAGTCATACTACAGGTGAGTCCCTGGCAACACAACCTCACACTGACTAAATACGGAAGAGGATAAGGGCCACTAATTTTTCTCAGAATTTTGACTTATTTGTCAAAATTTTGGCTTTTTTTCCCTCAAAATTCTGACTTAAACTGACTTTAATCTTCTATGTAAAAAGTCATAATTTTGACTTCAATCTCAGAATTCTGACTTTTTACATAGAGATTAAAGTCAGAACTCTGGGGAAGAGAGGGGCCAAAATTATGAGTAAAACATCCGATTTTTTTAGTGGCCTTAATCTTCATCAGTAACTAGATGATCAAAATACCTCCTCACATATTAGTCTTGTTTTACAGCTTGAATTTGACGACCAGTATGAGTGGGAATACCGCAGACCCATTGCTCTTCCCGGGTTAATCAACTTTACTCAACCTTGTGATGAAGTGCAAAGGAAATTATCAGAGATCTCCAAAAAGCATTGCCTCTCTTTGTAAGTAGGAGTATCAGGAATTCAGGTTGTTTTTTGTTGTTTTTGCATAAACCCTTCACAGATTTCTCTTTGCATTATCAGCCTGACAAACAATGAGAAGTCTTTCCTGTGGGACAAACGTTCCTGCAGTGATAAAGGAAGCACGTTCCTCCACCTTGTTCTCGGCGGCGTCCCCCGGTGGCAGCCTGAGGACTTGACGGAAATCTACACAGTGTTAGACAACTGGCCCATTCATCTGCCAGAGGAGGCTCTCTTCCTGCTAACGCCCAGGTAAACAGAAACATGATGACTTTACAAAATATCCATAAAATGTAATTTTTCCTGCCTCGGTTGATTTTTAATTCTGAAGACACGGGCAACAGGAGCGAGTCTCTTACCTGCTTTTGTTCTGGGGTTGAAACACACATTTCAAAAAACATGATTAATCGGATTAATCATGATGAATCGATTATTGAAATAATTGCCAACTAATTTAGTAACTGATTAATTGTTAACATGAGTATACAGATTCAAAAAATATATAATTTGCTGAAAGAATAACATATTCATAACAGTACCGTAATTAAGCCAAAACTATAAAAATGTATACATTTTGCATTTAAGATAAAAGCACACTTGTCTGTGAAATATGTTTCAGTCAAAACTTCAAACTTCAGAAAAACTATCTGAGGATGAACCAAACTCGTGGAAGTTTCCAGATTTTCTCCTGATATCATTGCAGAATTTTTAAAATGTAATAAAACAATATGAAGCGTGTTTTCATTCAAGTCGTTCCACTTAACTTGGATGATTTGAAATTATCTTTAAGCCTCTAAAGCCATAAAATCATCTCCCTGGCTTCCACACATAGTTTACTGCAATGCAAAAACACAAAATCTTACCAAGTATGTTTGGTCTAGTTTCTGTGGGAAATAGTTTAGTACACTTAAAATTAGACAAACTAACTTACACGTAACTTCTCTGAAAGATATAGGAGCTCGTTTTAAGTAAATAATTCTCTAATATTGATGAAAAAGTTCTAGTTCCATTGTCAGATTATTTCACTTGTAACGAGACTTTCCCCCCAGATAATAAATGAAATAATCTGCCAGTGGAACTAGTACTTTTTAACAATATCAAGGAGTTATTAACTTAAAACGTTGGTTACGCATTTTAACCCCCGATTCTATGAGCAGCCCTTTAAGGCTATCACTCTGATATCTTGCTGAGAAGTTACTTTTAAGTTATTTTAGTTTTATTTCAAGTGTACTTTCACTGTATTTTCACTAGAAACTAGACCAAAATTACTTGGTAAGATTTTGTTTTTGTTTTACCCTTAAACGTCTCACATTGAAGAAGTAAAGTCTCTCTCAATATCCTGGCGTTCAGCTCATAAGTAACTTAAAACAGGAAAAGTTTAGTGCGATTAAATGTCTCTGTATAAATGTTACTTTTATAGATTGCAAATATTGTAGCATTTCATGCAGTTCTAACCTTTACTGACATAGAAACTGTTTTATTCTTCTTTGCTAAGAAATCCGGCATCCCATTAAAATGTATGTAAATCTTGTTTCTTAAAACTTCTCTTTCAGTTTTCCAGATGAGACGGTCCGAAAAGCTGCGGTAGATTATTTTGTTCAGATTCCAGATGGAGAGCTGGAGTTGTTTCTGCCACAGCTGGTCCAGGTAAGGAAAGTAACAGAACTTTTTTAAAGTTTACAGAAAGTTTTCAGATATCGATAGCTGAATAACCTTTTTGTTTTGTTTATTTTCTTAAAGGCTCTGAAGAGCGAGTGGAAACTTGACGGGCCTCTGGTGACGCTGCTGTTGGACCGATCCCTGAAGAACATACGGATTGCTCATCAACTATACTGGTCAGTCGGACTTTGAACTGGGAGCACAAGGACATTATATAATATATTTCATTACAAGAAGCAGCTGTGCACACATTGTGCCTGATCAAAAATTGTGCAGGACTTAAAATGTCACACTCTTCAGATCTAATATGATTAAGGAAATAATAAACCAAGAGAACCTGCACTTAAAAAACATTAAAAGTTTGGTCTGGTTTTTAGTGCAAAAAATCTTATTACAGATTAAATAAAACAACACTAATTTACAAGTAACTTTTCAGCAAGATATAGGCATTGTTTTAAGCCAATAATTCTTTAATATTGATGATAAATAACATGGGGAAAATGTGTTGTTATAAATGTTATAAGTTATAACTCTTAGTGGATTTAGTAATTTTCTTAAAATCAATAAAAAAGAAATACTGAAAACTAGCTCCTATATCTTGCTGAAAAGGTATTTGTACATTAATTTTGTCTTATTTCAAGTGTACTAAAATATTTGCAATAAAAAAATTGTAATCAACCCCTTATCGGCCGAAAGATGTCACTGATGACACATTTTTACCTGCCAACTTTGCATTACAGTATTTGCGATATTTTGCACCATCTGAAAAATTCCAACGGTTTCTGAAAGGGGAGACGTTGCGCTTTCCAGCCAATATTGGGTTATTACGGTAATTTCACTCCCGCCGTTGCAGGAGGGACTTCAGTTTAATCTGATGAAACGCTCTTTTAATAGATGGTAAATTGTAAATATCTGCTAGATATTGAAAGTTTCAGTTGCTATGGAGAAATGGGCAAAAATATTTATCCACAGACCATTTAAAGAACTTTTACAATTAAAATAAGAAAAAATATCCAGGTGGAGATTTGAGACTTGGCCTTCACGGGTTAATCTAAATGTTTTTGGTATTTAAATGTCTGTTTTTCCAGATCCCTTTGTTGACGTGTTTATGGTTTAAATATCCCGGCAGGCTGCTGGAGGATACCCACACTGACTGCTACTTCCAGAGCTGGCTGAGTAAAGTCCAGGCTGCCTTGATGCACTGCTGTGGCCGAGCACTGAGGAAGGAGCTGGATCATGAATCCCATCTGGTGCAGGTTCTCTTTCAGGTGGCCCAAAAAATTTGCTCTGCTGACAAGCCTCAACGTCAGGTTTGTAAAAACATTTAACGTTGCCTTTTATCAGAGCAGTAAAATAGTTGGCAATGCATTTTCTTTTTTGCACCATTTGATTCTTTTTGCAGAATGTTTTGAACAGAGAAAAGGGAGTTATTGATGAGTTTTTTAAAAGTGGCATCACCTGCCGTCTGCCTCTAGACCCTGCAGTCAGTGTAAAAGCTGTCAACTTGGATGTAAGCATGCACACTTCACTGCAAAAACACAACATCTAACCAAGAGTGTTTGGTCTAGTTTCTAGTCTAAATATATTAGTACATTTGAAATAAGAGAAAATTAATGTAGAAGTAACTTTTTAGCGAGATACAAGAGCTAGTTATAGGTAAATAATGATAAGTAAAGATTGTTTCTTAAACAGTATTAGTTCCACTGGCAAATTATTTCACTTAAAACAACAAAATTTTCCCCATATATAACTAGTCATTTTTCTTTTACCCAATATTAAGGAATTATTTACTTAAAACAAGCAACTACTGTATATCTTGCTGAAAAGTTACTTATTTAATTTTGTGCTATTTCAATTGTATTGAGATATTTGCACTAGAAACTAGACCAAAAATACTTGGTAACATTTAGTGTTTTTGCAGTATTCCACTTGATGCTGCGTAGCATCTGCAGGGTTTTGCCGTAGTTTTTACTCCTCGGTTCTTTTTTTTCAGGCATGTAGGTTCTACAGCTCCAACGCTGCTCCTCTGGGGGTGACATTCATTTCTGAAGACTCTCTAGCTAAAGCCACCAGTGTCATTTGCAAGGTTAGTGACGATCATCAACTTCCATGGCAATAAACTGCTTTTTGATATCTCTTATGGTTTTTGCCTAATTTCTCTTTCAGTTCTCTCACTCAGAGTGAAATTGAGACTGCAGTGTTTTGTAAAAAGATTCAGTTAAACACTTCCTCACAGACTCAGTAGTTTACAAAAAAAATTATTATCAGGAAAAGCGCTTGTCTTTGGTGCAGATTTTACAGTCTGCCATTTGACTCTGGTGTATTTTGTGTCTAGTTGTTTGACAAGATCACAGCTTCTAATAATGGCATAAAACAAGTTGAATTTAGCATAGTTTGCCCCTGATTAAACCTGTTACCGTTTGCTTACCTGATATTTCTGCTTATACATTTAATAAATGTATTACCAACCTGAGCTTTGTCGCTGCTCCTTTGATGAATGACATCTGACAACTTCTCCAGTGTAAAATGTCATGGACCTGCTGAGGTACAACATATTTCTGTCAATCTGGACACGATTACGCTGTGGCTTTCTCAGGCGCCCAGATGTGGAACCCAAAAAACTATGTTTTATAACTGAAATTGAATGTTTTTACTTCCATTTGGGTTTCTGCTGATTCTAAAAACAACCCGAGTGCTTAAAAAACACCTGGCCAGTTAGTGTAAAAAAAAAAAAAAAAAGTTTTTTTTTTTGGTATCTGGAAAAGAAGCCATTTCAAAAACCTCCAGAATGTATCATCACAAATTAACTCTCACCTAGTAACCCCAGTGCCCGTTACCTAGCAACCCCAATAAAGTTCCGCCCGTCACCTAGCAACCCAAGCTGAGTTCCAGAACGTTTGGTATGTGCTCTACAGTGTTTTGCTGCTGACTTAACACAGGGGTGTCAAACTAATTTTCATTTTGGGTCATATTAAAATCTGAATGTTCTTAAAGGGCCGATTGTTCCAGAATGTATTGATAAAATATCATTAAACAGCTGTTTGTTTCAGCGTTCAATAAGTGTTTCTTAAAATTAAATTATATTCCACATCCTTTCATACTGATCAGTCCATCCAGGATTTCTTGATTGTTTTTGTCAGATTTTGTGGTGTTAATTCTGAAATATTTGTAAAGAATCTTTACTATCTTTGCGCTGTTGTTAAATGTGACTTTTTATTAATCGCCGTATTGGTCACAGACTATAACTTGACATCAAGTAAGGCTGAAGCAGCAGTAACTTAAACCCAATGTTTCTGGCTAATTTTGAGAGAAATTTGCAGTAAAATTCCCCAAAAATGTGGACACGTGATTGTGTGAATTTTACGGATTTGTGAACGACTGGAGGGACTTATTGATGTAATTTGGAGTCTAGAGGGCCACATTAAAAGCTACAGTGGGCCAGATTTGGCCCCCGGGCCTCAAGTTTGACACGTGACTTAACACTTGCTCATCTCTTTTCGGCAATTTTCATGCAGTGTAAAGGATGAGTTGGGGGCGTGGCCAGCAGCAGCTTATTTGAATTTAAAGTGACAAGATGCCCTAAATCAGCTCAAAATTGCCAGATGTGGGCAGACTGAAATCTCACTGTTTAAGAATGATTTTGTGCAAAAAATGTAATAAACATATTTTGTTATTTTTTACTTTTGTCATTCTAATGTAAACAACTGCCCACATTTACACACAATATGATTTTCAGGTGGGGGATGACCTGCGTCAGGACATGCTGATTCTTCAGATAGTCCGTGTGATGGACTGGGTTTGGCTCCAGGAGGGGCTGGACCTGCAGATGATTACGTTCCGGTGTATTTCTACCGGCAAAGCTCAGGGTAAAGGATTGTTACTGGCTTATTATTCCATGTTTTCTGAGATTGTCCTTAATTATATCGCTTGTGGTCATCAGGTCTGGTGGAAGTTGTACCAGATGCCGTGACGCTGCGAAAGATTCACCAGGAGTGGGGTGTGAGTGGGACGCTTCGAGTCGACACGCTGGAGAAATGGTTCCACATGTTGAACAGAACTAAAGAAGGCTACGAAAAGGTTGAACCTTAAGGCAATGCGGATGTTTGACCGTTGGGTATTTCTGTTGTCATTTTGTATCAACCTTCTGCTGTGCACATGCAGGCGGTGACGAATTTCATCCACTCGTGTGCGGGTTGGTGCGTAGCCACCTTCATCCTGGGGATCTGTGATCGCCACAATGACAACATCATGCTGAAGCGGAGCGGACACATGTTCCACATTGACTTTAGCAAAATCATGGGAAACGCACAGAAGTTTGCAAATATACCTAGGCAAGTTGGTGGAAAAGGGAATGTAGTGGGGATAATCAGGGCCGGATCTAGAATGATAAGGGCCCCTGGATAGAGCCAGTGTTGGTGCCCTAAACTAACAAAGAAAAAAAAAGAAGCTTTGTACTCATTAATAGATAGTCCTACACATTAGCAGGTGGTTTATAACATCTGACAGCTTCATGTTGGTCCCAAAAAGGTGTCAGAATTTTAAAATAGAGTATTGTATAAAGGGATTATTTGTTTGTAAACACACCAATATGCACACAACTTGATTTCAGAAAGAGCCTGCAAACTGACCTTTAAATTGCTACTAGTTGCCTTTGTTACCCACATTTCTCTTGCTGTTTTAACATCATCCAGCTCATCATAGTACTACAATTGTTTATCAAAGCGTGGTAAAATACGCTGTCCAAACAACATTTAGTTTTGTACTTGCTAATAGTAGCCCAGAACAAGAATCAAACATGGAGAACCAACAAACATTTAACATCATGCTTTGCCAGGAGAAGAGAGGTGATCTTCACTGGCTGCAAGTTGTAAATCATTTTGTTATCCTAATTGTAAATAGTTGAAATAATTAGAGTAATGTATTCTTGCTTACTTTCTGGAGGCGACATGCGCAGTACACTGGATGCTGACTCATCGTGATATCGCCTGATAAGCCCTCTATGTGTAACAATATTAAAACTCCACACTTTATATGGGCCTATGAGTTTTATATAAAGTATAATGTTTATTAAACATGCATTTATTGCACAAACACCCTGGACTACTGCCCCCTGTTAGCTCTTTGTAAGGTCCGGCCCAAGGGTTAATAATGATAAAACAAAAGAAAACAAAACAATACAGAGACATAATAAATCTGCAAAATTCTTTTTTCACATGACATCAGGGACAGAAGACCCTTCGTTTTCACGTCTGAGATGCAGCACTTCATCACAGGCGGCGGAGAGAAACCTCAGCGCTTGCATCACTTTGTGGAGCTCTGCTGTGAAGCTTATAACATCATCAGAAGCCGCTCTGCACTGATACTCAGCATGTTGGAGCTGGTAAGACCTTTCGAATCAAACACACAAACATCTTCATCAAAATGCTGATAGTCTGTCTGAGAGCACCTGAACCTTAAAAATGTGGATTTTTCCAGCTGCTTTCTGCAGAACTCCCAGAACTGAAGGACTTCAATGACTTGCAGTTCGTCCTGAACAACCTCAGACCTCATGACACAGACCTAGAAGCCACTTCCTACTTTACCAAGTAACTTCACGTGCCACCCATTATCACCTCACACATAATCCTAGGATGTATATTTTGTCTGCGGTTGTGCTAATCAAGGGATTAACTCTGCTGTAGAAAAATCAAGGAGAGTATGGACTGTGTGGCTGTCAAATTTAACTTCTTCACCCACACCATGGTTCAGCCAAAGAAACAACAGACAACACGCCGGCACAGCCTTCCTGGAACCAACACCAACATCCAGAAAGCCGTCATCCAGGACTTTTCTGTCAAGGGACGAGTTGTGGTGAGGCCAAATTTTGGTTCTTTGCGTTCTTAGCAATGAAATATCACTGAACGTGAGCTTTGTGTTGCATCCTGACACCCCAGTGAAAAAAGAGCAGTAAATTTTGACCAAAAACATTGAAAAACTTTGAGTTTAATCTTAAGATTTTTCTAGAAATCCTCCAAAAGTTGAAAATTTGTGAGGAAAAAGCTCAGGAATGTTCAAAGTCATCTGATAAATTTTCTAAAAAGAAACATGGAAATGTCTGAGTTTGAAAAGTCAAAAATTTTGATTCATTTCAGAAATTTTCTAGAAAAAAATCTTCAATTTGAAGTGCAGATTTTTTTGTTTTGTTTTTTCTGACATATTTCTCAGATTAATTGCAAAATGTCAGATTTTTTGACAGAAATGTACTCCTCTTTTTGTGAGTACTGAGCTTATCCACAAACTGATCTTGAACTGATCCACAATAAGCTCTAATGGCCCTAATTTCCTGTAGTAGTAGTAACCCCACTCATTGTCAAGTGACGGCTTCCATGTTTGCTGTAGAAACTTTTTTAGTAACACGCTGAGTTCATAAAGCGTGTTTTCCTGGTGTTGAGTGGAGTGATATTGGTATCTGTGGGTGTTTTGCTGCTCTTTGATCAGAAGAGGTTTTCCTATGTCAGGTTTAGTCACTTGAAGGCTCAGAGATTTGCCTGGTTCCTTTTCCCACAAGAACATTTACACAAAAACATCAGTTGGTAATATTATAATCCCGTCAAACTGTCTGTCTGCAGCAGGTTATACTAAATCTCTGTATTCATTCCCCATGCAGCTGCAGACTGTTTTTGTGTGTCTGTGCGTGAATTGCAGACTTACAACCTAACAATAACAATTGATGATGGAGTTTTGACGAGTCAGAAGACATTCAAGGAGTTTGAACTGATCCACAATAAGCTCCAGACTTACTTCATTGAATCTAAGCTGCCGCAGTGAGTGCAAGACAAGCTGTACTGCAAAAATACAAAATACTTTTGTCTGGTTTCTAATGCAAATTTCTTTTTTTTTTTCTAATTTCAGGTGTAGTAACCTACAAGTGACTTTTGATGAAGATATAATTCCTTAATACTGATGAAAAAGTACTAGTTCATCAGATTTTATTTTAAGTGAAATAGTCTGCTAGTGGAACTGGTACCTTTTCTTCAATAGAAAGGAATTATTGGGTTAAAATAAGCTCCTATATCTAGTTGAAAAGTTACTTGTAAGTTAGTTTTGTCTTATTTCAAGTATCCTAAGATATTTGCAATATAAACTAGACCAATAACATGTGGCAAGATTTTGTTATTGCAGTCCATTTTTTGTTTTATGAATTGTTTTTTGTATTTACTAACGTTTCTAACCTGAACCTTTTTATCTCATTAAGGTTTCCAAGCTGGTATCAAATGTCGTTTACCCCACAGAAGAGGAAGGCTCTGCTGAATACTTACTTAAAACAGCTCTTTGAGGGGCCGTGCAAGGGAGTAAGAGTCTAATCCAGTCTCAGGATGGTTTTTCATAATCCTCCCAAATCCTTAATTCTTACTGTGAAACGTCTCATTGTGTCATCTGCAGGATGAATATGTGTGCAGCTTGTTTCTAGATGGTCCCAGTGCCAAAACAAATGTGGGAACAGGTAATATCAAAGGGGATCTATTATCCAAAATTCACATTTTGTATATTTTTATACTTCCATTTGGGTTTCTACTACTTTTAAAAGCAGCACAAGTTCTAACAAAACCACCCCAGACATTTTGTGGTAATAAGTTAATGCTTTTTGGTGTCCCTGTAATGTCACAAATCAGTCCACTTAGCAACTAAGAGAAGTTCCAGCACGTTTGGTCAGCTGGTTTAACTGCTGTATGCACTGTACAATGGCTGCTGGAAAATAAAAGTGTTTTGTTGTTGACTTATTATCCAGAAACCACTTGCTACCTTCTTGCTAGTTGTGCAGGAGTCTCCACTTCTGCTTTTCAAAGATGTACGATTGTATAATTGGAAGAAAAAAAAGTAATGAACATGTTTTGTGTCGCCTGTACTGTAGACCCATCCTAACTTTTTTTAAGAAAACCTGTCACCTTTACAGCATAACTGAAGACTGATGGAGAGAAGTTTGACGTAAGCTCTGTGTGTTGCAGGAGGCCGTCCTCAGATCCAGCTGCGTATATCGTACTCAAACTGCAAGCTCTCTGTGTTGGTGAAACACCTGCAGAACATCGTTAGTTTGCGTCATTCTTTGAACAAAGTTGTGTGTTCTGATGAAATATAGTAAAACAGGCTCTAAAGGGTTCTCTGCTGTTGTGCTGTTTTACAGAAGTTGCCAAATGGTTCAAACCCTGATGCCTACGTGGTCACACGGCTGAGACCAGACCCTGCGCAGACCTCCAAGAGGAAGACGAAGGTGGTCAGCAACAATGACCACCCGACTTTCAATGAGCTGGTAAAGTTCACCCTTTACAGTACACACTAGGAAGGGTTAAAGTTGGCAGTGAGAAACATTCACTTAGGATCACCAAAGTCCTGAACATATGATGTGACATAAAGTCTATCCAAGTCATGAAAATGGGTGACATGTTATGACAATAATTGGTTTATAAGGGTAAAAAAAAACATCTTGAAAAAATGGCAGTCATCCTGAAATTCAAATGGTTAATTGGACAAATGACGATGCTAAAAAATTAGCACATTGAGGGTGAGGATACAATTATTTATGTTTGTAACCAGACATAAAATATTTTTACAGTATTATGCTGAACTATAAGGCTGTTTCGTATGTAAAACCCTCGATAATTTAAGTGTATTAAACAAAACAACCTTTATATAAACAAATCTGCCTCATTCTCACAGCTGGAGTACAACTTTATCCCGCTGCTGGATGGGATTTCACTGAAGGTGACGGTGAAGAGCAGAAAGGCCAAGAAGACATTTGTAGCTGCAACCAGTATTAAACTGGAAGAAGACCTGCTGGACAAGGAGCTGTGCTTTCCCCTTGGGAACTGTGTAATCTGACCCTGAGGACTGCACTGTGAGCCTGCCGCCAGCAGGGGGAGCCAACACACTTACTGTATTATATGTTTTATTTTAGTGTAGGCAGGGAAATACAGGACATCATCCACTAAGAAATCTTATAAATTATATTTCTCTACAAAAGGTATGTTAACCTACCTCCAGAATTTAAAGCACTGACTGGCTGGGATTTTTGGCTAACGTTATGTTAAAAATGCATGTTTATGGTTAAATAAACCATAAAAACTTTTTTTGTAATTAAATTAGATCACATTAATATTATAGAAATGATTTATGAAGGAAAGGGCGTACTGCCTAAATTTCCCTCTAGACCTCAGAGCCACAGAACTTCAAGATAACATCTGTATACTTAAATATTATTTTATCAGTGAAAACAAAGCCGTTTTATTTCTGTACTGTTAAAATTAAAACAATGTGAAAAGATGCTAAATATAATTTAATCCTAATAAGTATAAATTGAGGGCAGACAAAGCTGTAATATTTTAACAGTTTTGTCAATATGTAGTTCTATTAATACATTCAAGGTCTCCAAACCGGACCTTTGAAGACGATTAGGGCCACTAGAAGGAAAAAAGACCTTTAATCTCAGAATTTTGACTTCGGATCTCAGAAGATTAAAGTCAGAATTGGGATTTAAGAGAGAACTGACATCAATCTGAGAATTCTGACTTTTTTTCTCAGAATTCCGACTTTGGATCTCAGAAGATTAAAGTCAGAATTCTTAGATTACATTCAGAATTTTGAGATCAAGTAGAGAATTCTGACATTAATCTCAGAATTCTGACAATTTCTTTCTCAGAATTTTGAATTTGGATCACAAAAGATTAGTCAAAATTCCAAGATTAAATTCAGAATTCTGAGATTAAAGTCAGATTTTCTTGTTGTATTTTTGTTTCAGTGACCCTCAGTCTCTTCCAAATAGGGGACATTTATAATCTGGATGTTGCCCTAAATGAAAATGACTCTGCCATCCCCGGCATCCTGCTTCTGCTGGTAGTCTAGTTTTTTTTTGTTTTTTTGAAAGTGAGTCAAACTAGAGACTTTATGTGTTTTTATGTGACAGATTAAGAGTGAAGGGATGCTTCAAGATGTCTGCTTCTTACCTGCACAGGCATGTTTGTCCCTCCAGCCTGCATGTCCTTGACCAGTGGAATTAGAGGCGAGAGACTAGGCGACTGTGTGAGCAGGATGACAACTCAGCATCTCAGGCCTGAGGGGCCGAGTTAACACTCAGCCCACCTCCCTCTCACTCCATCCACTGTTTTATCCATCAGTGGCATTTAAATACAGTCGGGCACGCGCGTCTACACACAGAGGCAACCAAATCACTGACTCTGATCGACATGCACACTCGCTCCTGCTGGGCCAAACTGGGTCTTCGTGTTATCTTGATGCCATTCCAGTCCTGACAGGCCTGCTGACCCGTACTTTCCTTTTACCTCATTTAAAGGATTTAGTGACGAACAGAGATGGAAATAGACTTCCCTGCACTGGATTCAGCTCAATAATGTATACCTCTTTGGAGACTATTTATAATATTCCCTGACGGGTTTCTCGAATGGAAATGGAACTGGTTGCTATTTTTTGATGACTGCGGTCATGTAGCGTTATTAAAATTGGTGTCACTCACCACTGTCAGTCCGGATATGTGAAAGCAACAGAACACAGACACATTTGTTGGCACCGCTGGTGTTAAAAGCTCTAAAATAAACGTATCTGTTGCTGCAGCAGCAGCATAATCTCACCAGAAACATTACATGAAGTCGACCTTTACTCAGTGGGGAGAAAAAAAAATCTGTCTTTAGAAATAAATGTTGTCTTTTTTTAATTACTGCAAAAGACCATTTGGCAAAAGGAGGACACTTTCTGCTTCAAAACTCTTCTGTTGTGAAGCAGAAAAGAAAGCAAAGTTTTTACTATTCTTCTACACACAGTCTCCATTGGTCAGTAGTGTCCAAACGTTTTGCTAAAATATCAAGTTGAAAATACTCTGGAAAACAAAAGTTAGTTTTTTTTAATTAAGTTACTTTATGTTAACTTCTCTCTCTTTTATCCCCAACAATAAACTAACCACACAGTATTTTAAAGGTGGCATATTACTTCCTTTAACAAGTTAGGATATGTCTATGCCTATACAAAACATGTTCATTACATTTTTGCACAAAATCATTCCTTGATATTGAGCTTTATGTCTGCTCATAACTGTTGTAGGACCTCTTGTCACTTTAAATCTTTAAAAAAAATCTTTAAAACTTTAAATAAGCTGCCCCCCAACTTGATGTTTACACTCGCACATAAAAATGGCAGCAAACAGATGCACAATTATACAAGTGTATATAGCAGAAGTTGAGCCTGCTGCACAATTAACAAGAATACAGCAAGTGTTTTCTGGTGGGTAAGTCAACAACAAATTGCATAGCGCATACAGAGGTTGAACCAGAAGACCAAATGTGCAGGAGCGCCGCTTTGGTTGCTAGGTGACAGGTGGAATTTTGCTGGGGTTGCTAGGTAACGGGCTGGGCTGCGCAGTTAAAAAGAAAAAAAATTGCATTCAATGTTCCAGATATTTGGGGTTGATGATCTCTGTCTAGATTTTTCTGTGTGCGTTTTCAGCAACAACAGTATACAGCTCACCCCCTTTTTTTATATTAAATGGCTCAGCTGAAGTTTGGTTTTCAGTAAAATTCAGCAAATGTTTTTCAGTCCAGTTTACCAACTTAGTAAATTAAAAGCAAAAAAAAAACATTTTTGATAAAAGATAAAAACTTTGTGTTGTACCTTACGTTTTTCATTTTACGGCCTCAAATTAATTAACATTTGCCCGTAATGTTTTTTTTTTTACTTTATCTGCATCAACCGCTTGAGTTTGTAACCTACTTTATTTTGGTAGCAGGACAGATAAGCCTTTTTTTTTACCCCTCCAGGGGGTCTTTTGTGGGCTCTAGTGTCCCTTATATGTTAGTAGGCTGACAGGAAACGGGGGAAGACATGCGGCAAATGTCGTCGGGTCCGGGAGTCGAACCCGCGACGGCCGCGTCGAGGACTCAAGGCCTCCAAATACGGGTCGCGCTAACCGCTACTCCACCATGGCACGCCCGATAAGCCTTTTTTTTAATCTAAATGGCAAACAACTTGTGCCCATTGGTTGTCATGGAGATTTGATGAAGCTCTCATCCAGCCTAATTGCTAAAGGAAATGTCCCTCTTGTCATTTATTATTTAAACCCCAATAAGGAAGTTTCTTGAAACTGTGAATCACTTAAAAGTATAAAAATGTGAAACTGATTATGCCGGGGACAATAACTATGCCAACGGTGATTTTGTTAAAAGCAATTATTTCTTAACATGGGATTTTTTTCCCTCTGTAGTGAAAAGACTCAAATTAAAGTTAGAATTGTTTTAATGAATTCAATGTGAGATTAGGCTATTACAAGAAAACATGAAGCTTAGGTTTGTTGTGTTTGTAGTCCATGTTTATATCTTCAAGGTGATTATTGGACAAAAATTTGTGTGATTTAATGTATGGATTAATATTGATTACCAAAGAAATTCAAGCAGTACGCAATCAGTTTCTTTTCTCTTTTCTGTAACTCTGTTAGCCAACAGTAAAAATAGACATTTACATATTTTGACAATAAAATGGATATTTATATCTCAGAAAATCATGCATTGTGTAACTTAATTATTGATATTTTGTTGTTCTTATTGGGTGCTAGATAATCCATCCATCTTTGTATCTAAACTGTGAGAGAGAGTCCATCTTGGATTGATACTAATACAAAACCAACACGAAGAGGGAAGCCGGATCCAGACTGCATCCTTGTCGGGACAGGAGAGGCACCCAGCGGTAGCCTGGAGGAGGTTAGGGCCAAATGAAATTGCATCAAACAGACAGAAAATATCGTTTCCATGTTTTAAAAAATCTATTCCACAGAGCAGAGCCGTTAGCTGTGCTGACACTGCAAATGTCAGGCAATGATGGACAAACAGTTATCTGATATACTCTCCCCACAGCCACTTAAAGTCACCCTTTCTACCCTGAGGCTCACCTTTCTTCAAACTGGTGAAGGGCAACGTGTACTGGCCCACAAACTCGCTCTTGAAGAGGGTCATCTGGTCACGCACGCAGAACCGGACGAGGCAGAGCTCAGGGACAGTGATGCTAAAGTTCATGTCGGTGTCCCAGTGAGGAGTCAGAGCTGAAGCAGTAAAAATCATCGTTATTAGCTACACAAAGGGTTCACTGACTCATTTTTAGAGCCAGAAACAAGATAGGCAATCAATCAAGTTTATTTGTAGAGCACATTTCAGCAACAGGGCAGTTCAAAGTATTTTATGTCATAAAACACAAAAATAAACACACCATATAGTCAACACTGCAAAAACACAAAATCTTACTAAGTAATTTGGTCTAGTTTCTAATGTGAAATTTTAGTATACTTTAAATAAGACAGAACTAAATTAAAAGTAACTTTTCAGCAAGATATAGAAGCTTGTTTTAGGTCAACAATTCATTTATATCGATGAAAAAATACTAGTTCCATTGGCAGATTATTTCACTTGTAACTTGGGAAAATGTCTTGTTATAAGTTAAATTATCTACCAATGGAGCAAGTATTTTTCATCAATGCTAAAGAATTATATCTTCCTAAAACAGTTTCTGGTAAGTTAGCTTTGTCTTATTTCATGTGTACTAACATATTTGCACTAGAAACTAGACCAAAATTACTTGGTAAGATTTGTGTTTTTGCAGTGTAATTGTGAAAACCAGTAATATCCACTGCATTTTGTCAAGTCCCATCGTTAAAATACACATTACATATTTTGGTCAATGTTCCATTTATTATGTTTGAATATCAACTAAACAGGTGAGTTTTTAGTTTTGATTCAAAGAAAGTTTCTGCTGTTTTGCAGTTTTCTGGAAGTTTGTCCCAGATTTGTGGTGCTGCTTCTCTGTGTTTGCTTCTGGTTCTGATTCTGGGGATGCAGAGCAGACCGGAACCACAAGACCTCAGTGGTCTGGAAGTTTGATACAACATCAGAACTTTCATGTATCGAAATCTGTAATGTCTTAAATTCATTAAGCAAAATAAAAGTTGGCTTTAAAGCTGGGGTATGTAACTTTTACTTAAAAATGTTTTTTCTATGTTTTGTTAACATACAGATAATAAATAAATAAAAAAATCGAGCTTGTCTGTCTTTTTCCAATGCTAACTAAATACACAGATGGACCACAATGGAGCCATGACTGCTAAAGCTAATTAGCATGGCCACCGATGACGGTGGATAAATTGTATTCCGGTCATGGTAACTTGTTTCTCGGCTATTAGCACATTAAGTAGTGTGTACCTGAAGATGATTGACGTAAGAACCTCCCCCTGGCTTTGATTGGTTACCTTTGAACCGGAACCGGTGCATTTCTTCAAACGTCAATAATAGCACTGGGAGGCGGTGGAGAAGCTTTTTTACAGATTATCTGTCTCATTTTATACTGTCGTGACAGTTTTAACAAATATGTAAAAATAAATAAATAAAAAGTAAAAGTTACAGGACTTAAATTTTGTCAGGCAAAAGTTTAGACAATTTCATTGCGTCCTGTGACTCGAGGCAGTTGAGGCTACCGCTAATTAGCTGCTAATATATGCTATGGAGCTAACTATGCTTTTGCCTCTGTTATGGGGATGAACTCGACAGATGGGCAACGATGAAGGACAGCGATAACTGAAAATCATCGCAACTCGGAGTGAAGCTGAACACAAGAAGACAATAAAACAGGTAGGTGATGAAGTATTAAGAACCATAGGATTTCACACAATACCAAGTTTTTGGCTACTAAAATTTTCTAGTACAAACCCAGAAATTTTGAAATGAAGCTAAGAAATTTTCTAGAAAAAAATAGGAAAATTTTGAGTTTGTTTTGAAACTCAAAAACTATAAAAAAGTTGACAATTTTTGACTTTTCAGACTAAGAAATGTCCTTGCTTTTTTCTAGAGCATTTCTGTGATTAATTAAAAAATTTTGGAGTTTTTTTCTAGCAAAAGTTGAACATTTTTCTAGCAAAAAAGTTTTCTAGAAAACAAATTTCCCTTTTTTTTCTAGAAAATTCCTGAGATTAGTCTCAAAATTTCTGAGTTTTTTTGGTTGAAATTTACAACTCCTTTCTTTTATTTCCTACCATTAGAATGGTCCTAATGCGCCATCAGTCCAACCTTTGCATGCGGACTGTTTTTGTGAGAATCTAATAGTGACAGTTCCTCACTTTGAACACCACTATACTAATGTTGGCTTTGCTTCACATGGAAGAATATTAACTAAAAACTCATAAATGTTAAAATTACCAGATTAAACAGGTTTTGAAAGGATACACTAAAGATAAGTAGGAAAACTTACACTTTTCACTCAAAGCATCCTGCAATTAAGTTGTAAAAGTAGATCTCGTCTTTAATTGACATTCCTGAAGACGTGGTCAACCGATGTTCATAAACAGAATTAAGATTTTATTATAAGGGAAGGTGGTATGTTAACCTCTGTAGAATGAAATTATACATAATTCATCAGAATTTTTTTCTGTTTTTATGGCCCAACTGATTAAAGCAAAATGCATAAAAGCCCACTATAGAACAAACGGGGACAAAATGTAATAGCAAAGTTCATTAGGCAAGCTAATGAATCAGTCATTTGAAACTAGTTCACCCTTGACAAAAAGTGGTTCTGCATTAGCCAGAGTAAAATTAATTCTTGTTTATTATTCACAGATCCAGTATGAACTAATTGTCATTTATCAGTGCACATTTTTAAAGTAGTTCATCAGTCTGTCTCTCTTGGATACGGTTAAAATGTTTTGCTTCAGCCAAAAACCTTTAAAGAAGTAGTGGAAATAAAGTGGAAAAAAAGAAGGAGGAATAATCATAATAATCATAATAATAATCTGCCTTACGTGATGTCATCATAAGTAAGAAGCTTGTTTGCATAGACTGGTGATTTTTATTTTTTACATGTATCTAAATTCAGTTTAATGGCTGCTTTCACAAGAAAGTCTGGCTGGTATTTTTAGCTTGACCAAACGCTTTTGAGCAACCACTTTGCAGTAATATCAATTCTCAGTGTATTTTAATGATTCTTTTTTTTCCGCTCAGAAGACAAACGTTGGGACAAATCAGGCTAAATAGGGAAGAGCCAGTCCTTAAAAGGAGTTTGCTTTGTGGTACTCACAATTGTTTTTGACAGTGTGAGTGCTTTTACTGCGAGAGTCGATTGCAATCCCATGAATCTCCACTCGGACAAATGGGTCCAGAGTGTTTCGAGACTTGATGATCGGAAGGTTGGACCCACTTATCACCTGTGAACAGAGAAAGGTGAAAGTCAACTCAGTTTAGATGATGCTATAACAGAAAATCATTAAAAGTAGACGGTATCAACAAAACAACAGAAGAAAGAAATTATGTAATGTCTTTTTTTTCTGTCAGACTGCAATTACTACAGTCTGGCAGAAAAAACAAACTTATCTGCAGTCCTGTCACACTGCGCCTTCCCTTTCACCGGCTCTGATCAAAGACAAACCTGCAAGCACTTATCACGACATGCATCACTTGGTCGTGATGGAGCCTTACAGTGTCCAGCCTCAAATTAAAGTCCCTTCTTTATCACCCAAAGTCACGCTATATAAAAAAAACACCCTACATTTTACCAGCAACAATACCTTCATGTTAGTGTTTAAATCTCAGAATTGACTCAAAGCTTTGTCGTAAAGATAAAAGGTCCTCACATATTGGAGGCTAGCCCTTAATGGAGTAATTAAACTCACATTCTGTTAAAGGTGACCTGCTATGCTAGCTTGAACAGGTTAGAATAATTCTGTGGGCTTCACAAAACATGTTCATTACATTTTCTGCACAAAATCATTCTTGGATAATCAGATTCTGCTCAGTTCTGCTTATTTTGAGATCCTTTCAGAATGAGTTGTTTTAGGGCCTCTTGTCATTTTACATCCAAATAATCTGCTGCTGGCCACACCCCCCAACTCAACTTTTGAAAATGACTGCACTCATTTTCAAAAATGAAAATGTTTGAAATTTGCGCAATTATACAAATGTACATCTTTGAGAAGCATTAGTAGAGCCTCCTGCACAACCAACAAGAATGCAGCAAGTGGTTTGTGAATGTTAAGTCAACAACAAAACACTTGTCTTTTCCAGCAGCCATTGTACAGCACATACAGCAGCAAAACCAGCTGACCAAACGTTCTGACGGGTGGAGCTTCACCTGGGTTGCTAGGTAACTTGCTGGACTTCTCTGGGGTTGCATTCGGAAGAGTTTTGAAACGTCTCATTTTCCAAACACCAAAAAACCTCTTGCCAAAAATTGACTGTAGTTTTTTATAAGCACTTGTTGTCTAGATATTAGGTTAATTTACCTTTTCAAATACTGTCAGATTTGTTTTATAATATCATTTTTGTATGAAAATAAAAAAAATCTATCCTGTATTTACCCAAGTAATCTTTTATATTAACCTTTTCATGATCTAAAACCTTTAAATGTGACATAAAAAATAAAACTGAAGAGAAAAAGAGAGGAAGAGGAAAAACCTTTTCTCAGCACTGTAAGTGCCAGTATGTTGAACTTATTATTTTTCTTCAGGATGTTTTATGATGCAATCACAGGAAACGGCACGAAGTACAAAGTTGTCACTGTGAAGCAAAGGCTTAAAAGGAATATGACCAATATCTGGTGATGTTAGCTGCTTGAGTTTAAGTTAATCTGAAGCTTGAAGTTCATTTAAAGCCTCTTCACTGCAAAAGCATAAAATAAGTAAGTAATTAATTTGGGCTAGTTTCTGGTGAAAGTATCTTAGTACACTTGAAATAAGACCTAGCTAAATTACAAGTTACTTTTCAGGGAAATGGAGGAGGTTGTTTTAAGCAAATAGTTCCTTTAAAATTAATGAAAAAGTGCTAGTTCCACGGGCTATTTCACTCTTAAGGGAAAAATGTCTTATGAGTGAAATAATCTACCAGTGGAAATGGTACTTTTTCATTAATAATAAGGAATTATTTTCTTAAAACAATCTCTTCTAACTTGCTGAAAAGTTACTTGCAAGTTAGCTTTGTCTTATTTCAAGTGTACTAAGAAATTTGCTCAATTCTTGGTAAGATGTTGTATTTTTGTAGTGTGTGTGATATTTCCGCTAATATGTTGAACTATTTTTACTTAAGACTCTACAAAGGATAATTTAATGAAACACCACCAGGCAAAATCTGAAAAATTCAGATCATACCACTTCTCTGTCTTTGCTACGAGGCTTCCTTGAAGATCCTAGCACCGCTCGCTAAGACACTTAGAATAATGGGATACAATGATTTATTAATTGGACTGTCAGCCTAATTGCATTAGATTTCCTGTGTTTCCTTTTTCCCTTAAATTTCTAAAGGGAGATAATCTCATTAAACAGACATGCTCAGGAAGTTTTACATCATTGTTACTTCACAGCATCCAGCAGGGGACGATTTCTCTGGAAGCTAAGAGTGAAATAAGGTCTGCTATTAAAAAAAACAACCCTAGATTGTGAGGTACAGACAGCGGTGTAAAACTGTATCTCAATCCATAATCCACCGTGGGGGGATTATGGAGCATTCATTGCTCCATATCTGTACCTTGAGCACCAGCTGTATGGGTTTCAGGTAGCGACAGCTGATGCTGGGATCAAAGCTCCTCTCACTGGACATCAGCACCGCTGGCTTCAGGACGTACCCGCAGCCGCCGTTGTCTTGGAAACGGCCGTTGTTGAGGTCCATGGACAGGCCTGGAGACTGGAAATTCAGAGCCACTGCAAAACACAGTGGGATAGTCTGAGAACAATGAGAGTCAGGAGCCTCACAGCAACAGTGAGAGCAGACGCTGCGTGTGCACAGAGCTTGTTGGGGGGGAAGGAGGCCGGCGTCTGAGGATCTCTGCAAGTTTCTGAAGCTCGATTTCACCGCACTGAGAGTTAAATTATGGAACAACTTCAAATGTTTCTGCAGCAAAGGTTGTGTCAGAGACGGCGAGTGTCTGGAGAGGTTTCTGTTGTCCAAATCTTTAACCATATCCACTGCATATACCAGTGGTGTCCAAAGTGCGGCTCGGGGGCCATACGCAGCCCTCTGAAAGCATTTTGGGTGGTCCAAAGGGAGCCAATCTGGCTTGCGAACATAGGTGGTTGATGCAAATGGGACACTTTTTTAACAGAGACAAAAAATAGATCCCCATTTACCAATAAGGTTTTTTTGCATTCATCTTAATTTTAGATTTAATTACAACCTTTTTCCCAAAAGCAAATCTTACTTTTCCTATTTCCTATTTTAAGAAAACAACCAACCCAAAAAATGTAGAAATTGTCTTCTTTAAGTTTTGTATCTACAATGATTTTGTGTTTTCTACAAAAATCTGACCTTTTTTTTCATTTTAATGAACAAAAAAAGCATATGGCATGAAGCTCTGAAATTTTGTGTATTATTGAGCAGCTAAAATAAAAAGAACCAAGAGTTTGTTTTAAAAATAAATTTAACGCATTTAACACAAGACATTTTCAATGTCTAAAATAAACAAAATTTAAACTTTAAATAAAATTAATTATGAAGTCTTGTCAAAATTGGGCTAGGTGGGACCAAAACACTTCAGTCGTCCAGTTTTTGGTGGGAAGAGAGAGAAAAGAGAAAAACAATAAATCATGCACATAGAAATTATTGAGCTTCAAATGATGCCCTACCCTAACTCTGCAGACTGCAGTGGGTTTGCAGTTATTTAGGGGCATGCCACAGTTTTATGGCCATGTATTTTCTTCATTTCACTGCACAACATTCCACTACTTTGATTGGGCTTTCTGAAAAAACTCAACAAATTACCCTAAAGGACAAAATTTGAGTAAATCCGAGGGGTACAAGCAGTTCTGCAAAGCACTATACCAGACTTCTGGCACAAATGAGAAAACTGCAAAATAAAAGAAGAAATATATGCATAGCTGCCAAAATGTTTGTCTGAATTAACAACTTTCTCCAGCATATGGCATGAAGCTCTGCTAATCTAACAGAGATCGATCTGTCTGAGCTGCTGCTTTGTTCATCTGTCTCAGAGCTCTGCAGCTGCTGAGCTGCCCCCATGCAAACGCGCGGTCTGCTCAGCAGGGCTCCTTTTCAAAGACGCCACCAACCTGAATGAGCGGTGGAGACGGATGAGGAGGAAGTGCAACGACAGACGGAGTGACAGGAGCCTGCAAGATGCAGTGATTCAGTGAGTCAGGAAAACGCAGTGAGTAGCTGCAGAATTGTACAGGTAAAGTTTAATATTTTCACTCAAAGCGTAATTTCACCGAGAGAAGTTTGTTGCTGTTGATGTCGTCAAACTCGATTCAGACCGTTGAGTATGTAAAATGAAAATGTAGGGGGCTCTGACAATGGCACAGCCATTGTGCATAGGAAATAAAGAAATACATTTACACAGGAGCAAATCAATTTGGAGGAGGTGTGATGGGAGGCAGGAGAGACGTTGCTGCAGGGCCTGATGATCCCAAATGGAAAACAGATTTCTAAGCCATTCTCTTTGAAGTTTGACAACTCAACTTCTGCACGGCAACTTCTCTCCGCCTCAGCTTGTAATGAGTTGCAAAGACGATTCGGTGAATGTCAAAAGTTTTTTGATTCCTTGTGACACTGCAGATACAAGGGATCAGAAAGTCTTTTTGTATTCATTTTATTTAACATTTTGACAATGACATTTGTGTCTGTACTTGGGATGACATTGCTTAATTAGTTACAGTTGATAAACTAATAATGTCTGCTCAGACCTTCTTTTAGCATTGTAGTTCGGCCGCCATCCAGTAAAGGGGGCCGCTGGCCATCCTTAAACAGAGCCAGTTGATACAGAAACAAAGATGGCGGTGGGATACCAGAACGGGAAGGAGAAATGTTCTGGTGTGGGATGCACAATGCATTTATGCAGTTCTGTTTTGAAATATTAATTCTCGTCAAGCTACGAAAGAGGATTAGAGACACCAAAAAACAAAAAAAAAACAAATGCTGACTTTAATCTCAGACTCCTGTCAGAATTGAATTTAATCAGTATTTTGACCTTTTTTTTCTGATTAAAAAAATCTCAGAATTCTGAACTTTTTTAAATTATAATTTTGACCTTTTTTTGATAACAATTCGGATACATCTCACAATTCTGAACGTTTTTCTCAAAATTCTGAGTTTGAACTCAAAATTCTGACTTTAATCTCAGAAGATTAAAGACAGATGATTTTTTTTAGTGGCCCTAATCCTCTTACATAACAAGCTTCTTAAGTTTCACAAGGTTTTTATTTTTAAAAGCCAAAATATAATGACAAATGTAGCCCTTTATAAGATGGAAACGATCGACCTTCTTCGTGCAAGAGAGAACAAATTTTTTTAAGTAAATGGACGCATCTAAATTAATTGTTAGTTGATTAATAAGATCAGTCAACTTTAGACTAACTTATTAATAGCATTAGATAATACTCCACACTCATTTAAATATTTAAATATCATCGTTTCCACAATAATTAATTGGTAAATGGACTGAGCTCATATAGCGCTTTTCCAGTCATTTTTGATCACTCAAAGCGCTTTGCACTAGAGTCACATTCACAAACACACACACATTTATACACTGATATGCAGATCGGTCGGCAATTTGGGGTTAAGTGCCTTGCCCAGAGGCACATCAACATGTGGCAGGAGGAAGCTGGAATCGAACCTACAACTTTCTGATTGCAAGACGACTACTCTACCATAGAGCCACAGTCGCCCTGTTAAATTAAATTAAATCTACGTTTCTGCTTAAAGAAATATGTCTAGAGGTTCTGCGGCTCACCGAGCTGCGCGCCGACGTTCCAGAACTCCTGCGGGTTGTAATTGGACGAGGACGTTCTCGAGCCTGCTGGATAAATTCTGCTTAGGAACCTTTGATTGTGCTTAATGAAACTGGAACCTGAAAGAGAGGATGCAGAAGCCAGTCAAGGGGAAATGTTAAACATACAGCACAGAGTGCCACTTCCTTGTGATGTTCCACACTGTCACACTGGATGCCATCATGCGGTAATGGGGTTCATCTGGAAGGACATGGTCAATTTTTGACGAGTTTCGAATACATTTTTTAGTTTGGTATGAGACGGATCTAATTCTTGCTCCTGGGCTACAAATAAGCTGCTGCTTCAACATGCAGTTCTGTGGAAAAGGTTTAAATAACTCTTCATTAACATTTTGCTTCCATGGAGCCAGACAGTCCTGTAATCTCATTACTTGGTCTTGATGTATAGATTCCTTCGGTTTTCTGAACATCTCTAAAAGTTTGTATTTGGACATTTGGTTCTGTTTTATTAATTTTCTGTCCGGAAAAGAGGAAAGTGGACAACTGGATTTCAAAAGAAGGTTGGTTCACATGAACAATAATTTCACATATAAACTTTTAACACCCCTGAGATTTAGAAAGAAGGTGTTTATCAGGTAAACATTTCCTTCGTATTCTTCTGAATTATTTATAGCTCTAATCAAGACCACAACTAACAGCATGAAAGAAAGCCTGGATGTTTGATAACAAACAGTAGAGAAATGTGGGATGATGGAAGATAATTCACATTGATTTTCAGATAAAAGTTTGCAATCCCAAAACTTTGTGATTTTCAGATACAAAATCCCAAAGTTCTTGGATGGATAAATGAATGAATGGATGGGTGGATGGATGACAGTAGGATGAATGGACAGATGGATGGACGGATGGATGGATGAATAATGGGTGAATACAGGATGGATGGATGATGGATGGATGCATGAAAGACAGATGAATAGATGGACAAACGAATGGATGCAGGACAGATGGGTAAATAGACAAACAGATGGAAGGATGAATGGGCGAATGGATGAATGG
Source organism: Xiphophorus maculatus (assembly GCF_002775205.1). Lineage (NCBI taxonomy): Eukaryota > Metazoa > Chordata > Actinopteri > Cyprinodontiformes > Poeciliidae > Xiphophorus > Xiphophorus maculatus. Next base: position 5,585,912 of record NC_036444.1, on the reverse strand, counting down.
ATAGACAGAGGAATGGATGGATGGATATCCAGGCCTTGAAGACACTTAAATCAAATTCCATGTTTTTCCAGATTGCAGCGACCCAAGACTTTTGCACAGCTCTTCTTTGATTTTCACGGAATCAAACCTCCATTAATGTCTGTCCCTAAAGTTCAGGATGTTTCTCATCCTAACACTCATACTGGAATCCTCCCCATGACCTCATCAATCCTCCCCATGACCTCATCATGACATCATCAGCGAGTCTCTCTGTGTACCTGAGGCCTTGAGGAGCTTGCGCGCCTTCTTTTCTGCCATGGATGTGTTCTCATAGCAGTTCTGATTGTCCCTGGAGTGGCTGAAGCTGATGAACTTCACAGACCGCGTGTAAATCACCAGGTCCGATAAATCCTGGTGAAGGGTCACCTTCACCTTCTTCTGGTCAGTGCCGTTAAGTGAGACAAGGTTAAACTTCACAGAGTAGCCATACTGAGAAAATAAAATTCCAAGAATAATGATGTTGCAGAAATAAAGTCAAAATGATATGAAAATACTCATAAAAGTACAAGAAAAAAAACTGTACGAGATAAACATCCGGGTTACAAGAATAGGGTCAGGAGGATAAAGTTGTAGGAGAATAAAGTCAAAATAATACGAGAATTGTATTATGAGATAAAACTTGTACAAGGAAAAATTGTATTACAAGAAGTCATATCACAAGAAAAAAGTTTAATTAATATAAGAGTCGAAATAGTACAAGAATAAAGTCATACAAGAATATAGTTGTACGAGAATAAAGTCATAACATTATGAGAATAAAGTTTAAATAATACCAGAAAAAGAAATACTACCAGAGTAAGGTCGTAATATTATGACTTTATCCTCATGTTATTTTGACTGTATTCTCATACATTATTCTCGTAATTTTATTTTCTAAATTTTCTCAGCGTGACCCTAATACTCTGTCTTATTACACAAACATGCCACTTACTAGAATCTGTTTTAAACTGACTGAAAAAACAAACCCTAACTTACTTTCTTCTTTGAACTCATTTTTCTTGGAGACCAGAACTTTGTTTTGGATTGAATGCTGTCATCATCATCGTCATCATCCTCCTCATCCTCATCATCAGCATCCTCACCCTCATCTGCACTCTCCTCTGTCTTGTCCTCTCTCATAATCTGTGACTTTAGCTTTTTGTTCTTGATCAGGATCTTATACATCAAGTCCTAACAGTCCCACACAAACACCACGAACTCAGTCATAAAATTATGCACATAACCCTTAATATAGTATATCATTAATTCTTCTCTTTTAAAACTATCACATACTTGCATAAGTGCAACAGCCAAGCACCATTTTTGCATAAATCACTACAGCAGAGATCGTTTCAGGTCATATTCGCTTTACTGCACACAGTTTGGGATTAAAAAGGCAGAGAAACCATTTAATCACACACCAATACATCTACTATTTACTCTAATTGTGCTTTAAATCTTCATTTTTTTCTGCCACAAACTGTAACATAAAAGATTTTTGGGGAGAAAATATGACACATATTGACAGATTTACCTATGCAAGCAATGCTAGGGTCTATAAACTCTACAAATTACTTCCCTTGTTTAACATTATATCTTCAGATAAGCATTATTCTCAAAGCAAAGTTAAAACATATTTGAAAAACAAACTTTAGTGTTTCTGGAACATGCAGTGGAAAACTAAATAAGGGCCCCTCTTTTTATTACTAACAATATTTCCAAAAAAATGTACAAGAATTGGGATTCTGACGAGACAAAGAGAAAATAAAACCTTATAAAAACGTAAGTCCCTCCTCAAACCCAACAAAGAATATCATAACAAATAAACTGTCCCAGAATTTATTGCGATAAGCAATATTGTTGTTTTGACACCATTTTCTAGCTGATGAACATTTAATACTAAAACTGGAAAACATTTTAAATATCCAAAATAAATAAACAAAACAACAAACAAACACAAAATTGTCCTTCAAAAAAGGGACCATTTTGGACCAATTCTCCAGACTGTCATCCAGTTTGAGAAGGAAAAAGAGACGAAAGCTAGAAAAATTATCAATCATGCAAACGGAAATAACTAAGCTTCTTTTAATTTATCCTGAGATTAATTGATTGACAAACTTGTGCAGCAGATCTTTAAAAATCTGCATAAACATGGATAAACTCTGCCTGGTCCAAGGACACAATCAGCTGTTGAAGTCATGTGCAGGTTTTAGATAAAACACTGTTACCAACTTAGCGACTTTACAGACTCCGAATTTAGAAACTTTTTTAAATGCCTAGAACAACTTTTTTCTCAAACAAGCGACTGGCCATTTTTTTATTACTTTTATGGCAACATGTGAAACCAAGTTTCATAACCAATAGGAAAATTTGACTGCAGTTGCCACAGTTCAACCAAAAGAGGGCAGCACAAAATTGGTTTTAGACAAATTACGCAGCATTAACAAATGTACAACAAATGTGCTGCTTTGCAGCAGATGTTGGTACAGGACTCGTTTCTCTGTGTAGAAACATTAACTCCAGCTTCAGCAAACTTCGTCACATGGTCCGTTGCTTTATTCATTTCAATAACAGAGAATGTTTTTATCTCCGAGACAAAGAACCCAATGGCCAAATGAACAATCTCTAATTCTGCAAATTTTTTCCGTCCATATCAGCTAAAAATTCCCATAAGCGGTCATCCTGCCATCAAGCTCACGTAGGCTACATTCACACTACAGGCTGAAGTGACCCAGATCCAATTATTTTTTATATTTTTTCTGCGTGGTCGTTCACACTTCTAAATATATGCGACATGTATGTGATCTCCAGTGTGATCTGCAAACGACCTGAAAGTATCCCGCATGCGCAGTAGAGGGCGCAATGACGTCACACAGAGAGCATGCTCAGCGTTTTGCCAGCCACCATAAAAAAGATGAAGAAGTGCTCAGTGTTTGCGGTAAACATGGATGCTAACATTGGAGCATATCTTAGGATATTAAAGTTGTTATCCAACTGAAGCCAGCACATTAAGAACTTAATCCTCATTATAATTCACAATGGTTGTTGTTTTTCTTCTCGCTTGCTCATATCAGGACGTAGAATATTGATGTTTGTCGAGTATCGATGACGTTCAGGTTAGATGAAAAGATCAGGTCACATTTGAAAAGATCAGATACGTATCTTATATCCAAGCGGCCTGGGCATTAAAAACAATCTGATGTGTGTTGTTCAGACTGTCATGAAAAGGTCAGATAGAGGTGGCATTAAGGCAAAAAAGCGGAATTGGGTCACTGCAGGCTGCAGTGTGAACGTAGCCTTACATTCTTCAACACATCCACTGTTATGTCTTACATTTGGGCTTGGGAGGTCTCCGGTGGTCGGGTGATCTAAAGGACTCTTCAGCAGCTTGTCCCCCAGGATGGAAGTCAGGTACTTGGCCATGACTTGCTGCTGCTCCTCGCAGCAGTGGTTTTCCAGAGACAGAATCACCGGGTAGGCGGAGACCTGTCAGGACGTAAATAAAACCTAATTTAACATATCACATCATGGAAGAGTTTTTAAAAAATCTAACACCTGAAATCAGAAAGTGTGCAGTCACAGTGTTCAATGCAAAAACACAAAATATTACCAAGTATTTTTGGTCTAGTTTCTGGTGCAAATATCTTAGTAAACTTGAAATAAGACAAAACTAACTTGCAAGTAACTTTTCAGCACAATATAGGACCTTGTTTTAAGTAAATTATTTCTTAATATTTATTAATAAGTTCTAGCTTCACTTATATAATTATTATACACAACATGGGAAATTTATTTATTGTTTGACTGGCAGAATATTTATCATAGCAAGTACTTTTTCATCAATATTAAGGAATCATTAACTTAAAACAAACTCTTATTCCTTCCTGAAAAGTTACTTGTAAGTTAATTTTCACAACAAAGTATAAGGAAAAAATAAAATTACGAGAATTAAGTCATATTACGAGAATAAACTTGGACCAGAATAGTATTATAATAATCATATTACCACTTTATTCTTGTATGACTTTATTCTCAAAATCTGACTTTATTCTGTTATTATTATTAGTCACGTATTATTTAAACTTTTCTTGTAATATTATGACTTTCTTACTTGTGAATTTATTTATAATTTTTTATTAGTATGGCCTCAGTAGTCCATTGCAAGTTGATACTTGCACTAGAAACTAGACCAAAACTACTTGGTAAGATTTTGTGTTTTTGCAGGTTGCTAACTGGATCAATAGCATCTCAGTAGAGATTCTTTGTGCTTATAAAAGTATGAGACAGAAGCTGATTCTTGGCGCTGCATGAATGTGAGTGAAAAGCTGGAGCTGTTACCTCGAAGGCGTGTTGTTCCACAGTTCTGATGACATCCTTGAATAAAATCTTGGTGGTGAGGGTGTAGCCGTGGTAAACTACAGGCTCCGTGTCTGGACCATCCCAGCAGTCGATCTCCAGACAGCGGCAGCCTTTCCTCAGCGCGCTGCGTCACACACACACACACACGCACACACACACGCACACACACACAGTGAGCTCAGGCAGGGTTATCATAATCACAAACTTCACTACTTCCTTCCCATGCATACATTCTCACTCATCTATTTCTGTTTTTAATGATACCACAGATGTGTATTCCTTCTGCTGAATATTTAAATATCATGGAAAGCAGCATTCTGCTGATAATGATGTCACTTTAAATTGTTATGGATTTGATATATTTTCTGGCAGCGTAGTGAAGAGTTATCTCAGTTTCTGCAGACGCTCTCCAGAGGGACTGCTTTTGGTTTTGTGCCAGTTTATTGCCTTCACTTATATCACTAACGAAGCGACGTTCCACTGCTCATAGAAAAGCTGCAGCAAGTCAGTATGTTGTTTTTTAAATCATGGTGTCCAGTTAATGCAAATACTGTAAGGGGAAAAACAAGATAGTCCAAGTTAGGAGTGCACTGATTGCAATACTAACTTTTTTTTTTCTTTTTGTCTGAAATGTCATTAAATATAGCAAGAAAGTCACTGAGTTGGCAACAGGTGGATGATTATTGGGGTTTTTTTTTCATTTAACCATTTATATGCATTTTCCACATTTGTTTACATATAAAACATACATGAAAAATTCACATTCAGCATTATATAACATAAAACATTTTATTGGGAGCTATTCTTTTAGTTTGTCCAGTTCTTTCTCTTTTTTCATTGCTGTCTTTTGTCTTGAATATTGTCAATTTTGTCCACTTTTCTTCCATTTGTGTTTGCTGTAGTTTCAGATGACATGTCAATTTTACCATGATGAAGATTTTTTTCTATTATTCCAATCCTTTGTTTGTGGCAGAGGGTTCACCTTTACCCATTTTCTTACTAGCTATTAAGATTATCTTACTCAGATAGCTAAGGTAGGGTGACTCGTTAACTGCAAACATGCAGACGTGACCTGGTGAGCCGGTCTGTCAGTCAAACCTCTCACAGCAGAGCAGAAGAGGACAAAGGCTAAGTTTTAGATCTATGTTGAGGTAGATGAGATCAGGGCATAAGATCAGCTGATCACCCATCTCGTAAAATGAACAAAATTGGCGCCAATGAATCGATGCAACCCTTGTACAAGTTAAAGATTCACTCTAATTCACTCTTCTTCTTCTTCTTCTTCTTCTAATCAGTACAACCCTGAGGATGCAATGCAATAAGTAATAATTAGGGATACACGATTTCCTTAATTTTGGGAGATCGGTGATCAGCCGATACTTACATGTGAAGCCGATTTCATCTACATCAACAAAGGTCTAAAAGTCAACCACTTCCTCTTCTGCTCTCCCATGTGAGAGGTTTGACTGACGGACCGGTCCACCAGGTAATTTCTGCAAGTTTTCAGTTAACAATAGTCCCTCCACTGTTACCAACTCAGTGACTTTCTTGCTATATTTAGCAACTTCTATACCAAAAACAATTGGTATCGGCCAAATTGGAATCAGCAGGTCAGGCTTCAGCTAGCAAAGTGCAATCGCTGCACTCTTTAGGAGTAATGTAACAAAATCAGACTTTAAAATGTACATAAAACCGCACAATGTAATAATAAGAGCAAAATAAAATAAAATTCTTGAATCCATTTTGGACCATTTTGTCTTGGTTAAAGATTCAGTTGAAGACATTTTCCTTGAGAATTGCAGTTATGAACTGAGAATATGAAGAAAATTGGAAAACAGTGTTTGAGATTCATTTCACTTCACTGATCTATTACATAAAACTCATAGAAAGTCTAATGTTGTAATAGTTTTCAATGTAGTTTCAACTTTGTGCCTCAGTTCAGTTGCATTCACTCTCCAAAGAGCGCATCTAAGCTTTTTTTTAATTTTCTAGCTGAGTCTCTAATCAGCAGCCTTCTGCAGCTGTATTCCTGTTTTTCTCGCAGATAAACATTTAGTTATCAGGCCAGAGCAGAGCTTGAAGGCTGCTGGGGCTGAATGGTTAGTTTCTACCAGCTGGCCGGGGCATTCAGCCGTTCGCCGGATCCATAAATACTGAACTCTTGCTGCTGTCAGCTGCTTTGTAATCGCTCTCATTGTGCCACACAGGTATCCACAGCAGATTTGCTGTCTGCCTCAGCACATGAGTAGGTCAGTGAAACGAGAAGGACGGTATTCAGTGTTCAGAAACCAAACGTGCAGCTCTGCAGGGACAGGATCGACTTACAAATCACAAAAACAGTAGATTTCAGCGCTGTTTATTTTTAGGCACCTTGTATTTTTAGGTTCTATATATATCGAACAAATCAATAAAATAAATTAAAAACAAGAATATAGACATGCATTTAAACATATACACTAAAACAAAAGTTAAGAATCAATCATTTAACTACTTGTTCTTGTTCAAAAAGGAGCTACAAGTTTATTTTAATTTCAACCTCTTTTTGCTATACTCCCCTTATATCAAGATACTTCTGACACTATATGTTAAATCTATATTACATTTATAAAAATCATAGAGAAGAGGATTAGGGTCACTGAAAAAAGAATTATGACTTTTATTCTCAAAATTCTAACTTTAATCTAAAAAAAATCTGACATTTTTTCCTCAAAAATCTGACTTTTTTTGTTTTTAAATCTGACTTTTTAAAAAAACTCACTGTTTTCCCCAAAAATCTGACATTTTTTTCCGTCACAGTTCAGACTTCTTTTTTTCTCAGATTTCAGACTTTTTTCCCTCAGAGTTCGGACTTTTTCCCTCAGAGTTCGGACTTTTTTCCTCAGAGTTCGGACTTTCTTTTTTCTCCGTTAGATAAACAATCAGAACTCAGAAGAAAATTCCAAATTCTGTGAAAAAAAAATGTTAAAAGAATTCAGATTTTTTTCCCTCATTATTCTGACTTTAATCTTCAGAGAAAAAAGTCAGAATTATTCTTTTTTTTCAGTACTCTAATCCCATATTATCTTACTATTTATAAACTTCATCTTCCACAAAGCTATTAAGAAATATTTTTTGTACCTTTTTTTAAATATACTCATCCTTACATATTGCTTCATTTCTTTATTCATGCTTTTTTAAATTCATATTTCTCCTTAAATTGCATCTTTGTAAGCAATTCTTGAATATTTTTGGATAGTAGATTACGTATTACTCTGTACATTATGTGTACTTTGAATTCAACCAAATCCAGAGATTTCAATGTTCATAATTATATATATTGTGGGTTTGTGTATTCTTTGTATAATACTTTAATTATCCTTATTGCTTTGTTCTGATACAAAATAGTGTTTATTCTTCTGAGAATTGCAGTACATTTTGACAGCTTTGATCTTCCATAGCTTTCACCAGATTACACCAGGAAATGTTTTGTCATTCCCTCTTTTTACATAATGTCCATTCTTGTTTATAAATTTTCAAATGATAGATGCTTCGTAAAAACAAAGCGAGAAGAGTCATAAAAACGCTCTCTACCTAACATACGCATCCAGGTGGCTCTTCCCGACCAGCTGATCTCCGGTCAGGTAGGTGTTGTGAGACGAGGAGATGAAATAGCTGGTGAGAGGCTGGTCCATGTCCTGGTACACCGTCTTGTGAGTCCGGTTGAACACGCAGCAGTCTTTGGACTCCATATATCTGAGGAAGCCTTCGAACGTCATGCACCTGCTTTCTACAGCTGAAAGTAGGAAACAACAGCCTGAACTCTGGGTCAGGAAATTTAATAAAACAGAGCAGCAACAGCAAACCCAAGCAGAAAAACTGCTGATCCTCTTTACATGTAAGGACAGAGCCTGCTAAGTACTTCACTAATGAGGTTTTTATTTTTTTTATTGAAAAACACTTCATTTTGTTCTAAGTGGACTATCTGAGCTGCAAAGATCCTTTTTGTCTTTTTACCAATACTGGAGCTGCATGCGTCTTAAAGTCAAAGTATTCCAGCTCTGAAATAGACATGTTGCAACCGAGCAATCTCAGATCAATTTACATATTTCTAGAGAAAAGTAAAGTTCCCAAAAATCACAAGAGTCGCACTACTGCAACATTTTTAAGTCTAGCAAAAGTAAAAAGTAGCTGTCCAAAGAATGACTCGAGTAAAAAAGCAAAACTATAGAGTAACTGATCAAAACATCAATCATTTAATATTTAATTTTTGGTACTTTAAATATTTTTTAAAGGTCAAAATTAAAATAATTCATATTCATAAAATAACTGCAAAGTAACTAAATTAGGTAAAGCAAACATTTTTTCAAATCAGTTTCTTTCAATATAAAACTTAATAAACTAACAGAAATTGCAGGTTTGTGTCTGAGTCCTGTGAATTTTTGGCTAAAACTAATTTTCTTGTGAAGTTACTCAGTGGGTAAAGTATCCAGAAATTCTACTGAAGTAATACTGTTATAAATATAGTATTTATTTATTAAATATATTATTTGTTTTAATAAGTCAGTTTATAAAAATAAACATCTCCATAAAATAAAAACTAAATAAATATTAAATTGTTTTACGTTAATTTCAAGATTGCTTTTGTGTATTTTCTTATTTGTTTATATAATAATGGTGTTTTATTTTGTGACTTATTTTCAGAGATTTTTATTTTTATGTTCATATTGTTAAATAACTAAATACATACACAAATAAATCCTGAAATCAATAAACTAAAACTCTGATTGACAAAATTGCCTTCAAAAGAGATATATATATTTTTTATTTGATTTATTGATTAACAGCATTTATTTATTCAAATTTAATGAAACACCTCCATAGTGTCCAAAAAAGAGAAACTAGCATCTATTTCATGTTAAATTTACAACCATAGAAAAAAGAAAATCAGTTATTGCTAAAGAAATGTTCCTAAAAACTTTGAACAATATAAATAAGTAAAGCATTAAAAAAATATTATTTTATATAAATTTAAGGGGATTGTTGGGTTTTCCAGTAATGGCTGCATTAGGAATGTATGGGTTTCTTTCTGGAATATAAATTTTTATTCACAATTCTGTTGTTTTAAGATTAAATTGAATTATCTTCCTTGCCTGAACATTTGTTCCTGCACAGCTGCGACTCGGTGCGACTGGGAGACACGTCCTGTTACATTTCCTGCTTTTTAATGAGACATTCTGTGACTCACTCTGCAGCACATTCAGCTTTTAACAATACCTGTTCCACTTTCCCAGTGATGAATCCTCTTTTCTCCTCATGTAGACCTGTCACTTTCAGCATTCAGGTCTTAACTTACATTCAGACTGAATCACCATCGTCGTGATTCGTCTGTTTTCCAGAATCATTTTTTAAACTTTCTTGATGCAGCGAAGAGACGAGATTCCCCCTCGTTCACTCACTCACCTGTCTCCTCAATCTCATATCTGTCGATCAGATCCTCCGCCGTGTCTTTGTTCGCTGCGAGCTCCATTTGTTCCTTACAGAGAAACGTCAGCAGAGCGCTCGCAGGTAAAGTAGAGAGGCCTTCTGCGTATCTTTGAAACAGAGACAGGATTTCTACTCTCCTGGACTGCGGCACCTTGCTTTTCTTCAGCATTACCTGCATAAAGTAAATGTTTTTAATCAATTGAAGACATTAAACAAAAAACATAAATTCAGGCTCATTAGAGGCTTTTTCATCAAAGCTGCCTTTTTCTGTTGGTCTTACTCGATATTCTCATTATCTGGTAATTTTAGGTTTTTTGATTAAGTATAATTATCAAAATTTACAGAAATCAACACTTGATATATGTCACACTTTGTGTGATGAAACTAAATACACTGCAAAAATAGACAATAAACAATGAATAAATTAATCACATGATAAATTTAAAGCAGCTAAATAATTTCAATTTGCAGGATTTATTGTTTTTCTCTCTTGTTTTTGTTTCTTACCAAAAACTAGTCTTCAGTCTGGTGCTTTGGTCTCAACTAGCCCTTTTTTAAAGGGCAACTTTGTTTACAGCAACTTCATAATTCATTTTATTATCTTTTATTATTATTGTTTATTGTGGATATTTAAAATGTTTTCTGGTTCCAGTATTAAATGTTCATTTAGATTTTTGAGAATGTTTTCTCCTGTTTTATTGTGTCATTGCCATTACCATCGAAACAACAATATTATCGTTTATTGTGATAACTCCTGGGACAATTTATCGTTGCATTTGTGATTGTGACCGGCCTATGCAAATTAGGCGAGTATTTGTACACTTGGAATAAGAGAAAATTAACTTACAAGTAACTTTTCAGCAAGATATAGCAGCTTATTTCGATGATAGAGTATTAGAGAGACACTTAAATAAAATAAAATAATGAGAATAGTCATAACATTATGAGAATAAAGTCATTTTATTATTACTTTATTTCTGTACAACTTTATTCCCATAATACTATGACTCTGTGTCTGGTGATGCTATAACTTTATGTCCAAAATATTAAGTTTTTATTCTCTTCTCATATTATTTTGACTTTATTCTTGCTATATTCTAACTTTATTTTCTGTTTTATTTTTTAATATGGCCTTAATACACTCATATGTTTTAAATCCATAACTTTCTAAAAATACAGTTTCACTGGCAGATTAATTCATTTATAACATGGGGAAAATGTCTTGTATAAGTAAAATAATCTGTCAGTAGAAACAGTACTTTTTTATTAATGTTAATTCATTATTGATCAACAACAAGCTTTTATATCTTGCTGAAAAGATAATTGTAAGTTAGTTTTCTTATTTTAAGATATTTGCATTAGAAACTTTACCAAAAATACTCCCTGAGATTTAGTGTTTTTGCAACGTAATTCTGGAATTAAGTAAATTAACCTTTTAATCACATTCTAATATTTTTATTTAGCTGCAGCATTTTTTAGATCATTTTTTTTTGTGAGTCTCAGCTTTCAGTGACAGATTACATTTTCACAAAACTTCTTCAGGAAGCCGTGAACAGAGGTGTCAGCCATGAGGTATATCTCAGTGTTTACCTGTTCGCATCTTTAGAATACTTATTTCTCAAGCTCAACATGAAAGGGAATAAAAGAGAAGTCTGGATTTTTGCCTCCGCAGATGAAATCTTGGGAGGGACAAAAACTGCTTCTCCTGTCTTTGTCATTCCTCTCAGGCAGGGGGAAAAGTCTGTGACTTCCTCTGGCTTATTTATATATATATTTTTTTTTTCTTTGTTATTTCCACCACTTTCCCTCCCTACCTTTCAGATCTGTAGCTTTACATGCATTCAAAGTGCCACAATGTTAGCAGCGCAAATAAGGCCTTTCATACTGAAAAGGCTTTCAATTAACTTTTGATACTGCTGGAGAAACTAAACATTCCCTTAAATTAATAACCATCCATGAACCAAATCAAACTTACAAAAAAATGTAGATTAAATATGCATGATTATTAATACAGTGGCTTTGACAGTAACAAAGGCTTTCGTCAGTTAGCTTTAGCGCAGCTTGATTAATTTCCCCAAAACTTTCTGAGACAACCTACCTTGATTAAAGATGGCCGCTGAGCCTCTGCTTTGAAAATGTAAAGATAGATTTATATTTAAAATTAAAAATATGTTTAAAAAGTTCAGCGCTGTAACTGTTGGGTATGAAAATAATCTCTAAAGTTTTCAGCCAGTTTCTCTGTAGGTACAGAAAGTTGTTGCCATGGTGACGGAACATTCCAGTTCTAAAGGCAGGAAATGTGAAAATCGCAAACGCAACAGTTTCTCTGCAGCGTTGCCTCCCTTTATGTTACCGATGAGAAGTTTTCTCTCTGTTTTAATGTTTCCTGTTTTTATAAAAAATTTCCACTTAGGTTTTTTAAAAATCTTTTCTAAGGAAGAATGAATACAACAGATTAGACGTACAGCTGCTGTTAAAGCGTATAATAAACCATCGTCGCTGAACTCTAAAATATTTTAAGTTAATGAAAAACTGATTTTTAAATTTCCAGTTTTCTGTTTTTTCTTTGAATATATTCAAATCTGAATATAAAAAAATCCCAGTTAAAAGTTAGTTGGCTTTATTTGTATACCCTCTCAGATGATTTCTTGGCTTGTCTGCAAAAATGTAGGCAACCCTTTGACCCCTCACACTGTAAAACATTTAAATGTGATTTAACTTGAAAATGAAAGTTCACCTGCTGCCTTGTAAATGCAATTTAAGTCAACAAGAAAATTGTTTTGGTTTTAACTCAGAAATTAAAGTTCATGAAGTTGATTCAACAAGAGACAAATTGTCTAAACATTGTTTTTAACTTCATTAATCTTAGTGCTGCAATTTAAACCAAATAATTATTTCTCAATATGGAAGAAAAAAATAGTTAAAGAGCCAATTTTTTCTATTATTATACTCATAATATGAAGTTAAAATAAATACTTATTTTACTTTAGAATAATTTAAATTCTTGTTTCAAACTGCAGGAACCAAATTTCTGATCTGATAATGAATTTTATTAAACATCCCAATGAATTCAGCTCAGAAACATTTAGTGTGAACAGGACATTATCCTCAAGCTTTGCTAACTGAGAATTGCATTAAAATGAACATTTGCCTTAATAAAACACAAGAGTCAGATCAATGTAACGCACTTCCATCTCAGGAGACAAAAACATGCCGCTAAGCATTCTGGGAAATAGTTCCCACTCCTGTCTTTCTCCTCTTCCAGTTTTTTTAAGTGCTAACCTAAAATCTCTAGTTTATTCAACTCTTGGAGGTTTGACTAAATTAATAAAAAGTTAACACAACTTACTGCTGTAAGTTTATCTTTCACAAACTCACATTTAGGTTCAAAATTGAAAACTGGATAAATTTATTTGATTTAAAGAGTAGAAGATAGTAGACACAACTAAATGCGGCTCAAATGTTTTACAGTGCATGCCATTTCTTAATTAAATAGAATCATTTTCAGGAGCTGAAATTTTCTCTACTGTGATATAAGTATCACTGTAGAGTGATACTTATATCACTCTACAGTGATACTAAATCATCCTAAATAAATGATTTAGGATAAAAATCATTTATTATCCTAAATGATTTTTAACCAGTTTTTTGCAGTCTCTAAAATCTTTCATTGCTTTTATCTCCATCCACTTTTCCCTCATCTTCATTTGGCTCCTTGCTGAACAAAAGTGCCTCTTAAACCTTGTTTTTCCATAGAAATGATGTGGAGTTCTGCTATAGTAATTACATTTTCAAAAGTTGAGACAAATAATTAAACTTTTCAAATTTTAAATTTTTCTTTAACTTTTTATTTGTTTTTATTCACCAATTAGTGTATATAGAGCAAACTTTACAGACTAATAAAAAAAGGTATTGATCTAAATAAATTAAAAACAAAAACAAGGAGATGTACATTAAAATGGATACATTCAGGACAAAACACAGGTGTCGCAACAAAAACAATGAAATTGTTTAACACACGTGGGTTAGGATTTACTTTTTTCCCTTTTAATTTTGGCAGCTATTTCCTGATTTTATTTTTCAACTTTCAATCTTGCATACATCACCATTCATGATGAATGGTGATGCTAACCTAGTCAGATTTTGTGCATATTGCTGCTTACTTCTTGCTATAAGAACAATTCACATCTGCGCTGCTGAGGTTAAAATTATTATTTTTTCAGTGGAAAATGCAGCTGAAAAACAATAATTCAGTTCCCCAGTGTGTTCTCTGCTTCAGCATGTGTCTCATAAATGATTTTTGCTTACGATTTTCTACAAGGGAACAGTATATATCATGCAAATGACTGCCGATATTCAGATTAGTTCTAGCAGCGTTATTGTCAGGAAATAAAGTCCAGATCCTTCACAAAGCCAAAACCACAGAGGATCAAAGTGTTGATGCGCCATGAAGAAATGCTCTGAGCATGTCGATGAGGTTTCCAGGACAATATCCACTCATCCTTCCTTCCTTCCTTCCCTGGTTGTGTGATTAAATATTTTGATGCAACACCGAGTAGCTGTTGCCAAGTTGAAACGGGCAGAGTTGTTTCTGTTCACACGAGCCTTTAATTGTTTGGCCTTGGGCCTGCCAGAACAATCTGGAGCAGTAGTCTGATGTGATAATTCCCGAGCTGTGAGCATGAAGCCCTCTGTATGGCCCCAGTCTCTGCTTCCTCGTCCCTCTTTCTCCGCAGCCGGTTAGCTGGACTGATTTGAAGTCGCAGCGTGTAGGTGTCATGAAATCTGTCGGGTTTGGTTTTGGTGCAACTGTGCAGATTGGGGTGTTGAAGAACAGATGAGTATAAGAATACATACGTCTCAAGTGAGACTTTCGTAAACGTTGTAAGTCTACGTTCACACTGCAGCCTGAAGTGAACCAAATTCGATTTTTTTTTTTCTACGTAGTTGTTCACACTTCCAAATATATGCGACTTGTATGTGATCTCCGTTGTGAACTGAAAACAACCTGAAAGTGTCCGGCAATAACGTCGCACACAGAGAGCGTGCTCATTGTTTTTGCTAGCCGCCATAAAAAAGAAGAAGTGCTCAGTGTTTGCGGAAGAAAACATGGATGCTAACGGTGGAGCATATGTTACTATTTTAAACTTGTTATTGAACCGGAACCAGCACATTGACAACTTAATCCTTATTATAGTCCACTGTGGTTGCTGTTTTTCTTCCTGCTGGCTCATATCAGGGCTTAGAACAGTGATGTATGTTGAGAATCAATAACATTCAGGTTGGATGAATGCGACCTAGCCGTTCAGATTCTGGTCACATAAACGACTCCGATATCTAAGAAGTCTGGGTTGCATTCAAAAAAATCCAATCTGTGTTGTTCAGACTGTCAAAACATCTGATTCGGGTCGCGTTAAGGCAAAAAAATCCCCCCCAAAAAACAAAACAAAACTGGAATATGGTCACTTCAGGCTTCAGTGTGAACATAGCCTAACTGACAGCCATCTTGCAATTGAGTTGCTATGATATCAATAAGCAAACTACAAGCTTAAAACAAGCTCTTGTCTCGTTCCTATCTAACTTCTTGAGTACTCTACCCACTTCTGTGTAATACTAAGATAAATATCAGTGATATTTACTGCTGAACTAGCAAAATTAGCTCAGCTAATGAAGCTTTCATCTGCAAGCTAAGACAGACATGTCACACGAAGAGTTCGTACATCTTTTACAAATCCGTTTAAACGTTGATTGTACACATCCATGGATTTCAGGCCACAAAGCTCACTCTACAAGTTTACTAAATAGTGAACTATATGAGATCAGAGGCCGCTTGTCCACATCGTCTGACATATTTTCCTTCTCCAACTCATACGGTCGATCCCAACGGCAGCCATTTTGTTCATGTATCTTTCTCTCTTACATTGGTTAAGAGTGTCCACATAATTTCTTTTTGTTGGTCTTGAAGCCACTATGCATTGTGTGTGTGCTGCCCTACTACGATGACGCGGATCCCTTCCAGAAGCAATGCACGCCATCTTGGTAGGCATTATATTCAACACTGATTAATAAAGTTATAATATGTTACCTGGTAAAACATTTACAGTTAAATCAAAAAGTATGAGGCAGGGTTTATGCTAGATGGATGTAATAATTATTTAATAGTAAGTAAAAGTAAGAAAAAATTTTAAATTCAGTATTTCTTTACACATTTTATTGCATTTTCTGTGGGCAAAGCCACAGATTTGTTGTGGTATGTTATGGTTGTTACACAGATCCTCTGTGTCTGTGTAACAAATACCATGTTAAAAATGTCAAGCACCCAATCTTATCACTTAAATACCTGAAATAATGAGAGTTTATGGCGTTTTCTAACGACAATAAAAATAACAGGTCGCTCAGCAAGCAACAGTACCACTAGGACAGATCATGCCAATAATGAAGCATTAATAGGAGACAAACATGCTGGAGGTTTAGTTTGGTTTGCCACTGGAAAATAAATCAGAGTTCCTAGCTGGTTAGTATTCCTGTTATTTCTTGACAGATATCGCTGTGGCCTCGAGCAAATGACCATCTGTCAGGGAAGCGACAGCGTGCATGTTTCTGAGGCTCTGAAATCTGCATTCTGTGGCAGGTCCTGGGTGTGGAGTGACTCTGGCAGCCGAGTTGTAGCTGAAATCAGCAGGTCAAAGCAGCAGGAACAAGAGACGCTCATCTGTAATCCAGCTTAGGATGGAGCCATTGATACTGATCTAGGCCCGTCCGGGGAACGCGTGATTCCTGATAATACATGTATTCTGGAGGCAAGCCTGCAAGCCGCGGCAGGCTGGCCACGCCCAGATTATGCTTTAAACAGAGAGTTGTTTAAACATAACCAACTGGAATGTTGAGTTTTATAAAAACAACAACGATGGAATGCAGGTAGTCACAACAGAGGTCAAATACAAGTCTGCCCATATCAGATTCAAATTATTAAAAGGGGCAGTATTATCAATCTATCAATCAAGTTTATTTGTGTAGCTTATATTTTATAAAAACCCGAAAATACAAAGTCATGAAAACAACATACAATCACCAATTGAGAAGCCAGTAACAAAAAATAATGCCATTTTATAGCACAGTCAAGTGACTGTTACCTTCAGTTGTTATACAAATGTTTTACATATCGAATATGACGTAGGAGAAATTTCACTGTGTAATTTAATGCTTCTGTCTCTTTAAAAGTCATAAACTTTCTGTAGTCATCACAACATCGCTCCTCTGTTAAGCTTTTAACAACGTTTTTACCGCTGAGAAGTAGCTTGTATAATGAGTTCAGTAGATGCACAGTTATACCAGGTGTTTGCTAATTGCTGTTGGCTAGTTTGAAGGAGCTGAGTGGAGGAGACGAAGCTCTGAAACTTAGAGATAAACCTGTCACAATAAACAATTAATCACATGATAAATTTAAATGAGCTCAATAATTTCATTTGCAGGATTTATAATTTTTCCCTTTTCTCTCTTTCTACCAAAATCTGGATGACAAAAGTCTTCAGTCTGGTCTGATCTCAGCTTAACCTTTTTTTGAAGGGCAGTTTTGTTTTTGTTTTTTTCCCAAAATTTATTTATGTTTTAACATGAGGTACAGTGTAAAGACAATGCAATAGTTATATAGTTACAGTGTACCTTTAAATAGAAACATAATTGTGCTAGAACAAGCCCAATTATACCCACATATATACACCTACACGAAATACATAAAATGGATCAAGTCAAAGTAAACATACTGCGTTAGCGGACAGGAGCAGATACATCATAAGATAAACAAATAAAGTAAAAAAGGGCAGTTTTGTTTACAGACTTCATAACTCATGTTTTGTTTATTTATTTTGTACATTTAAAATGTCTTCCAGTTCCAGTGTTAAATGTTCATTAGAATTTAAGTTTGCATTTTTATGCCATCACCATTATATCACTTGAGTATGTTCTCAAAACAACAATATTTTCATTTATCCCAATAATTTCTGGGACAATTTAACATCCAGCAAAATGTGCTATCGTGACAGGCCTACTTGGAAACTGCAGCTCTAGGGAGGAGCAGTGGCTCGAAGGCGGGGCTAAGCCCATCCAGGCGTTTTGCACAACTGAATGGTTGCCATGGAGATTAAAGGATTTCTCAAACATTCATGAAAAAATCCAGGTCCGTTTTTGATGAGTGGATAACGTTGCAACCTGACTTAAAGCTCAAAAGTCTATTTTTTTTTACATAATAATATCCCTTTATAAATAAACACAAGTAATTTTCTGGTGGAATGCAAAACTGTTTTTCTCAGTTCATAACTGTGCAGAAAACAGTCTTCAATTGAAGCCACTTAAACCGAGCCACATATAATTGGTCCGCTCTGTGGTGCAGCTCACGAGTACCAGAAACCACGACAGCAAGAGCGCTAATTTAATTACATCTGTAAAAAATTATGGAATAATCGTCAAACTTTTGCTGACTGCTTAATTATAGCTGGTTCCAGCCAATGAGCAGTAATCCCCAGCAAATTACATATCCTCTCTCTGTCTCAGTGAGGCTCCCCATTCATTTTCTGTGCCAGCTTGCCCCATAATAGACATGGGAGATTAATTGGTGTCTGTTAGTCTTGCTGGCTGCCAAGAGTTCTGCTGGAGGAGGCCGTTCACGTGACAGGGAAAATTGACCCACTTAGCACTCCATCATAGTTCGTGCACCTTCTTCATCCAGGCAATTAGTTGCTGAACCGGGCCTCGGTGGAATTAGCCGTCAGTGTGTGTCTTTCTTCCTCCTATGAATCTGCAGCATGGAAAAGCAGATAATGTTAGGTAAATAAGTTATGTATTTGAGTTTGTCTGCTGCCTGCCTCCTGTGAGGTTGCATTCTGCTGCTACTTTTGTCAGGGAAGGGCGTGTTAGCCAACATAAATCATATTATGGAGAATTATGTCAAACACTCCCAGTAGTAGGACTGTTTGTACACCCCTTTAAATTTTAATATTATGAAACTTCAAGCTGACTTCAGCATCTAAGAACCCTTGTTGAGACTAAGGAAAACTTGAAAAACGTGTATTTAGTGTAAAAGTATTTTCTCCCTTACAGATTTCTTAAATTTTTGCTTTTGTGGTCACATTTAAGGGTGTTTTCACACCGGATTGTCCAGTAGACTCTGTTCTATTGGGAGCCAAAATTGCAACATTTGTTACATTTTCAGCTGCTGTGATTCGCTTTCACAATTGAAAAACCAGTTCCCCTCCTCACCTGTGGTGGCGCTGCACTAAGAACCACTGAAGAAAACAACATGAAAACATCAGAAGAAAACACTGAGCACAACTTCCTTCTTCTCAAAATGTAAACAAAAATGGAGCGGCGTCAGATTTTAGTGGTTGTAGGATTTTTCTTTTGTGTTTGGTAAAAGACAGTGAGAAATTTATCTGGCTAGCGCTAAACTCTTGCATGTGTTTTGGTTTTATTTACCCAGAATGCCCTGCACTGCAGACAGTAAGATACATTGGGAGAAGGTTCTCCTGAAACACCTCTCTCTTGATTAACTGACATGCTGGCTGCCTAACAAAGATGATGTTTTTATCGAAATATGGGAACCCACGTCATAGATAGGACTGAAAATATCCGCAGTCCTTACAAGAAACTTTGTATTGTAATGTGAGTGAATACATCTTTGTACTAATCAATATTCATACTGTGCTATGTCCTTTTCTATTTATGCTGCTAACACCTGATTGTGACATTTGAGTATGATTATGTAATTGGGCCAAATTTTTAGGGTTTGCTTTTTGTTTGTGTTGTATTAAACTGTTAAAACATTTAATACATCCTGAGAAATGTATTAATTAATTATAGCACCTGTAACTCATTTTGTTGCTCAACCTTTTGAGGCAACCACTTTCCTTGCCTTCAATAGGATTTAGATCTGGGCCCATTCAGAATAGTCCAGTGTTTTGCTCTTAGCGATTTTTGGAAGTTTTTAGATGACCTTCGACTGAGACCAAGCTTTCTGACACTAGGCAGCACATTCCTCTCCAGAATGCTTTGATTGTCTTGAGATTTCATCATACCCTGCTCAGATTCAAGACATGCCGAAGTAGCAAAGCAGCTCAATAACAGTATAATTCGGTAGTGCTTATTTTCCAGTGGTCTTGTAGTTTATCCCTCCTTACATTGTTGAAGATAATTGTCATCTCCATCAAAAAACAAGCAATAAAGAGTTCCCACGAAACTGACAATAAAAACAAAAAGTTCTTTCTTCTGATCAATATTGCTTACACTTTAAAATCCAGCAGAAGGTTATGATTCTTGTTAAGATATCACACCAGAAAACTGAGTGACAAATATACCCAACACAAAAAGATTAGAATGCTGCCGTTTATGCAAAAACAGCTCAACAAGAACAATAACAGTGATGGCGTTCAGAGTCTGGAGAGCACTTCCCTTAAAGATCGCAAAGTAGGAAGAATAAAAAGGCGGCGTTTTTCCACAGCAATATTGAACACTTCGTTTTCTGGGAGCAATCTAAGCTGGATCTCTTTGTCAGTGTAGTGAATATGTTCTGTGACAAATCTTTCTCGTATCAAATATCTGTTGCACAAAGTCTTTCTGCAATCTTTCTCTGGTTATTTGTTCTATAAAAGTGGAACTGCATTCTCACAAAAGCATTATGCATGTAGAATAAATCTGCTTGGTGAAAAGCTGTAAAAGAAACATAATGAGTTGAAGTCTCCAGATTCTGAACACATTTGAATTTGCTGTAAATGTTTCCTTCTACTCTTGTAGGCACACTCTGTATTGTCTGAAGATCAATGATTATAACAAGGGTGCTGAATTTCATAAAATTTTGGTTTGTTAGACAAGAAAATGTAAATTGACTCACAAAAAGAAGCTGAAAAGGTGGCTAAACTACTTACCTTTTACCTTTTATTTATGGCATTCAATAACAATAAAGGACTCCTTTTCATTATTACTAATTTATTTTTTTAGTAACAATGTTGTAAAAAATAATAATAAAGAGTCCAATTCAAAAGCAAAAATGTATGTACAGAGCCCATCCTCACCTGTATCAATGTTAGCAAAAAAATCATGTTTGCTAACATTGTTTTTTTTTGTGGAACGTATTGTGATAAGGTCTTAAAGGGGACCTATTATACAAAATTCACATTTTTATATTTCCATTTGCTTCTAAAAACAGAGTAGGTGCTAAATAAACCCAGCAGTTTTTTGGCAACATGTTGATGTTTTTACTGTCTGGAAAGAGAGCCGTTTCAAAAACCTCCCGATTGTTACATCACACTCCACAGGCACTGCGCCGTTATCGAGCAATCCCGGCAGAGTTCCAGCATGT
This sequence comes from Xiphophorus maculatus, assembly GCF_002775205.1. Classification (NCBI taxonomy): domain Eukaryota; kingdom Metazoa; phylum Chordata; class Actinopteri; order Cyprinodontiformes; family Poeciliidae; genus Xiphophorus; species Xiphophorus maculatus. The sequence continues at coordinate 5,564,722 of NC_036444.1, read as the reverse complement.
TTGGTCAGCTGGCTTTACTGCTGTATGCACTGTACAATGGCTGCTGGAAAGGATAAGTGTTTTGTTGTTGACTTGCCATCCAGAAACCACTTGCTGCATTCTTGTTGGTTGTGCAGGAGGCTCCACTTTGCTTTTCAAAGATGTACGGTTGTGTTGTGCATCTGTTTGCATCCATTTTTATGAGTGTACACCTTGAGTTGAGGGGAAGTGGCCATGATTGGATTAAAATCTTAATGTCAAAGAATAATTTTGTAAAAAAGTAACAAACATGTTCTGTAACACATTGATCTATCTTGAAGCATAATAAATCACCTTTAAGAGCAAATCATCTGCCTCTAATATCTACAGTATATGTCAGTGTGTTAGTTGGTTTTAGCTGCTAGTGGCTCTGGAGCCTCAGGTGGAAGTGTCATGTTCTGTGTTTTTCTGTGTATTTATTTTGAGTTTTCTGTGTCCCTGAGTCTTCGTGTTGTCCTGTCCTCCCTTTGATTACTCCCAGGTGTTTCTCATTCCCTGATTACCCCCCTGTGTATTTAGTGTCACCTGTGTGTCTGTGTCTTTGTCGGGTCCTCGTCTAACGTGCTCTGAGTCCTTCGTGTGTCCATCAGTAAAACCAGTTGCTACCAGCGTTGAGCCCTGGCTTCCGCTCAGTCGTGCTGCCTGTGTTTTTGGACTGTTTTGACTTCATTTTTCATTAAAACCATCATTTCTCACTGCATCCTGGGTCTGCTGCGTCTGCCTCACCACCTCTCACACCGTTACTTGACAGGAAGTTGGAATGGCATGTGTAATAATGGCTAAAGTTTTTTTTTTAGCACAGCTAAGATAAGCAGTGTCTGTGCAGGTGTCTTCTTCTCGTATCCTCATTAAAAGCGTCATGTTCAAATAAAGCTGAACAACAAAGCCTAAAATCTCCAGAAGGCATCTTCACTTTTTATTGAGTAACTTTATGGTTTTCCTCTTGCTAGCTCTTTCCTGCAGGGCAATGACAGTCATGTGGAAAATATTGGTGTTTTGCACTGATGTCTCACATGTTTTAAAGATTTTTCCCTCAGCATCTACCTCTTTGGAAATCTCTCTGACCTCTGAATGACACCCAAGTTGGTATTTTCCAAATAAAAAGTTATAACAGGGTTTTTTTTAAATAAATTAATATACTGAAAGGGGCTTAGAGCTATAACTACTTGGTGATATCCGACTTTGTTCTATATTCAGCTTGCATGTATTCACAGTATCTTTTTTTATTTTTACAGAAGATGTTTCTACATCTAAATTTACATTTCTTTGAATGTGTTTTTACTTTAATGCATCCCTAAAAGCAGAACATCGTGACGTTTTGACAGGGATTTTATGCTAAGCCTGGATGAAGCGTGCACAGTGCAGTTTGACTCTCTGAGCTCCTGCTAACTTGCTCATCACAGCTCATTAAATAAACCCAAGATGCATTAATTACACTTCACAGCGGTCTTGATCTGCAATTTATGAAGATATAGGCTCATTTTGTTAACACTGCTTTTCTAGTTGTTGCATGATTTGTCATATTGCAACATCCAAAATGTTTTTATCTGTTTTACAAAGATAATTTACAAGAAAAATTACATTTGAATCATTAATGACAAACAACTGAAAGCAATTTTACTGGTTATCTAGATGGCAAAAGGTATTTGTAGCAGTACAATTAAATTAGTTGTTCAATTTTATGTTGCATGGATGATGATTCTGTGGGCAGGAAGAAACTCCAGTAGCAGTCACTCTTGCAACAAATCTAAAAAAGCCTCTGACTGAAGACCGTTGCTGAATGACAGCCTCATGACTGTCGCAACATGCTAACAGCTCCGTATCCAGATAGCATAAATGATAATCCACAGTAACATCTCCAGGTGTTGACAAGCTCTGCTAATCCACCTCGTTTGCTTTTGCCGCTCCTCTTTAAATCTCTGTCTGGCCATACGGATCCAGAAAGGCGCTGGATCTCAGGTGTCATTAGGGCTTTAGAGATGCTAATCGGATCCTCCCGGATGTAAAAACGACACCTTGTTGTCACGGTTACGCAACATAACAACCATCCAAAATGTATGCTTACAAAACCAAAAGGGAATAATTGTTCAATTGTTCAGCAAACATTTACCAGGAGGGTAGGGAGTTTATCTAGACATCACAATAGATTGAAAATAATTATAGTTATAGCCTTCAATCCCTGCCTATGTACAGGAAATATTGTGTAAAAAGCCAGAGGAATGAAGCCAGGTGAGGCAGGAAGGCCAGGAGTTATAGCAAGATAAAATATGCGTTGCATTTTTAACATTCACAGCACAAAAAAAAGCAAATCTAGAAGATTTTTATGGTCCCACTTCACCACCTTCAAATGTGGCTTTTTAAATCTCTGAACACTGAGCTCTTTGATCTGCGAGCTATGGAGCATTTGCATTTTCCTGTGAGCTTCTATGGCAATTTCAGCTGCTTCATTGCCTCCTGTCAGAAACTGTATTGTGCCTTCCTTTTTTATTACAATTTTACTACAGTGTCTCTGCTTGTGTGAGAAGGAGTTGGATCAAAAAACCTTCAAAAGGTTATCTGTACAGCTCTCCATCCATTCGTCTATCCATCTGTGTGACTGTCACCTTAGAGGGTTTCCTTGTTCTTTATTTATTTTATCTTTCTGCTGAGCACAGCAGCTGCAGTGAATGTGAGCCATTCAGCCGACAAAGCGCTGATTAATTGTCTGCCTGCAATGAGAAAGAATGAAAGCAGCAGGGGGAGGCGGATCGGAGATGGGTAGCAAAAACAGCAGCAGGGGTAACAGTCCATGCTAGCTAAGAACATGTCCAACCAGAGGAAATGGCAGTGTAACTTTTAGCATACACATTTCAGAGATAAACATCCTCACAGACATGACCTTTGTCCTCCTGTGTTTTCATAAATCAGTATACGCTCCCTGTGTTTGCGGCATTAAAAAGTATAGGTATGGATGTCCATACCTGTAAATGCTATATACCAATCTCTGCTCTGGTCAGATGTGTTGCATCTCATCAGCTAGGCTGTATTTGAGATAAGTGAGGAATCAATGCATATCGATTTCCCTCGCGGCTTAGCCGGGGCGTTGCGCTGTAGAAAGCAGATGGTACTGGTGCCCAACGGTGCTCGGCCAACAGGACTTGTTTAGTAGCCCAGACGCAACCTCGCAGCAAGACCCGGCCGTGTCGTGAATCCTCTCCAACAGACCTATAAATTTAGATTCACCTACAGGAGACACACACCCACTGCGACACTCTGTCATGGTTTTGAAACATGCCAATGTTTTTCAAGAAAATGGTAAAACTCTGTTTTGTCACAGGGCATTTGATTAAAGGTGACCTATTGCTTCTTTGTACAAGTTAGGATGGGTCTATAGGTAATACAAAACCTTTTTTTGCACAAAATCATTCTTAGATAATGAAACTTCCTTTCAGAATGAGCTGTTTCAGGGCATCATCGTGTTACTTTAAATTCAAATAAACCACTGGTCACACACACCCAACTCAATGTTTACACTTGCATGTGAAAATGGCTGCAAAAACATGCACAATTATTCATAGTTGGGGTTTGAAATCAAACTCTGAGACTCTGCAGATAGGAACACAATCAGGCTTTTCACCGTTTTTCTTTTATTTTTCACAAATATTTTTATTAGAATTTACTTGTTATAAAGTATGGAGTCCCATAAGGGACATGGGGAAAATTCTTTTCTTTTGTGTTCCCTCGTAATAAATTAGCAAATACAGCTTTGTCTATTCTGTATATAGTCACGATAACAAATGTCAATTTAAAAAATTACACATATGTACACCTTCAAAGAGCCTCAGTGAAAATGTTTTTATACATTCTAAACAATTTGATGCAAAAAATTGGTTGAAAATGTATCTATTATGCTTCCCTGAACAGGTTAGGTCTATGAGCTAAAAAACATGTACATTACATTTTTGCTCAAAATCACTCTTAAATAATTAGATTTCCTTTCAGAATGAGCTGTTTTAGAGCCTCTTGTCGCTTCAAATCCAAAATGTTGCTGCTGGTCAACACAACGTTTACAATCACACTTGAGAATGACTGCAAATGAATATACAATTAATACACAATAAAACACTTGTCTTTTCCCGCAGCCATTGTACAGAACATATAGCATTATAATCTTCAGTTTTTAAGGTTCCTGTTTATTTTTAATTTATTTTTATCTGTATATACTTTATTAATATACAGTTGTATGTATATATATATATATTTAGTGGGGTATATTTTGTTTCTGTACTACTGCTATATCCAGTAAATTTCCCCAATGTGGTATTAATAAAGACTATTTATTTCTACTCTATTCTATAACCAGCTAACCAAATGTTCTAGAACTCAGTTTGGGTTGCTAGGTAATGGGTGGAGCTTTGCTGTGGTTGCTAGGTAACAGCCTGGTGTTACTAGGTGAGGGGCAGTGACTGCTGATTTGTGATGTTATATTTGGAAAGTTTGTGCAACAGGTAATTTTCCAGGCACCATAAACCAGTATGGTGGTTGGTTTTTTTTAAGCGCTTGAGTTGTTTTTAGAAGCAGTAAAAACCCAAATGGCCTCACAAAAACGTCCAAAATGTGAATTTTTACATAACAGATCACCTTTCAAAACTTTTTTTTCTACCTATACTGATGATGTGTTTTGTTTTGGGTTTTTTTCATTAGAGTGAGTGACTATAAATCATTGTTAGCATCTCTGGGTGATGTCCAGTAAACGCCTGAATGTTGACGTACCGCCCCTTTGCTTACTGGACCTCAACCAGTGAGGAAATGAGCTCCGATTTCCCACAACCTTCACAACACACCCACTCATCGATTCAGCACCAGTTTACTGTCCCAGCTCCTTCACTACTTCTGACACGGATCATCGTGAGAACTGGTTACACTAAATGCGGTTACGTTGTTTTTCAACTCAAAGGTGGAATATGAAAGTCACTACACCTGATCTGCTGCAGAGGAAATACTTGGCTTTCTAGCTTGAGGAAGCAGCCACATAAGCAGAATAAATAAACCCAGAACAGAAATATGACACCAACCCGTAAAAGCTATAATATTACATTAAGCTGCAGAAAGAGACGTATACTTGTTTCAGGTATTTTAAAAGAGAAACCAAATGGAAACACTATATGATGAGGTGTTCTTGCACTGATTTGATGAAACTGAAAACAATGCAGCTGGATTTTAGGATTATATTTAGCACAAGGTGGAAGATGAACATCCCATTAATATAGACACCATGTATCTTTTAAAATGTATTTTATCATGTTTTATCACGTTCTAAAAATCTAAAGTTGTTTAGAAAAAGTATTTACCCAAAATGACAAAAGATTACGGTAAGTTAACTTTACTAATAAAGAACAATTAAAACAAGTAGGTTTCTTCAAAAGTCTGTTTAAATAGACAGTATTATGTTTTTTACAGACACATAGTTCCATTTTATAGCACAATCATGTAACTGTTGCTTTCAGTTGTTATACAAATGCTGAATAGCCTATATAAAACATAACTTAACTTCACAATTTGACGTCTTGAATTTGGGCCTCTGTCTCTTTAAGAAGCTCCTGTTCTTTCCGACATTCATCACAACAACATTTCTGCGTTAATCCTTTTACAAATGTTCTTCATAACATTGGACAGAGAAATAGTTCTTATAATAAACACCGCAGGTGATGTAAAGGTCAAAATGTCAATTCCACATATTATAGCCACTTTAAGCAAATCTTAAAATCCAAAACAGTGACAACTAATGGAATAAAAACATAACAATCCAAAAAAAATTATATAAAAACATAGATTATAAAAACAAGTAAAAATACTCAGCAACAAAACACAATGGCAAATTATTTTTAAAATCATGCAGTGACATTCAGAGGAAGTAAATGAGTCTTTAGTTCTGAAAATTTCAACAAAGGGAGAAAACTTGACTGATGCTGAAAGGCTGTTCCTCAGTTAAAGGGCCAGGATAGTAAAACAAACAATCTCCCCCACAAATTCAAACTGATGGTGGGTCATTAGGACTCAGATATAAATCTGTTTTATAACCGTTCTACAGTGGATACAATCTTTGAAGATTTTGTCTCAAGGGAATTGGGCCAAAGATGAATCCTTGAGGAACTCCCCCAGCGATGTGGAGCTGATGAGAAATTCCCTGCACTGGAAAAGCACAAATTTTACCAAGTATTTTTATTCTAGTTTCTAGTGCAAATATCTTAGTTCACTCAATTAAGACAAAAATAACCTAAAAGTAACTTTTCATCCGGATATCCGAGCTTGTTTTAGGCCAATAATTCCTTATTATTGATTAAAAAGTACTGGTTCTACTGGCAGATTATTTCACTATTATTTTAAGTGAAATAATCTGCCAGTGGAACTAGTACTTTAAAAAAAAATCAATGTTAAGACATTGACTTAAAATAAGCTCTTATATTTAGCCAAAAAAGCTATTTGTACGTTAGTTTTGTCTTATCTCAAGCATACTAAGATAGTTGCACCAGAAACTAGATATTAATACTTTTGTGTTTTTGCAGTGTAGCAACATATTCAGACATACACCATCTGTTTTAAATTATCTTTGAATTTGAAACAATTCATGTCTGCATCAGCGTTAGTAGATATTGGCTTTTGTCTAAGGACAAGAACAGGTCACTGCAGAGTTTGAATGAAGCAGATTCAGCACTCTGATGTGTCCTGACTGGAATTTCATTACTATATTTCTTTCTTGATGGATAGAAAACCATTCTCACTTCCTGTTTTTTCTCTTTTTTTCTGTGGGAGCGCTGAGTCTGGCTTGGAAGGGGAGTTGATTGACACTGAAACCCGATGAAGCTACATTTAAAAAGACAAGATGAGTTCAGCTGCAGTTACAGAATCTGGCAATGAGTCAGAGGGAAACTAGATTTCTCTTCGTTTAGTTCCGGGTTCCTGCAGTGAAAAACAGGATGGAAAGGATTAGAACCAACCCTACAGTTTCAGTGCCTAAAAATTGTGGCTTTCATGCACAATAGACAGCTTTATTCTTTTAGGAAGTTAGCAGATTCAGGGATCTAATTTTCTGAGTGCTGACAATGTTTTCTAAAAACTGATATTGTCTGTGGAAGTTGATAGTTTTGCTTTAAGAGATGTACTTACTGCAGTAAGTAGCATGATTAATCCTGACGACACAAGAATCAACATGAGCTTTGGTAGCAGACAAAACAGCTGACTAATTTTATGTTTCACAATCACTTCCTTTGTCTTAGTTTAACGCTCAAGCACAAATCTCTGAAATGCAAAGGCGTGCGCTAACGGATCGCCCTTTCATGCAGAACATTAGGTAACTCAGAAAGGCAGTGATGACCAATTGATAATGAGAATAGTTGTATGATTGTTGCAGCGCGAGCATGACCTTGAATTTTAAAATCTGCAGGCCAAAAATAGGCTCAACAGGAACAGATGTCTATGCATAAATATATGTAAAACTGTGATGTCAAAGGCTCCTTTGTTCTGGAGCATTTCACTTTGACTATTTTTGTTTTCAAAAATAATTAAAGGGCGTTTATCAACATATTCATAGGTGACCCGTTATGCTTCCTTGAACATGTTCATGACGGGGTTTTTTTTTTTTTTAACAAAATCATTTTAGTCTGCTCAGTTCTGCCTATTTTCAACTTTCAGAATGAGCTGTTTTAGGGCGTCTTGTCACTTTAAATCCAAATAAGCTGCTGCTGGCCACGCCTCCAACTCAGTGTCGAAAACGGCTCTAAAAAATGCACAATTATACAACTACATCTTTCAAAAGCCTCCTGCACAACTAACAAGAACGCAGCAAGTGGTTTCTGGATGGTAAGTCAACAACAAAACACTTGTCTTTTTCAGTAGCCAACGTACACCAGTAAAACCAGATGTGCTGGAGCTTAGCTTGGGTTGCTAGGTAACTGGTGGAGCTCCGTTGGTGTTGCTAAGTAACGGTATAGTGCCTATCGAATGTGAGTTTAACAATCTGGAGGTTTTTGAAATGGCTCATTTTACAGGCACCTAAAAACATTTAGTTCTTACCCAAAAACACAATTAATTTTTTTTTAAGCGCTTGGACTGTTTTTAGAAGCAGTAGAGACTCAAAGTTAAAATAATGTGCAAAATGTGAGTTTTGCATAATAAATCCTTTAAGGCAACCTGAAGAATACTTCTTGATGGCACAGAAAAAATATGATTATATGAACTTTGCAACAAAGATCATCTTAACAAGAATTATGTTAAGCTCTGAAGAAGTTAACATTCTTTGCTGGACACACTTTCTGCCCCAGAATTATGAATCAACTGCAATCTTAAACATAAGGGAAGCAGCCACTCAAAGCTAAGGGAAGAGGATTTATTCTGGGAGACTTTATCCTCCCAGAGTCATCGGCTAACATCACAGCTGTCCTTGAGGAGTGCCTACCATCTGCTTTGAAGAATTATTCCAAACCCGGGACGCTTCTCTGTGTCGCTCACATGACCCTCCGTGCCCCAAGAAGACGCTCATGACCTGCTCATCTCATTGCTATGCTTTCCCATCAGACACAGGATATGTGTGTCATCAGGGGACAACAACACGCTGAGGCATCGTAAATACTGCAAATGCCAACAGATGTGGTGGTTGAACCGCTATACAGCAGGCTGCATCAACTTGTGCGATTAAAGAGTTTTTTTTTTTATCAGTAGGGGAAACTAGGGTAAGTTTAGCCTCCCCTTGTTTCTAGAAAATGTTAAATAACATTGATCATGCGACCAGATAGCTTGGAGGAAAGCATGTTTTAATGAAGTTTGGGTGACTTGTTTCTTGAAAATTAAATTAATCTATCTCAGGTTTCATAAGAACTGTGTTTAGACCATATTAGATATAAAATTTGTTATATATATATATATATATATATATGTCAGTTATGCTATGCATGAGCTACAACGTGAGGTCACAAATAATGCCAAAATGGTCGCTTTTGGGTGAATTGATTCTGAAACAAGGCTTTAGATTTAGTGTTTTTTCCCTTTTAAATGTTAATGTTCACTTCCAGAAAGATTCTCTGTTTTGTTTGTGACATTTTTGTTTAAATAAACAGTATTTTAGCTGTAATTCGCAACAATTAAAATGTCCTTGTACCGGTTGAATTCTGTGCAACAATTACAATACACTTGATGAGAAAAGGTGCCTGTCACAGTAACAAATTTTGTTGTCCCAAAACTTATCGTGATAAGTGATAATATTGTTGTTTTGAGACGATTTTTAAAATGGTAAGTGGATAATAATGCAAGAACACATTTCAAAGATCAGTAAACTTTAAATTCAAATGAACATTTTACACTGGACCTGGAAGACATTTTATCCAAGATACATAAACAAAATAAAATTAATAATGAAGTCTCTGTAAACAAAATTGTCCTTACACACCAAATCACCAAACTGGAGACTTTTATCATTCAGTTTTTGGTAGAAAGAGGAAAAATGGAAGTTATTGAGTTTGTTTTAATTTATTGCTTATTGCATTAGATCTTGGCTCATCTTACCGCAGTCTATGCAGTTTTTTTATATTTACACAGCCTCACATTTACTGTATAATCATGCTTTCGAAACTCTACTCCACGCCTGCACTTGAGGTAGTTTTCCCTGAACTGATCTATAATCTGCTACTTAAGCATAAGCACACACTGCAGGGTGAAGGTGCAGTGGTGCACTCATGGAGATGAATCCAGAAGCTGCAGCACATCACTAGTTGTGATGTCAGCACATGTGATGGGCTTTAATGAGCACTCCATGTTGGGGAATCACTCCAGTGTCGGGTTATTTACGCTTTGCTGCTAAGTAGAGCTAAAGACCCTGATCAATGTTAAGTGGCCCTTTATCTCGAATAAAAATATGTTCCATTACTGAAATGACACAGCAGGAACTTTAGAGTAATGATACTGTCTGCAATCAGCGCAGGACCCACTCCTGCTATGTGCGGATAATTTAGTGTCTGGAGTATTTACAGTAGACTTTTTTTTAAAGCACTCTGCGCGGAGACAGCAATTAATAAAGTAGTTTATGGAGCACAGAGAGAGCTAGAAGGGGGCAGGCTAATTTCATTATCTAATCACAGAGATCCTTGTCTAAACCAATAATGTCCGAAGACCACATGTCTGCAAGAAAATCATAAGTATGTTGGTTTAGTTACTCACCAGATAAGAATCTTGAGAGGAGTTTACAAAATATGAACCAGAGTTTTCATTTGTTTTATTTCGTTGTGACAATTCAATTTGAATTCATTTTTAGTGTTTTTATTAATTAAATATTGTTTATATTTAGTTTGGTTAGTATTAAGACATACAGTACTTTGGTAAATTTTTGTTCAAAAAGGTATTCTACTGTGATTATGTTTACATCAGTTGGGTAATGAATACTCAACAGAAAAAGCCTTTTTCATAAAATTTATTCAATTATTGTTAAACAACAAACTGAATCTGGTGCCTTGTCCCAACTTATGCGGACTAGAATAAGTAGAGGAGTATGGAGTACCGTAATTTACCAACAACTGACTTAAACTGCTTGTATGGGGGAAGAAATCAATTTCAGATCAGTCCGAAAGGCTAATAAATGGTTTCATAAACACAAAACGAATTACATCATATCTATAATTTTGGTATGTCGTAGTTAGTTTTAGAAACCCATATTATGGTTTCGTGATAAGTCATTTAAAAACATATGTCACCCCATGATTCTCTTACCACTTCCTGTCGTTTTTTCTCTTACCACTTCCTGTTGTTTATTATGGAGCTCTTTTGATGGAAAAAAAGTGTTTCAATTGTTTTGAGAAACACGCCAATTTTCATGCGTCTGAAAAATTAAACTCAACCAAACACAAAAACTTTTATCAAACATTATGAGGTCTTTTGTTTTTAATTGTTGTGTTTCCATTAAGCAAATTTATTTTTGTAATTCCAATTTGCACAATTATATAAGCAGTGGAAATGCAGCTAAACTAGTGCCAAAACCTTTTATTGAAAAACAAGTTGTTGGTTGTTTTTTTCTTTCAAATATATTTTTGAATTGCCAAATTGAAAAATTGTTTGGTCAAAGGAAACGCAGCAATCCTAGCACCATCTAAAATCAAGAGTTTTCAAAATTGTCATGTTTCTATTAAGCAGATTTATTTTAGAAATGCCAAATTGTTCAATTATACGGCCAGTGGAAATGATTCTATCCTAGTGCCAAAATCTTTTATTGAAAAACAACTTTTTTCAAAGTTTTTATGCTTCAATTAAGCAAATGTATATTTATACTTCCAATTTTTCCAATTATATGGTCAGCTACTGTTGGAACAAAGCTCTGCACTAAACTCAGAAATGCTTAACACAATCAGCGTAAACGTTTTGATCTGCTGCCATCAGGCAAAAACCCACAAAATCAGAAGCAGCTCCACAACTTCCTGCCTGCTAAAACTCTGAAACTAAAGGTCTGCTCTTTATATTACTGCACCTATTTTCTCTAGTTTGCAATTGTATCTGTTTAACATTAAGTGATTTTAAATCTCATGGAAAGCAGTAAGGAAAACATTTGTGTTAAATTATACCAGCATATTTAATAGATTTAGTCTGTGAATGGTGGTGAATAGTGAGCTGTTTGAGGGTTTGGTTGTTTTCTGAAGTGACTAACTGATTCAGGGAGGCGTTTTTAGTGATTCAGAGGTAAACTGTGAGGAAAAACACTCCATTCAGGCCTTTTTCCTAAACCTTAAAACTCCTACAAACGTCTCCCAATCATATAAATAAATTAAGTGTTAAATGATTTTTCCAGAGTTGCCCATTAACCTGATTTGCTGACTTGGCTCGCCATAATAGCCGTCCTGGGTTGTGGTTTATGCATGCCGATCAAATGATACCATGTGTTGAGACTGGGGAGGCGCGGATGACTTTATGTTATGGACTCAAAGTGCTCTACTGTAGGAAGTGAGAGTTTACATTCGCTACAACTGAAACCAGATATTTACATACACTTTAAAACCTTTTTTCTGATTCTTTTGTCATGTAATCGGATTTGGCTTCCTGTTTTCAGTCAGGTATTTTTAATTTCTGAAAGCCAGAACGGTGAAAGAGAGACTTTCTAAAGGATTTCTTGTTGCTTTCTTTAAATGTATTTAGTAGAATTTGGAAACCGCATGACTTGGATCAAATATTTTGTGTTCCTTTCCACAAACATCTCAAAGGCCACCATGTTAAGTTTAGTTGCTGATGGTATAAAGCACAGGTGTCAAACTCAAGGCCCGGGAACCAAATCTGGCCCACTGTAGATTTTTATGTGGGCCTCTAGACTCCAAAGTACATGAATAAGTTCCTCCAGGTTTTCACAAATCTGAAAAATTCACGCAAAATTCACACAAAATCAACAGATTTCCACAATTTTCTGATTTTACTGACATTTTTTCTCAAAATTGGCCAAAAACATTTGGTTTAAGCGACTGCTGCCTCAGCCTTACTCGATGTTAAGCTATAGTCTGTATCCAATATGGCGATTAATAGAAAGTCACATTAAACAACATACATTAGCGCAAATATTATAAAGGTTTCTTCACCACAAATTCTGTGAGTTTGATTGCAAAAAAACAAAAACAATCACAAAATCCTGGATGGACTGATCAGTGTGGAAAGATGTTCAATATTTAATTTTAATGAACACTTATAGAATGCTGAAACAGCTATTTATTGATATTTTAACAATTTAATGGGTTTTATCAACACATTCTGGCACAACCGGCCCTTTAAGAACATTCAGATTTTTAATTTGGCCCAAACTGAAAATGAGTTTGACACCCCTGTCATAGTGAATAGAGTTTTGAGAGAAAGGGTGGTGTAAATAAGATATTTTTCTTCCAACTACTCCTTTTTATTCAAAACTTTTGCTTATATCAACATATTTTAAATTGTAAAAGAACGACATAAACAAACACAATAGTTTGCAGGAAATTCTTCCTGAAATAACACATTTTCAGATTTACTCACGCACATTTTTCAGCTTCATATAAATGTTATGTGACTAATTCATTATGTCCCCTTAGATCTCGCTAAATTAAGTTGGGATCTCAAGATATTTTTCCAGGAAAGTAAGTCTTTTTTTTTCTTTTTTCCATATGTTTTAACAGAAATCAGACTCGAAATTCTATGATTAAAGTCAAAAATCTGAGGAGAAAGTCAAAATTCTGACTTTAATCTTTTGAGATCAAAATTCAGAGTTGTGTGTTTGAAGTCAAAATTCTGAGAAAAAGCCACAATTCTGAGAAATTTTGACTTTTTTTCTGAGAATTTTGTGAAAAAGTCAGAATTCTGAACAATTCTGAATTTCCTGAATTGTCACTTTAAACTCGGAATTCGAATTTTTGATAACATTTCAGATTAAAGTCAAAGTTCTGAATTTAAAGCCAAAATTAAAGTCAGAATTTTGAGAAATTCTTAGTTTAAAGCCAGAATCCTAAGAAAAAGTCAGAATTTTGAAGAAAAAAAAAAAAACACAATAAAAAACAGAATTTTTTTTAATTCTGACTTTTAACTCAGAGTTCTCACTTCTGATATCAAAATTCTGAGATTAAAGTAAATATTCTGAGAATAAAGTCTGGATTATTATTATTTTTCTTTCAGTGGCCCTAATCATCTTCCATACTTACATTTCCCCATTTTGTTTACATTCTGAATTATAACTAACATCCTGTTGATCCCGTCGAAGGTTGAGAGCTGAATGCAGAAGCTGAAGTGTCTCCAGTGTAAATGGGAGCGACTTCACTCAGCTCAGACAGGAACGAGGTTTCTCTCCTGAGCTGGCACCATAACAAAGCCCTCTAACAGCTGCCTCATAATGTGCAGCCACTCATTACATTGTGCCTCATGTCTCGAGTCTGGCCCGAGTCGCAGAGGGCAGAACCCAAGCATTGCTCAGCATTGAGCAATTGCATAAGAATGCATTGCACAATCTCAACTACATAAAGCTCTGTGGCCAGCAGTGATTATCCTATACGTTTGTCATCTACGTCGCACAAACACAAAAGTATTTTTGGTCTAGTTTCTATTGCAAATATCTTGGTGCACTTGAAATAAGACAAAACTAACTTGCAAGTAACTTTTCACCAAGATATTGCAGCTTGTTTTAGTTAATTAATTTCTTAATAATGGGGAAAAGGTTCTAGTATCTCTGGTAGATTATTTCACTTATAACAAGACATTTTTTTACTTGTTTTAAATTAAATAATCTTCCAATTGAACAAGTATTTTTCAACAATTTTAAGAAATTATTCACTTAAACCAGGATTCTATTTCTTGCAGAAAAGCTACTTTAAAGTTAGTTTTGTTGTATTTCAAGTGCACTGAGATATTTGCACTAGAAACTAGACCAAAATACTTGGTAAGATTTTGTGTTTTTGCAGTGTAAACACTGGTTTTCCTTTAGTTCATGAAGTAAAATTCACCATCTTCAATCTGACTTTTTAACTGGCAAGTTATATAAAATTTCTTCAATTTGTTTTTTTATTTATTTTTGCCTGTCTTCCCTATTTTTGGTCTAGAAATCTGATTTTGTATTTGCATAACACACCAAACCATTTCTGGCAAGTCATTAGTATCTCAGCAAGAGATTTAAATCCCAGACTAGTTCTCTTTCCCCCCCCTTTCCTTTAACTTTTTGTTTTAATTCTCTATTTCTCAGCAATTTGCAGTAGAAGTATTAAGTATCTTGTAAATGTATCTTTACCACTTGGTCTAGTTTCTAATGGAAATATCTCAGTACACTTGAAATTAGACAAAACTAACTTACATGTAACTTTTTAGCACTTCTTTTAAGCAAATAATACCAATACAGATGTTAATATCAGATCGGTGCATTTCCACTTGTTAGCTTTGTTTTATTTCAATTGTATTTGGTAAGATTTTGTGTGTTGTAATGTAACAAAAAGTGAAAGTGCTCAAGTGGTATAAATACTTTTTCATGGCATTTCAGCACCAAATGGACTGTGCTCTGTACTTACCCCTCCTCTAGAAGGTCGAACATGGCTTCCCACTTTCATTCAGGGCGCTACTTTAGCGAAATGGTTTTAGGCTGTTTCAGAGGGGGTGATAAGCTGCGGCTTAGTGCAGCATTGTTCACCCTGGCAACTGTGGGATGCGTTTGAGAAATGGCTGTTTCTGCCGAAAAGAACCCCTCCGTTCACGTTTGGTTATGTCAGAACGTGAAATCCTACACATCCTTCTTGTAATGTTTGGCTTTTCTGAAGAAATGATCAATGAATTTACAGTAAAAAACTTTTTTTAGGTCATACTTTTGGAAAATGTGTCATAGTTAAGTTGGTTTCACTTCTCTTTTCTGCTGAAGTTCTGCTCTCAGAGTAATTGGAGTTCAGGTTTTACGTGAGGAGCAACATCTTTCAGATCCTTTACAATCACACAGGTTGGTTTCAAGATCACATGCAATAACCGCCACCACAATAGGGTTATTTTTATGGTTGCTTGTTTTGAAAAATTTTGAGATTGTCTGAAATTCTCTAGAAAAATTGGAATATTTTTGATTTTCTGAGGAAAAAAACTCAAATGTTTAGATTATTTTCAGATATTTTCTTCAATATCCTTGGATGTTTTTGAATTTTAAAAGTTGAAAATGTTTGACATTTGAACATTACTTTTTCAACTCAAAAGGTTTTTCTAGAGAATTTCTGAGGTAGAAATGTTTGACTTTTTAAATAAATAAAATTTAATAATGTTGAA
Source organism: Xiphophorus maculatus (assembly GCF_002775205.1). Lineage (NCBI taxonomy): Eukaryota > Metazoa > Chordata > Actinopteri > Cyprinodontiformes > Poeciliidae > Xiphophorus > Xiphophorus maculatus. Next base: position 5,548,957 of record NC_036444.1, on the reverse strand, counting down.
ACATTTTGACTTTTCCAATTTAGAAACTTGCTGTTTTCTTTCTAGAATTTTTCTGAGATTAATTTCAGATATTTTCTTGAAAAGGGTTGGAAATTCTTGAGTTTCAAAAGTTGAAAATGGTTGAAATTGAACATTACTTCTCAGACTCAGAAATGTTCAAGTTTTTCTCTAGAGGTTTTCTGAGATGAACATCAAAATTTCTGAGTTTTTTCTAGCAAATTTTCAACTTTTCAAATTCAGAAAATTTCTTAGAGTTGACGTTTGAAATTAAGAAACTTCCACTTCTCTTTCTTGAAAATTTCTGAGATTAATCTCTTTTTTTTTTTTGAAAATTCTTGAAAATTTGAGTTTCAAAAGTTGAAGATTTTGTGAAATTTGAAACTTTTCAAACTCAAAAATTTCCAAGTTTTCTAGAAAATTTCTGAGATGAATCTCAGTTTTTTTTTCTAGCAAATTTTCAACTTTTGCGTTTCAAAAGTTGAAACGCAGAAAATTCCAATTTTCTTTTTCTTGAAAAAGTGTCTGATTAATCCCAAAATTTCTTTTTGTTTTTTGGCAGAATTTTACTCTTTTTTTTTTTTCTGTCTACAATGTCCCTATTGCGCATTGGAGGTATGAAAAAAATCAGAGATTTTATTTTCAAGCCATATCGTCCATCAGCTTACAACTGTTTATTTCCAGTAAATCTTTCCCTCTAGATTTAATATGAGGCTAAATTAATAGAAGATTACAAGATCAGCATATTCTGTCCTCATGTGGATTATTGTCCAATTATCAGGGGAATCTGGGATATTTCTCTCCAGGTAAACAGAACACAAAGAGTCTTTGATGGTGTGTTTGATGGTTGACCTTGCCGGGCGTCAGCGCCCAAACTGCTTCTGTTTTTTCCGAACTTTATTCACTAAATGCATGACTGACTATTTGGGAGATATATCCGTCTTCTGGAACCACCCATCATGGCTGCTGATGACATTAAATGTGAGCCCAGAGAACAATGCGAGGCAGTGCAACAACAGAACGGGCACAGTGGTGTTGGATGACCTGGCTTTGTGATGCAGTGAAAGCCTGATGATGCAGTTTCCGTGCACAATAACAAAAGCAAAAAAAAAAGACAAAAAAAAACTCAGGGTAGAGTTTAAAAACATGGGTGTGCTTCTCAATTATGACATAAGCAACAAATACAGTGGTTTGCAAAAGTATTCATACTCCAACTCTTTGAATCGTGTATAATTTTCACAATTGTGCTGCACTTTGTGTTGGCATTTCACATAAAATTCCAACAAAATATTTTTATTTGTGTCCAGTTTTAATGTGACAAAAGATGGAAAAGTTCAATATACAGAAGATTTGTCTTGTTGCTCAATTTTATAATGTATAATTTAGTTTTTGTGGACTGAATATTAATAGTTTCTAGATTGAACTGAATAAATGAATGAAGCTTCCAGTCTGTACAAGGTTGAGTATTTTATTAAGGCCAGAAATTCCCTGGAAAGACTTAGACTTTGCAGATTTTAACACTATACTTTTAGTGCAAGTTAATTTTAATTTAAATGCCCACAGTGATCATACATTAATTAAATTTATTTCAAATGCAAGTGCCATTGAAAACCAAACATTTCAATTAAGGTTGAAATATAATTTTTCTACTATTTTCCTTAAAAATCACCTTAGATTTCATCTCTCCTTTTACCTGGGTAACATCTGTTTCTGAAATGTCTACATTCATCTGATAGTTTCAAAGATAGCTCTGCCTAAAACATGAAATGGAAAGGTGGAAGTAATTTTACTCAAAATTATACAGCAGTAATTTTGGGAATTTCTTATATCTAATTAGAAGTAGGGATGAAACAATTAATCAGATTAATCAGTTATTGAAATAATCGTCAACTAATTTAATAATTGATTAATTGTTAACTAGACACTTGAAAAAGTAATTTTGCTGACCCCCCCCCCCCCCCATATTTAGAGTAATAATTAAGCCCAAACTGTCCAAAATATGTATGCAGATAGACGTCTTTGACTAAATATGTTTTACCAAAAGCTCCTCATGTGCAATAGCTTTGGCTTCACCTGGTTCAAATATGCAAAACAAATACTATGTTATAGCATTTTATGCAATAAAATGTTAATTGTCTTATTTAAAAAGAATCCGAATAATTTATTTTGCATCTTTTAATGTAATGTGTAAAAAGGTTTAACATGTTAAATTAAAAATTTGGAGAAATTGCCAATTTTATTTATCCGATTAATCAGTTAAACATTGGAATTATTGGTTAATTGTCAGAACAATTTGTAGAATAATTGATTACTAAATTAATCATTAGTTGTAACTTTGTAATGTTGTGTTTTTATTGTGGTTTTATTATGTAAAGCACTTTGAACTGCCTTGCTGCTGAAATTGCGCTACAGAAATTGAAACTTGCAGCCCAAATTAGAAAGAAATGTAGTCTGGAAATATATTTTCCTTTTTATTATTTTATTTTTCAATACAGACCTGAAAAACAGTCAAATAAAATCCCATAAGTTTCCAGACTTTTTCAAGACAAAGGAACCCTGTGATTGTTTGGAGGCTGTTCTCTTGAAGCATAATGCCTAATTATGAAACAGAGTCCCAGGTGGCTCCAGCTAAAAAGCAGGGGCTCCAGTCAGCGTAAAGGGGCCCCATCTGTTGATGGCTTCTTCTGGGATTTAAGACTCTCATCAAAAATGTCTCCAGTGAAAAACGAAAACCCTGATGGGATCCTGCAGATCAATTTTATCCTGGGGCTCTGTTGCAGTTTCTTTAAAAGAAGAGATTTTCTTCTTTTTAAAACCAAAATATTGATAAAAAAATAAGAAAGCAACGTAACTAGAGCCTTTCAAAGGTTTTCAAATCTTAAACTAGATTAAAGTTTAATCTAGTCAAAGGGTACATTGTTTTAAAAGGTTTTTACAAATGAAAAAGCATGTATATCTTTTTTTTCACATTTTATCTGTCTTGTACTGTCACAGCATATTGCAGTGCAATATATAACTTTTATTAAAAATATATTTTTTAACATATTTGTTAAAACTGTTGTCATGTCGGGACAGTTTGAGACAAAAAATCTGAAAAGATCGATGATCTCTACCTCCTCCAGGAGGAGTTGTTTCCCTCCATTGTTGTCTGAACAAATGCACCGCTACGACCAAAAACAACCAATCAGAGCCAGGAGGCGGGTCTTAACGCTGTTAATCAACTCATGTACTCATGGCACAATGTGCTGATGCTGGAGAAATGACTTACAGTCATAGGAAAACCGTTTATCTGCCGTCATCATTAGCATTGCTAACTACCCTTAGCATTCACAGCATGCTATGCTAGCTGCAGTGTAGCAGAGAGCAAAGAGGGATGAAGGGATGAGCAGCACCACACACAGAGGGTGATTGACAGCGCTAAGACCTGCCTCCTGGCTCTGAGTGGTTGTTGTTAACCTTCCAGACCTCTCAGGTCTTCTGGTTCTGATCTGAACCAAACATGGAGGAGCAGCTTTCAGCTTCTATGCACCACACAACTGGAACAAACTTCCAGAAAACTGTAAAACAGCCAAAACACTGAGTTCCTTCAAATCCAGACCCACCTGCTTCGAGTTTCCAAAATAAAAGGAACATTGACCAACATATTTGATGTGTTGATGATTTTGATGATGCCACTCATCAAAATCAAAATGTAACGCCTGTTGTTAGTTTCTCAATTATTGTTTTTATGATTTCTTATTCTTGTGTTTTTATGATGTGTTGTGTTTTAGCACTTTGCGCTACCTTGCTGCTGAAATGTACTATACAAATAAACTTGATTGATTGATAAAACGGCTGAAACACGGAGTTCCTTTAAATCAAAGCTGCAACCCACCTGTTTAGAGTTGCTTTTAAATCGTAATAAATGGAACATTGACCAACATATTTAATGTGTATTGGTCCTTTTAACAGTGGTAGTTTGACAAAATGCCATTGTTGTTGGTTTTCACAACTGTTGACTATATAATGTTTTCTTTATGTTTTCAAAATGAAAAGCACTTTGACCTGCTGTGTTGCTGAATTGTACAATTTAAATAAACTGACTGCTGTGACAGTTTCAATAAATATGTATTTATTTACTGGAAAAAGTTAAGAGACCACTTAAAATGATCAGTTCCTCTGATTTTACTTTTTATAGGTCTATGTTTCTATTGTTCTTTTATTCTATGTACTACTGACAACATGTGTCCGAAATTCAAAGCAAAACTTTTCTATTCATTAAATGGTCAAAATAAGGAAAAAGATGCAGTGTTTTCAGAGCTCAAATAATGCAAAGAAAACAAGTTCATGTTCATTTAGAAACAGCAATACTAATGTTTTAACTCGGGAAGAGTTCAGAAATCAATATTTGGTGGAATAATAATAATAATAATCCTTCCTGCCACATGCCATCTCACTGTACAATAAAAGCTAAATCATTGTTCTGCACTAATCAGTCCAATTTCGCACAACTGCACTGTTTCACACTTGCTGTACATATATTTACAGATACATACTGTTTCTGCATTTTCGAATCTTTGCAAGGACTGCTCTAAGCTGCTTTTTATATTGACAGCATGTTAGACTTAGACTTAGACTGACTTTATTGTCATTTTGCATGCACAGGGTGTATACAGAACGAAATTTCGTTTCGAAATGTTATATTTTATTTTTATTTTATCTTGTCTACAATTGCTACTCAGTGGTGGTTGTTGTGTGTCTTGTCTCTATGCTGTAACTGCGAAATAATTTCCCTGCTGGGATGAATAAAGTAATTCTATTCTATTCTATTCTATTCTACAACCAGGAGGTTTTCAATGGGCTTCAGTGGTCTCTTCATTTTATAATAGTTACATACTGCAAGTTTAATTTTTTTGTTTTTTAAAAGGGATTTACAACACAAATATAAGGTAAAAATGTTTGCTGAATGCATATTCATTTAAAAATGAATAAATAAATCTGAGAGGCGCCCCCCAATAAATGAAGCCCTGGGCTACTGCCTCTCCACGCCCATTCTAAAATCTATCCCATGCAACCGAAGCTTTTTACCTGGCCGCCCCACACCAAAGGCTCCTTCCCGCCCCCTCTCAGCTTTCCCCGTTGCCAAGGTTTCCGTGTACGCGCTGCCTGCACCAGCGGCGCCGCGCCGCTGTCATACATTAGTGCCAGACATGGCGGCGGAGCTACAGCCCGAGTGGATTTCTGCTCTCCCGTCTTCCTGGACTTATGGGGTTACTCGAGACGGACGCGTCTTCTTCATTAAGTAAATGCACCTTTAACTAACCCAGTTCAAGTCTTTCAGCTCTCAAAAAAGAAAGAAAGAAAAAAAAAAGTCAGGGCTCGTTATTGCATGTGCTGTATTATTTTCCCTCTCTGTCTCAACAGCGAAGAAGCCAAGAGTACAACCTGGCTGCATCCGCTGAGCGGTGAAGCAATCATAACCGGACACAGGAAAACTCCAGGTAAGAAGGAGACGAAGAAGAAACGTCACTCAGCTGTCAAGTTTCAGTTAACCGCGACGGCTGGCTCGCGCGTCCGCCGTCATGTGTTATGTTTCACCCCCGGAAAAAAACACACAACAAAAAATAAAAACACGATTCTTCCCACGCTGAGAGAGTGGAAGGAAGAAAGAGAGAGAGGGGGGAGCTCTGTCATCCGTGATCCCTTTCTTAATGCACGAGTGGGCTCGTGCTGTGGAAAGTGAGCCGACCGTTGGCCGAGCTCGAGCCACTTCCCCGCGAGCCTCCTCCTCAGGTTGGCTCGGTCACCTGAAGTTGACGACGTCACGCTGGCGAACGTAACTTGAGAACTTGTAAAGCGACGGTTTGTGCAAACAGTAACCAGCGCAGACCGGAGTTGGAAGCTGATGTTGATGTTTTCTTCTTTCTTCTGAAAGCCCACCGCGAACCTCCGAGTTCCCGTGGGATTAGCTGTGTTTACATCAACATCAACGCCGCTCCAATCTGGCTGCTAGGATAGATTTCAATACCAACAATACCAAGGCGGGGTATGGCCAGGGACAAAATGAGTTCATTTACATCAAGAAACTCAGAAATTAGAGCATAATCTCAGAAATTTTCTAGAACAAACGAGGACATTTCTGAGCTCCAAAAGTCGAAAACTCTCTATATTATAATATTTTAATTTCCTGACTTCATTTTCAAAACTTGGGTTTTCAAACTAAAAAACAAAAAGGCGATGTGACGTGATTGTAACGCAACACATATATGAATAAATATACTAAAGGTAAAATCTACAGATACTTAATGTAAAATGTAGTGGAGTAAAAATCAAAACTACCCACAATTAAAAGATGTAATTAAGTTCAGTAACAAAGTATTTGTATGTTGCTACATTCCACCAATACTTATTAAAATACTTTGCATGATTTAAATAGTTTTGCAGACATTTAAAAAAAACTTTCTGAGTGTTTAAGTAATTCCTCAGACAGCTGGTAGCAACAACAGATGATTGTTTTTACTGAACAGAAAATAAACGGCGTCTAATTTGTGCAGAATTGCTGGGGTGTTGGTGCCTTTTTCCAGTTGCCAGTGGGCAAGATGCAGGTTAACACCCTGGATAGGTTTCCTGTCCATCACAGGCATGTAAACTAACTTTTATTTTAGTGATTGATTATTCTATTGAATATTTAGACAATTAATTGAATTACCGATAACAAAAATTACCGCATTCTGCAGATTTTTCATTCAACCAGGATTAGAAATACATTAACAATGCAAAAGAAAAACACATAGTTTTTATAGTTGTATATTAAAGTACTTTTAATAAACATTTCTCCAGAAATAACTTTTCAAATCAAACTAAAGAGGTTTTGTGAGACAGAGTTGAATTGATTTGGGATTTATTAGAACATGTTTAGATGGAAAATCCCTCCCAATGCTCACTGACATCATAGTTTTCTCCCGTCTCTTCTCGGTCTGTAAGTAAGTGTTCCAGGTTTAACGATAATTGATTTCCTGTAAAAGTATTTACCTCTTGGTTTCCTGAAAACACACTGTTAATGGGTTGTCCCTTTTAAATATTTTCATTAACCAGACATCCGCTCATGTTGTAGAACAGCAAATATCAGTTTTAGCTGACAACATTCTGTCTGCGGATAAAATGTTGATTCATTTATACAAATTACAATGTTTGACTGTGTCAGGAATCACTAAGTTAGAGTTTAAAATGTCATATAAAGCAGATTTCCTGCCTAAATTAGGCATGTAAAAGGAGAAGCAATTATGTTTATGTAAGAAGCAACATAAGTAGTTGGAGCATGATATGCTGTTTGTTAGTTTTTGTTTGGCTTTCCACTTCCTGTTGTGTGGCATTTTTGCATTCTGCTTTAAACATTTAAAAAACAGCCACAGAGTCTTCAGGGACTCATGCAGGCGACTTTATTTATAACTGTTTATTGACATTTTTGGCAGGAAGAACATAGTCCAATGTTTTCATTTTCAGTTTGTAGCAGAAACATGCTTCTATTATCCTCTTATTGTAGTGAATAAATCTTGAGTTTGGACCCACTGGTTGAGGAAAATAAAGCTGAATTGAAATATTTGTTTTGTTTTAAAGTAAAGAAAGTAAGAGACACATAAGGTGATGATAAAAATAATTGATAAAGACTTTGAAATATGCTACATTTGTGTTCTAAGAAGCTGCTGTGCAAGAAAGTATAAATGTTAATAAAAGCACAGATGCTAAAACTAACAGCAACTAGATTTGTACTTTTAATTTAAAAGCTGAATAAAACTTGGAATTTGTGATTCTCACAAAATGATGATCTGGAGTAAAACTTTAATACTTTCACTGTCTTAAAAAGAAAATAAAATGTTTACAATGATGCAATTGTGTTTATTTAAAACTGGTTGTCAGCTTTAAACTCGTGAACTTTTAAAATTAACAGGAGCAATAATTTGGGCTCCACACCATGATTAAAAATATACTTTATATTAACACTTTTATTAATCTGACATAAAATAGAAGTGTAGTTTTTGTCTTAATATGTTAAATATTCTTGGTAACTTAACATATCATTTATTTAACCTTAATTTATGAGTATCACATGTGAAAACATGGGAATTAAGAGGATTTTTGCCATGAAATGACTCCATATACACATGAATACGTATGTTTTTTCATGTGACTCACATCACTAACGTGAAGATTTGTGTGAACCACATCTGCCTGTTTAATGTGGTACGTGGTTTTCATATGTGGTTTTGATATGTGAATATTAATTGGATTTTTTTGACTCATTGCATACGATCACCTGCAGATATGTGATCAAAAGTTGAAGGAACAAACGAACAAAATACTGCCATTTTAAATACAAACGTAGTGAAACATCCAGTAAAAAACTCAGAAATTTTGCAATTTTACAGAAAAACTTTTACTTTTGAAACTGAGGAATTTCTGAGATTTTTATAGAAAATTTTTGATATTTTTTGCAGAAATTTACTACTACTCTTCTTTTTTTTTCTTTCTACAATGCCCTAATACGTCGTCGTATTTCAGATATTGGTGATCAGTCAGAAAACTGGAATCGGTGCATCGCTGACGTTAGTCAATTCTCCATAAAATCTTACCAAGTATTTTTGGTCTAGTTTCTGATGCAAGCATTGTATTACACTTGAAATAAACATGGAAAAAATGTCTTGTTGTAAGTGAAATAATCTGCCAGTGGAGCCAATAGTTTTTTTTAAATGCCATACTGCATGTATGGAATTGTTTACTTAAAAAGCTCCTATATCTTGCTGAAAAGTTAGTTGTATGGTAGTTAATTCAAGTGTACTAACATAATTGCACCAGAAACTAGACCAAAAATGCTGGGTGAAAGTTTTTGCAGTTCACAGCCAAAGAATCTCTGGACTCTTTGGCATCTCAGTCAAATTACTTTAAATACTATTGAATAGGATGTTTTTTTTTAGCAGTTTAGTGTAACTTTTTAAAGATTAATAGACCTCTGCCTGGAATCAGTTTTCACAAAAAGAGAGAGAGAGAGCATCTAAAATCTCCTTACTGTAAAGTTGTGAAATGTAACCTGAGATTTTGTTTCCTCAGAACTGTGTTAAAATGTTTTTACTTTATTTTTTATCTTTATTTCCTCATCACACAGACCTACCCACTGGATGGGAAGAGGGATTTACCTTTGAAGGTGCAAGATGCTTTATCAAGTGAGTTCAACTTTACTCTACAAATCACACACCCATTACACCTTTACCCAAACACTCTCCAAGTTCACACTGAGAAAGAATTAAACCACTTCACCGTTCCCATGCAATCAGGACAGCTTGATTACCGAACAGAAATGTATTTATTTCCACTCGCCTGCATGTTGCTTGTGAAACCCGGCTCTGTTCTGGCAGTAAACTTGTAAAAGGTTATAAATGCTGGACCTTTACTCCCTATTTCTTTGCAGTAGGAGGCTATCGCAAAGTTAATGATTACACAGAAATATGGTGCAAGTACCAGACAGACCAGGGTTCCTGTCCTATTTGGAGCTGTTTGCAAATTAATATGTTTTCTGTTTTCATAATTTATTCTCGCTGTTTGGGCTTAAATGTTGTGCTAAAGTTTGGAATGATGTATTAAAGTGCCTACATAAAATTTCACAACTTTATAAGCTGCAAGCCTTTGCAGCTCAGAGAAAATAAATGTGTAAAAATGTCAAATGCATGCAATCAGTGCTGTTAAAAGGTAAATATTTAATATTTCTATTCATGTGATATAAAATAGAAGTGCATATTTTGTCTTGAAGTTTTAAGTATTCCTACTAACTCAATTTATTATAATTTATTTCACCTTAGTTTATGTGTAGCAATGAAAACATGGGAATCAAGTGTGTTTTTACCATGAAATGTTCCAAATATACATGAGTACATGAGCTTTTTCACGTGATTCACATCATATACATGTGAAAATTTGTCTGTACCTCATGTGCATTTTCCATTTAAAAAAGGAGAAAATTCTGCAAAAAAAACAAAAAACAAACAGAAATTTTGAGGGTCATTTAAAAAATAAACTTTTGGAACTCAGAATTTCTCAAGATTTCTGAGGAGTTTTTTCTTGCACATTTTCAACTTTTGGAGCTCAGAAATTTCCTTGTTTTTTCTAGAATGAGTTTGGTGCAAGCAAACCTTTTCAGCTTTGTGCAAATAAATGCTAACTGCATGCATTCAGTGCTGTTAAAAGGTAAATAACATCGATAATCCCTGTGATGATGCACCTCAGCTGTCTGGAATCCAGAGTATTCATTTCAAAGTGCAAGCAGCTTTTCTGATCATGTGTCGTTTTGTGCTGCATTCTGGTTATTTGGTTTTTGCTGTTGTGACTTTGCAGCAACTTCTTCCTGAGTTTTGTTGAAATTGTATTTAAAGGTTGTTGGTTTTTTTTGTTCCAACACCAATGAAAGAACCCTGTTTTAATCGTTCTGACAGTTTGACCTGGGGCCACATTTTTGAAGCCAACAATTGACAAGATCTTTTCATAATGATCCTCTTTCTTCTGGGACTGCCCAAAAACACACTGCATACTGTCAGAGGCTGTAAATCTTTCTGGAAAATAGCAATCCTCATACCGTAAAAGTGAATATAAAGCCTCCCTTCATTAACTTTTCTTGTCATTCTTGTTGAACTAATGTAACATACATCAGTCCTGTCCACTAACCCACTTTTGCGCATATTTTCTGCTTGCTGTTGGCCACCGAGCGAGTCAGAAGTTTACATACACCCCAAGATTTCCCCCAGAAAACTTGCTAAGCTTGGTGGTTGGGGCGCTCGGCAGTCATTCATCCAGCGGCCCGACGTGTTTTTGACTTAAAAATGTTTTGAAGTTGGCAGGAAATTTTAAAATATCACTTGATAATTATGTGTTATTGGAAGATTAATACCTGAACAACAACTATCCATCCATCCATTTTCTGTACACCCTTGTCCCGCTATCCATTTAGCGTTATTTTGCAGCTTATCTCTTTGCTGTGTTCATCGCTGCCATAGATGGAAGGAATTGACCGCTCAATCCGGCGAAGTCTTTCTGCAAATCCTTCTTGTTATTGGCCGAGGTTTCCAATGCAGTCGTCCTTGAAACAAAGATAACTTTCTCCACCAATGTGGGCATATTTCCAAGAAAAATAAAATTTAACCAGAGACTTTGAAGAGGTTCAGATGCTGGGGGACGGTGTTAAGGAGCTGTCGGGATTGTTAGTTTTACTATTTTCTTCACTATTTTTTTAATGATAGTATCAATAAATATGAAAATATGATTAAATGCAGTTACTGTGTGCGTAAATCATACTTCTTCTTTACAAATGGTCACATTTTTCAAGAGCAGTATTTGTGTTTGTGAGACTACAATTACTAAAAAGGAAGTAATAAATAATTCTTATCGTCACTTTTATCATTGTCACAATAGTAACACAAAATATCATGATTAAAGTCCATATCCCCAACCCGTTGATCCACATAATCTGCATTTAGCTTCATCACGTTCAGTTTATGGTTCAGTAAAGACATGTTTTATATTCCACTCTCTTTGACATTGTAGTCTTACTCATGCACTGCAAGGATCAAATTTACTGCCTCTCATTCTGTGCTAATTCATAATCTGTCCTTCAGATCCTGATATGTGAGTGAAAGACGTTATTTTGCATATTTTCTAGGAAAAACGTACCCTTCCTTGATATTTAGCAGTCAAATCTGCCAAAATACTGAAATGCCACTGCATCAGTGATATAAAAAATGAAGGATATTATGCTTTGTTATCCCCACTGAATCCTTTTCTGACTTCCTGAGCTTCATGTGGCAGTTCGCCAGTAATTTCATATCCCCCTATTTTATCACAGATTCTCTGTGCAAAACATTTTCAGGGAGCGCCACATTCATTAGCCGATCAGTGTGGTTCTGGCCCAGTCCAATGATGCATGCATGCTGCGTTTTGGCGAGTGAAAAACGATTTGTTTCATGCATCAGCTGAATTTTAAACAAGTCTCTTAAAGTTTGAGGGAGGGATTTTCACACCCAACAATGTCCGCGGTGCACTGCTGAACGAAGAATCAGCAGCAAAAATAATTTCCTCACTTCTTCTGTTAAGCTGTCATAATGCCACGCTTTCTGCAGCATAATTTAGCAAACAAGCACGTTGCAATTTTATTGCATTGTGATGTATCTCGGTGCCTTCTAGCGACTCCCTCTCTTACTGTCTTCATTTGTCCTGCGGCTCATTAGCAGCACAAGTCAGCATGTGTCTAATTTATTCCTGTAGAGCTTATAAGGAAATAACCAAAGCCTAATTGAAAACCTGCACAGATATCAGCTTAAATGTTGCTAATGCCTCCCTGATCTGGTGGTGAGTGTTTTATTTCTGACACTTTTCTCCGGCTTGTTTGCTTGGTTTCCCCCTCCAGTGTTTTACTCAACATAATTCCAGTCATGTGGTCTCTGAAGCCAGAGTCATAAAGATGGCTGCCTGCACGGCCCAACATGCCGTAATCATTGTCTCTTTCTCGACGTTAAGTCATAAAACTGTGTCAAGACTATTAATTTCAGTGTTTTGATAGGAGATTTGCTGACAGGTTTATGAGATAACTGCGACTTGGACAGTCTGTGGGACATTTTGAGGTTTTAAGCAAGACTGCCAATAAAATCCTCTGAGAAATCTCCAATACAATTCTCCTGCTGACAGCTGGATAAGCCTTGGATGTGCCTCAGGTTTTTCAGTAGGACCTTATTACTTTGTCGCCAATTTTGTGTTTCCCAGTGTCATAAAGTTAGGACTGTAACTTCCTTTTAAAATGTAAGGAAGGTGAAACAGTTTTAAATCCTCAAATAATCTAGAGATCCATCCCTCTTCACTGCAAAAACACAGTCTTACCATTTATGGTCTTATTTCTAGTGCAAATACTTGCAATAAAACAAAACTAACTTACAAGTTCATTAAGATACAGGAACTTGTTTTAAGTAAATAATTCACTAATATTGATGAAAAGTTCAAGTTCTATGAGTGGAATAATCTGCAGTGTAACTAGTGCTTTTTAAGGAATTACATACTTAAAACAAGCTCCAATATCTTAATGGAGTTACTTGTGAGTTACGTTTGACTTATTTCAAATGTACTAAGATATTTAGACAAAAAATACTTTTACATTTTGTGCTTTTGAAGTGTATTTGACCACACTTTATACAATATTACTAGAAATACATTAAAAAATGCAAGTAAGCAAATAATTGAGTGGGCAGTTAAAGGATTAAAAAAGAAACTCAACCTTTTATTGGATAAAATTCAACAACAGCTTTCCTTTAGTAAACGCTTGATCATTTGTAGCAAAAGATGGATCTATAGTAGTTAAAAATTCATTTTTTTTCACATCAACATGTGAAAAGTTCAGCCCTTTCTGCTTGACTTAAGATAAACACAGCGGAAGGCTAATCTGATGATTTGTTTTTGATTAGATGATTAATAATTGGTTCCAAAAGATGCTTAATAGGAGACTTTGTTTTACAGGATTTGAACTGAAGCTAAAACTGTCACTATAGGAGTTTTGGGTAAAATAGATTAACAAACAAAGAAGGTTTTTTTTCATCTTACATCCAAAATGTACATATTTTTGTACAGTTTTTACTTTAGTTACTAGTCTTAGTGTGTTGTTCTTTCTACAAAAGGCCTATTTTTTGAGTCCTGTTAACGATTAATCGATTACTAAATTAGTTGGCGAGTATTTCAATAAACAATTAATCACGATTAATCGTTTCAGCTGCAGTTGATTGTTCAGAAAACAGATTTTTGAGTTTCCAGCCGGGCCAATCAAACGGAAGCTCATCCAGTTCCAGTTATCAGCTGATCTCTAATTGATCACTGAAGAAAGCAGCACGTTTACATCCATTTCTATCTGTGGCTTCCTGTGCTCTGCAACTGCAGCAGAAGATCTGGTGTGTTGTCATGCTGGCTCTGTGAGTTGGCTGTCACCATCAGGTTACACAGTGTGAGCATCAAGTAGCAGATTGTGCTGACGCAGTCTGTCCTCTGATGCTGCGTGCTAGCAGGGATGAGTTACAGGTTGTTAGTGTGACAGTGCAAACTGGAACAATGGCCTCCCCTAAGCTGTTACTACAAACATGCAGGTTTGAATGAAGCAGATGCATCTTAAATAAGTCAGCTGAGGTTTACTGCTTTCCTAAGACAAATGCGGTTTTCTTGTTTTCTGGGTTGATTGTGACTGGCTTAAAGCAAATTGGATAGAACTTCCTACACAGAAATGTACAGAGCTGGAAACATTTTCGGCACCTGAAGCGGTGAAAATGTGCTCCTCTTTTTGTGGTATGCCTCAGTACAAAATGTCAGATTTAATTTTATCAAAGTGCCTCAGCATCCAAAAGTGATTACTGCCATCTTAACCAGCTCAGTGTATCTCACCGAGGAGAGAGGAGTCAGTAATTTGAGGAGAAGCTTCAAAGCACCAATTCTAGACTTTTAGCACTTTCTCACCAAATAAACCTGTTGGTTTAACTACCTCAGTTAATTACCTCTAAACATTCTGCTGCTGTGGTTTTCAAGTAGCCAAAATAGGGCTGTGACTAATAATTGCTTTAGTTATCAATTAAGCTGTTGATTATTCTGACGATTAATCATATTGATTCGTTTAATCACATTTTTTAATTTAAGCCTTTTTTATTCAATATTAGAAATACATTATTTGTTTATACAAATAATTAAATTCCTTTTGTAAAGAAGAAAATGACCATTTTATTGCATAAAATTCAGTAACGTAGCATTCCTTTAGCGTACGCTAGACTATTTGCAGTAAAAAAAAAGTCAACTTTGTGAGTAGCTCAGACCTTTAGTGTAGGGCTAATCTGTTTATTTTGGACTAATCAATTAATAAATAGCAAAAGTTGCTTAATTTGGAGAATTTGAATTGTGTGAAGCTAAAACTGCCACTTGATGAGTTTTGGGTGGAACGTATTTACAGACAGGTTTTTTGTTTTTTTTTATAATCTCAATTGCAAAATGTACATATTGTTTTGTACATTTTTATTTACTGCTGGGAATTGTTGTTCTATCAGCAATTGGCCTTTTTTGAATCTGTATTCTTCAGCTAACAATTAATTGACTACTAGATTAGTTGAATAATCGATTAAACCGATTAATCATTTGAACCAATATCCTACTCTATGGATCATCTCATCAGTTGCTGCATTTTGCAGTTTAATGTTAAAGTTCAGCTTGTTTTTCTCTGTAACCAAAACAACATTTTAATGGCTGTTTTTTCTAACTGCAGTCTTAAGTTAGAATAACGCACTTGCATATTTGTCAGGTTATACCTTTAAAGGTTATTGAGTTGGTATTGCAGAAATTGATGATTTGGTACACAAAAACTAATTGTTGTGTTGGCTTGGTATTCATCGCAATTAGGTTCTATGTTGCTGCGTTGATGCAGGAAGTAGTTACAGAAATTATGCTGAGAATAAACAGGTGCACAGTGGTGCCAGTTCCCTCTCTCGGTTTTCTATTTTGGTTTTATTAATTCTGTTTGGGAAATAAAAGAAGAGAACAAAACTCACCGTACAGTGTTAGTTGCTTGAGATAGCTGCTGCCTTGTTTTTGAAGAACGGGTTGCTAATAAGTAAACCTGTGGCTGAGCTGAAGACTAGTTTTATTGCGGTCCAGTTCTTAATGTTTCATTTGAAGACCTTTTGGCAGCATGCTTTGAAGACACTTTATTGTTTCTGAGGGTCCATTGTTAGGATGAATTACGATGTAAATTATAGTTACTGTGTAGAACTTATCTATGGATGATCAACTCAGAATATAAAACGATGCCAAAATCTCTCCAGGGCATCTCGTGTTTAGTTTCTGGTTTATTTTCACCTTTGTGACTGACTGCACATTTAAAAGTTGTTGTGTTCAGTTGCTCTTTGTTTTGGTTGATGTTGTGACGCAATTAATTTAAAGCTTAAGAGTAAATTTAGAGAGGACCTATTATGCAAATTTCACATTTTGCATGTTTTTATGCTTCCATTTGGGTATCTACTGCTTCTAAAAACATTCCAAGCACTTGAAAAACACCCTGATGTTTTTTGGCAATAACTTAAACTTATTTGGTGTCTGGAAATGAGCCATTTCCAAAACCTTTTGAGTGTAATGTCACAAATCAGGAGGCCTCCCATCACCTGACAACCAAAACAAAGTTCAGCAGGTTTGGTCAGCTGGATTTACCGCTGCATGTGCTGCACAATGGCTGCTAGAAAAGACAGATGTTTTGTTGTTAACGTACCATCCAGAAACTACTTGTTGGTTGTGCAGGAGGCTCCACTTCTGCTTTTCAAAGGTGTACGGAGCTCAAAATAGGCAAAACTGAGCAAACTGAAAATGTTTTTGGGCCAAAAATGTGATGAATTTTTTATATGGCCCTTAGACCTATCCTGACTTGTTCAATGAAACATAATGGGTCAACTTTAAAAGATTTACTGTCGTAATGTAAAGGTCTGCTAATCAATTCACACATATGTATATATATTATTCCCATGCAGTAAAAAAATGGGAAAGTCTTTTTTTACTGTGACTGCCTGTGTACCTGGAAACCTGCAGCCATCTCACCATAAATCAGTTTTACTCATTGAGGAGAGAGCAGAAGCAAGAGCCGAGCAGTTGTTGTTGTGACGCGTTTCTTGAAAGCACCAATTCAAGTTGTTAAGCTGGCAGCTTTAGATCCTGTCACAGCTCATAAAATTCTTGGTAAATCAAATAATAATGAATTCCACGCGTCCATTCTGCTGCTGCGGCTCTGAGCAAGCTAAAACAATAAATCACACATTACAGTAACTGACATCCTCCCTGTGGATCAATGTTTCTGTTGCTGGGGATGATACGGCAGATTAAAACTTTGGAGCACAGACAGTGGACTCATGTTGAACTTTGCTTCTTTTCAATAATCTCTAGTTAGGCGGTGTGGCACTGAAGAAAATAAGAAAACCTGTAGAAAAAAAATGGATTGTTTCAGAAACAGTAGAGATTTTCCCAGACTATTTTACTCTAGGGACTATCAATTATTTTAATATTCAATTATCCTTACGATTAATCGGATTTTTAAAAATTGGCACATTCTTCAAATTTTTAATTTTAGCCTTTTTATATATTATTAGAAATACATAAAAGATGCAGATAAATAAATTCCTTAAATAATACAAATTGTATTGCCTGAAATTAAGAAAAACATTGAATTCCTTCATGTACTCTTGATCGTTTTTTGGATTAACTGATTAATAATTGGATAACAAAAGGTGAATAATAGGGATTTTTGTTTTTATTACAGAATTTTAACCAAGTGAAAAATATCCCAACTTGAGGAGTTTTGAATAAAACATTAGTCTAGAATGGAAAATATACATATTTATATTATTAATAGATATTTATTTGGGTTAATTGCTGTTTTAATTGAGTTCATTTATGAAATGGCCTTTTTTTTGTTTGCATCCACCAGTTCACAATTAATTGATTACTAACTTAATTGATGATCATTTCCATAATCGATTAATAACGATTAATGACTTCAGATTAATCATGATTAATCCAATTAATCGTTTGAGACCTATTTTAGTCTTCATTTTACTTTTCATTATGACAAAAATCAACATTTTGATAACATCTTGTTGCAGTTTGAAATGAGAAAGTCTGTCATGATATGCAAGTAGGATTCTCTGTCTGGATGATTTGTGTCTGTAGAAAATAGGTTGAATACGTTGACTCCAATTACAGAAAGAATAAACAGGCGCAGACTCCGGCTATACTTTCATCTCAGTTTGATGTTTTGGTTTCCTTAATTATGTTTTGGAAATAAGAGTTAAACTTATACGATGAGATAGCTATCTTCTTGTTTGTAAGAATGAAGGACAGAAAAATAAGTACACCTGAGTGTACAGAAGTTTGTTTGTTTTTGGTTGTTGATTTTCAGCTTCCATTGAGCAATTTGTGGTGTGTGAGTGCTCTTCATAAGGATATTCTGGCATATAAAATATAAATATTGTACAAGTTTATTCTGTGGATCTTACTTTTGCATAATTTATCTCACCAGAAAATATATGCAGCATATCTCTGTTCAGTTGTTGCTTTGTTTTCTGCTTTGAAGACCAACACTCACCGGTTGCACTGCTGAAGGTTTGTGAACCAAAAGTTGGAGCATGCAGAGAAAGAGATTATTGACCAATCTCCATAATGATAATTATGTTTCTGTTCTTGACTTCACTAATTTCTTTTACTGTAGTTTCAGGTTCAGGACATAAATCTCAAGCTTCAGTGAAATTAGAGATCTTATCAGTCTAAAGAATACTCCAGGATGTCACCATAGGGTAGTTGTTAGACAAAGTGAACAAAAAATCAGTCACGACTGTGCTCACATCGGTCCTCGTTTCTGTCTGCCGGTTTGAAGTGATTCTCTTTGTAGCTTTACCTGAAATCTAGGAATAGCTGGAAGCCTAGGTGTTCATCCTTCAAACCAGAGATGATGAGTCCCTGTGAACCTTTTTTTTACTGTGAGACAGACTGTTATGCCAGATATGTAAGGCTCCCCTCTCCTCTGCAGGGAATGAGCCGAGCCGAGCCTTATAGCAGACATTATTATGTAACAAGAAAACTCAGTTACATCACTGAAACTGAGAGAGATCCAATTGTTGGAACAATAATCCAGATAAGGCTGAGGAAAGCTTGTAGATTTTTAATTTATTTTAATACTGGTATACGTTTTCACAGTTTGCATTCTACATTAAGCTGATTTTAAACCATAACTAGTAAACAAATATGAAATGTGTGCTGCGCATTTTAAAAAAATAAAAACAAAATGAAGGTTTTGGAGTGTGCTATAGTCAAAATATGGATGTAAATTTGATTGAAAACCTGTGTTTCATGCTCAAACTCCCTCCAATGTGATAGAAATCTTTGCTGATTATGATTTAAAAACTATTTTGTAACATCTGAGGTTATCTTAAAGGTAATCTATTATTCAAAATTCATATTTTGCATGGTGATATTCTTTCATTTGGGTCTCAGCTGCTTCTAAAACAGCCAGATGTTTTTTGGCAATAAATTAAGGTTTTTTGGTGTCTGGAAATTGAGCCATTTCAAAAACGTCCCAATTGTTGAGTCACATTTGATGGACACTGTGCTGTTACCTAGCAACCCCAGTCAAGTTGCACCCCGTTACCTAGCAACCCAAGCGGAGCTCGAGCATGTTTAGTCAGATGGTTTTATTGCTATATTCACTGTACAATGGCAGCTGGAAAAGTTAAGTGTTTTGTTTTCGACTTACTGTCCAGAAACCCTTTCTGCATTCCTGTTGGTTGCGCAGGATGCTCCACTTTTGCTTTTCAAAGATATATGGTTGTGTAATTGCACATCTCTTAGCAGCCATTTTCACATGTGCGTGTAAACGTTGAATTAGGGGGCGTGGCCAGCGATTTAAAGTGACAGAGTCCCTAAAACAGCCCATTCTGAAAGGAGCTCAAAATAGGCAGAACTGAGCAGATTAAAATCTCATTATCTAAAATGATTTTGTGCAAAAAATGTAATAAACATGTTTTGTGTCACTCATAAACCCATCATAACCTCTTTAAGAAAGAACAACAGGTCATAGCAGGTTTAAATGTGTTTGATAATCATGTGACAAAAAGGCAAAACCAGAAGGCATCGAGTAGGAGGCAAATACATTTTCATAGTCCTGTAGCGTTTTATTGTAGATATCATAAAACGTTTTTCTTACCAGTTAATTAAATGCAGTTAAATCTAAATCCATCCTTTGCTCTGCAGATAACCTGAGACCTTATGTGTCTCTTTTTATTAAATCTGTAATAATACACCTATACACAAGACTTACCCAACTCTGGCTCATAACGTCAAAAACAGGACTTGAAATAAATCACGACGGGAACAAGAAAAGCCAGTTTCTCTTATTGTTGTTACCATAGCTACGGCTTGTTCCAGCATGCATCTGATGGGAGGCAAATCGCTCTCTTAAAACTTTGTCACACTAACAAAAACAAAATCATTCACACCTGTAGATGTTTTTGTTTTGTCATGTTGACATTTTTGTGTTGTTTGAGTGACTTTGAGGAGCTTTAAAACGTCTTAGGTGAGAACGTTTTGGGAATCTGTTTGGGACCTGACGATCTTCTGCCTGTCACGACAGAGAGGATTTACTGGATGAAAATGGTAAACATGTGGCTGCTCCAAGTTAAACATGATATTGATTTTCGCTTGAGGGTAAGAGTCCCCTTATTACTTATGTGTCACTCGAGTCGGCGTGGATTAATACATGAGAGATAATGAAGGTTTTTGTGTTACCTTTTAAGTATATTATGTAAGGAAAGCTCTCTGCTGTATGTTGGCTCACCTTTATAAAAGAATTAAAAGATGAAATAATCTTTTAATCAGTTGAACATACAGTGCCTTGTAAAGTATGAATACCCTTGGAAATGTCTCCTTATTTCTTTTCGATGTAATATTTCAGACTAACACATTATGAAGTAACTATTAAAGGACATTAAAGTTTTTCCAATCTTTAGACAAACAAAAATCTAGTCGTCTTTAATATCCTTCTTTCCAAAGAAGCTCAAGGTTCAGTTTGGTTTGATTGGGGACAAAAATTGCAGCTTTTGTTACATTTTCCCAATGCACTGTGTCAAAAAACCTGTTCCCCTCCTCGCCTGTGGTGGCGCTGCACCAAGAACCAGTGAATGAAACAACACAAAAACCTCTGAAGAAGACGCAAAGCACAGCTTGTCCCACAAACTGTACATTTGGGTGCGTAAAGATATGTAGATTCACAGAAAAGTTCCAAAAGTATCAAATTTATAAAAGGAAAATTAACAATAACAATAAAACACTGTACAGATTAGAACATAAAATACTGTGGATTTATTAGAAATGTAAACAAAAATGGTGTCAGATTCTGTTACTTGAAAGGCTAGTTGCTAGCCCGTTCTGTCCTTTTGGTGTGTTCTTTAATTTTGAAGAAAAATTACTACTTCCACTGGCAGATTATTTAGCTTATAACATGTGAGTAATGTCTTTTTATAAGTTAAATGATTTCCCAGTTGAATTAGTACTTTTCAAATCAATATTAATAACTTATCGACTTGAAAGAAGCTCCTGTTTCTTGCAGAAAAGTTACTTGTAAGCTACTTTTGTCTTATTTCAAGTGTACTGAGATATTTGTGCTAGAAACTAGATTTTGTCTTTTTGCAGTGCACTACATTTTGTTTTGGGTTATCAAAAGCTGCTAAATACAAATGCAGGCCTCGCTTTTCGTTGATTATCTGAAGAACATTTAAAAACCACGATATACTTTCCTTTCACGTCAACCGTGTGCTTTGTTGCTATAATTACATTAAAATACAGCGATTTCTGTGGTTTCAATATGACGAAGTTGTAAGTAAAGAGTATAAATAGTTTTGTAAATTATTGTAAAGAAATGTAGTCCCTGATCAGAAATTCTAACCACAGTTATTCCTTTTTTTAAATCACTGATTTGTTAATAAACCACTTAGACAGTCATTCACACACCAAATATTAGCTAATATTGCGCCTATTTTAAGCTGCAAAGCACAGAGAGAATTTTTAATCACCCTTCCTGCAGAGGGGATGTTCAGATTGCTGACTCAGCAGATCCGTCAGCGCTCTGTAGTTTCGCCGCTCACTAACGTGCGTGTCGTGATTTAAGGGGGAAACTCTGCATATCTGGATCTGCTGTGCAGCATCCAGCCTGTCTCCGGCTGCGTTGCTCTCTTTTGTGAGGTTTGGTGCTGACTGGGAGGCAGGCAGGCGGCTTTGAGGTGCTCAGACTGCATCTCTGTCCCTGTGGGGTTGCCGCCATCTGTCTCGCACAGGAAGAAAACATTGTGTGGTGTGTGAACCGTCTGTGTGAATGTATGAGTTAAAAAGCCCTCTGATGTAGCTGCTTGCCCCAGGTGCTAATTAAGACAATTTCACAGAGAAAATCCACACAGGAACAAGTAAAATGTCTTGTTTACAAATGCACATAATGGTTTTTGTTGTTTATCTTATAGTATTTTTACTCAGTATTTAAAACAAATGTCTCCCTGTAATTTATTGAGAGATCTTTTCTGCCTGAGTGTCCAATATTTGAGACCATATGTTTAGTTTCTGCTAAAAAAACATATTTACATAAATTCTTTTTTTTTTTTTCACTGACATACAGAAGTATTTAATTGCCAGAGCTTGGAAATGCTGGAGCTTGTTGTAACGAGAAAGTTTCTCAGTAAAACAAGAGAACTTTCTGGTATAACAAAATGCAAAACTCGTTAAAACGAGTAAGTTTCTTGTTATAACGAGACGAGTTTTATATCTTGTTATTTTGAGAAAGTTCTGTTATAACGAGAGATTTCCTCATTTTAACGAGAGATAAAAATACGCTCCTCTGACTTTTACGACTTGTTACAAAGGCATAAAGCGGATCAGTACGACACCTTTTTCTCCTTCTTTCCTCTAGATCTGGGGTCTCAAACTCGTGGCCTGCGGGCCAACTGCGGCCCTCGGGACGATAGTTTGTGGCCCTCGCCTTAATATGAAAGTTTAATGTTAGTGCGGCCCGCGAGTTTGATATAATTGGCACTTTTCAGTGTTGTGTGTGGAGCTGAACGAACTTACCAATCACGGTGGAGTATATTGCTCTCGGGGGCGGGACATCGGCCGTGCCTATTTTTTTTTTTGTAGATATGTTTATTAATTTTTTGTTTAATAACAACAACAACACAACACAGAACAAAAGCTCAGCAGTACAGTCCAGAGTCAAAAGGAAGGATAAGATAGGGGGCATACATACTTCCATCATCATTCACATCTAAGCATTTATAAATGCTCGAGACAGGATGGTAGACAAGTGTCCTTCACCACAGTCCAAGAAGGGCTTCCAAATGCGTCCAAAAATGTCAGTCTTAGAGTGGAAGAGGCATGTTAGAAAGTCGAGAGGGATATATTCCAAAATAAGCCTCTTCCATCCATTAATAGTAGGAGATTTATTAGAGATCCATTGTAACAAAATATTCTTTCGAGCACAGAAAATTAGGACATTATATAACTTACTCTTGTTTTGATTTTTAATATGTTTATTTGGTAAACCAAGGAGGAGAGACACTGGATCGAGATCAATATTAGTTTTGATAATTTTCCTAGTCTCAACCAGAATAGATTCCCAGTACATCTGGATCTTGGGGCATGACCAAAGACAGTGTGTGAGGCTGCCTTCATGTATTTTGCATTTAGGGCACAGTGAAGAGGACCCCGGTTTAAACTTAGACACCCGCTTTGGGGCCAAGTGAGCTCTATGTAGTAATTTAAGTTGCAAAGCCCAGGAGCGATTGCAAATAGTGATTTTTCTGGCAGAGTTCCAGATACTGCTCCACATTTCATCAGTAATCTCGATATTCAGCTCTCCTCCCCAGGCCTGGGCCAGAGTTGATAAATGACACTTATGACATTTTAATATTTTGTAGCACATACTGAGTGACACTTCGCGAGTTCCGAAAAACAGTTTTTCAGTGCCTGAAACATCCGTGTCCCTGAGTAGAGTTGTTTCTTTTTTAATAAAGTCTCTTAGCTGGAAGAAACGGAAGAGGTTATTTTTCCCTACTCCAAAGGCTTCCACAACTTGATTAAAAGACATGAGGATCCCCTCCTTAAAAAGACAGCCCAAAGAGGAAACACCCTTAGCCACCCATTCCCCAAAACCTGCATCTAACACACCCGGAAGAAAGTCAGGGTTCTGGACAAAGGGTGTAAATGGGGATGTCTTCCCAGTCCTTCCCTCGATAGGTTGAACCGCCCTCCAGGCCTTGACTGTATTCACAGTGATTGGATTGTTACAGCATTTCTTTATTGTTTTCATATTTTTAAGAAAAAGCAGGCTTTTAAGAGGGCAATCACATAACGAGTCTTCTATATCCAGCCACACTGTGGATGAGTTCCCAGATATCCACTCTCAGGCATATAATATCAGAGAACGGCCGTGCCTATTTGCATTTTCTATTTGTCATTATTTGCATGCGGTAGATGCGCAATTTCCGCGGCCGCTCCCGCTTCGGAAGTTGCTGATCAGTGTAACGTAATTAAGGTTAGGCGCTGTAACGCCTGGGTTGTGTTTAAGGGAGGAGAGGAGGCGGCAGATTCGTCAGGACGGTCAAAAACTCACAACCACACTGGTACTGGGAATTCCCCAGTGTTGTCCTTTAATAAATACGCTCTTCACCAACCTTACAAAGCCTGGTTGAACGGCTGCTATATTATCAGACATGAAAATTGAGCAGCATCCAAACAACCAGTAACATTACTAAAAAGTTAGGGAGCTAACATGTCCGTCTAGCACGTTTCTCCCACGCTCTCTACAGAGAAGCCGTGGCGCATACTTCTGACATCATTAGCAATACTAGAGTATCTTAAAGAGACACTACACAATTACGGCTGTTACAGCGCCTGACTACGGCCAAATATGGTAATAGGCAATCAGAAAGGTTCGGCTGAGGAGGCCGTGTGTGTGAATGCGGCCCAGCCTCACCCAGACTCTACCTCCAGCGGCCCCCAGGTAAATTGAGTTTGAGATCCCTGCTGTAGATGATATCTAAAACTCCCAAGACACGTTCCTGTTTTATTGTTACAACCTTTCTTATTTAAAAGAGATGATATTTTAGTTTTAATGAGATATAAATCTCATTATAATGAGTTTTTTAATCTCCTTAAAACAAGAACCAGAAGTTTTTTCTTGTTTAAATGAGATTCTTCTTCTGAATTTATTTCCAAGCTCTTGCAATTAAACGCTTCCACGAATTCAGGCTAAACATTTTCTGATTAAGTCATTCAGGATTAACTAAGTTATTTCTATTTGCCGATGGCCAGAATAATAAAAGGGATTTTTTTCAATTATTTCTTTCAAGAAATTCTGAAGTTTATTAAACTAAAATTATTAGATGTTTGAACAATTTGGAAAACTTTAGATAAGGGATCCTCAAATCCAGACCTGCGACTTTTCAATGTTGCTAGGGATGCGTTAACCAATTATTTTCAGTTTTTATCATATTCTAAGGAAATTTTCTGTACATAAATCAATCAATTTTATTTGTATAGAACATTTCATCACCAAGGCAGTTCAAAGTGCTTTACATTGTAAAAACAGAAAAACACACAGAAAACCAGTAAACATTAAATTTTGTGAAGTGCCGCCATGTTGGTCTAAACAGGTGGAGTTTTAGTCTAGATTTATAGGAACTCAGTGTTTCGGCTGTTGTGCAGTTTTCTGGATGTTTGTGCCAGATTTGTGGCGCATAGAAGCTGAATGCTGCTTCTACGAAGAAATGAATGTCCACCGAAGAGATTCTCTCGCTCCGTATTCTGATAAATATAATTAATTTTAGTGATCCCAAGTGACCTAAAACCGGAAAACTTTAGTGTGATTTAATGTCGACCAGTTTCCCATTGATCTGGAGGACCAGCTCCTCCAGGCCAATGGGCCCAGTAAGGAAAGCATACAGGGAGCAAATAAATTATTTTCTTCTAAAGCCTCTTAGTAACATGGTGTCTTTGATTTAATGCTGAGAAAGCTGTCGGACTCAAATCCCTGCAATAATCTGTGATGAGCCGACCTTTTTTGCTGATGTCGGGCCGGTTCAGTCTGAGGCCAGCTGTCTTCATGGGGGGTCGCATCGTGGTGTGCCACTGTCTCAGGCATCGCCTTGTCTCAATAGAAAAAGTTTCCCAGATTTGTTCATGTTTGTCGAAATTCATAATTGCTCACATCCGTCTGTTTCTGCCCTCGCCTCAGTACTGAACTTTATTATTCATAGTTTAGAGTTTGACTGATGTCAGCTGTTCTCGGTGCATCATTCAGCCACATTGGCTGCTTCTGAAAGGATTGGGGAGTTTTTCTGAAAAACAAAAACAAAAGCAGATGGAAGTTAGAGTGCATTCACACCAGCACTGGTTAGTCCAATTTAATTGGATTCCAGTTCGCTTGTCTAGAAAGTCTGGGGGAAAAGAAGGAAAATGTCAATTCTGGTTCACCTAAAAACCTAGATCTCTGTTCAGTTGAAGTGAACTTTGGTGTGATTCGAATGGATATGTGGATCCAAGTGGATCAGCGATTGCTCCAGAAGCAGGAAGCGAACTATAGCGCAAATAATTCTGGGTTAATACAACTGAAATGAAAGAAAGCAGTTTTGTGAACAAACTGCTTTCTTTAGAGGTTTTTGTGTTATTTCCTTTGGTTTTTCTTGTTGCAGCGCCACCACAGGCGAGGAGGGGAACAGGTTTTTCTGTTAGTTAGACCACAGTGCAATGTGAAAGCGAACTGCTCCAACTGAAAATGTAGCAATTTTGGTCACAGATCGAACAGAGTCTACCAGACTGTCAGATGTGAAACGTCTTTAAATATGTATTTATACAGTGCAGAATTTTCTTGTAGCAATAATACATTTTTTTTGGATCAGATGCCTCCAACACATCTATATTTCTATTATTGCGCCCTAAAGAGCCTGCCCTCTCTCTCCTCCTCCAGTTCGGTACAGCGGACCGCGCTCGGCCCAGTTGTTTTCCAGATGGTCTGGGATGATTAGGGAGCTGTTGGAAGGCATCACTCAGCTGAAATGCTCTACAGCTGTGAGCTTGTGGGACTTTCTGTTAAAGTGTCCAAAGAGAACTTTGGACTAATGGACAGCTTCCTGAGACAGATTGTGGCGAATACAATCTCTTAATTTGCCTTTATCCACATTTAAAGAGGCAGCCAACTGGCTTTTTTCCCCCATGTTCCCCATCTGCTCTGCAGACAGATGAACCAAACCTCTGATTTCATTCACACCCTCATGAAAACGACTCCTGGAAATATTACAGCCCTCTCATTTTTTTTCACAGGTACAGTGCTATATTGATGTACTGGTTGTTGCCAAGTTTTCAATTTAGCAGCAGCAGTGGAGGGATTAATATCATTCCCCTCTGGTGCTGAGGTTCGGGTTTGTTCACTCTCTTCTGTCTCCTTGCAATCACCTGCTCTCCCCTTGCACTCCTCAGAAGTCCCACAGCGGTCACTTTCATGCTGTTTCTTTTCATAAGGTTTTAAATCTGCTCACAGTTCTCATCTAGATTTTATGAGCTTAGTGACAGTCTTGGTTACATTCATTGCCTTGCAATGGTAGAGAACTTTTTCACATTTTGTCTTTCTAATCCCACCATAAACTTTAGAGTGCCTCATTGGGATTTTGCATTTTTGGGTGGTAAACCAACACAAAGGGGAGCATAATTGTGGGGTTGAATGCAATTTAATCTCAGCATTATAACAGTGAAATCCTCAGAGCTTTGTTAGAAAATGTAAGTGAAAAATACCATCATTAGGTTTAAAGGGGATCTATTATGTAAAATTCCCATCTTGCACTTTTTTGTACTTCAATTTAGGTCTCTACTGCTTTTAAAAAAACAGCTCAACTGCATAAAAAACACCCAGACGTTTTTTTGGTAATAAGTTATTTGGTGTCTGGAAAATGAGCTGTTTAAAAAACCTTCCGGATGTAACGTCGCAGATCAGCAGGCAGTGCCCCTCACCTAGCAACCCCAGCGAAGCCCAGCCCATCACTTGGCAACCCAAGCTAAATTCCAGCAGATTTGGTCAGGTGGTTTTTCTGCTGTATGTACTGTAGAATGGCTGCCGGAAAAGACAAGTGTTTTGTTGTTGACATACCATCCAGAAACCACTGAATTCTTGTTAGTTGTGCAGGAAGCTCTACTAATGCTTTTCAAAGATTTATGGTTGTATAATTTGGCATCTATTTGCAGCCATTTTCACCTGCGAGCTAAACCTTGAGTTGGGGGCTGTGGCCAGCAGCAGCTTATTTGAATTTAAAGAGAAAGAGGGTATAAAACAGCTCGTTTGGAAAATAAGCTAAAAATACAATCTCATTATCTAAGACTTATTTTGTGCAAATAATGTTGTGAACATGTTTTGTGTAGCCAAAGACCTTTTCTAACCTGCAGCCATTGTATAGCACATACAATTGTAAAACCAGCTGATCTTGGAGCTCAGCTTGGGTTGCTAAGTAACAGACGGAACTCAGCTTGGGTTACTAGGTAACGGACTGGCCTTGGCTGGGGTTGCTACAAATCAGTGTGTGCTGATTTGTGATGTTACATTTGGAAGGTTTTAGAAACGTCAAATTTTCAAGACACAAAAGACCCACATTGATTGCAAAGAAACACTTTGGGTTGTTTTTAGGAGCAGAAGAGCCCCAAAAGGAAGTACATGGAAGTACAAAAACATGCAGCGTGTGAATTTTTACTATTAGAGGTTCCCTTAATGGCTTTTTCACGTTTTGCATCAAATGCATTCAAACTTTCTATGCATACAGTTAGATATGAAGTCACAATCAGTTGATGATCAGAAGACCTTACTCTGAGAAAACGTAAGGAAGATCTGCACTGATTTTCTGCTCAGTCTATCACAGTTGTTTTAGGATTTGTAGAAGTCATTCATATAACCACTAGAACTGGATGAGGAGCCTCTAAAGTTGCTCCCATTAGCCACCAACACAAAGTCAAAGTGCTTTTTCAACCTTATCAAACCTCTTGTGTGCTGTTTTAGTGTTGCGCCTGTAGTAAGCTGAGTGCTGCTGCTTGAAGGGGGCTTGGCAGATATAAACGGTAACTCAGGTCATCTTGACTTTGTCAAACAACCCCGACTCCTGAGAGAAGCATTTAGAGCCTACTGGGATACAGAAAAGCGCCATCATGTTTTATTGAACATCTTGTATACATAAATATTTTTTTTATTCTGCATTGTGTGTAACAGCGATACTGAGCATATAGAGTTGTAGTTTCACAGCTGACTTGTTGGAAAATCCTCTCCCACACTCTGTCCTCTGATGCTCTTGCTTAAACAAATATTTGAACTCAGTCTCTATTTAAATAACTTGCTGTGATTGGCTTTATCTAATGTCATCACTGGAGTTACCACACAAGGAATGCACCAGAGTTTGAGTTGTTACCCTTCAGATGAAACTTCATACGTTTCAGGACTGCAAAAACTAAAAGTTTGCAAAAGTCCGGAACAAATACTGTAGAAGTTTGTGTTTGTCATCCTGCTCTCACACTCTGTGAAAAGAATTTATAAACCATCTGCAATCTGCTTGTTGCATTGTTTACATTGAGTCCATTGACTTTTTCCATTTGTTTACTGCACCTTATAAAAGTGCATTATTACGGAGACAAAAACCAAATATGAAAGGAATGTTAGTTTTATTTCAGCTGACCACCCTTGTAGTCTATCATCAAACATTTGGTTCAGAGAAACTCATCTGTCCCACTCAACAGGACCTGTTTTTTTTAGTTTCACTTAGAGGATGTGTGTGAGATGAGACCAGAGTGCATAGAGCTGACAGAGGCTTCATAACTGCAGTAATGACTTCACCTCCCAGTGATCCATCAGTCTAATCAGCTGTCGGCCTTCTGTAGTGCGTTTCTGCTAGAAGTCAAGGGTTTGGTTTAAATAAGTATTTATCCTTACTCCAGGATAAATACAGCCTTCCCACGTTTGTGCTGTAATTCACAAATTGATGTGTGCGGGTAATCGCCCGTCTGCCCCTCTGAGTGAGAGGAAATCCAGTGTTTCTTACTGTAATACCTCTGCTGGTGGCTCAGATAAATACTCCCTCACTTTGGACCACTACGTTGTAATTGGTGTGTTTTTGTTCGCCTCTGTGCTGCTCGGGTAAAACTCTACTGCTACACTTCACAAGTCCTAAGATGACGTTCTGAGGAGCGGGAAATATGTTCCTTATTAAGTTTGGGAACTCAAAAGTGTAACACTCATAATTATAGACAGATGCGTCATATATAATTATAGGTTAGAGTTGCAATAGCTAGATGAATTATGGATTAGATTATTGACAATTTAAAGTGTGGATACGTTTTTTTTAATAGAAAGTACAGTCGTGTTTTGCTTAAATCTAATGTAATTTTGCATTATTTCTCTAGATAATTTGGTGTTTATTTAACACATTAAACAAACATTAAGCTGTGTTGCATTATTAATTAGCATTCAAAGTGTGATTTGGAACTACAGCCTCATTAAACGAGCTAAAACCGCATACATTAACGAGCTGTTGCGGTATCTTTTGATGAATGTTTAGAGAGCATCTTTTTGCTACATGTCATCCCCCTCAGATGTTTAATCCACAATTAAAGCCATATTTTTAGTGGGAATTTGTCTTTAAAGCCTCAAGATTCACTGTTACCGACTCCCATGTTTTCAGTCCTAGTTGTTGTTGTTTTTCAAACTTATTTGATAAAATTTGGACAGGATTCGTCTGAAAGTCTGAAAGCTTTTCACCTAAAAGTTTCTGTGTTTTGATCTGGAGCCATGCTATGGATGAACTCTGTGGTCTCATTGGGTTTATTTTATTGCCTCCCTCTCCTTGTGTATTTATTGTTTATTTATGAAGGAGGAGGACTCATTAGTCATTCACTGTGATGGCCTAAATTTGTGTAAATTTACTAGCAACTATTGCACTTTTAAATCTGCTTTACTGTCGAGAGTAAATTATCTTTACCTCCAAGCAAAGGGTATAATTTTGACATATAGGCTTCAGGAAGCTTAAGCAGTGGTTTAAGCTATTTATATTGACTTTAGAAGTGTTTTCAAAAGAATAGGAAATTGTAATAACTTTATTTTCTGTTTCTTAATTTATCGGATAAGTAACTGTAATTTAATGGCAAATGTTGCCATTATATATGTGAAATTCCTGGACAATGTTTGATGATTTTGCAGGAAACATTTATGCATCCTTTTTAGTCTTTAACAACGAAGAGTGTTGTCAGCACTGTTCCCAACGCCACAGCAAGGAAAGTAGCTATTAGCTGCCTAAGAGTTGCATATTTGGTCAAATGAGATCTGGGCAGTAGAAGACGGGAATCTCAACACAAAAAAATCATTAAAAATACTCTAAATACATCTAGATATAAACTTTATGAAATAAGTAATTTTTTTTAAGTCACTAAATATAGCGGAAAGTTACTAAATTGGTAACAGCGGTTGTCAAGGCAACAGGATAATGTTTGCTGATAGGAAAACAATTACATTTTTTTTTAAATTCACCAGCTGTTTTCTTGCTTCATGTCATTTAATATTACTGAAATTTTAACTATGAATGATAGATTGCAGCTACTATAACAGATTGTTGAAGCCAATAATGTTTCCTCCCATGTTTGAAAATGACTTGAATATTAATTTTGTTCCAAGTTTGTAGCTGGAGATCTGCGAGTTTCTCTTCTGCTTAATTAGGCATGAAACTCAGGCTGCTGGCCTGTGATTATAGATGCCTCTGCACATAAAATAAGCTACGGAGAGAGTCAGCTGTGACTCCAAAGCAGCGTTTCGTTAAACAACAAACAGCCGCTGAGCTCAGATTCGGTTGTTTGTGTTGGTAGCAGTAAACAGCTGCTGCTCCAGTCAGGTTTTTTTGCATTTTTAATTAAATTAAATTTAAATTTGCCAGTTTTGGTCACCTGGGGAAAAAGTTTGGACACCTTCTACCTGGAACTCCTCAAGTGGCAGTTTTAGCTTCACCTGATTCAAATTCAACAAAAAAAATCTCTTAAGCACCTTTTCCCATCCAATTATTTATCAGTTAATATAAAATATAGTGGACAGATCATCCTACATGGTATTGATGTAAAATTGAGCAGAAATGAAGGTGCTTTTCATATATTGTTGTTAGAAGTATTTTCTACAAAGGAATGCTGTGTTATTGCAATTTAGGTCATAAAATGTTTTTTATTTATTTTTTTAAAATGTGTTATTGTTTATTTGCATGTTTTAAATTAAAAGAAACTGCAGGTTGTGCCAATTTTCTATCCGATTAATTGATAAATTGTCAGAATAATCGATTACTAAAATAATTGTTAGCTGCAGCCATAATATATAAAATGTAAAACTAATTTTCAGGACAGTTGAAAGTGTGTGGGCGTTTGTAGGCGTGTGTTTGTAGGGTTGCGTTTGTGTGCGTGTGCGTGCGTTTGCAGGGGTGTGTGTGTGTGTGTGTGTGTGTGTGTGTGTGTGTGTGTGTGTGTGTGTGTGTGTGTGTGTGTGTGTGTGTGTGTGTGTGTGTGTGTGCGTGTGTGCGCGTGTGCGCTACTCTGCCTCAGTTGCTGCCATTAGTTAAGGATTAATTATTGGCACAAATGTTAAAAAATTCAGCCTGTAAGTTTGAAACTGTTTTCAGTTTGTATAAAAACAACTTGAAGACAGCCCAGGTTTATATTTCGATTCATAAAATCGCTCTTTGTTTTGGTACGTTGACTTTTTGGCCTTATTTTGTGTACCTAATGACATAATTTAGTAGATTTTTAAAGGTTAGGACGCGGTGCCTTTCAAACGTTTAGCAGACAGGAGTGTTTTTACTTCCTCATTTTTCTTCGTGATCCCAGATCATGTTTGATTGTGTTCATTTTTTGTGTAACCTTTGACTCAAACAGCCACAATAAAGCCTCTGTATGCAGGAAGATATAAAATTTTAAAGTAAACCTCAAAGTCGCACCAATTTAAGCATAATTTTAATAATGCAATTATATTGAAGTGCTGTGTACTCAGACTGATTGTCGAAATAAAACTTGCAGCGCAGCTAGCGGTTTATTAAGCTTATACGTCTGTTTGCTTGATTGCATTGTGTTAGTTTGCTCAAACCTTTGCATCAAAAGGCTTTTGTATAATTATGTAACTTTGGCTTTCAAGATTTTCTCCTTGTTTTGAAATGCCATTGCTTTTTAACACAGCTTGCATTGCAGAGTCTTTTTTTAGTATTCTGTTTTGTTTCATCCAACACTTATGTTTTATGCAGTCTTATCCTCTTTCCTTACTTTTAAATTCAGTGTTTATCTTTTGTCTATAAAATAAAATATGGGCTTTAGAAAAAAAAAATAGAAATCCTTGAAGTGGATCCCAAGTGCTACCTTGGTTATCAATTATTAAGCTTAATTAAAAAGCATTAGAAATCACTCGCTGTTCTTTTGGGAGACATTTAAAATTCTTTTCACGTTATGTTTCAGTTGAATTTTTTCCTTTTCCCACCTTTTCCAGGGAACATAATGTGTTAGACATAAAAATACACTGAAGACATTTTTATGGTGTCTAAAGTTATGTGTTATTTTGCATATAGGTTGTATGTGGAAACTTTTATTCCCTGCTCCCTCATGCGATCGGCTTTTCTGCAGTTTTTTATCAGCGTTTTTATAATAGATGCAGATAAGAAGAATTCAGGTCAGACTGAAGAGCAGTTTAGAAAGGATATTTTAACCTTTACCAATCACTTCAACATTGCCAGAGTCCCTCTGATATACTATAAATATTAGCTGAAACGCTGTTTTAACAGAGCCCTTATTTATCTCTTTTGTCACAGTAAATGTGCTGTTTGCACAGCCTTTAGATTATTATTCAGGTCTAAATTCATTATATTTTTCTTTAATTTCACATCCACTGTGAAAAAGCCATTAGACTTTTCCTAATTTACAATATATATATTTTTTTGTTTTTATGTTTGACCCGCTGATTCTGATTATTTTTCCCATTTTTATATATATGTTGTTTACATTTAGCCAATTAACACGTAATTATATGTGGAAAACATTTTGAAATTATTTAGCATAGACTCATTTCATTACATCTCAAAAGCCTGACCTTAATTCCACCTGTCAGAGCAGTGGCGTCCCCAAAGGGGGGAACAGAGGGGCCACTGGCCCCCAGAGAAAATTATGTTTGAGTCATAAAGGGGAAAAAATCTTTAATCAAGACAAACCTGTAAAACCCAATAAATAAAATTTAAATACACGCTTAATGTTGATGTGTTTATACATAGATTATGATGGGAGCTTTTATTTCTGGTACATTTAGTGAATAAGAAGAAAAACAACTTTTAGTATTTTATCTGCTGATCACCAATGAAGGGATTATTTGTCAAATTATTGGTCCAGCTCTTATTGCTCATTTACAAATGTTTCATTGTGATGTTGACTCTAATTCCTGAAGATGTTTTGTTTTTAAGCTGTCGAAGAATTAATTTATCATTATTGTACAAAAGCACCATGTTGACATGTGACTTGTGGCCCATTTTAACTTCATAACATTAAAGAGGAGCTGCCTGTCGATGCAGAAAACCTTTATTATTTAACAAAAAAGAAGCTGCAGCAAAAGGGTTTAGTGAGAAACTTTACCTCATGATGTGTTGAAAGGTTGAGCCAGCTCCTTCAGCTCACTGATGGAAAAAAGAAACACTAGACTTGATAGACGGCTCTGGATTTTAGAGACAAAAATCCCTAAAGTCCTAAAGCTGTTCGGTTTTAACTCACTGGCAGCTTGGCAGCATCTCCTTTATCTTGATACACATTGAAAAATGACAAGCAGTAATTCAGAGGCTTCTTCTCATATCTCCAGATAGCTATATGGTGGCATTGACTCTTTTCTGTAATTGTTTTTCTTTCTTGAACAGTAAAAAAGACCCAGCAGTGTTAAAGACTGCTGCATGTCTCACCAGGTTTTAATAGGTTGGCAATGTTTGCACTGCTGCTGACTCCAACCTCTGTTCAGCAGTAGTATGAAATGTAAAATTAAGGTTTCCATCACTTGTCACCAAAAGATGATAGGTTTAGTGACCCTGCTGGACCCTGGAGCAGAGCAGCTTGATAAAATCAGTATTGAGTCAGGCGTTTAGAAACAATCATTGTCTCTGTGGCTGTTTTATTTTTCTGCAGCTCTGTCTTTTTTAGAATGAGTTTCACATCTCTGTGGAGAGATGAAAAGATGCTTTGATCTTTATTATTTTGAGGTTTCCTTATTTGATTGAAGTTATTTTGGAAAATTACCCATGGGGTTCTTGTTTGATCAAGGTTTAGTCTGAATGGTTGTCTAATTGAGCTTTTAAAAGTTTTTGTCTTGTTGTTTTTATATCTAAATAATCCCATGCAGTGCTTCTTTGAGCATTACAATTACTCTTATGTGATTATGCAAAGGAGGAAAAGAACCCTGAAGGGTTTTGTTAGGAGTCTATGCATTTTATTAATATGCTACTTACATCATTAGTGCTGCATCTAATGATTATTTAGTATTTGATTCATCTATCAATTATTATTATCCTATAAAAATGATTAATGGGAGAACAAATTGACTTTACCTCTTGAGGAGTTTTGGGTAGAACATATTTACAAACCAAGATGTTTTATCTGAAATACAAAATGTGCATATTTTTTTGTACAATTTTGGCTTAATTGTTCCTTTGAATATGTTTAATTTTGAAATAAATTGCCTTTCTTTTAGTCTGAATACTCCAGTTGATGATTAATTGATTACTAAATTACTTGACAATAATTTCAACAATGGATTAATTGTGACTAATCCGATTAATAGTTTAAGCCAAAAACAACAACTAATATATACCTAAAAATACCTAATATTTTTCTAAAACCAGCCATAAATCACTGGAAGCTTTTTGTATTTTCCTCATTTGTATTCATTGATTCAATGCTGTGGATCTGTGCAGGGGAAGAAACTGGTAGCTGACAGAAAAATAGGCCTATTTGCACTTGAGGGTTGTGTTTATTTGTTAGACTTCTTCTCCAAACATAGATGCGCCTTGAACAGAGAAACATCTGTGCTAAAGAAGCATATTTCTTTGTTGTTGCCATGATGAATATGCACTGAAATTGCACAGATCTCCAATCATGTGGAGTTTATTGTGTGTGCCTGCAAGCACTTTGAGATTGGCTCCAGATGTCAGAATGGACGCTGTTTGACTTTTGCAAAGGTTGTTGCACTTTTAACCCTACAGAGGGCGCCAAAGTTGCACATCATTTTGGGTATCCCTGTTTTGTGAAATTCAGCTTTATGTTGGATCTGAAAAGTCTGTCTCTTTACCACTGTATGTATCCATCTGAAACTGCAACATTGATGTTAGAAAATATGTTTTTTAGATTTTGGATTAAACTATTCTCTACCACTGTAATTAAATCAGCAAAAAGGTGCATTAAAATCTTAAATCACATCTTTTCTCTCCTTTTATTGAATTCATGCCGTCAAATAGATTGTTAATGTTCTGCTTCAGGAAAGTGTAGCACATTATTGCTGCCAGTAGAGGGCAGTGTTGGATTTTGGTCACAACATGAGGAGTTTCTGTGAATGTGACTGAGATCTTAACCAATATAAGAAGAAGAAATGCTACAACACATTTGCTGTTTCCTTTTGGCTCTTCAACCTTTTTTCCCCACTCTGCCTCTTCAATAAATCCAGCTAAGTGGCTTTTAAGAACATGGATTCCTTAAACAATAAAAAGCTTTGGTCTGCCAGGAGTAGGAGGCTTAATGGGGGCGTTTCTGATGTTCTAATAAGAAAGTTGTTCAACAAGGAACATTTTAATGTGTTCTTGTGTTTAAATTAAATTATCTTGTTCACTTTTATTTGGTATTTTGTGTACCTTGGTGTCCTTTCTCCTTCCCTTGGCTCAGTCATATGAATGGGAATTTTTATTCAAGTTTTATTTTCTTTCTTTCTCTTTACTTTTTTAGTTATTTACCGGTGCTTGAGTTGTTATGGTTGTCAGATGTTTCCTTCATGATCCCATGCAGCTGTTGGAGAGTAAACCGTAAGCCAGAGGGACCTGCAGCCTACAGATTTCAGAACTGTCAAGGAGATTGTTTAAACGTTCAGAAAACAAAACACTCCTTTGTTAGTTAATATGAAAGCTGGACATGCCTGTTCAGGAGTAGGTGTGTTGAGATAAACCCAACAGGAATAGCTTATTATGCTTTTTCTTTAAAGTTTTCAGTAATGCAGCTGCACCTATAAAAATACAAGTCAGTGGCCTAGGAGGAGACACTCCCTAAATCAGATCTGAATGTGGTTTTCCTTTTAATTTGCTTCTTTTTGGGCAAGCTAGGAATAGGAAAAATAGGAAACAATATAAACATTTAAGAAGATCTTTAAGTTTTACTATTATTTTTTAATGGCCTGAAATGATTAATCACATTAATTGTGATTAATCGATTGTTGAAATAAATGTCAACTAATTTAGTAATCAATTGATCATTAAGTATAAAGACTCAAAAAATTTAATTTCCTGAAACATTATCACATTCAGAGACGTAATTAAGCCAAAACTAGAAAGAAATGTATACATAGGGCTTTGAAGATTAAAAAAAAAAACTTTGTCAATAAATATGTTCATAGTTTTAACTTCCCTTGATTCAAATTTTAGAAGATTTTGTGCTATTAATCACCTTTTCGTATCCAATTATTAACTGGTTAAGCCAAAAATAATCAACATATCAGCTCTGCTCTTTATTCATGTTAAGTCAAGCAGAAAGATGTTGATGTTAGAAGAATTTATTTAGCACCAGATTCAAACTTTGCTACAAATTATCAAGCTTTCACTAAAGGAATGCTATAATATTTTATAATTTTGTTTATTTTCCTAATTAAAAAAGGAATTGAAGGGATTATTTCCATTTTTATGTATGTTTTATGTATAAAAAAGACTTAAATGAAAAACCTGCAGAATGTGACAATATTTTATCTGATTAATCGATTAATCATCAAAATAATCAATAGATTAATTAATAACTAAAATAGTTGTTAACCCTAATTTTTTACTTATCATTTACCAACATATATAATTAGAAAGTTCTTTCTATGTCATTATAATGACCAGACTTGACACAAATCATTCAGTCCAAATACATAAATATTTATTATTTTCTGAGAATATACATAAATGTTTTGCATT
The DNA here is from genome assembly GCF_002775205.1 of Xiphophorus maculatus. Lineage (NCBI taxonomy): Eukaryota > Metazoa > Chordata > Actinopteri > Cyprinodontiformes > Poeciliidae > Xiphophorus > Xiphophorus maculatus. The sequence goes on along the minus strand of NC_036444.1, from coordinate 5,511,140 downwards.
ATTGTATTATATTATATATATATTATATATAAACTATGGGGAAGTTTACTGTCACATCACATACGGTACTTTAGTGGGGAAAAAATCATATATTGGTTTTTTTTAAACCCCAAAATCCAACAAGTTTTTCCTAATAAAGCCTCCTAGTTTACATCAATTCAACCAACTGGTCAAATACATACCTTAGATACCAGAAATGAAGTCCAACACATGGCAGTTAAAACATAATAATCTTCTAATCACTGCATGTGGGAAGCCCTTTGTTATTGTAAATAGCTTGCATTGATTTTGTGATGAAAAAGAGTCACAACCTCAGATGACCGTCCTGCCCATCGGCTGCCCTCAGTTTGTTTACCATGCCTTTACGCTGCGCTCCTGTTTAGAGTGGTATTGATTGTCCCTGTTTCAGCCATGGATTAACAGGGTTTTGTCAAATCAATATGAAATCAGGAAGTGGAACAGGAAAATGAGATAACGTGTCGCCATTTTCCCCAAGCACTTTATATAATGAAAGCTGAAGAGTAAGGCTACAAAAGGAAGACGAGAGCACATAAAGTTGACGGATGGCCTGTCTGTTCAGATTGAAGGTAAAAATTGATGCATCCTAAGACCTGATAGACTTCTCTAGAAGCTCTGAAAGTGGCATTTTATTGCTGCTTTCCAAAGGTCTCCAGAGGTTTTCTTTGGAGATTGACTGATTTTCATTCCTTTTTTCTCCATAGACTAAAAAGGCTAAATCTGTTCACTTGTTTGCATCTTCAATAAGTATTTTAATACCAATCACTATTTTTCCACCTAAAATGTTACTTCAAAAGAGCTGTTACCCAAAAAGGTTGCTTTTTCCCCCCATCTACTTTACAACCTCATGAAGACAATCATTCAGGTTTTAACCTTGGCACTTTTTGTTCTCAGGACTTTCCCTTATCCAGTTTTCTTTCTTTTCTTTTTAGATTTTCTTAACTGCACACTTCTGAAAAGGAGCTAGAAAAAAACCTGAGTAGGAAATGGACAAAAATATTAAAAAGAAAATAACCTTGACTTTGTTAGCATGTCCAGAGCTAATGCTAAGGAATGTCTTGAAAATCAAAAACATAATGAAAAAGACAGAACGTAGACTTTTGAAAGGCTACTACCAATCATTATTTTAGTAATCGACAATTAATTGATTAATCAGATTTTAAAAATTGGCATATTCTACAGATTTTTTTATTTAACCATAAAAGCCTTTTTGTACAATATTAGAAATGCATTAAAAGATGCTAAAAAACCTAAATAATTAATTTTAGTGTCTAAAATGCAATAACTTAGCATTTGTTTAGTGCATTTCAACAAGGTAAAGATAAAACTTTGTTAGTTGTTTACAGACAAATTTACAGACAAAAATGTTTTTATCTTAAATCCAAATACGTACAAATTGTGTACATATTTTGTATAGTTTTGGCTTAATTTCTGCTCTGAATATGTTTTTTTCTCCAGCAAATTGCTTTTTTGAATCTGTATAATTCAGTTAACAATGAATCAATTACTGAATTATTTTGATACGCGATTAATCACGACTAATACGATTAATTGTTTCCGCCTTAGACTTTTACTCACTTCTGCTTATCTGAATTTCCTTTTATGAATCATGAATTATACTGCAGTACATTATTCGCTGATGCAATTTCAAGAGATTGCACTGAACTGAGTTAGGACAAAGTAAACAAAAAACTGCAGAAAAAGGATGAAGATGATATAAAATGGAACTTTATATCTTGCTCTAGAAAAAAAGGGAGACAAATTTCGAATGGAGTATAACCATAAAGTTATTGTTATTTGACTCACCATCCCAGATGCCATCATAGAAAACTACTGAACACACTCTCACACTCTCATGGGTAACATGTTTAGATGTGTTGACTGGAAATTGGAGAACACATGACTCCCTGTGAATGTGGAGCAATCGTATTCTGCATCAGCGTGCTTTTCAAGTCCTCTCCTGCTCGCCTGTGCGCTCTGTATGTGCTGACTTGGATTAGGACTGCTGATGACACAGCATTCAAGTTGACGTGTTCAAGCTGCAACCCAGCTATTCTTTCGGGATCCGGCATGTAATGTACCATGACGTCTGATTTGTCTGTCTCTATCTGTCTGCACGCTGGTTTTGATCTCTTCCTGGTTTAGTGTCTGTTCAGAACTTCTGGCTTAACTAAAGCTTTATCACTAACTGGCGTTTTGCGCTGCTGTTTTCGTTTTGCATACGTGACACAAAGGGTGTTAACAATAGCGACTCTCATGTATAATGAGGAATAAGCCTTCAGAATACATTCTATTATCTTGTTTGGTGTTATTGAAGAAATTTCCACCTATTACTGTAGGTTTCATTTCCACATTTGTTTGCGAGAAACAAATGTGGAAATGTGCGCATTTTCCACATTTTGCCTCATTATAACCACAAACATCAATGTGTTGTGTTGGGATTTAATGTAATTGGCCAAAGCAAAATTGTGAAGTGGAAAATGATACATGATTTTATTCTTTTTATTTTACAAATAGAAATATTAAAAGTGTGTAGCATGTGTTAGTAATTCAAGTTCCTGGAGTCAGACATTTAGATTTTTTTTTTTACTGGTGCAGCTTTTTTTAGTGTATGCTTACTAGCTTTGCATACTAGGAGATAGACATTAAACAATCGATCATTGAAATAAAGGTCAACTAATGTAGTAATTGAATAATTGTTAACTTTAGTATACAGACTAAAGAAAAAAATGCAGTTTTCTGAAAGAATAACATACTGAGACCAGTAATTATAAAAATGTACCAAAAAATGACATATTTTGTCTATGAATATGTTTTACCCAGAACTCTTCAAGTGGCAGTTTTAGATTCACCTGGTCAAAATTATTTTAAAAACCCCAAAAAACTCCTATTTGGCGTTGCTGTTCATTATATATTAATCATTATTGTTATGTTAAGCAGAAAAGGATGAGCTTTTCACATGTTGAGGTTAGAAATGTTTTTTAGCTGCAGATGCATCCTTTGCTAACCACACATACACTAAATAAATGCCAAGTTTTTGCATTTTAGGCAATAAAATATTTATTTTCTTATTTTAAAAAAGGAATTGAATTATTTATTTGCATTTTTATGGGTTTTTAATATTATGCAAAATAGGCTCAAGTGAAAAATCTGCAGAATGTCCCAATTTTCTTTATCTGATTACTCGATTAATTGTCCCAAATTATGGATAGATTAATGGATTACTAAAAGAATAGTAAGCTGCAGCCTTACTTGGAGCCTTTTTAGCTTTATAAGCTATTGTCATCCCAATTAAATTGTATAGAAAGCTTCTTTTATTTAGGTCTGGAAGCTCAGAGAACCTACTTTCTATTGGTCCATTTCATAAAATACAATGAATTTTGTAGTGGTATTGTGGTGCTTCCTCCTATATTTACATTAACCTCCATCCCCCTCTGAGCCTCTGTTTCTGTTTGACAGTCTTGGCCTCTCACTGCTACAGCTGACCCAGTTCTGTTGGTCATCTTCTCTGTAATCAGTTGTATGAAGTGAGTACTGCAGTCAGCAGCGATCTCTGACTGGAAACAACAGGAACTGGAGCTCAGCAGATCCTGCTTTACATTTCATTAGGTGGCCAGTTGAAGTCGGCCAATCTCTCCATTTGTCTGCTAATTTGCAAAGCGAGTCAGTGTCATTTGTGCGGCGCTTCCTGGAGTTTTATTTTAGATATATTGACTGGGCTGCATACCATTTATCATATTTTTGTTCCTGGGAAGCTCCTTTCGGTCACCCATTGTCTGTCATACATACATGTTCACTGAGCCTTGACAGAGAAACTTTCTATGATAGTATTTGTTTGTCAGATGTAGGCTAAAGTGGGAGCTTCTCCCTCTGGCAGGCCTACTGAGCACGCTCAGTTCTGCTGAACACTAGGTAGTGGATCAAATCCTTGTTTTGCCTTTACCAAAAACGTAAATTTTATCTGAATTTTTGATCTGAAAAGAGAGCAACTGGACACCTCCAGGCTAGTAAGAAGCAGCAAAAGGGCAATAAAAACCCAGATTTAGGTCTCCTTCTGGGAGATTGCATTGTCTGTGAAAATCAATAAAAGAAATAAAATAAAATAAACAGTATACAAAAACGTCAAACTGTGTATTCAGAAAAATGGATGAAGCTCCATTTTATTGTCCTTTTCTCCTCTCCTGTATTCCAAAAATTGTAATTTCTGTAGCTAAATTTGGTGCCGGTCCTTAGGTGTCATATTTTATATCTGCTGTGTAAACATCATGTTTTAAATAGTTTTTATTGTGGACTTTGATGTTGTCATTGACTTTGCACCATGTGCTCCCAAGTGACTCATTACACTGGAAAAGAAGAGCTGATACAGATATTAAGCTCATAATGAACTGTGTTCATCATTTTTATGAGTCTTCTGTGGAAACCAAGGTGAGTAAAACCGGATTTATGCCACTTCTTACTCTGCATTTACCTGGAGAATAAACTTTTAAAACATCTGGATTTTACTGTCTGGATGTGCTGCTCTGTTTTTAAAAAAGAAAAATGATCGGAAATTATGTATTTATTTAATATAGTAAAATATTTAATAGGTAGGACTGTAACTAAGGATTATTTTAGTGATCGATAATTCTATCAATTAGTCTGACGATTAATCATTTAATCTGATTAAAAAATATATATATTCTGCAGATTTTTCAGGATTTCTGACACAAAATTAGAAATACATTAAATGATGCATATGTCTTTTTTTGGGTTGGTTAATCAATGTCTGACAATAAATTGAATCATTGATTAATCACGATTAATTTCTTTCTTTCTTGCAGTCTGAATTGACAGTGAAATACGGTTTGCTCTTAATTAACTACTTGCTTTCTACGCTTCTGCTTACACCGTGCAAAATCACAAACTCTTGCCAAGTACTTTTGGTCCAGTTTCTAGTGCAAATATCTTAATACACTTCAAATAAGTCAAAATTAACTTTTTAGCAAAATATACGAGCCCGTTTTAAGTAATTCCTTAATATTGATTTTAAAACATACTGGTTTCACTGGCAGATTATTCCTCTTATAACAGGACATTTTCCACTTGTTACAAGTGAAATAATCTGCCTGTAATATCCTACTAAAAAGTTACTTGTAAGTTAGCATCGTCATACTTGAAGTGTAGTAAGATATTTTCACTAGAAACTGGACCAAAACTACTTGGTAGGTTTTGTGATTTTGCAGTGGTGGGTTCCCTGATCAGATTTCTCAGTTTTCTACTGCATCTCTAATTTTTATCAGCCTCTCTCCCATTTGTTTCCTCCTATTTATCCATCTGTTGACAGCTCTTGTTCTGACATTTCTGTTGCATTAACCACTTTGTAAGTTTGAGTCTGTTCCACTGCAATGCATCTTCTCCTTCACTATGTTTATCCTTTTTTTCTCTCCTTAGAAGAGATTTTCAGACACTATTTGTCCTCTGAGAGTACAGTGTACATTTTGCAGGACCTTTGATGATTGAAGCTTTTGGTTCTGTTTGAAAGTCTTTGTTTTTGCGTTCCCTCTTTGTTGGTGTTTAAACTGAGCTTGGTGTTTTAGTCCTCTGAAAGTTGAGTTTTTGCTCTGCCTGATTGTGCTTTAAATACCACTGATCCGATACTCGCAGTGTTTTCGAGCCATGTGCAATCCCCTTAGAAACCTCCAGTCTAGTCATGATTTGCTGCTGAGAAACTCCCTCTTGGCCTAGAATCACAATCTCTCTGCAGAGCCTCCTACAAAGTAAGATTCCTGCTCCAAAGCTGCAACTTCAGACTTAATGTAAATGTAATTCAGTGTTATTCACTAGAAGTTCTCAGTGTGTTGAAAAAGTATTCATACCCTTTAAACTTTAGCACATTTAGTCATGTTACAAACTTCAGTCTTTTTTTTTTGGACTTTATGAGATGGTACAATGTAGTAATATAATGTGAAGAGGATTAAAAGTTTTTAAAAACATTTTTAGTAAATAGAGTCCACATGTGTGTAGGGCTGAGACGATTACAAAATGCAATTTGATTTGCTGAAAGAACAACACACTCAGAGAAGTAATTAAGCCAAAAATGTTTATAATATGAATACATTTAACATTTAAGAAATAAAAAAACTTTGTCTGTAAGTTTGTTCTATCCAGAACTTCTCAAGTGGTTTTAGTGGGGGGAAAAAAATAAAAGAATCCTAATAATTACCTTTTGCTATCTTATTATTAATCGGTTTATCAGAAAAATATGGATGTGAAGTCCAGCAGAATAGGCTGAGCTTTTCACAATATTGAAAGTTTTTATTTAGCTGCAGATGCATCCTTTGCTACAAATGATCAAGCATTCATGGATGGAAATCTTTACATTATTGGATCCATAATTTTCCTTCTGCCTGGTAATTATACACTATTTTGTGCTGGTTTATTACATAAGATCCCAGTGAAATACAGTTTGCAGTTGTATTGTGATAAAACTTGCAGGGCACTTAGTAAAAACATGTTATTTGTGTTTTTAAGGCCACTATAATCTTTAATTTTCTAACCAGATTTGTGTTTGTTGAACCTTAGTGTATAAAGTGTAAGACATCCACCGAAGTTGAGCAAAGTTTATCTACTTCAACATAATTGTAGTGTCTTGAATTAACTAACACCTTCACTCCTGAAGCTGAACGTTAAATTATTCATATTCAAATAATTACCTTAGAGTTGCCTGAGTGCTGTAAAGCCAAGCTGGCAGGTTTCTGTGTGATGACAGACAAAGTGCTCGGGTATTTTTAGCACCAACTGCACAAGGAGGCCCTGAATCTACCTGATTAAGGAATGAAGCGTGGTCAGCATGTAGACCTGAGCTGCTGCGGGGGCGCGGCCTCATGCTACAGCGAGTCTCTATTGGTGTTTTGACTTGCAGCCTGTGGAATTTGTGAATCTTTGTGCTGCCAAGGCTCACAAAGCAGCCTGAACAGCAAAGCAAAGCGTTTTTCACAATGACCTTCAGAGAGATGTCGCCAAAGCCACTGGGGTTGAGAAATATTATGAGTTCATTGATCTCCTGGCCTGATTCACTGTATTTACACGTTTGTTTTTTCCACTTTGCCTTCACCCTGAAAGAGGTTAACAAAGAGAGAGATAAAACTGTGTGCTGGAAGTTGCTTGTACTGTAGTGTGTAAGAAATCATTCTCGTGTAAGAAATCATTTTGGGTTTGTAACAGAACTCTTCTCTTTGATCCCTGTTGTTATGTTACATGATAAAACTTGTTGTTTCGTTGGATGTCTCAGTTCTTATCAGGTTTGTTTCCATCACACAGATGAAGGAATATTTGGACGTTTCTTGGTCTCATATCCTCGAATCAGACTGGATAGCATCAGCCCTGATGTTTTTCTGCCTACTGCTTGTGTCTGTAACTTTTACAATCCAAAGATCCATTTTCATCCACAGTAAAGCTTAATAAAACCTGTTTACAGCAGGAAATGTTACATCACTTTTTTTTTTTGATGAACATCTACTACATAAGCTGTGTTATTTTTAAATATCCACTATTTAAATGTCTTCCATTGTGGAAGAGCTGCAGATTGCAGACCCCGAGCCCAGAGAATAGCATATTTGTCTCATAGTAACAAGAAATCATTTGAGTTTCAGTAGGATGCGTTCACACCAGCTTTATTTAGTCCACTTTAATCCAAATCTAATTTGTTAGCAGAAAGAGGACTACATTACGAGAGCCTAGCGCTAACATAGGGCTGGTCTATAAATCAATAACAGTATATATTGCGATAATGATGAATACCAACAGATAATACATCTGATAGCGTATTCAATATTCAATATATAGAATATTCACTAAACTCTGATTCAGAACCGCACAGCATTCTGGGAGATGTAGGCATCTTTAGCCGCTCAACTTCTCACGGCTAGCTAAGCAAAGTTGGTGGGATTAGCTAACTAATTCACTCATTGGTTTCCTAGCAACAACCAGTTGAGTAACTTGCACAGCAGCAGTTTAAAGTTTGCTTCTCCTCCGTTTCTCATAACTGCTTAAAAATAAAAAAATCTGCGTTGAGTGAAAACTGTGGATAAAAGAGGAAAGATCACACAACCATTTTGACAGTATTTCAGAAATGTAAAACAAGAAATGAATTGATAATTATTGATATTGACTGATTTAAAAAAAAAGAGTATCCATATTGTCCAGCCTTACACTAGCAGGCAAAAAATTGTGTGGTTTTTAAACAAAAACAAAAGAGAAATCCTACAACTGCTAAAATCAGGCATTATTACATTTTATTTTACATTTCATGAAGAAGGAAGTGTCTTCTTCAGAGGTTTTCATGTTGTTTCCTTCAGTTGTTCTTGGTGCAGCGCCACCATAGGTGAAGAGGGGAACAGGCTTTTCAAAGGGTTTGCTTGGTTTGATACAGTGCACTGTAAAAACAAACCGCAGCAGCTGAAAATGTATGAAATGTTTCAGTTTTGGTCCCAAATCAAACCAAGTCTACCAGACTATCAGAAATGAAAGCTCCTTTAATCACAAACTCATTCATAACCCTGGCAGATTTTAGGTAAAATCACTTTCTTTTAACTGAGAAGTTCATGATCAAAAACTTTGTTGTGGTAAAAGTGTGACAAAATATATAAAAATATATAGAGGTTATGAATACGTTTTGCTCTGCTCTTTTGCAGAATCTATTAGTCTGGTGTGTCTGAATGTGACCGTTCAGGCAGCTGGTCCTTTTCCACCTCCATTTGACACATACTGCTAATTACCAGAGCACAAACACCCATCTTCCCCCCATGCGCTTGCTCACTGGTGTGCATAAGACTGGTCATCTCAGCCCCAGCTCCCTGAAGACAGGCAGGGAGTGGAACTGTTTATGCATGTGGTTCTCTTTCGCTACCGCTCAGCAGGAGCAGAAGCCCCTGCAGAGTGCATGCAAAGCGGCTCTGACTCTGGTGCCTCTCTCTCTCCATCGGCCTCCAGCTACTGGGAGTTGCAGTCGCTGAACATGCAGCTGCTCAGAGCAGCAGCAGGTAATATTTTGCACCTTGGTGACAAAAGGGGAGAGCGTGGGAGTGCAGGTGGAAGAGGAAAGAGCCAAAGACAAGAGCGTGTGGGCAGATAGAAATTGCTCCTTTGAGAGTGGATAAACATGTGAACACTTAGTACTTCCTGTCTCTGTCCGACTGTGAGTGGGCCGTTAATGAGTCTGAAAGCTTCATCCTTGGCACCTGTCAGCCAAGATGAAGATGAAACATCTAGTGCAGGCCGCAGCTGAAAAGAAACACTTCATTTCTCTTTAATAAATAATAGTTTATTTGAGTTTTAAATGTCTTTTTTCCCTTTCAGCTCCATGCTTTTGATGGTGTGTATCTAACAAACTGAACATGACAACTGGTTAAGTCATTCAAGACTATTGCATACTTCAAAGCGCTGTATGGTTGTTATAGCATAGAGGATAAATATTGACCAACAGCACTTAACCTGGCTGGTTTTGATGCCTCTCTTTTCCAAGTACAAGTGGCAGCATATAAATACATGCTTGCTAAATCTTTTACTAAACAAATCTGCATATTTATTATGATAACCATCACGCACTTTCCTGATTCTCTGTAAAATTTATACTTTTGCACATTTTGATCTCAACTGCTTCTAAAAACAGTCTAAGCTTTTAAAAAAACACTAATTCATTTTTTGGCAATAAGTTAATCTATTTTGGTGTTTGGAAATGAGCCATTTCAAAAGCATTCTGATTGTTAAGTCACTTTCTAGGGCCACTGTCCTGTTACCTGGCAACCCAAGCTGAGCTCCTCCACGCTTGGTCAGCTGGTTTTAGCGCTGTACAATGGCTGCTGGAAAAGTCAAGTGTTTTGTTTTTGACTTACCATTAAGAAGCTACTTGCTGCATTCCTGTTGCTTGTAAGCCTGTTGCAATAAGTCATGATAAATTAAAATGAGGTAAATAATTTCCTTTTTCATGACTGATTGGTTTTTTTCTGTCTTTGTTTTTACAAAAAACTGGATGACAAAAGGCTTCAGTCTGGTTCTGAAGGGCAATTTAGTTTACAGAGACTTCTGTACCACTTTTATTTGTTGTTTTGGTTGTTTTGTTTATTTTTGTTGGATATTTAAAATGATTTCCAGGTCAAGTGTTAAATATCAGTTAGAAATTAAAGTTTCTTGATATTTGAGAGGGTGTACTTGCATTGTTATGCTTTTATTGTTAGGGACAATATTATCGTTTATCGCAATAATTTTTGGAACAATTTATCGCCCAGCAAAATTTGTTATAGTTGATTGTGCAGGAGGCTCCTCTTCTGCTTTTCAAAGATGTTTAGTTGTATAACTACATGCCTGTGTGCGAGTATAAATGGTCCTGGGGCCCTTTTAGAGCTACTTGACCACAGATATGTTTCACCAAACATAAAATCAACTTTTCCCAAACCCAGACAGAAAAGTGGGACACAGGACTTTGGATGATTTAGAGAAGCTGTACAAAGAGTACGGGTCAAAGATCCTGCTTTCTGCATGCTCTGTTATTGTGAAATGTCATGGTTTTAGCATGACACTGTGTTTCCTGTAGCTTTCATTTTAGTCATCTTATGATTTCTATTCCTTAGGATGTATCATAAATATTAAAGTGCTTTAATTACTTTGATTGATGGTTTTGCTACTCTGATTGTTCCTCTTGCTCCTGTGGTCTCTGGATTTTACGAGTCAAACAACCCAACAGTGATAACATCAAGGAATGTGAGTCCACCAGGTTATGTTTGCTCTGTTGTAACGTCTAACGGTGCTCTGCACCAAAATAAAGTGCAGTCAAGTTTTTTTCTGTTGTTGTTTGAGAATAAACAGACTCTGCATGGCCTTGATTTGACCGAACCCTCTCTTAAATAGATTCTTGGAACAGTAGTTAGTAACTCCCACTCCCACTGAAGTGGCTGATGAGCTGACTGCTTTGAAATGTTTCCACTGTGAACGGCTGACCCAGGCGGCGCTTCCTGATTTATTAAAAGAAAACGGCAACAAACAACACGTCCCTTCAATCAAAGCAAACCCTCAGCTACTGGCTTGATCTTGGCTGAGAAGATTTTGAATGAATCGCTGCACAAACGTGAAACACTCTGAGCTACTGACGACGAAGTTTTTCTTGGTTGCCTCAGGGTGACTGAGTCAGACTTCGTGGGTGTGATGGTGACGTTTTTACCGCTCGTTTGAAAGCTGGATAAATGCAATGCCCACGGATATTTTTCGCAACTTTGCATCAGTTACACTTTGATAAAAATATTTTTGGACACATTAGGACAACTTTCAGTTCCAGATTGTGTCAGAGATCCACTGAGTAATTATATTTGCTGTCTTTGGAGTTAAATTGGGGCCATAAAGTTTGTTCAAAAGAAAATAAAATTTTAAATGAAAAATTATTTTGAAACTGAAAAAAAGTTTGAAAAAATTGAGGCCACAAATTTTTTCTTTGTTAAAAAGAAAAAAAAACTGAAAGTAAAAAAAGATTTGAAACAAACAAAAGTTTTAAACTGAAAAAAGAATCTGAAGCTGGAAAACAAAATTATAAATCTGAAACTGTTTTGAACAGTTTTTTTAGTTTTGCATCTTTTTCTGGTTTCAAATCATTTTTCTGTTTCAGAATAATTTTACAGTTTCAAATCTTTATTTTCACTTCTTTTTTTAAAGTTTCAAAACTTTTTTCAAGTTGTAAATCTTTTTTTCAGTTTCAAACTTATTTTTGTTTCATACTCATTTTTCAGCTTAAAATTTGTCGTCATTTCAAACCTCTCAGTTTAATTTTGTTTTTTTCGGTTAAATTTATTTTTTTTAACTTTGAACAATCATTTTGTCCCCAATTTAGCTCCATATTTACAGTCAAATAAGTTGTTCTTAAAGGCATCTTGTGGTAAATCTGTGAGATGATGATGTCTCTCTGGGGGTGAGAACTTTTCCCCAGATAATTAGAAACTGACGGCTAACGCTGATGGCGGCTTTATGAATTTTTAAAAAACTCTTCCACATGACACAGCACACACACAGATGGTTGAACAGCTTGCTTTGACTTTTCTCTCTGACACCTTTTTATTGCACAGGCTCTTTATTCGCTGTGCTCTCATTTTCAATGGGTTAGGTTATTAGATATGTCACATATCCTCCAGATAATTGCTGTCCCCTTCTCCTCCTTCTCGGGGTCTGGAGGTTTTTCTGCGTCCCAGCTGGTGGTCATGTGACCTGCCAGCATTGGAAGACCTCCCTAGAGGGAAGCAAGACCAACCGTTTTAACTGAGCCTATACCTCTCTGTGAAACTGAACCCTGTTTGCATTATTTATAAAAGAAAATGGTGAAAGTAGTTCATAAATGACTTATTATTACACATATGATCTAGATTTCCCATCTTTTCTTGTTATATAAAGTAGACTTAGCCTTTGTAGATTGGTTATATTAAATGGTACTTATTATGCAAAACCCACATTTTGCATCTTTTTGTATTTCCATTTTTGCATCTTTAATCACAGACAGTCTGGGCTTTCTCCCATTCACTTGGATTTCTCTGACAGAATTTCAACCGGGCCAATCAGCAAACAGGAGAACTTGTGAACAATGACATAAATTTTCTGTGCTGTTTTAGAATTGTAGTCTTCCTGTAATTTAGTCATGGCAGCAGAGTAAGTGAAGGAAGCAGTTCAGTCCATGTTGGCCACGCTTACAAATGTTGAATTAACTTTAGCAACTGCCTCGTTCGACTCTGCACTTCTCTCTCCGCAGTGGAGGATGGTTGTTTGCAAGGCTAGTGCTGAACTGGCGGCGCATTAAGTACGTAACAGACAAACATTAGTGTTAAAATTGAACAACTTGTTTTAATTCAACATAATCCACGCCTCCAGGAAGCAATTGTTTCTTGATAGCCGAGCGTCCAGATCCTCTGGACGAAGCAAAGTGTAGAACAAGGGTCTTGTTTTTACCCAAGTGGTAGAAACCGCTTGGGTTTCTACTGATTCTGAAAAAAGCCCAAGCACTTAAATAAAAATACAAGCACCAAGTTGTTTTTTTTAGCAATAAGTAAAAAAAATTTCGTCTGAAAAAGGAACCGTTTCAAATTCAAAAACCTCTCGATTGTTAAGTTGCATTCGTGCAAGTTTTAATGTTGAGTTGAGGGGCGTGGCCAGCACCAGCTTGTTTGGATTTAAAGTAACAGGAGGCCTTAAAACAGCTCATTCTTAACTGAGCAGACTGGAATCTCATTATCTAAGAATGCACAAAAATGTAGCAAACAAGACTAGGAAGCACAATAAGCTAAATTTAAAACTTTATTTTTCTGTGTAATGCTAAGGAGCAGTGGAGTTGCTCTGAAGATAAGTTTCTGTCTCTGAGTGTGACCCTTCGCTGCACCCAGCAGGTTGATGAGCTGAAGAGCTGTTTGGCCATTGTTTGGTAATTGTCCGTGCTTTCACGTAGTCCTTAGCTGCAGACTCCCTGCTGAACCTGCTTGATATTCAGTTCTTTCTCAGCTTGTTAACACAACTGCCAGCAACTAGGGAGGATGTAAATGGGATCCAGAGGTAAATGCATTGTTTTTAGGTCTTAGATGTGTTTACAACAGCTTTAAGTCTTCCTCATTCTCTTGACGCAGTGCAGCCATGATCAGTTCGCTCTCCATCATGCAACATCTCTGTCAGGACTTGCTAAAGAATGAGCTGGAGGAGGAGCAGCTGCACTCTGAAAACTGTTGGGATAAAAAAATAATCCAGGTTCATCTTCAGTGCAGCGGAAAAGAGTTTGCTAGCCTCAGATTTTAGAAATTGAAGCAGAATACAGTAAAAAAGATGTTTAATTGTACCTTGGTTCTTGGAATAACACTAAATCCAAATTTTCCATGTTCTGTCTAAAGTGCCAGTTGACCAACTGGCAATTAGTGCATCTATTTGCAATGCAGTGTAATAATTAATTTCTCAGGATTTATATATTCAAGCATAAAAGCGGCATATTCACTAATATAAACGGCTAGAAATGCTTATAAGACGTTGTGTGCCACCTCTGTTAGATGTTTGAATCCAGTTTGAGGGAAAGAAGTGTCTTCAGAAATGTTTTTTTGTATTAATGATTTTAAAATGTCTTTACAGTGTAGATGGAAACAGTAATATTACCTGAGGTATTAGTTTTCATGAAAAGTTTATAAATGGGTAAAAAGAAACAGCCTTTCAGTTTTTAGAGTGTACCTGCAAACAGAGTTAAGGAAATACCTTCCATGATATAACTCAGTGATCGAATGTGAATAATGCCCTGATGTGCCGGTTAACAAAAGTGGGTAGTAATCAGTTACATTTAACTAAAAATTTACTTTTAGAAGTAGCTTTACAACACTGTACTTTTTTACTTTATACTTAAAGTGTAACTAACTCCCAAATAATCTTTTCTTTGCTGATAAACTATCTAAATAAGTTATTTAGAGTTCTAAATTTATGTTTTTTTTGGGACTTTTTACTTTGTTTAAATTTGCTTAGTAATATTATGAAGTATCCCCACAGCTCACCATTTACAATAACTCTCAAGAAACTTTAATGATTTAAAGCAGCATATAATCTCCCTTTGGAATCAACCAGAGCCAGCCCAAGGCATATGGGACCCTCTTTGGACCCTCTTTTACTTGTTTAAATCATAACTTGGACGAACATCCAAATAAATAAATGAAGGAATAATTCACGTTCAAAACATTTTTCGATTTTTTAAAGATAAATTCCTGCTTTCTACTTTAGTTCTTTTTTAAATCGATATTATCAACGAAGCGTTCATTACGGTGTAGTGCATGCAGACTGGGCCGAGCTGGACCTGCTTCACATCCGGGCTGTGACATCATCGCCTCGCTGGTTCCATTGCGTCCTTACTACTGGCGCACGCCGCTCTGCCCCGCGAGCACATCAGCAGCAGCAGCAGCAGCAGCAGCAGCAGCACCGACAGCGCTGTTTTCACACCAGACGCTTCCCCCAACTATCAAGCTGCTGCTGCCTTATTTCTGGATACGACGTGCTTGCTTTTGATTTTTACTTCATTCCTTCTGATTCTTCGCCTGTTTCGCATCGCTTGCCCGGACAGCCTGGACATTTCGCGGAGCGTTTTTCTTTGTGAGTACTGACTCGGGGCTTGCCCCGACGCGACAACAACAGGGGGCGTTAATTGTATTGATTGTGTGATGGTTGTTGCTAGCAGAAAGCTATGGAGATGAACCCCGTGAATGCCGTCTGTGATGCGGTTGCATGCGGCTCGGACCAGGCCACCCCCTGCTTAGCGTTTTGTTTCTGACATGGCTTTTGTGTACAAACAGCTTTGCTGCCGTCCAGATTCTTTGATTTTTGTCCCGCGTTTGCCTGAAGCACCTCGTTATTTTTGCTGACTGCGTATCCTTCAGGGTTGCGTCTTAATTGCTACCCTCATTTTTATTTCTAGGCTATAAAAAAAAAAAACAACACAAATCAGCATTTCCAACCCGCAATTCTTAGAAAAAAAACACCCCAGATATACAAAAGAACACATTTATAACTGTGAAAATATTGTTTTAGTCATTCAGAATACTAAGGTTTCTGTTTGTTTTTATTTTCATGATTCCTGCATATTTTTGATGTTGATTCACATCTGGTTTGAGTCTAATTTTCAATCATTGGATATAAATCCTGGTTTAACACACAGTTTGCTGCTGTCGAAACAGCATTTCCATATTTCTGAAGTGTTTGCCATCCCCTTAACTGCAAACAGTCCTGAAAGCATTGCTGTTTTTTCCCTCCCTCTGTGACTCCATTCCAGTAATCTGCATCAAGATCCCAGTTCCCTTTGCTTCCAGTGCTGAACTGCAGTGTGGTTTTCTGGTGATCTTTGAAAGCTAATCACAGTCAGTAAGGGTGTAATTATGCTGCATTAAGCTACCTTTCCTGCAGTGGCTCAAACTGACCTCTCATTAACCTGCCAAACACACACACAGCACAAACTAGCTGAACATTTTATTATGACGGCTGTTTTGATCTTGTGTTTTGGAGCAGAAATCCTGGAAAGAAGTAAACAAGTGATCAGCTGAACCTGTTTCTCGTGGTTTTGGAGGATGTTTGCGGAGGCATTTTGCTACCGCCGTCATGTGCTCATCTGGAATCATCTGGAAAACAACCCCTCATTTCTCACCAAATGCAACACTCTGGGTGGGACTAGTTTGATTAAGAAGGTTTAATTGGCATAAGTTATCACTGGGTGTTTATGAAAAGCTTTAGTACGCCTCATGCTTGAAACACACTTTCAGTTCTGATTTTAAATGCTACATTTATTTCTATATGAGGCAAAAAGAGGAATCATGCCTGAGAAGAAATTCTTACTTCCCATTTGGTAAAGCAAGGTTAGAGGGATTGTTCTGGATTGTTGAATTGAAAAAGGGTTCTTAAAAAATGCTAAACAGTTAGTACTTTTACTCTTTTACCAGTTCTATTTGCACCAATTTCCTAATTTTATGCCTGTGTACAAATAGTTTTGTACCAACGCACTTAAACCACGTCATTTTCATTTACTTTGTAGGTTTTTGTAAATATTTTGATGAATTATTGAGTTAAATGTTCATAAAAATGCTAAAATCTTTTGTATAATTTAATCCAGATGCTTATTAAGATTTGAAAACTTTGTGTCGTACTTCATTTTTACAAAATTTGACAGATTATGATCTGTGATCCAGCCAAAATAACTGATCTGCTTGAGTCATGCAGCCAAATTTAATTAGATTAGATTATGAGTAAAAGAGAGAAACTATTTGAAATTATTGCTTGACAAAGTATCAACTACCAAAATGTTGGATACAAAAAAAACAAAAAAGCGGTAAGACATTTTTGAGGCAGGATGACCAGCAACCCTGACATTTTTTTAGTATTAATCTAGGTTAATTGGTCCCTGAATCTGATGTTAACATACAGTCTGAGTGCTGAAACCAAAGTGGATTTCTGCCATCTAATTTGCAAAAACCATAGCAGTTTATGGCAACACCACTAATAAAACCTTTAAACTGTAATTTTACATTTGTTGGCCTAAAAATATATATATTATTTAGACAGGGAATTGAGGTAAGAGCTCCAGGGATTGTTCTGTATATGATCGAACATGTAAAGATGTTTTAAGTTTGATGAAATCATGTTGAAACACATCGAATCTGAAGATAATGTTTCCCTGATCTTGCCCCCTTAAATGCAGGCCAGCTGAAAAGATCTATAAAAATGGTTCACAAAGGTCCAGGCTAAAGCTGCTATTAATTTGTTTACAATTAAAGGCTTTTTCAACATCTAAACCATCTTTTAAATGTTTATTACAGTTAAAAAAGGAGTGGTATTAGCTTGACTCAAACTTATGAACCCTGGATTATTAACACAACCTCCTTTCCTGTTGAGCAACACAAATACAGTGCATACGTGTCATGATTAAAAATTTAAAATGATTTGTCATGTAACGTGAAAATATTCTGTCATCACTGCATTGCTGCAGCTGTTCTGACTGGAAATGACAATATTTGTAATAAGACTTTTTATTTATTTATTTATAAAACAGTTTCTGTTGTTTGCACATCGTAAATAACTATTTAAATGTGATTTCTCTCAGTATTATGGCTCTGGTGATGCAGAGAAAGCATGTAGCTTTTGAGCTTGAATGTTCAAAAAACACCATCTGAAAATGTGCGTACAGCACAAATATGTAAATATACCAATATATTTACGACTATTTTGTTTTATTTATTGCTAACAAAAAAGCGAAATGATAAAAACCGCAGTATCCCAACTGAAAGATAAGAATGACATTAGTTCATTCATATTTAATCAGATGAAAAAGTTATTGCTTTCCAGTTTGAGCTTTTGTATTTTTAAGATTTTTGATTATTTAATTCAAATTAAATATTTATATATAAAACATAGATATCTATTTAAAATAGAGTCATTACATTGTACCTTAAAGTTGAAATTTGGTGTATTGCACAGTGGTAGTTTTTCTACCCAGAAGACTTCAGTTTGGAAAATATGACTTTAAAGGCTCAAAACGGACATTTTTCCTTTTCTTTCTAACAACAGCAGACCTAAATGCACAAAGCTGTTCCCAAAATAAGTTTGATAAATGTTTGTTTTTGATGTTGCATTCTGTAGAGTTGCTTTTACTGGGGCTTGAGATTGAGCACTGATTTGTCAAGAAGGGGAAGTTTCACAGGCATCGAAAGTGAAGGTGGAAACTTTGATGGGCATCTAAAGTTGGGAAGTTGAATTGTGGTTCATATTTTGGCCTTTAAAGGATCCTTGACTTTAGTCGCATGAGGAGCAGCTGCAGCTTCTCAGCGAGGGTCACGGGACGCTGCTCTCACATGCCTTAAAAGACTGTCGTGGTTAAAGGGAAACTATTAAATTTACTTTTTACACATTTTCATACCTTCATTTAGGTGTCAACTGCTTCTAGAAAGAGTCAAAGTACTTTAAAAGATCCCTACCCAGCTGTTTTGTGGCAATAAGTTTATGTTTTTTGTGTCTGGAAATTGAGCAATTTCAAAAACCTACGGAATGTAAAGTCACAAAGCAGCAGGCACTGATCCTTCACCTAGTGACCCCAGCCACGCCCAGCCCTGTCACCTAGCAACCCCAGCAGAGTTCTGCCCCGTTACCTAGCAACTCGAGCAGAACTCCAGAAGGTTTGGTCGCATTAAGCAGTACATCAATTAATCTCATGATGAATTAAAATGAGGTTGATCATTTCCATTTGCTTGATTCTTTTTCTTCTTTCTTCAGTCTGGTGGTGTGGTCTCAACAAGCCCCTTTTTTTGGAGGACAATTTCGTTTACAGAGACTTCAGTTTCCATTTTATTTCTTGTTTTGTTTATTTATGCGAGATATTTTAAATATCTTCAAGATCCAGTGTAAAATGTCCTTTATAAATTAAAGTTTACTGGTCTTTGACAGGTTGTTCTTGCATTATTATGCAAGTGTTTTGTTGGTAACTTACTATCCAGAAATCACTTGCTGCATTCTTGTTAGTTGTGCAGCAGGCTCTATTAATGCTTTTCAAATATGTACACTTGTATAATTTATATTCATTTTCAAACATTGAACTTAAACTTGTTGTAAGAGGCCCTGAAACAACTTATTCTGAAAAAAGCTCAAAATTGGTGGAACTGAACAGTCTAAAATCTTATTATCTGAGAATGATTTTATAATGAACATGTTTTGTATCACCCATAAACCTATCCTCACCTGTTCAAGGAAGCATAGTAACAGGTTTTGATCAAAATTGTCTGCAAACATTCAACGCTTTAATTGGTTTGTGGGATTTTTACACAATTATTGTATAAAAAGGCTAAACTTTCATATCT
Source organism: Xiphophorus maculatus (assembly GCF_002775205.1). NCBI lineage: Eukaryota > Metazoa > Chordata > Actinopteri > Cyprinodontiformes > Poeciliidae > Xiphophorus > Xiphophorus maculatus. Next base: position 5,491,767 of record NC_036444.1, on the reverse strand, counting down.
TTTGCGCCACTCGCTACACATTTCATATCTTGCTCCATGGTTTCTGTAATGTTAGGGGGCATTTTTCCAAATGAAACACAAACAAGCATATTGTCAGATTCTTATTTTAACTTTTGAACAATAATGTGTCACTGGCGTTTATTATAGTTGCTTGTTTTTATGGACTAAAAGCTCAGTGATTCCAATACTTCGTCTTGTTAATGCTTAGTAATTAATGCTAAATATCATGTTTGTTTGCAGTTTGATGGTCCGTTCATGACCGTTGTGCTCAGGGCTACTAAATGTGTCTAATTCAGAGCATCTTTCCAGATTCAACAAGGCCTGCCGGTCGTTGCTTGATTTCTGTTTTACTCTCTTTGGAGGAAGCAGCCTGTTTCTATGGATTCATAGGTTGCTTGATCGGCTGTGTCACCTTGACCCACTTTGCACACAGTCGCAGCTGCTTAAAGCGAGACGCCAATTTAATTATATGAGAACAAAAAAATAAATCAGATTTGTTGCCCAAATTGCCAGCTGCATTCTGTTGTTTAAATATAAAGGTCTAAGGTGAAATCTTAATGAGCAAGCAGCTGAAGCAGCAATCTAATCTATGTTCTTCCCATGGATTGAGTTTTGGTTTATGGTAATACTCCCATGGATGTTCTGCCGGATTCTTGAAATATTTCACAGTAGATGATAAGAAGAACCCAAAAACACCCAAATAAATGACAATTTGAATTCCTTGTTTGTGTTGAAATGTTCCAGTTAAAATATCCATGTGGGCGGTTTTGTTCCTCTAATGGGCTAAATTAATTTAAACAAGAATATGATGGCCAGTCAGTTTGTGTAGAAATACACCGATCAAGATTTTCCTGGGAGAAAAAAAATTCTTTGAAAGCTAAAATGCAAATTACAATTTTTAACTACATTGAAAAAACACAATAGCTTACCTACTATTTGGTAATAGTTGTACTTGTATTATTTGCATTTATTATACAAGAAGGGGACTTAAAACTTTATTGCAATATTTTGTGGTACTATTGTGATAACGCCAAAAATGACTAAAACACCATTTATTATTTATTTATTAGGAAACTGTATGGCACATCATTCATAATGATACAAACACAAATATAGTTCTTGAAAGACAAAATAAGCTCCTCCAGGAAGTGAAATTTATATTCCTGACCTGCACATAGTAGTAGCTGGAGAAAATAGTAAAAATAACAATATATAGGAGCTTGTTTTAGGAAAACAATTCCTTAATATTGATGAAAAAGTACTAGTTACACTGGCAGATTTGTCTTACACTTATGCAAGACATTTTCCCATATCATAAGTGAAATAATCTGCCAGTGCAACCAGAACTTTATCAACATTAATACATTATTGACTAAGAACAAGCTTCTGTATCTTGCTGAAAAGTTACTTGTAAGTTAGTTTTGTCTTATATTAAGTGTACTGAGATGTTTGCACTAGAAACTAGACCAAAAATACTTGGTAGGATTTTGTGTTTTTATAACGTGTCAAACCGAACAAATGGTATTTTGATTCAGGCTGCAGGGATTGAAGAAGAGAACAAGCTATTAAGCAGATAATAGTAAGGTTTTGAGCTTTCAACCTTTCACAGGAACTTATTAACCAAAAATTGAGATCTAAAATTGTCCAATTGATTGATGCACCTGCAGCAACGATTCAAGTCCAGTTTGACCAAAGAATTTGTTTTTGCAGTGCAGTTGGATTTTTTGAAGCTTTATAGGTTGTCGTTCTGATTCTAACAGAAAATGACTACCCTTCGTGTGATTTCCTCAAAAATTGCATCAAAACTTGTGCTGTTAGTTGATGGGATGTGATTGAAGCCCCATTTCTGGCAGTTTGACATGTTTCGTTTTAATTTTATGTCACATTTTCATTTGTAAGCGACTCTAAATGTCCTTTAAATGCTACAGCTCCCGGCCTTAGATATTACAGTAGATATTCTAGTTAATCCCACTTGGTGACAGCACATTGCTTTTTGCCATGTGGCCTCTTTGCAACTGCAAAGCTCCCCTAATGTCTTTTTTTGTCTTTTCACTCGGCGCGCCCCCGAATGCCCTCTCATAAACTGCCTATTCAGCTTGACCTTTGTGGGGACGGCTATTCATACTTCTGGTGGTACTTTTCCTGGACCGTTGCAGCTCAACTCTTGCATGCTTGTTAGGAATGCCTACCTGATAACATGAAAGCCTGAATCCGTTCTTGGTGCTCTTGTCAAAAGATGTGTTCAGGTTTCTTGCTTTGTAATAGGATTAGGACTGTGAGCATTAACAAGGGTTGGACTAGGGCTAGTATAAGAGCCGTGTCTGGTGAGTTTCAGTTGGATTTGCTTTAGGGATCATGAAGTTTTTCCTTTGCACTTTTGTAGATGTAGTTTGTGGATTTTTCTTAACTGATGATTTAGACAGACAGGATAAAGATTTGTGTTTTAGGACAAAGAAAGGTTTGTTTCAAGTTTTGTTTTAGACAGACATTCAGACACAAGTTATAAAAATTCTTATGGTTATTTATTTATGATAATATGAAAAGATCAATTCATTTTCTCACCAAATTTATTGTTGCTATTTGGACCCAAGTTACTTCAATTTTTACTTGTAAACAAACCATTTCCTAAACTGTTTAACCACATTTATTTTTCTTTGGAATTAAATGTTGTAAAAAAATAAAATTTTAAATTTCTCAAACTTTTAAGAGTAAGCCATGTTTCCATTTATTTTGCAGCTGACTTATGGGAATTTTCGATCTCTTAAGCTCAATTTACTCTGAGTATAAATTGCTGCTGTTGTTTATGTGTGTCATGTAAACATATTACCCAACAGTAGATGTTACCAGATTATTGGAAATTACCTTTTAATCATAGGTTCTTAATACAGGACAAAGGTACGGTGGCCGACAGGTGCAAATGCGCAGCAAAAGAGAAAACATGCAAACAAAAAAGAAGACACCCCCGAATGAAATGCAGCAAATAAAAAGAGAGACGCAAACACCCCCGAATGAAATGCAGCAAATAAAAAGAGAGACGCAAACACCCCCGAATGAAATGCAGCAAACAAAAAGAGAGACGCAAACACCCCCGAATGAAATGCAGCAAACAAAAAGAGAGACGCAAACACCCCCGAATGAAATGCAGCAAATAAAAAGAGAGACGCAAACACCCCCGAATGAAATGCAGCAAACAAAAAGTGTTGAAAACGGAAGTGCTCCAGACCACTAGGGGGAGTCAAAGAAAATAGTATTCATTTCTATGGGACCAGATGCAAGATTCTTCTTCTTCTTCTTCTTGGTATTTATTGGCGGTTGGCAACAAACTTACAGTAGCATTACCGCCACTTACCAGTATGGAGTGTGGTTCGAGATGGTCTATAAACTTTCACTTTCTACCTTTTCCCTCCATTAACTCCTGATTAAACATACCCCCACACATACACACCTGCTTATATTATCCAACTTGCTTATAACTTTATATACCCCTCTTTGATATTCTTTACACATTCACACCCAACTTGCTCTACTCATATCCTATGAAATAGCTTTGTTTTTTTAAGATACCGAATAATTATTTGAATATGTCTACTCCCGAAATCTCTCCTCAAAAATTCTATTAAATTAAACCTTTCTTTAATACCTACACACTCTCTCAGCATGCATCTTCTCTCTTCTTCATACTTACAACACTCTAAAATAACATGCTCTATTGTTTCAGACTTCTCACAATAATCACACTTTCCAGATGCAAGATTCAGAGAGATACCTTTACTTTCTTTCAAATTTCTTTCTCTGAATCTTGCATCTGGTCCCATAGAAATGAATACTATTTTCTTTGACTCCCCCTAGTGGTCTGGAGCACTTCCGTTTTCAACACTTTATGTTTGCTGCATTTCATTCGGGGGTGTTTGCGTCTCTCTTTTTATTTGCTGCATTTCATTCGGGGGTGTTTGCGTCTCTCTTTTTATTTGCTGCATTTCATTCGGGGGTGTTTGCGTCTCTCTTTTTGTTTGCTGCATTTCATTCGGGGGTGTCTTCTTTTTTGTTTGCATGTTTTCTCTTTTGCTGCGCATTTGCACCTGTCGGCCACCGTACAAAGGCAATTGGGAACAAAACATTCACTGGTTTCTTTTGTCCAAAGCTAGCCAGTCACGTAAATCGCAAATTTCCTTTTCTTTTTAGCTTCTCGTTGAAAAGCAGCAGTATAACTTAAGGTTCATGGTTTGGCTCAGCTTGAGGAAGTTTGTGGGTTCTTATCAACTGCTTCACTGCAGGAGTTACATGGGACGATTATACATTATTGGTGAGGACATTCACTGTAGTCCACTGGCGACTCGAGCACATCGCTGCCCTCTACAGGTCAGCAGTAGAGACTGAAAACTGCTCTGTTTGAGTTTTAAACGCACCACTAGCTTCATTTCCATTGACCACATAAGTGAGGAATTTGACATTTCGAAAATAAATTTGCTAAATAAAAACATGTAAATTTAGAAAAAAAAAAATTGTATACGTTTTTGGCAAAACTGCAATGGAGACCCTTTTTTCTCATCGCATGGGTCACATAATCAGCATCCAGATGTTACTACAAAGAAAACAGCAGAAAGATGTTTTCTAATGACTTATCACATGAATAAACTTATTCACGTATGATTTTAATTTAATTCCTTATTTAATGGAAATACCGCATTTGCAAAAAAATGTTTTCGATATATCCAGAAACTGGACAAAGACTTGTGTTCCTTTGTAATGGAAACAAAACTCCTGTTGCTTTTCTTTTGATCAAATTTATGCATAAATTTGACCTGATTTGACCAGTTGGCTCTAATTTCCAACTTTGCCTAAATATATATCTTTTGTTTAATAATTTAAGGATTTCTTCGGAATCCCCTTTGCTTCTAATTTCCTGATCCCTAATTTACTTTTGAACCTGAAAAACAGATCAAGTTTTGTTTTTGTTGAACACTGGGATGTTGAATGAATCTTAAAATTCAAGTCCAGTCTTATGTTGCCAAAACTCATAGAGGCCATTCTTCCTTTCTGTTATGTATGGATCCTTCTTAGAGAGCCTCAGTTTATTGTGGTTACGCCGCAGCTAAAGGGGTGCGAAGGATCAAAGACCCACTCAGAGTAATAAAAGCTTACCCTGTAGAGTGCTGAACTGACCCCCAGACCTTAAGCTCTTTATTACTGCAGCTCACGGCTAATTATTGTGGACAGCGCCAGAAAACTGCCCAACCCCTCCAACGCTGCAGGGTGGTCGGCTGTGGCTCCCCCTCCCTGTGTTACCACTTCTGTACATTTGAGGTCAACAGAGAGGGAACTCTCTGGTTCCCCTAACCCATTTCCACCCCAAGAAACAACAACTTCATCTAGGAAGGTAAAGAGAAGTTTTCAACCTAAACAGAGAAACAATGTTCTTCTCCTCAGCCAAAGGAAATAAAATGGTACCATGTTCTTCTCTGGCTGTACAAATCTGGACTCCTCAGACCACATCCTCCAGACCATGTATGGCTATTATAAAGTGTGTTTGAGCCTAAAATTAGCTGCAAGTTATATAAAAATATTTAATGTGAGTCCAGTATGTATCTTAAAGGGGACCCATTAGGCAAAATTCATATTTTGCATGTTTTTATGCTTCCATTTGGGGCCCCACTTCTTCTGAAAACAGCCCAACTGCTTAAAACACACACAGCCCTTTTTAGGCAATAAGTTAATGTTTTTTGGTGTGTGGAAAATGAGCCGTTTCAGAAACCTCGCAATTGTTAAGGCATGTTAGAAGAGTACTGCACCGTTACCTAGCAACCAAAGCAGAGCTCCAGCATGTTTGGTCAACTGGTATTACTGCTTTATGCGCTATAAAATGGCTGCAGGAAAAGTCAAGTGTTTTGTTGTTTATTTACCATCCAGAAAACACTTGCTGCGACCTTGTTGGTTGTGGAGGAGACTCCACTTCATTACCTAGTAATGATTTTGTACAAAAAGTTTAATGAGCATGTTTTGCAGAGACCATTGAACAATCCTACCTGTTCAAGCAAGCATAATAGGTCACCTTTAAGACAAAGCGATTACACTAAAAAGTGCTCACCACCTCAGGGTGCCATTTAGTAAATATATAAATACAAAATGTCAGAAAAATTTGTCACTAAACACCAGAACACGTTTTGGTAACTTTTATATTTTGTCGCAAAATTTAGACCATTTTCATAAAAGCAGCCTCCCAATGTTAGCCCCCATACGAGGTCCCAAGGTTACATATGCAGCCCCATGTTTTCCTCTGAGCTTCAAGAACTCACTGCCCTTCACATCACATACTTGGTGTTTGGATCTTATAGGACCCTCTGAAATAGCGTCTGTATATAAAGGTGTGCTGTAAAGAGCTTGACCTGTCATGCAATAGTTGGCATGTCTGCATTAGGTTTTGACAGGACGGTTTTCTTATTGTAGTGATTTAAGAGCTTTCAGTTTGAAGGTGAAATTTTGACTGTCTTTGTAGCTTTATTTCAAAGACAGTCATGGTATTCATGGATTTTCCAGCTGGCCTGTTTAACCCCCAATACCCCAAACAGGCCTGGTACTGGGGGCAACGGCACTTCCGCCAACAAAATTGATGCGGACATACGATTAACTTTAATCGATATAAGCAGATTTAACAAAGAGAGCCTCCCCTAAATGGCAGAAACATTTCCAACACTGAGCGACTAAATTAAAAAACAAAGTCTGTACTTGTGCTTGAAATCCTTTAAAATGCTTGAATTTCAATTAGGTGTTATTTTGAGACAATTTTCAAGTAAAATAATGGTAATATAACCATAAAATTGCAAAAGCACATGCTCAAAGATCAATAAACTTTAAATCCTAATGAATATTTAGTCAAATAAATAAACAAAAACAACAAATAACATTAATTATGAAGTTGCTGTAAAAAAAAAAGGATAGCTGAGACCAAAGCACCGGACTTAAGACCAGTTTCGGTAGAACAATAAATCATGCAATTGGAAATGATTGAGCTGGTTTTAATTTGTTATGTGATTAATTGATTTATTGTTTAATGTGACAGACCTGGGTGTTATCAATGTTTGGAAATTGCCTGGTTTTTATGTATAAAGTCCTTTAAAGTAAAATACCCAAAGCTTTTTCTCTGTTTGGCCTCCATGTCAGCCTGGATGCTTGTTTACATGGTTCATGGTGGTTTTCTTCTCACCGTGGAGCCCTTCAGAGCGTAAAAGGCTTTACAGCTGATGATGTCGGGGCTTGCAGAGCAACATGTGAAGCATTTCAGGCTGTCATAGCATGTCACAAGCCACTGGAAATAATACCATTCAGTGCTCAGTGGGGCAATTGTCACATTGCAACTGAAAGCCTCTTAAGATTGTTCACTACACAAGAAAAGCAGAGCAACTTGGGCTTCATTTTAGAGCTGTCACAAGTCAAAGCCTGAATAGTGGCCTTTCATTGACTTGGCTTTCATAAGGTTGTAAATTAAGAAAACATAGACACAGTACCATCATTCAGACCCTTAGGGATTTCACCACTTAGCGAGCCAAATCAAAAGCTAAAACTGTCTAATCATTCACAGTGAGCTTAACCAACTAACTGCTCATTGTTATTCAATTTTAATACAAAAATACTTATTAATTAAACAGTTTTGTAAATTAGTTAAAATGTTTTCACACCTGATAGAATCAGTTCAATTAGGGGCCAAAATTTCAACATTTGTTACATGTTCAGCTGCTGTGGTTCACTTTCACATTGCACTATGTTAAACAAACCAAAACGATTGAAAAACGTGTTCACCTCCTCGCCTGTGATGGCGCTGCACCAAGAACCACGGAAGGAAATGATATAAAAACCTCTGAAGAAGTCACTGAGTGGAACTTCATTCTTCCCTAAATGTAATCAAAAATGGAGTAGCGTTAGATTTTAGCAGTTGTAGGATTTCTCTCTACTCTTTGGTAAAAGGCTGTGAGACATTTCCTCCTTTAGTGTTGGACTCTCCCCTTTGCTTTGGTTGTGTTTACCCAGAATGCCCTGCGGTGTAGTCGGCTTTCTGCTTTAAGGCCGGAATCCGGTCCGCTTGGCGTTCATATATGAATCCAAACAGCTCCAGAATCCGAGACTTCAACTGAACCGAGGCCAACGCTGAGTTTGCTTTTTTTTGTCAGTTTCCAAACAAACTTCACTTTCTTAACAAACAAACTAGAGTTTGATTAAAGCAGACTAAACATGGCTGGTTCGAATGCTCCCTTAATGCTATAATGTTGTGGTTGAACCTGTGTGAGTATAGGCCTTTGTTTATGCTTTGTGTTGTGGTAATTTAGTGAATTATTTGTAAAAAGGTTTCAAAAATACATGAAAAATAAAATTTTTGGAATGGATTAATTGCTGGAAATACTTTTATAGAGTTGTATTTAACATCTCAGAGTATGGCATGGAAATATTCTGTATATCCAGGCCTTCCCTTTGCCTCATAAATCTTTACCAGCATATGTGTGCAGGGTTGTATAGGCATGTGGAAAGGATACTGGAGACGTTTGGTGCCATTGGTCTGCCCCAAGACCGCACAGTGTGCTCTGCTGCCAACAGTGCCTCCAATAATTATAGAGCAGAAGTTTGGAGGCTGCCGCTATCCAGGCCGAACTGAAACTAAAACCCCCATTTCATCTTTGGTATTTGCTTTTTTTCAAGAACCCAACGTTTAAAAATTGTTATTTTTGGACTGCAGCTTGACTTGCTTTTGAATATCACAGAAAAAATAAAATATAAAACTGAGTAACCATTCACCATGTTGGAAGAGAAGTAGCTTTAACATGGAGTAGACTTATGCCTATACCTTTACACCTGTTTGATTATTACTGTAGAAATGATTCAGTCTGCTTGTGAACCTGTGAATCTTCATCTTACTCATCACAACATGTAATTTTTAGATGAGAAACTAATAAATTCCAGAGAATGCATAAACTGTGAATTTAAGTCACGATTACTAAATAATAATCAGTTAATCGAATTTATTTGTGTAGCACATTTCAGCAGTGAGGCAGTACAAAGTACTTTACATAATAAAAGTAAAATTGCAAAGTTATAAAGAAAACACTGCAGTCAACAATTGAACAGACATTACATTTTTTTGAGAGCAATCACCAAATATGTTGGTCAATGTTTCATTTATTGTGGTTCAAATTCAACTCTAAACAGATGGATTTTAGTCTTGATTTTTATTTATTTTTTTTAGTCTCAGTGTTTCATCTGTTTTGCAGTTTTCTGGAAGTTTGTTCCAGATTTGTGGTGCACGAAAGCTGAATGCTGCTTCTCCATATTTGGTTCTGGTTCTGTGGATGCAGAGCAGAACCAGAACCAGAAGATTTGGGAGGTCTGGAAGGTTGATTAAAGTAAAATTTAATCAGGAATAATTGGTGCTGGTGAAGAAAAGAGGGTGGAAAAATTGCTGCTGTGGGTTGTCCATTGTTTCCACATCCACAGCTACGATTCCTTTGCTGGAAACTGTGTTCAATTTGACGTGGACAAGATGGCTAGCTGCCTTATGTCAAAGGTCGTCACCCTGGCTCCACAAAACGAGAGAATATTGTGTCAGTTTAATTCAACTCTGCCTACATCTCCCAGAATGCTGTGCAGTTCTGGATCAGAGTTCAGTGAAATTACTGAATATTTTATCAGACATATTATCTGTTGATACTGATCACGTGTCTATCGCGATATATATTGTTATTGATTTGTTGTCCAGCCCTAGAACATCGTAATACATAAACTGGTAAATTTGGGCTAAATTATTCAAACACAGCTGTAATACACATCCTCACATCACATCTTATCTCACCTTATATATGTGAATTCAGTAAATTTGTTGAAATTACATAAAATATAGAATGGCAGCTTTCATGAAGGGCCACCACTGACAGGCCAGCTGTCTGTAGCATAGAGTTATAATTATGTCAGGGTGGAAATGAGTTTGGATGGCTGTAATTGTCGGGAAGCATCATCAATACCCCCACAGCAGCTTGACCTAAACACAAACCATTCAAACATATTCCTGAAAATGGATTGCATGTTAGTGTCAAGCTTGTTTATGCGTTATTGAATAATTAATTCCTTCTTTCTTTTCCTCTTTAGCCACAATGAGCGGAAGGTGACCTGCAAACATCCCGTCTCAGGCTTACCCTCCCAAGACAACTGCATCTTTGTTGTCAACGAACAGTGAGTGTGTTGTTTACTGCTGTCAGAATGCTGCTGGGTTACATTTTTTTAGCTCTACGAAATGCTGGAGAAACTCTGGAAATGTCGAAAACATTGCACAAGATGTTCCCAAGTTATTTTCTATTTGCAGTTCTACCCTTTATGTTCAGTCAATGCACGCTCTGTTATGTAAGCGAACAATCAAATTTCCAAGAAAACGGTATAAAAAGATAACTTTCTTAGACGCTCATCTCAGATTTTATCTGTTGCATAACTAGTCAGGATTTCTAATCTTGAAACGAATAACAAACACTTTAAAATTTCTCGTCTCGTGTATTTACAGATGTTGGGAATGCATTCATTCACATTTTAAACAAAACTTCGTTGTTTTATTATCTCTGCTACTTTTCTCTTGCACATGCCTGCACATGAAACAGCCATCTTACTCTTTAAATATGTCAGACTAAACTAGGTGCATGTCCACCTGAGGAATTATCAGTATTCCTTGTTTGCTTACTTGTAACTATTTAACCTGCTGATCGACGGTAAACAGCACTTTTTAGGATGTCCAATAATGAAAAAACGCAGCTGTTCCTCCAAGATTTAGCCCCAACATGCTTTTCTGTTTGAAATTGTAGGCGTACTTGCCATACACTTACCCAACTGTTTGCATCACAACCCACACTGCCATTAGTGATTGCTTTAATCATGCACTCAAGCGTCTCAGTTTAATGTTGTGCAATGTTCATCAGCTCTGCTCAGTACCCAGGAAGTCCTTGTCATAGTCGATCTTCCACAATCCTAAAACATATCACCTATTGTGATGAGCTAAAAAAAAAAAAAAGTCAGACATTTTTACATTCAGTTTAGAGATCAGAAAACAAGCTGAAATAATTGTTTGGTGTTTTTTATTACCTCTAATATCCACTAGAAAGCATTTTGTTCAGAGATAGAAGCTTGTCTTGCTGCACTTTCTCGTCACATTCCTCTCCTCGCTGTGTTGCTCTCACGTCTCTGCTGTTTTTCACACCAAGAAATACAACACACGAGTGAAGATGACGTCTAACTTAGAAACTGGATGCATATCTTTAAATAGTCTACAAAAATTAGGGAATATACATTGATTTAAGAAAGAAATATGAATTAATTTATGTTTAGTTTTTTGGAAAAGAAAAAGAAATTAGAGAGAAGTCTTTGTCTAGGATAAGTAATTAGAGCTAAAGGCAGATTTGCATGTCACATGGATAAAAATCCCTGCCTTAAAACCTCTGCTTAATCTTCTCTTGCTTTTAAATACATCCCAAATACAAATCTTCATCTCAGCTCTGTATTGTGATTCAAACTTGTCTTATTCAGCATAAAGAAAGACATCAATTCAGTCCATCTCAAGATATCCTCGACACTAAAAGCAGGACTGTACAGCTAATAGGAAGTATGAATAATTCAGGACAACCCAGATTAGTTTCAGCAGCAGATCTGAGGAGACAAAGAGCCGTTAGTGTTTAACAGCTAAAGGAACAAGAAGCAGAGTCTGGTTTCTATTATGTTGTCAAACTAATAAAACAAAATTGACAATGGCAGTTTGGTAGAAACAAATGTTTTAAGCTTTTAATGTTTTGGACATCTGTGCCACACTTTCTACTCATTTAACAGCATGACCACATGTTGCTGCTGTTGTTATTGTGAGACACAAACGAACAAAAAGCTACATTATTCACCGATATATTCATCAACATCATTTGAACCCGTCTACTTGCCTTCATTAGTCGACAATTAATCGACTTAACATTAGTTGTCAATTAATAGTTTATTAGAGTAAAATAAATTTCGATTGATTAACTGAAAACATTTTCTTAGATTTTTTTTTTAGTTGTAGTTCGGCTCCCATCCAGCAGAGGGAGCCGCTGGGCATCCTTAAGGAGAGCTAGTTGATAGATAAATAAAGATGGCGGTGTCATACGAGAAAGGGAAACGGTCCAAACTGAGACCGGTGTGGGATGTTTCATATATTTTATTCTTCTCATCTTTTATTTTTTTATTTATTTTTTTCATATAAACCTTTTTAGACGGAGTCTTAAGTATTTGCTGATATTAGCTATTTGCAGGCGGTTGTGATCCCTAACCCTCACACATACCGCGGGTCTGATGTATACTTGATCTATCAGGTTGTTATTGACATGACTTCCCCCACCTCTGTAAATGCCACTCGAAGCATTCTGCTGCCATCATTGTTTATGTCTTTGTCTATCTTTAGTGGTCTGCATGATCAAGTACCTGCTAACAAACACTATTGATTTAAGGCAGGTGTAAAACATGTTTACTCTGAGATCATTTTAGATCAATAATTTGAAGTGTGTTACTGCTGGAATTGAGTCACACACAACACATATTGAAACATGTTGAAAAAAACATGCCACATGAGAGGATTTAGAGGATTTTAAAAAGTCTTTAGGTGTCTTTGAAATATGACTATTATTTTTGATAAACTTCTGTTCTGAATAGTGCAGGTGTGGTGGGATCAAGGGTTTCACCAATCAATTGGTCAAGTTTATTTGTGTAGTGCATTTCAGCAACAAGGCTGTTCAAAATGCTTTACATTATATAAACATGTGATGTAAACACATCATACGGTCAACAGTTGTGAAAGCCAGTAACAGACATTACATTTTGTCTAGTGCCATCGTTAAAATAATCAAATATGTTGATTTATATTCCATTTTTTATGGTTCAAATAATAAACGGGTGGGTTTAGAGTTGTTGTTTAGATATTTACTGTGTTCAGCTGCAACAGAATTTAGTTCTTTTGTTACCTTCCCAATCTGACTTACTGTCTTCATGTAAATAAATTTGGACAAATCTGTGTCTGAGCAATCATTTTTAATGATACTGAGATGCCTGATGTCCTTTGGTTGTATTTGCACCATAACATTTTGTAAGGTTCACCTTTTTATCTGCACAAATTTGTGTTTTTACTCTAGGGTTTCTTATACACTAGGCACAGAAGGATGGTTATTTAGTTTTTCTGAAATGCATGTTTTATAATTAGGGAAACCTTATTTTAAATTAAAGTGTTTTGTTGCTCGTTTAAAAGGCAAAACTTCTCTTCTATTTCATTGAGTTCAAACAAAGCAAGGCTTGTTTTGAAATAAGATTAAAGAGATTAAATATTATTGTCCTAAAGCACTCTGTGGTACACATAGTTAAATGTTCACTTTGTTAGACAGACTGTCTGAAACCTTAACCTTGTGAACTCCCTTTAATCTTCTGTTCTTGAAGGTTCAGGCTGCAATGTACGGAAACCCTGAAGAGTCAACTAAATGCAAAAGCCACAATGCAAAAACAACAACAAAAATACACACACACACACACACAATGCAACAATGTAGCGCAACAACACAGCTTCAAAAACCACGAAGGAAATTATGGTAAAATGGTTGTGATGCTAAAATGGAAGCTGTAGTAAACTTGCTAGCAAAACTTTCATTTTAGCATAAATTCATTTTTTTCTGAATTCTGTTTTGTCATAAATTCCATTTTATGCTAAAATGTAATTTATGGTAAACCTGTTAGCATAACTTACGTTTTAGCATAAGTTCCATTTTAGCATTATGCTAAAATAGCTATAATGCTAAAACAGCACAAATCCACTTTTGTACAAGTTCTACTTTAGCATAATTTCATTTTATGTTTAAAGGAATTTATAATATAGTTGCTAGCATAGCTTTGATTTTAGCATAACTTCACTTGTGGCTTTTTGTTGTTGTTTTGTAATTTTGTTGTTGCGTTGTGGCTTTTGCATTTTGTTGACCTTTCTGGGCCACCGTACCCCTTGAATCACTCTGAAAGGAGATTATCTGAAACACTATTTTCATTTTACTGGGGTTTATACTCAACCTGGAAAAGTCTTGACTGAAGTATTTCCAGGTCAGGATAAGCATAGAAGAAGAATAGAAAAAAGAGAAATATTTGTATTTCCAGGCTTTATTATCTATTCCATTTTATTTGCATTACACTTTAACATAAAAAACGCTTTGGAGCCATTTTGTTGTTTTTTTTGGTGTCAGTAACCATTTGGTTTTCTTGTTTTTCTTTGACCAGTTTTCATAAGCTGCGTAAAATTAGTAGGATTTATTCTAGAGTGTGTGGAGGTTCTGTCTCAAAGCTAAATGGGCTCTGACACCATGAAATCTGTGTACTCACACACAACCAGAATGTGCTTGCCTTGCTTTCTTCATTAAAAAGATAAAAGTCCAGTTTTGCATTGCACAGATGTGCTTAAAAGCACCCTCACCTCTTTGAAAGTTGAAAGTGCTGTGTGTTCATTTAAAAATGCACTCTCAGCGAGTCAGTTCACTGTTTCCCCCCAGTGGGCTCAGATCGCCCAACTTCTGCAGCAGCAGAACCGGGCCACACAGTTTTTGGACTCACACTTTCACCAAACAAAGATCTAACACTTTATTACTTATATGTTGGTTCCACTATCTTGATTTGATGCACAGGCTCAGAAAGAGGCAGGTATTTGTCCTCTTGTTTATAATTTATTGTGAAAAAATTCTTATAATAAGAATTTTGATTTATTGTTGTCTTAATAAATTTCAGTTAATGATCTTAAATAAACAGAAAACGTTCAGTACTGTCAGAAATTTTATTTTTACTATTTTCTTCACACGAGAACATCAGTAAACATCCATAAATTCAAAATAAATATAATTAAATGCAGCTACTGTGCATCGATGTTCCCTGAAGAAGTCTGTTTCAAATGGGAATATTTCTTATAAAGACAGTATTTTGTTTGTGATGCTACAAATGCCTCTTCATGGAGTCATAGCTATACGGTAATCTAAAAAAATAACTATTTTTTAATCATAATCTTTATTGTTATCACAGTAGCACCCCAAAATATCGCAATGAAACTCTTAAGTCCATATTTTTGCTATTTTAAGAGGATGAATATATATTTCCAAGAGTTATATCTTAAACTAATTCAAAACATTGACATTAATTTTACAATTACTGATTTATATCGTGATTTCTTTCAAAATTAACACATTTTGTACCGTTTCTATTAAATAAAGAGTGACAACTTGACCAGGCTGCTCTCTTGCAGGTAAAATAACAAATGTCTATTTGCTCATTTGTGAAAGAAGCCATTATTGAGGAATGAACTTTGCATGCTGTTTTCAGCTTCACTTTAAGGTTCATTACCTCTGTTGTTGACTTACAGCCATAGTAAACAACTAACGATGACTGTTACCCGCGGTATTTTGCTGCAGCTAATGCTTTCCTGCACTGCTGTTAGTCAGTAAAAATAACTTGTTTCTTTGCACCCTTTTATTCTGCCAAGTACAACACACGAACTGACGACTAGAGCAGAAGTATAAACGCAAAAACACATACTGCTCGCATAACAGTGCCCCTAGCGGATGAACATGTATTACAAACAAAAACAAAAGAGTAGCACTGCAGCCATTTGCATTGTGGGTTTATGCTGGTAACAGGAAATAACTGCGTCAACCAGAAAACAGTGATTTAAAGCGCCTGCTCTACTAACTCAGCTACCCAGAAACTCAATCTTATTTTTTTCTGGTAATGAAATCTGTTTCGCGATCTGAAGTATTTAGGTATGTTAAAAAAAGCAAAAACAGGAAAAATATGTAAATGGACTTATAAAAGCAATGTACTTTGTATTTGAGATTTTTCTTTATTAGCTCACTTTTTTATCAGTCTTAACATCTGCATGAATGCAAGATAAAGAAGAGTTAAAGTTAAACATATTTAACTCAAATTATTTTTGCCCCACTGAGTTTTGTTGCAAAATGAAAATCGATTAACATTTAATTAGGAATAGAATTTAATAAACTTTGTCTTCTCTGACATTTTCCTTGCTCAAAATAAAATTTAATTTAATTTAATTAATAAATAAATTTTCTAACATTGTTTGAAAAGACAATACAATGTGTGATAAATACTCTTTACACCATTTACATTAGTAGTGCAATTATGCTGCAGATATGATTAATTTTAAGTAATTTGTCATATTTTAAAACTAAAAAGCAGCTATATTGATGATTTAATTTAACCATTTTATTTCATTTGTATACATAAAATAGTCTGCTTGTTATAGTAAATGCTTAAAGCTGCCAGAATTTTAATGATAATCATTGATGTCAGTCAAATATTATGCCTTAAAATATAATACTTGAAAAGAAAACAAGCTTCTGATCCTAATACATACCTACAAAAGATGATTGCACCCACTGAATAAAAAAAACTGACTTTAATCTTCTGAGATCAAAAGTCAGAATGTGGCATGTATGTAGTATGCATACATACCACTGTTACAGACGGCAACAGAAAAAACGGACAGACTGAGTTACTGGTTGCCACTGTAACCACAAACAGTCAAAAACAGCACAACATAACATATTTATATAAATATATACCAATAAACTTTAATAGAAAACAACCTTAAGGCTGCATATCAGCATTTTAACAGTAATCATTGATCTCAGTCGGCCTGTTATCATTTGCCAGCTCATATCTGTTTGACACACTCCCTTCTTTTCAGCCTCACTGCACGAAGATTGATTATGAGGTCCAAACTAATTATCCGCTGCTCGCAGCCGAGTTGTGGCTTGGTGCCAAATAGAACATCAAATAGAGCCGGACCTCTGCGGACAACAGGCCGTCCACTCCCTGCAGCCCTCCCCGAGTGTCAGTGTTTGAGCGCACGTCTACACGTCATCGATTCCTGGACCGCTTTGAGCTTCGTCTGTCACGGCGGCGTAGGAAATATTCAGAACTCGTTCACTGCAGCGAGACCAGAAGTCAAATTTCAGGCGCTCTTGTCTTTCTGAGTCAGAGCGCTGATTGAAAATGTGTGCATTTCACCTCAAGAGAGCATTAGTCACACTATGGCTTTTCTACGTTTCCAGATGTGTTATTCAATTTCATAGGCGATGAAGTGAGAAAACTGTCTTCGGTGTTTGTAATACTCAGATTTATGAGGCAGTGATCAAATCTCAGGTATGTAACGATGTCAAGTAGCTGCTTCTTTCAGTTCTGCCTTAACTTGTAACACATTGACTAACGTTTCTTCGTCCATTGTTTTTTATACCTGGTTTTTCCTTATTTGGGTTGGGGCAGGATTGGTGCACAAGAAATGGAAAAAAGACATGAATTATGTTCACTCATAAGGGATTATAAATATAAAGTCAATTTATAATCCGTGTAATGTGTGACTACTTCTAAATTACAAGGGAGTGTTAAGAGGAGCATGCTAAGAAAATAAAAAATATAAAATTACGTGAATAAAGTCATACTGGAATAATGTCATAATGTTATCAATCAATAAAGTTGTATTTGTATAGCACATTTTAGCAACAAGGCAGTTCAAACTGCTTTACGACATAAAAACATAAAAATCATTACATTTTTCCAAGTGCCGTCATCAGATTGTTGATTAATGTTTCAGTCCTTATGTTTCAAAAGCAACTCTAACCTGCTGGATTTTTAGTCTAGATTTAAAGGAACCCAGGGTTTCAACTGTTTTGCAGTTTTCTGGAAGTTTGTTACAGATTTGTGGTGCATAAAAGCTGAATGCTGCTTCTCCATGTTTGCTTCTGGGGAAGTAGAGCAGAACCAGAAGACCTGAGAGGTCTGGACGGTTGCTATGACAACAGCAGATCTTTAATGTGTTGTGGCGCTAAACCGTTCAGTGATTTTTAAACTAACAACAGTATTTTAAAGTCTATCCTCTGAGCTACAGGGATCCAGTGGAAGGACTTTAGAACTGGGTGATGTGCTCTAACTTCCTGGTTTTAGTCAGAACTCCAGCAGCAGCGTTCTGAATCTGATAGATTTTTTTAAGGCAGACTTGTTAAGACGCTGTTGAAGTAATCAATGTGAATAAAGATAAACACAAGAATGAGTTTCTCTAGCTCTGGCTGAGACATTAGCCCTCTAACCCTGGAAATGTTCTTCAGGTGATAGAAGGCCGACTTTTTAACCGTCTTTATGTGGCTCTGGAGGTTCACGCCAGAGTCCAGATTTCTCCCCTGTCGAGTAAAATCCCTCTCTGAGTCTCTCGCCCTGTGACGTCCTCCAATTATAAGAATAAAGTAACAATATTATGAGAATTAAGTAATAATATTACAATTTTATTCTCATACAAGTTTATTCTCATAATTTTATGGCTTTGTTCTAATAACATTACAACTTTATTCTTATATTATTGCAACTTCATTCTCATACAGCTTTATCCTTGTAATTTTATTACTTTATTCTTGTACGACTCTATTCTTGTACAAGTTTATAATTATCTTGACTTTATTTTCACATTATAACTTTATTATCATATTATTACAACTTTATTATTATGACTTTATTCTCAAAATATCTAAAATAATAAGTATATCCCTAATTCTCCGTCATACCATGTAGCAAAACGTTTGGCCTCCCCTGAACTGTCGGAGCATTACAGCGGATAAAGCAGCAATAATGCTAAATTTTATTATACCTTGATGCTGGTTACCGACTCGTTGCTAGAACACACTGTTCTTTTTCCAATCCTGAAAATCAATTCTAGATTTGATGCTTCCTTCTTCATTGTAGGTTTCTGCTCCAATACGGTCCTTCTCCTGGTGGTTTTCATAATTTCCTCTCATAAAAATGTTGGAATTCGAATCCTAAGGACATTTACTTAATTTGTGTATTTATTTGTTTGTGTATTTATTATTCATTGTTTCCTTTTTTTTAAACCCACAGCCCTGTCTGTCATTTGGAGAGACCTCACAAACCATTTACTATAAAACTGTCAGAGAACTGGAAAAATTATCTGCCCCGACATACTGGGAGTAATTGGTTTGATTTATAAGCCCATGCTGGGATCTCATCATGCAGAGGGCTTTGACTTCAGAGGAATGAGAGGGGAGCTGAGCGTTTACCCCGTGTCCTCCTAGTTTTCCTGTTTTCTGAGAGCGACTCTCGCTAAATGAGTTGGAAACAGTACACACTGTATTTACCGACGGAAGATTTGTCTTCATGTCTTGTTGTTTAGAACTGCCTCCAAAGTGCCAGCGAATGAGAAGAAGGAACGGCCGATCAGCACCATGAGCGAGGCCCCAAACAACACACCGATCCCCGACTGCGCCAACAGTCCAGCAGGAAGAGTAAGTGATCACGGGAATCATGAAAATCCCTGGCAAACGATTACATCTGACAAGTAGGGCAGAAACAATTAATTGTGATTAATCGATTGTAGAAATATTCAGCTAATTTAGTAATCAATTGATCCTTAACTGGAGTATACAAACTCAAAAAATGCCACTTGCTTAAAGAGCAAACACTCTAAGAACAGTAATTAAGCCAAAACTGTACAAGAAATTTATAAATTTTGCTTTTAGAATGAAAAAATAAGCATTTTGTTCTACTTAAAACTACTAAAGTGGCAGAAATTTAGCTTCACCTGGTTCAAACTCTGTAAAAAAAACCCCAAAAAAGACCCTTTTTCTAACCAATTATTAATCAGTCCTGTATTGATTTTAAGTAAAACCGGAAGTGGTGAGCATTTCATATGTTAATGTTAGATGTATTTATTAGCTTCAGATGAACATTTTGCTACAAATAATCAACACTAAAAGAATGCTGTTGTTGTAATTTAGGAAATTAAATATTTTATTGTAAAAAAGAATTTAATCACACATTAAGTAGTGTAAAAAAACACTTAAATGAAAAATCCGCAATTTTTAAAATCTGATTAATTAGTTAATCATCCAAATAATAAATAGTTTAATTGATAACTGTACATAATTGTTAGTTGCAGCCCAACTAGCTACAAACTTGACGTATTTTATTGGAATATTTGTTATAAATTAATACAAAGTACTGAATAATTGTGAAGTGGAAGGAAAGAAATATAGAAATGTTGGCATACATTTGTGTTCTGCCCCTTTTATTCTGACACCCTTAATATATCTAGTAGATCTAGCCGTTAGCAGCTATTTTGGATTTAAAGTGACAGAACCCCTAAAACAGCTCAATCTGAAAGGAGCTCAAAGTAGACAGAACTCAGCAGACTAAAATCTTACTAAGAATGCTTTTGTGCAACAAAAATGTAATAAATATGTTTTGTACAGCCCATAAACCTATCCTAACCTGTTCAAAGAAGCATTGTAGGTCACCTTTTAGCTAATTTACAAATAAAACGAGCAAATATTTAAATCTGTAGTTGTGGAAAGCAGGCAGAAATGTTCTGCAAATTTTTGTGGCTGTAATTACAGTGAATTGTTGGTTCTAAACTTAGAGGAATGAACACAAATGCACAGCACAGTTTTCAGATTTCCATTTGTAAGAAATGAAGACCTTTTATTTTTAGTCACACTGTAATTTGCTTGGGTTGTATAAAATCCTAATTAAATATATAGGTTTGTGGTTATATTGTAGAAAAATGTGGAAAAGTTTCACAAGCAACCAATTAAAGGCATATATAATTTAACTAAAAATAATTGTAATTCTTGTTAAAATATTTTTTTCCAGCCCTCAAGACCGTCTAAGAAGATTCACAACTTTGGGAAGCGATCCAACTCCATCAGGCGGAATCCCAGCGCCCCAGTAATCAAGAGAAACTGGCTTTACAAACAGGTGAGGATGTCATGTTACATTTAATCTTACTTAATCAGAAAATAAAATAAAATGGCATTATTTGTTAACTTAACAACAGACACACTCAGATCTGCTGTATTTATTCTAACGAGAGAAAGTCAAGTTGGTGGTTAACATTAATCCAGCAGCTTCTGCTTCTTCCTATTAGTTAAATAAAATACAATAATTAAACCTGAACAAACGTCAGAGCAATTGACAGCTTACAGAGCAGTTGTAAAATTAAACAGCTAAAATGTACAACATTAATTATGAGAACAGTTAATAATATATGCAGTATATGCAAAACATGGTCAACTTAAATTTGATGTTGACACATAACACTTGTAAAAAAATGTGTTATGTTAGTGACACTTAGTTATTGATCCTATGTAGGAGCGGATCCTAATACATACTGTACATATGGAAGAGGAATAGTGCCACTGAAAAAACCAAAAGGAAATCTGGCTTTAAACTGAGAATTTTGACTTTTTTATCAGAATCCTGACAAGAAAAGTCATTTCTTTTATTCAGTGGCCCTAATCCTCTAAAACAGTTATTCTCTGTGTGTGACATTATAACCACGTAATTAATTGGTATTCTATGGCAAGCCAAAAGTGCCACAAATGACCACTTTTACAATCTGTCTGGTTAAAAAGTTTCACAAAAAGTGCTGTTCTATGTCATAAAATCCCACAGTTTTTCTGTTTGCTGTGTTAAGACCACTTTCTGAACAGCGAAACACACTGCGTTCGTTCAGTCACACGTGACGTTCAGTGCTCTGAATTAATTATGTACTTTTTGAGATTCTGAAAAAAAAGGTCAGAATTGTTTTTTGTTTTTTTTTCAGTGGCCCCGTTCCTCTTCCATACATACCACAGTTACAGAACAGAAAAATGGGGAGGAGCTGTCAGTCACTGGTTGCTATGGGAACCACTAACAGTTAATAGCACCATATAACTTATATACCAATAAATGTCTGGAGAAAATAAACTATTTGACTAAACAGAATGAATTTGAAGAGTAACCAAACCAATTTTGACAAACTTCACATCCATAATAATATTAAAATAAAACACTGTGGCACATAAATAACGCTTAATTATGGAATCTAATCCTCCAATTTATAACTGCCCAAATTGCACAGCAGCAACTGTGCAGAGAGAGGATTGGAGAGGATTTTTTTTGTTTTGTTTTTTTGTGTCTCGGACAATGTGAGTGTTGTTTTGTCCAGAGACATTGTTAAAACACATCACACCTAAGCTGCATGCCTCAGGTTGAGAGGTGGCGCTTCGAACAACTTTGGGCTAAATTGGATGTCAGCACTTCCCTGCAACGAGGGAAGTAGTAATAAAGACTGCACACGAGACGGTTTCATTTTGCTGCAGCTGGCAGCTGCTTCTCTTTGGAGACCGTAATCAGGGAGATGGAGATTGTGCGAAAGACTCACAAATCTGCTACCCTGAGTAAAAGCTGGATTTGCACTTTTATTTTCCTGCCTCATTGAAACCTGAAAGCCATTGAACTCCACCCGGCCGAGGGAAAGCTGGAGCCCCGCAGCAGATCCACTGGGAAATCAACATGCCACAGTGATTGATGTGAATCCTAAGGAACTTTTAACACACAGTAAAATGAATCCTTAAGAGTTTGGTTAAATTTAGCAATGTGTGTGAATAGACAGACACAAGATGTCCTTCTGTGTTTCGGATCCGCCTGGATCTTAATGTGTAAAACACTGTGGGTTGTGGAGGAGACGTTTCCTTTAAGGTAAACTGCAGCCCACATGCTGTTTGACCATAATGACAGAGTTGCTGTAGTCCCTCCTCCTGCTTTAGTCTCCAGGATAAAATCTACGATTAAGGACCCTACTCAAGTTTCCATTAAAGGGCCGGCTAATACTCTTTACACAGCAGACTAAAAAGCTCTTTGAGCTGATTCTAAAAGCCAGTACTGGTAGAGAAAGATTAGTTTGTTGTATTTTGTTGGCTCTTCTTTAAAAGTAAATTAGAAAATAGTCTGTGCCAGGACATAAATAGAGAGATTTTAAGTGAAAAGTGGACCAGTTTACACTTAAAACACAGTCCCACAGTGCAAGATGTTGTCTTTTGCAGCCTGCAGATCAGTTTAAACACAGCAGAGTTTATCATCAATGCTAACAAACCCTGTCTGTTTAGCATATCCATATGCCTGAGCTGAAGGGATTACAGCAGAAATTTCCTGTGTTTTATTTACAGGACAGCACAGGCATGAAGTTGTGGAAAAAGAGGTGGTTTGTCCTGTCTGACCTGTGCCTGTTCTACTATAGAGGTAAGTCCAACTCAAGTACTGCTCCTACCTACAAAACCTCACAAAACTTTTCCTTATTTCTAAGATATTTTCTGTTAAATAAATGAGCTTTCAAGACAAACTGAAAGGACTTAAAGGGTACATATGATACCAAACTCACATTTTTCATGTTTTTATACTTACATTTGGGTTTCTGGTGCTTCTAAAAACAACCCAAGCGCTTAAATAACCCGCCCAGATGTTTTTTGGTGTCTGGAAAATGAGCCGTTTCAAACACCTCAAAAATGTAACGTCACAAATCAGCACCAGCAAAGCCCAACCTGTTACCTGGCAACCCCAACGGATTTCCGTCCGTCACCTAGCAACCCAAGCTGATCTCCAGGACGCTTGGTCAGCTGGTTTTACTGTTGTATGCGCTGTACCATGGCTGCTATTGTTGACTTTCCATTTTGAATCCGCTTGCTGCATTCTTGTTTGTTGTGCAGGGAGCTCTACTTCTGCTTTGCAAAGATGTATGGTTGTATATGTTTGCAGCCATTTTCACATGAGAGTATAAACGTTGAGTTGGAAGTCGTGGCTAGCAGCACCTGCTTTAGTCTCCAAATTCAGTATTTGGATTTGAAGTGACAGAGACTCTAAAACAGCTCACTCTTAAAGGAGCTCAAAATAATCAGAACTGAGCAGACAAAAAATCTCATTATTTAAGAATGATTTTGTGCAAAAATGTGTTGAACATATTTTGAGTAGGCAATAGACCTGTGCTAACATGTTTAAGGGAGCATAGTAGGTCATCTTTAAAAATTGCTTCTCCCAGAGCCAGAAAAGCAACTACATTTTTCACATGTAAAACAGTAGAAGCTAGTTCACAAAAACAATGAATATCAAATTCAAGGGTGTGTGTGGGTGGGGGTAGGGTGATGATGCACCCACAGTTACTGGAAGGCCTTTTCTTTTCTAGTGCTAAGAATAATACCAAAACTTACATGTGAATGCCAGACAGTCTTATTCAATAAATTAGGGTAAATTACGTCCTGATCAGGCTTGTCAGATTAATAGCACCTTTCGAAAATAATCTTTTAGCAGGGATTAAACATACTACAAAATATAAACATGTTAAAACATACGTAATCTAATTAATCTATATAACGTCTTTCACTTGGTGATGGAACTGCTGACAAAGGAACTTTTCAGTCATATTCTAATTTATGGAATCAGTCTGTATTTGCTGAATGGTTACCTACAATTTTGTAATATTTTTTGTGAAGAATTATCACATAGTTGCCTTTTATTGTCTGATTTTATCAAGTGCTAAGAACATCAACAACATGAGATTCTGTAGCAATCAAAATGTTATTAAACATTTCAAAAACAGGATAAGTAACTTCTGTGTAGACCAAATGAATCCTTGTCAGTACAAACTTTGTATTTTTCAATTATGAGATTGTGATTCCACAGTTGTCCCTCATCTGGCTGGCAAAACCTTTTGCCCTGCTGACTTACACATAACAGATGATATGATGTGTCTTTAATATAGCAAATAATAAAGACGCAAAACCTTTTTTGGGTCTGGTTGGAGCAGTTGGTGAATATTACTGGATTCTATAAAATGTTTCTTAAAGCTAAGATGCTGATGTTTGGATATGTAAAATATATATTCTCTCTGCTAATAAATCTATAGTTTAGTTTCTGTCAGTTCTAGAAACAAGAGAGAACAAAGCAAATTTCTCTTTATAATGGCCCATAATTTAATTTTACCTGATAGGAGCCATGATTTAAAATTTAACAAAC
Organism: Xiphophorus maculatus; assembly: GCF_002775205.1. NCBI lineage: Eukaryota > Metazoa > Chordata > Actinopteri > Cyprinodontiformes > Poeciliidae > Xiphophorus > Xiphophorus maculatus. The sequence continues at coordinate 5,466,867 of NC_036444.1, read as the reverse complement.
TTTGGCTCTTTATGCTTCATGAAATATTTCATCCTATTTGATGATTGCTCTGAATATCGCCACGTTCTATGAACAAATGATGCAATTTGTCCTGGGAAAAATGTAGAAAAATGGGTGATTGTATTATTTTTTTTTCTCAGCCTGTCAGCTTAAGGTCACACGCAGACTCGCTGCCAAGGCAACCTATAAACAACAGCCCAGGGAGCACAGAGCACAGATTATGTTCAAGTGCATCAGGAATTAAGACAAACACACACACACACACACACACACGCCCACACACACACACACACACAAAAAAAAAACATTTCCCCCACAAAAAAGGGACATAAAAACACCAAACAGAACATTCTGTTCATTGCAGATTTATGTTTTTGAATTTCCATTTTGCGATCATTAGTGATGAATGAACATTAGCGGTTGTTGATTAGCTAACTTAAACACCTGCACTTCCTTGTTTTTGTGTAAATTGAACCAAAATACTCCGAATTGCGCAGCAAGAGTGCATGTTAAGGTGATAAAAGTTAAGCTAGCGTTACTAACATACTCTCCACTTTTTTTATATATATTTTTTAATTAAAGCTTTTTACTGACCTGTGAAATGTGATCCCCTTAGACCTTGTTATCTTGCTATCGTAGTCTTGACAGTTAATCTCAAAACTTTGCGTCCCCTTCTCAGATTCTTTGGTTGATTGTGTCGTTTCCCCGACCACTGATATTCCGGACTCAATGTAAAGCAACAGCGCATGTAGCTCACAGTAATAAGGCACGTAATGTCCAATCCACTAAGGATCACTGAGCGGACTTGCCATTTACGTTTTACAAAGGAATTTTAAAAAGCATTACCTGGCTGTTAATGCTTTGAATACAACGTGCAGCTGCTGCCGAGTTACATAGATGCAGGCACATAAAGAAAAAAAGGGGAAGGAAATATTGGTGGGTGCTGTCCCCTTCCTGCCAGAGTTGGTGGGGACATGTCCACACCAGTCCTTCAGGAAGTTACACCTATGATCAAATTTAGTTGAGATAGATAAATCCACAAAAGTTACATACATTTTTCTTCAAACAGCTGAAGTCAGCAGCAGTCCTTATGCGTGTATTCAGGTCTTGTGTTCGCCTCCAGATGTTAATAGATATTACAATTTTTTTATATCAGGACCGGTACAAATATTGATATCAGATCGATTCATCTCTATTAGTTAAACTTGGATTTTAATAGTATTTACAACCAAATTTAATGTGTTTTTTTGTTGTTGTTTGGAGCTTGACTCCAGTGACACCCTGAGAACAGGGTGTCACTGGTCTGTCCATTTTTGTAGAAATGGACAGACCAGGCCAGAAAAAGATTTAGGGGGCAGAGCTAAAAAATAAAAACGTTCATAATTAATTACTTAATTAATTCTAAAATTTTTCAGAGAACGAAGATCACTCTATATGTCTTTCTATAGCATGAACATAATGCAGCATTTTTCAAGAGGGGCTCATGGCCCCCTGTACCCCCCGTTTTGGTCACCACTGTTTGACTCACTGTAGCCTTTTTTCTATGCCACAGTAAGAAAATATGTTTCTGATGTAGATTTCTTTGACTGAATTCACATCTCAGCTGTGTTTCTGAATGCTGCCTCTGAACCTCCTCGTCTTCATCACTTGTGCTGATCAATATTACGTCTAGTCTGTGTTATTTCCAGTATATAATTCCTGCCACCTCCTTTCCGCCCACAGGCTTTCAAACGCCACAGAAAGCAGGAGGCTTAGAGGCTTTATCTAGACGGAAATGTTGAAAAAATGTATCCATCAGCAGTGAGTAGGCAGCCAGGTTCTTAACTTTGCTCCCTCAGCTGTACAACTGTTATCTGCTAAGATTATTATTGTTCACCCAGGAATCCCAAAAGGCTGCTTTTGTTCTGCACACATCTCTGCGGTTGTGTGTGTGTGTTTTTTTTGTATATATAGATATATATACTGTATATAAGAAAAAGCAGCAGAGAAAGAGTCTTGATGTGTAGCTACACTTTGAACCGTCATGTTGGATTAACAGCTGACACTTGCTTCAGTAATAAATCTGAATGTCTGACTTAGCTGCAGGACAACTTTAGGAAACTAAAGCTTTAAGCAACTGAAGCCGTTTACCTGCAGACAAGGAGAAATTTGCTGCCACATCTGGTAAATTCATAAACTCAGAACAGATGTAACTGCAAGGAAGGATTAAGCCTTTTATTGTGAGAACGGATTTTTAATTTGATCAATCACACAGCTTTTTTGTTACCCCTAAATGTAATCAGAATGTTACGTTATTTTATACCTTACTTTTCTAAATTGATCAGTTTCAACGAACTTCTAAAATTAATTAATAACATTGTAATTCCATTTTGTGCTAATAAGTTAATGTTTTCTAGTGTCTGGAAAATTAGCTGTTACAAAAACCTTCGGAATGTAACATCACAAATTTTTGCTGAAGCCGTTACCTAGCAACCTAAATGGAATTCCAGCACGTTTGGTCAGATGGTTTTACTCCTGTACGCACTGTGCAATGGTTGCTGGAAAAGACAAGTGTTATGTTGTTTACTTACCATCTAGAAACCAATTGCTGCATTCCTGTTGGTTGTGCAGGAGGCTCTACTTCTGCTTTTCAAAGATGTACGGTTGTATAATTGCACATCTGTTTGCAGCCATTTTCACCTGCAAGTGTAAACTTTGAGTTGGGGAAGAGGGAGTGTGGCCAGAAGCAGCTTATTTGGATTTAAAGTGACAGAGGCCCTAAAACAGTTCAAAATAGTCAGAACTGACCAGACGAAAATCTCATTATGTAAGAATGATTTTGTGCAAAAAACGAGGACGAAAACAATAGATTTCGTCATGTTCAAGGAAGCATAATAGGTTAACTTAAAAACTTTGGTGACCTCTGCCAAAAAAAAAAAAAGATAAGGTAAGTCATCAGTGTGTCTTTTAATTAGACAATGATCCAGAATAATTGGGCCAAATTCAGACAAAAAAGGTTGTCAAGAATCCAACATGTCTGCCAGTCCTCAATACTTAATCGGATAGAAAATCTGTGGCACAAGAGAGGATCCAGAAATATTGTGCAAATTTGTGAAATTGATTTTGGAGGGGAAAATTTCTGTCCTATTGGAAAAAAGAGAATTGTACAAATTATTAATTCCAATCACAGTCAATAAATGCACATATTAAAGTTTGTATTTTTCTAAATGTTTCGGTCTGAGATTATGCTGCAGCAATAAAAGTTGTAATTAATTTAAGGCTTTTTGCATTTTTTCACCAAGTTTGTCAGTAGATTAGTTACATTGAATCTCTTCCACCAAGCTTTTAAGAAAATGACCTGTTTTTATTTTGTTTCTTTCTTTGTTTTTCTCTGCAGATGAAAAAGAGGAGGGAATTCTCGGCAGCATCCTCCTACCCAGCTTTCAGATTTCTCTGTTGTCTGTGGACGATCACATTAATAGAAAATTTGCTTTCAAGGTTTGTCCATTGCTTTCAAAGTTAGAGCAAAATTAAATTAAAAAAATTAAGTTCTATGAGGTTTTCAGTGAGAAAAGAAAGAAGCTTTAAGTTATTGTAGGTTTTCCACTAGCAATACATTTTTACTTTTAGAGATTGTTTAAACTGTTTTATGTGACTTTTTTGCAATATTAATTAGGGCTGAAATGATTAATCGGACTTATTGTGATTAATCGATTATTAAAATAATCGTCAACTAATTTATGGAGTATAATGAAGGCAATTTTCTGAAATAACATCACACTCAGATAAGTAATTAGGCCAAAACAGTGAAAAAATATATCTATTTTACATTATTTCTGATTTTAAAAAAAACAACAACCTCTGTTTGTAAATATGTTATACCCAAATCTCTTGCTGTTATTGCATTTTAGGCAATAACCTTTTAAAAAAATAATTATTTGTTCATTTGCGTCTTTTAGTACAATCTAAAAGGGTGAACATTTTCTGAATGTGTTGATTTTTTTTCTGATTAATCAATTATCAGAATTATCGCTAACTAATATAATTGTTTGTTGCAGCCTTACTATAAATCTTTAATTTAGGGAAGCTTGCAAACTGATTTTAAGCTGATTACATAAGAAATCCAATCTGTTTTTTATGTTAAATATGTCGCATGACTTTGGTCATTATATTCGTAGAAAGATGCTTTTCTTCAAAAACTTTGTGATGTATATAGCAGCGGTGCATTCCTCACAAACCCTTGGAGACAACGAAGTTGCCATGGCCAAAAACAGCTGAACACAGACGTTCAGGAGTCTGCTGAAGGTCTGTCTAACCACAGAGTGTGCTGCTTTTCCAACTTGCACTCAGGATAAAACAGAGAGAGTTTAGGAAAACAGGAAAACCGTAGAACACAGGGCACAACCTCCTCAATGCAGGAATGAGATGATTTGTTGATTACATTCTCCTCGTCCTTATCGACTCTGTCATTTTTAAAGACTATTTGGGGTGAATTAGTGAAACAACAGTTCTTTTCTTGCTCTGAAACGTTGGTAAACAGGATATTGAGGTTGCTGAGTAAATGTTCTTTGTCTCTGTTTTGGATTCTCACAATATCTCGGTTTGTTCGCTGCGAGGGAACAGAAGAACAACATGTTATCTGCACAATGCACTGCACGGTGAGTCCTACAGTATTGTACAATGCAGATTTACTGCCCTAATCTGGTGGTATGCGTGAAACCTTAGTGACTCAAGGATTTGATTTATCTGCATGGCACAGATGGTCGCAGTCAGCAGTGTCTCACAATCCATCTCTGCTTAACATATCACTTATTTAAAAAGAACATGCATAACGGCAGCAGTTGTTATTGGCTTATTTTGAAGCAAATTGTCTGCAGATGAAGGCTAAAATGCTTCTTTCTGTCGGTTTCAGGTAATAGTCCTGTCCTTCAAACTTCTCAGGCAACACATCCCAACATGCGGACGTACTATTTTTGCACTGACACTGGAAAAGAGATGGAATCGTGGATGAAAGTCATGACAGATGCTGCGAATGTGCATTCAGACCCGACCAAAAGGTTTGTCAGAGCTTCATTAATGGGCACTTTGCTGCAGTTTGTAGCAGAGAAAAGAAACCAGATCTTTGAGGAGATTTTTAAAAACATTCCCTAATGACTCCTCTTTTCTTAGTTTGCTTCTCCACCCTGATTTTTCCCCTTCTTTTCTTGCATAAATGCTGGAAGAGAGTACTTTTAAATCCCCCTGTTTAATCCTGTTAAGGTCTTTGGCAGCAGCTCAACACCCACTTTTGACATTTCTGGTCTCTTGGCTAGTTTAAGAAGCTGCCATTCTTCCATGTTTTTCAGCTGGTTTGTGTTGTTGTATTTTTAACTTTTTTAAAGCAATGAAGAGGACAAAGCCGCATTCAGGATGTGGGCATGTTAGTTTGCGGTCCTGGTGCTTCTTGAAGACAATGATAATCATTCTCACTGACTTAGGCTACGTTCACACTGCAACCTCAAGTGACCCAAATCCGATTTTTTGTGAAATCAGATTTTTTCTGTGTGGTCGTCACGCTTCCAAATAAATGCGCCTTGTACGTGATTTCCTGTGTGAACGGCAAACAACCTGAAAATGCGCAGTAGAAGGCGCCATAACGTCGCACACAGAGAACGTGCTCAGTGTTTTTCCAAATGCCGTAAAACGTAAAAGAAGAAGAAGTGCTCGGTGCTTGTGGAAGTAAACATCTTAGGATTTTAAAGTTGTTACCCAGCCGGAGCCAACACATTAACAACTTTATCCTCATTACCGTTCGCCATGGTTGCTGTTTTTCTTCTCGCTTGCTTGTGTCAGGACGCAGAATATGGACGTTTGTTGAGTACCAATGATATGGCTGTCACAATAACAAATTTTGCTGGATGATAAATTGTTCCAGAAGTTATTGTGATAAACGATAATATTGTTGTTTTGAGGTCATTTTTAAGTAATATAACGGTAATGGCTTAATACTAATGCAAGTACACATCCTCAAAGACCAGCAATCTTTAACTTCTAATGAACATTTAACACTGGAACTGGCAGACATTTTAAATATCTCAAAAATAAATAAATAAGCAACAGATAAAATGAATTTTGAAGTCTGCAAACAAAATTGTCCTTCAAAAAAAAGCTAGATGAAACAAAAGCAACAAACTGAAGACTTTTATCGTCCAGTTTTTGGTAGAAAGAGAGCAAAAAAGAGATGAATGATAAATCATGCCAATGGAAATTATTGAGTTTGTTTTCATTTATTATGCGATTAATATATTTATTGATTATTGTGACTAATCAATGTTGTTCCGGTCGGATGAACGGAACATGGACGTTGAGACTCTGGTCACATTTGAAAAGATCCAATACGCCTCAGAAATCCAAGTGGCCTGGGTCACATTTGAAAAAAATCTGATCTGTTAAGTCAAGTTTATTTGTATAACATATTGCAGCAACAAGTCAGCTCAAAATGCTTTACTTCATTCAAACATCATACAGTCGTCAATTATGAAACAATGAACATTTTGTCTAATATCAAAATAATCCAGCAAATATGTAGATGAATGTTCCAGTTATTAAAACACGTCGGGTTTGTAACCGTCATTTAAAGAAACTCAGTGCTTTGGCTGTTTGTCAGTTTTCTTGAAATTTGATCCAGATTTCTGGTGCATAGAAGCTGAACTCAGATGAGTTTGTGGACAAACAAAGCTTATAAAATTGTATTGATTTGATTTCTGTCATACTCTACGGTGAATGTAATGATTTTTGATCACCTATTGGTTTAATTGATCTTAATAGAAAATATTAAGATTTAATAGGCAGTTCAAAGTGTAAAGCACTTTGAACTGCCTTGTTGCTGAAATGTGCTACACAGAAAAACTTAACTTGACTTAAGAGGGCTGAATGCAAATGCTGACCCACTTTTCAGATTCCTATTTTGCTTGACAATAAAGCTCTATGTATTGTTTGTTCATCACATAAATAAATAAGAAGAAGAATACATTGTATTTGTGACAAAATTGATATAAATATGTTTGCATAGCAGCTTTTATATCAACCTAGAAAAAATAGAATGTGTCCACAGTAGAATAAATACAGACATCTAAGGTCCAGCTTGTCTTCTGGGTAGTTAACTGAGTCACAGGAAGCTGGAGAAGACATTATGTGACTAGTGTTACTATTTAAAAATGTCTGAGTGGAAACTCTGAAGGAATGTCTTTTCTTCTGCTCTCCTATTGGTAACCCACTGAGCCGCGTCACTCAAAGAAACGGCTGAAACTTTGAAGTTCTGACCTTGGGCGTGTCAGAGGCTAAGCAAATTGGGAAGTTTTTCACCTCTGAATGCATCTCTGGAGGTCATAAAGAGGCACAAAACTTTCTGGAGGGGAGGAAGATGGGAGGTACGATGGGGTGGAGGCAAGGTTTTATTTTAGATATCTGATCTGCTTTTAAACGCCTGGTTCTCTCTGGCAGCTGGAAGAAACATTTTGACTTCTACTCAGTTATAGCTTGAAGTTGTATCTGCTAAAATAATTACAAGAAGCATTTTTTTTATGTTTCATCCAAACCTAGTGTCAGTCAGACATACAGGTGGACGATGTAGACTTAAAGTTTTATCACAATATTTTGTGGTAGCGATAAAAGTGACGGTAAGAACTATTTATTAGTTCTTTTTTAAGTTACTCTATTTCTCTGCTGCTGCTTTGAATGCTCAGGCTAGTTAGCGTAGCCACCAATAACGGCAGATAAACGGTTTTCCTGTAACAATAAGTTGTTTCACCGCTATTAGCGCATTGAGGAGCGAGTACATGAGGATGATAGACAGCACTAAGACCTGCCTTCTGGCTCTGATTGTTTGTTTTTGGTTGGGAATGGACAGCACTAAGACCTGCCTTCTGGTTCTGATTGCTTGTTTTTGGTTGGGAGTGGTGCATTAATTCAGACGGTAATAGCAGGACAAGGAGGAGATCAATCTTTTATCATATTATCTGTCTCATAGCAAACTGTCGCAACATTGTGACAGTTTTGACATTTTTATAAAAGTTACATAGCTAATTAATCTAAAACTTCTTTCTGGTTAAAAGATCTTGAAGGGTTCTCTATTTGTTATTTAACAGTTTCCTTCATGTCCTTTTTAAAGGCTGGACAAGCTAAAAGTGGAAGAGTGTGGACCCAAAGAAATCAGTCAAGTAGCTAACCACAAGCCGCCGCTTACACAGCCAGAGATCCAAAACAACGAACGCAACCTTCAAGTTGACCGCGAGCGCAGCGCGGCTGTAACGCCCAGCAACGAGCAAGACGAGCGAAAGCAGCGCGACGCCGAGCGCTACGGCTTCCAGAAGGACGGGGCCGAGCGCGAGCGACCCCTCACGAAGATCAGCAGCATCAAGCTGCAGCCGGACCAGGCGGCGGCCATTAAAGCCAACATGTCCTCGCCCCAGACGCCAAACGAGACGGACAGGACGCTCCACCTCCCCCAAGTAAATGGATCAGTAGAGCCCTGTAAGGCTAACGGGACCGGGGTTCCTGTCCAGCAGAGTCCAATCAGCGAACCGGAACGCAACCTGAGCAGAACCAGCTCTATGCAGCAACTGGAGCAGTGGGTTCGCACGCAAAGAGGACGGGGTCAGGACGACGACGCCAGGAGGTAGGGTCACAGACTGCGAGCGTTTACCGTATTCTCTGGACTATAAGTGACTCTGGGTCAGTGCTGTCAAACTCACTTTGGGCCGTATTAATATCATGACAGTTCTTAAAGGTCTGTTTGTGCCAGGATGTATTGATAAAACCCAATAACACACTGGTAAAATATTAATAGATAACTGTCTCAGATTTTTTTTATAGGATTCTTGGCATGTTTTATGGCGTCCTGGCTCAGCCCACTGGAAAAAACCTCAGAATTCTAACTTTAATCTCAGAATTCTGAGATTTTCAGAATTTTAATTTTTTCACAGAATTCTTTTTCCTCCGAATTTTGATTTTAATCTTTTTTTTTTTTTTAATATGGCCCTAGTCCTAATCTTGTTGATAAAACATTTTTTCATGTATGACTTCTTAACCACATAATTCATTGGTATCTACGGAAAGCCAAAAATGCCGCAAGTCACCACATTTATCATCCGTCTTTTAAAAAGTCAAGCATAAAAATACTGTTTTATGAGTCAGAATGCCATAAAATTTGACAGTTTTTTTTTTGTTAGCTGTTTTAAGATCACTTTCTTCACAATGAAAAACATGCCACTTAGGTCACTGAATGCCATCATTAATAAATAAATGAATGAGGCGTATCAATAGCATATGTTTTGCTGTTAACAGGGTGGTCTAAAAATGTCATTTTGATGGGATTTTTGCTATGTTTTGTATCCATAACCATATATGGGGTTGGGGGTTTCAAAGCAGCTGTTTTTTGCTTTTTAACCAGACGCACAGTAAAAGTCGCAATTTGTGGAACTTTTGGTTTACCATAGTGTTCAAACATAACAGTTTACAAATAATCAACCATGACCTGAGTTTGACACATTCTGTACCATGAAAAATGAAGATATTCAGCTTCATTCAATCAGTGTAAACACTTTGACTCTATCCACTGGAGTCTATCAGTTATTATCAGTGGGAATACACAAATGCCTTTTCTTGGTCAACTGGGAGGATCTCAGTTTTAATTAGTTAAAAATAAACTTCCTCTGTCCACTTATTGAGAAAATTGGCTGACAGTTTGTCTCTATTTCTCTTTTTTATCATTGACACTATGGGACATCTTTAACCTCTCTTAAATCTATTTTAAAAAAGAGGATTTCGTGCATTTATTTACAAAAAATACAATTTGAAAAGAATCCAAAGGCTTAGATACATTCTGAGGTAAAGACATCTTGTTCTAGCATTACATATGAGTATTATTCATATTCTTATATTGTTGAAACCCACCTACTAGTGTGTACTATTTAATATTATAACTATTTTTTTAATAAATAAAGAAAAGCAGCAGAAAGCTTGATCTGTCCATGTCCAGTCCTCCCTCTGCTCCTCTCTTCCAACACGGTTTGTCTCCTCCAAGCTGATGTGTAGTTTCCATGCAGTCACGTGTCTTTTTAAATGCTGCTGCTGAGTTTTACAGACCAGCAAGCGCTTTAGCCTGGATCTGTCAGGGAGCCTTTATGTGAACCTCTCCCGATGCAAACCGCTCTGACGTTGAACCAAGCGAGGAAGTTGGGCTTTTTTTAGCCGTGTTGTCACATGAATGTTTGATTTGTCTGAATCTGGTGTTGTGAGGCTACAACTGTTTTCTGTTGTTTATTTGAGGAAAAACTTTTCTGCACCATACTTTGTATTTGATTAATGTTATTTTGAAGTACAGGTTTTTGTAGTGAAGTTATGTTCTTTTATTTTGTTGTGCATAGGCCTGTCACAATAACAAATGTTACTATTGCCAACTTTTCAGACAAAAAAAAGTAAAGAAATTGGTATCGGCCAAAATTGGAATCGGCAGGTCAGGCTTTTTAAAAATTGGTAATCGACCAGAAGACAATCAGTGCAAGCTTATCAAAGACCACTCATTACGCTCTTTTGGAAGTTCAAGAAAGTTTAATATTTTTGTAAATAAGTACATATCTCAACTTCTTTATAAGTTATTAGTGTTTTTGTGTTTATTCAAAAGAAAACAATAAAACTTTAAATATTTTAAGCTGAATTTATTTATTAAACATTGTGTAACATTTCCTCCTACCTTATTTCATATTTTTTTGTGGGGGTTTTTTCTCCGTAGCGTCACCTCATACCAGACTCTGCCTAGAAACATGCCGAGCCATCGGACTCCCTACATTCCTCATTATGGAGACGGCTACCGCAGCATGCCCAGGAACAGCATGGCCCAGCGGGACAGCATCTGCAGCATGTCGCCCTCGCTCTACGATCAAGCCCTGGGCTCTTCGGCCGCCGAGAAGCGCCGCTCCATGCGAGACGACACCATGTGGCAGCTGTACGAGTGGCAGCAGAGGCAGGCCTACAGCCGGCAGTCGGGGCTCTACAGCAACATGGCCAGCCCCAAAACCATGATAAACCTGTCAGAGCACGCCGCACTGAGCCACTCCATCCCCCCCTCACCTTCACACGGATCGCTGTCCATGTACGGCGCCTACTCTCCGATGAGATCCTACAACATGGCCAACGCGAGGTCAGAGGTCGCCTCTCCGGTCTACAGGAGAGACCTGAGCATCGACAGACGGCAGCGACCGCAAGTCAACAAGGTCTCTCAAACAGTTTTTATATCTTATCTCAGAATGTTATAAATAGCTGTGGCTTTAGATTGTGTGTCTTTGAAAAGGTTACATGAAGTGAATGTAAGCAAAGGAGAACTAAACACATTGGAGAAGTAGTTCTGGTGAAAGTTGGGTAGATATTTATGGAAGATTAGGGCCACTGAAAAATAAAAAATTCTGACTTGAATCCCCTGATTAAAGTCAGAAGATTAATTCTGACAGAATTTTAAAAATCAGAATTGTGACATCGAAATCTGATTAAAACTCACAACTCTGACCTTTAAGTACTATGAAAAAAAAGTCTAAATTAAGAACTAAAAAGTAAAAATTCTGAGGTCCAAGACATAATTCGGGGAAAAAAACTTTACATTTTGATGAAAAGTCAAAATTCTGAGAAAAAATGATCCTTTTTTCCCCGACTCACTCTGATCCTCTTCCATAGATTTTTGTAATACAATAATTCTAAAAAACGTTTCGTTCTTATGATGCTTACAGATACAAAGCAACCAGTTAGTGGAAGTGGACTAGTTGAAACAAAATAACATTTCAAAGCACATTTCTGCATGAAACACGTCCACAACACATCTCACACACCTTTGCACTGCAAAAACACCAAATATGACCAAGTATTTTTGTCTGGTTTCTACTGCAAATATCTTATTATGATTGAAATAAGACAAAACTAAATTAAAATGAACCTTTCAGCAAGATATAGAAGATTGTTTTGAGTCTTTATTATAGGACAGATTTTAGTCTTGATGTAAATTATTAAAAAACTCTTCTTCTTCTTGTCCCTCTGTGTTTTGCAGTACGCCTACCCTCCCGACAGGCGATCGCTGCCTGCAGGGATCCCAGTCCAGACTATCACTGCCCAATCTCTTCAAAGCAAAACTGTAAGTCTTCATCTGTGCCGAGTCTCTTCCTCGTGTCAGACTGTAAATGTTTATACGTCTGCAGCTCTTTTGAAATACTTTAAGGTTTCACGGTTTGGGTTGAACCTCACTTTGTTCAAAACAGTGCTATTTCTGTCACGTAGCGTCCCCTCTCCCTCTTCCTGTTTCACTCAGTTTTGCGCTCCAAGTTGAAGGATTTAGCATCCGTCCTCTTCAGGAGCTCCTAAGGCTCGCCTCACATCAGAGGAGACTTAAACCCCCCCCATGTCACTCACAACTCTCTAAGCCAGATCAGGAGTTTATGTCAACGCTGCACACAATGTTATGTTTTGATAGAGCTGGTGAAGTGTGACCTGGATTCTGCAGCACATGCTTACTCCTCTGTTTTTAGCAAATGCAAAAAGCTTGTGTTCTTCCAGTTGGAATAGCATGTCGGATAATGTGCATGAAAACCCGACACCGGGACATGCACACAAATTCCTCTAAATCTCCTATCCTGGTGTACTCTTTCCTTTACTATTTAATCACGATTAATAGGATTAATCGTGATTAATGATTAATAGGATTAATCGTGATTAATCGATTATTGAAATAATCATCTACTAATTGATTAATCATTAACTGGAGTATATACACTTAACAAAAGGCTATTTGTTGAAAGAACAACATACTCGGAGCAGTGATTATGCCAGAACTCTATAAAAATGTATACATTTTCTATTCAAGATAAAAAATAACCTTTGTCTGTAAATATAATACAAAAACACAAAATCTTACCAAGTATTTTTAATCTAGTTTCTAGTGCAAATATTTCAGTGCACTTGAAATAAGAGAAAAAAACTTACAAGTAGCTTTTCAGCAAGATATAAGAACTTGTTTTAAGTCAATGATTCATTAAAATTGATGAAAAAGTTCTACTTTCATTGGCAGATTATTTAATTTCTAACATGGGAAAAATTTCTTTTTATAAGTGAAATAATCTGCCAGTGGAACTGGTACTTTTTCATCAACAGTAAGGAATTATTGACTTAAAACAAAGCTCCTACATCTTGCTGAAAATTTACTTGTAAGTTGTGTCAGATTTAAGGTGTATTAAGGTATTTATACTAGAACAAAATAGTTAGTAAGATTTTCTGTTTTTGCAGTGCATGTTCCACCCTGAACTCCTCAAGTGTCTTAGTTTTAGCTTCAACTGGTTAAAATTCTAAAACGTTCTTATTAAGCACCTTTTGATATCCAAAAAATAGTTAATAAATCTGTCCTGCACTGTGTTAATGTTAAGTCAAGCAGAACAGGCTGAATTTTTCACATTATTTAAAGTATTTATTTTAGTTCAGATGAATACTTTGTTACAAATGATTGAGCGTTCACTAGAGGAATGATTTGTTGTTGCATTTTAGGGAGTAGAGAATGTACTTTCTTTTTTTTTTTTTTTTAAAAAGAACTGAATGCATCTCTTAATCTTGTCTAAAAAAAGACTCAAGTGATTAAATGAAAAGTCTACACAATGAGCCTTTTTTTAAAAATCCGATTAATCAAATAAGCAATAGATTAATCGATTACTGAAACAGTCGTTAGTTGCAGCCCTACTTCTCCTCTCTTTCCCTCTCCCTGACGGTGTGTCCCTGTTTCATTGTGGATGTGTCCCCTCCTCTCTCCGCCCTCCCTGCAGCCTGAGGAACTGACTTTGCTGCTGATAAAGCTGCGGCGGCAGCAAGCAGAGCTAAACAGTATCCGGGACCACACTGTAGCACAGCTTATGCAACTAAACATGGATCACAACAACCCAAAGGTCAGGCCCCAGGGTCGTCTCTGATGGCGTGTGGTGTATGTGCCATCTCCACCCACTCTCATGATCCATCTTCGTCCAGAAGATTTGGTTGGTCTTCATGCATGGCCGAGTCAGAACCAACACACTATAGGCTCGGAAAATGACTCTTTGTTGTGTTTGGAAGTCATATTTAAATTATATGCTGCAAAAACACAAAATAATACCAAGTAATTCTAGTTTCTAGTAGACTTAAAATAAGACAAAACTAACAAATAATTTTTCAGCACAATATAGGAGAAGATTGGGTAACACTTCATTTGAAGAGGTTTGCATGAGACTGATATAACACCTTTAGTGAACATGGAGAATGTTTATGAATGTATCCATATAAACAGACTGTGAAAGAACCACGGTGCTGGTTCTGTTGGACCTCAGTGCAGCATTTGACACTGTTGACGATGACGTATTACTGGAATGACTGGAGAGTTGGGTCGAACTCTCTGGTCCAGCACTCAACTGGTTTGAATCTTACATAAAGAACAGGGATGTCTTTGTTTCAATAGGTAAGTCACATGTGGAGAACCCCAAGGCTCAATACTAGGACCCCTCTTACTTAATATCTACATGCTCCCACCAGCTCAGGTTATAACAGGAAATAATATTAGCCACCATAACTACACGGATGATACACAGCTCTACATTACGATGTCACCAGGTGACTCTGAAACATCCAATCACTGAACAGATGCTTAGAACAGATAAATGTGTGGATGTACCAAAACTTTCTCCAGCTGATCAGAAACAAAACTGAAGTTATTATTTTGGACCTAAAGAGGAACGATGTAGAGTCAACACACAGCTTCAGTTATTACAGCTGGAAACCAGAGATCAGGCTGAACTCTGTTATTTCAGATTTATGCACATTTCTTCAAAAGTGTTACCGGGAATTATTTTAACGCAATAAATCTTCAATATTGATAAAAAAACAGACTGAAGACTTTTGTTATCCATTTTTTGGACGAAAGAGTGAAAACAGAAAAACAATGGATATTATTTATCTTATTTTAATCTATCATGCAATTAATTGATTTTATTTGGCCTAACCAAAAGCAATAAGGCATTATTTTAAATAAAATATGCTATCTTTGTAACGGTAGAGCCCAATAATTTATCTTTGTGTGTTGATAATTTTCACTCTTCATTGTTTGGTCTCTTTCATATTTATCTTCCTGTACTGTTAGGGCTGCATGGGGCCATTTTGTCATAATGCACACATCCAGTCGCAGACTCATGTTGTCACGTTCTACAGTTTTATATGGTGCCTGACCTGCTTTCTCCACATCGGCTTGTCCTGCTTCCTTTTCTCTGTGGCTATATTTGGATACATGACATGGTTCTGTGGTTCCTAAGTAAAAAAGAGACGCATCCTGGTAATAAAAGGACTTCTTTTTTTCTCACTCTATTCCTTTCTCTTTCCACTGCTTTGCTGCCGACTGTAGAACGACATTCTCTCCCATCACCTCCAAAGGAACCTCATGTATTTGGACAATCAGGTGGGGTAGTGCATGAATGCATGGACTCCTTCCTGTGATGATGATCTGAACTAATTAAATGTTGTGTTTATCAGTACTTTCTCTTCTCTTATATACAAAATTTTTACATTTATGTAGTTTTTTTTATCTAAAGCCTTTAGTTTTTCCTTTCATCCATCCTAATTTCCTTCCTTCCTTTTTTCATTTTTTTTATTCTAAATGTTTCTTTATGTTAAAGACAAAATCAGCTAAAATATCTGAAAGAAATGAGCAACTACAGTGTTGTATTTTCACTGGTTTTTGATGGTATTTCATACTTAAAGCCTACTGATCTTCACACTCGTTCATTCCTGTACTGGAAATATTTATATTAAGGTGGTAATATCAAAATATCCACATCTCTAATCCATCTCTATTTGTATTTCCCAAAGAAAACAGCAGTTGCACACATACAACAACATGATTTACACAAGGAGGTTTGTAGTGACATTGAAAGGGTCGAAGCAACGCTTATGTTTTCTCAAGACTATGAATTATCTTATCCTTTTTCTTTCTCTATTATTGCACATTGTGTGGTGGGATCACTAGGGGTGTAACCATGCGCCACAAACTCTTGTGATATTAAAATGGCATGATAATTATTGTCAAACTGGAGGCTGTCTCAGGAAGAGCCATTATTAGAAAGTACTGTGATAGAGATGTAATTGATGAATATTGTAATAACAGTATCAGTTGCGATAAATCCACATCTGCCCAACTGCTCTGGTCTCTCTGCCTCCAGCGCTCTTTGTAACGCTGTAATCTGTGTCAGCCATGAACGTTTTCTGCAGTGAAACTCGATCCGACAGGCTGAATAGCTGATTGTCAATGGTGGGAACTATTAGCCATAATGTTTGTTGCACTAACACTAACGAACTAGTTGTAAACATTACTTCTGCTAACACTAAAGTGCTACATGATATGCAGGAGATGATAATGCTAAAGTGTTATCACATAGTTATTAGCAAAAGTGAATGCTTACGTGTTATACCAACATGGTATTTAGTAGAACCTAATGATAAAGCACTATATAACATACAGTAGTTGTTAGCAGAAGCTAATGCTAAAGTGCCATACCGACATCGTTATTAGTGAAAGCTAAAGCACTATAGCAGCTCGTTAAGAGGCTACTCTCCCGCGTTTTTCATGGCCCTGAAAGAGACAGTCATCTACTTCTTTGCTGATGTCGCAGCACGGAGAGGAAAAGCAGGGCAGAGCGCAACACACAGGAGACACGCAGCGTGCATGTGGCAGCCACATGTGGAGCCTTGTGGTGAAACAAAAGATGTGCAGCAAGCTGGCTCCTGCCACACCCTTCCTGCACGTTTATTTATTTCTGCCCAGACCTGTTCATATTTAGATACTCCACTGTAAAATTGGGGCTATTTTACAATCTTTTAATGAATCTGGACCACAGATTCATTAAAAGATTTGTACAAAATCTATCATAATTATGCCAAGCAAAAAAAATGCAAATTGAAGACTGGCTTTTTCAATTTTGTGATTAGCATTAAATTTGCTCTAATTAAAAATAAATCAAAACAAGATACTTGAGGGGCTTAAACACGTGATAGACCAGTAGACCGGGTTCGATTGGGGACTAAAATTGCAAAATTTGATTTTCAGCTACTGCAGTTCACTTTCACACTGCAGTTTTTCAAAAGATCCAAACTGATTGAAAAACCAGTTCACCTCCTCACCTGTGGGGGCGCTGCACCAAAAACCACTGAAGAAAACAACATGAAAACTTCTGAAGAAAACAATGAGCGTAACTTCCTTCTTCACAAAATGTAAACAAAAATGGAGTAGTGTCAGATTTTAACTGCTGTAGGATTTCTGGTAAAAAACTGTGAGAAATTTCTCCGGCTGGCGCAAGGCTCTTGCATTTGTTTTGGTTGTATTTACCCAGAATCCACTCTTAGTTTTCCCAAAAATATTGATAAAGTCCTGCCTCATGAACGCAGCGCTGTCTCGTCTCGTGAGCTAGAATGCATTGTTACACCCCTAACCACCACTGTGTTTGCAGATACATTCTTTCAATAATCAATCATTTAAATCTGTCTAATAGTTTAATTGGCACCTCAAGCCTTCGTTCGTTAAGTAAAAACACACATGCTTTATTTGGGTTCTGTAAAAAGTCTTATTTTCTTCCCTTCTCTGAAGCATGTTATGGGTTTTATAAAATGCATAAAGCAACACTAATATGTACGTTTGTAATAATTATCATTACAGTTTGTCTCTGATATTTGTAAACAAATAATTACCTCTTCACTCACATTATTTTACCACAAACAATTGAAGGCAACAGTAGAGCCAGCTGCTTTAGTACACTGCAAAAACACAAAATATTACCAAGTATTTTTGCCTGGTTTCTAGTACAAATATCTTCGTACACTTGAAATAAGACAAAGCCAACTTGCAAGTAACCTTTCAGAAAAATATAGGAGCTTGTTTGAAATAAATAATTTCTTAATATCATTTTTAAAAAGTAGTAGATCCACTGACAGATGTTTTCACTTATAACAAGATATTTTTCCCGTTTTATAAGTGAAATAATCTGCCAGTGAAACTAGAACCTTTTCATCAATATTATTGACTTTAACAAGCTCCTGTATCTTGCTGAAAAGTTGTAAGTTAGTTTTGTCTTATTTCAAGCACCAGAAACTAAACTAAAAATACTTTGTGAGATTTTGTGTTTTTGCTGTTTAGTATTGATACAATAAGTTAAGATTTTAAGAGGAGCTTTTCACTTCTAAGACATAAATCCTCTTAGTGCTTTGCACCACAGTTCAGTTTGTAAGTAGGACTTATTGTCTCTTAGATCTACATCCATTCCTGTCATTTCTGGACGCACATGTTTATGTCTTGAGTCGCCTTCATCAGAGAGGTGTAATCATGAAAAAATTAGGCTTTTGTCTCAGAACTCGAGTTCACTGCTGTAAACTTTCTGACACTTTCTGTATCGCTCCTCTTCACACTGTACTAGATGAAGGAAATTGACCCTTTAATCGTCTTGACTCACACTTTGATTGAGAACTCTGCCCCAAGGCCTCAAGTTTACCAGCAAGTAAGGCCAGCCAAAGGCGTTGCTCCAGCTCATCCTCACCAGTCGCTGCCGTCGTTTTGCAATGCTCCTCCTTTTCGATGTCCAAGTCCTCTCGGCATCTTGAGACTGGTCTCTTTGTTTTGTTTGTTATGCTAGCACCTCCTCATCCATCGCTTTTGACTGTTCTCTTTATTAGGAGAAGTCATGTTCTCGTGGGCATGACTTTCAAGACGAATAAATCCGATGTATGTGTTCTCGCCACAGTTCAGTTTAATTTATTTTAATTTAGTTAATGTGTGTTGGGGGTTATATAAAGGCTGGATTCACATTTTATTCGCATTTTATATTAATTAGAAATGTTAATTTATTTTTGGTGACTGAAAAAGTTAGACTCTTAGATTCATTACACACAGAGCGAAAAATATTTAAATGAGCTTTTTTATGTTAAACATGATGATTGTGGCTTACAGTTAGCAAAATTCAGTTTCTACTTTTGTTTCACATCATAATAACTTTTCAATAATATTCTAATTTATTGAGATTATGGTCACAAGTGTAGACCTCAATCAGTATGCAATCACTCCCCCAGTCATTATGATATTTCAGAAACAATGTACAGAAAGTCTTCAGCTGTAGGAGTAAAATGTTATTTTCTCAAACTTATTTAAGTGTCTAGATTATCACTTCTTCATTTTCCCATGTTAAAGACAGAAAAAATCATTTATTTTGCTGTTATGTTACAGTACAAAAGTATGGTGTTATTTTTGTTCAGCAGTTAAGATTCTTCATTATTCCACTAAAGTCTGAGTCCAACATTTAAAGGGGACGTATTATGCAAAATTCATAATTTGGCTCACTTTTATACTTCCATTTGTATCTCAAATGCTTTGAAAAACAGTCCAAGCACTTAAACAAAACAAAAACAAACACCCTGTCGCTTTTAGGCAAAAAGTTAATATTTTTTGGTGTGTGGAAAACAAAACAAAAACTGCCCGATTATTACGTCACACTAAAGGGGCACTACACTGTTACCTAGCAACACCAGACAAAGACCATTCCCGTTACTTAGCAACCCCAGCAGAGTTCCAGCAAGCTGGTTTTACTGCTG
Organism: Xiphophorus maculatus; assembly: GCF_002775205.1. NCBI lineage: Eukaryota > Metazoa > Chordata > Actinopteri > Cyprinodontiformes > Poeciliidae > Xiphophorus > Xiphophorus maculatus. The sequence continues at coordinate 5,447,235 of NC_036444.1, read as the reverse complement.
TACAATATATGCTGGAAAAGACGAGTGTTTTGTTTTTGACGTACTATCAAGAAACCACTTGCTGCATTCTTGAAGGTCGTGTAAGAGGCTCTTCTAATGCTTTTCAAAAATGTACGTATAATTGCTGTTTGCAGCTATTTTAATGTGCGAGTGTAAATGTTGAGTTAGAGGGCGTGGCCAGCAGCAGCTTATTTGGATTTAAAGTAACAAGGGGCCCTAAACAGGTAGTCGTGAACTTAGCATACTTAAATCTCTAGGGATGCACAATATATTGGCACAAACATTGGTGTCGTCCAATTCTGGTCATTTTGTAACACATCGGTATCAGCCCGATAAAACTGGGCCAATATTAATATCTGATATTTATTTACATCTGGTCATTTTTTTCTCAAAGGTTTCAAAACCATAGAGAAATATATATATATATATATATATATATATATATATATATATATATATATATATATATATATATATATATATATATATATATATAATATTGGTTATCAGCCAAAGCAGCAATATTAATATCTGATATCAATATCGGCCCAAATTTTCATATTGGTGCGTCCCTAAAAATCTCATTACTATCGCTTAAAAAAAGCACCCAGACGGTTTTAGACATTTAGGTCATGTTCTCTGGTGTCTGGAAAGTGAGCCGTTTGAAAAACTTTACACATATAGCGTCGCAAATCAGCAGGTGCTGTCCTTCACCTAGTGACACCAGATTAGCCCAGTCCTGTTACCTAGCAACCCAAGCTGAGTTCCAGAACATTTTGTCAGAACGAACTGACCAAACTAATGAAGAATGGTTTTGTGCAAAAAATGTATAGACCTATCCTAACCTGTCCAAGGAACCATAATAGGTCACCTTTAAAGTTATAGCATACTGTAGATTATATATCCAATCAGCACTTAAAATTATTCTGGTATATTCTGAGTAAACCTTCCTTTACCATTCTCCCCCTTCACCTCATATTGTCATAAAGCGGTTGCCCTCTTATTGACATCACTTTGCCACCTTTTTGACCCCCTCAGGGACCCGTTTCACTCCTTCATTGACATACCGGCACCACTCCAGCTAGCTGCATTCCCACCTGTTGCGTAGCCAGACGTCTGTGTCCTTCCCTTCTCTTCCTCCCCATGTCGCTGGTAGTCCACATGACCCCACCGTGAGGCTCTCCGGGCTGCAGGAGAGCGTGCATGTTCTCTGTGGAATGCCATGTGGTTCCTGCTGCTTTAAATGTACCATGTGGTTGAGCAGAGGGAAAGTGTGTGAACCACTCAACGTGTGAGAGGAATGTTGCCGTAGAGTCTTAAAATATTTGGGCAGTGAGTTATTTTGTGGGTTATTTTTTATTTCTCTCATATTGGATTTAAAATTAATAAATGTTTTACTGTGAAACCAAACAGGTCTTCTACCAAAACAAGTAAGATAAATGTACTTCAATAGTAAAAGCTGCAGTAAACATTGTATTTACACTGCAAAAACATCAATCTCACCAAGCATTTTTGTCTAGTTTCTAGTGCAAATATCTTTGTACACTTGAAATAAGACAAAACTAACTTACAAGTAACTTTTCAGCAAGATATAGGAGATTGTTTTAAGTCAATAATATTTATTAAAAAGAAAAAGTACTTGTTCCACTGGCAAATATTTTCAATTGTAGTAAAAAAAAAATTCAATGGAACTAGCACTTTATTGACTTAAACTACAAGTTTAAGTTAATAAACTTAAACTAAATATAAACTTAATATTTGTAATTTGTTCCTAAATGCTTAGAGATGCATAAGCTCCCATATATTTCTGAAAAGTTACTTTTGTCTTATTTCAAGTGTATTAAGATATTTGCACTAGAAACTAGACAAAAATACTTGGTAATATTTGGTGGAGTTTCAGTGTACTTTATCTGATCTTTTGCTTCTGCTGTTTCATATCCAATGTGGGTAGAAACATAAATCAACTCAGAAATAAGTCACTGTCTCAATATTTGAGGACTGTATTGTTTTATATTTTTAAAGAGTTGGTAAATGTGTGTTATGTCTACATTATTTTTGTGGAAACAAGGGATCCAATGCAGCTGAAATTTAATGTTTCTTTCGAAGTCTCACAAATTGTTTCAGGACATATTTATTTACTTCCATAATCTGTTGTATTTTGACCACATTACTGTGTTTTTTTCTTAAAATGAATCAGTTAAAGGGGAAAAACATAACATCGTTTTCGATCTGCATTTAGAAGTGCTGTTGTTTACACAATACATTTATATTTTGTTCCTAAACATTTAGAGATGCATTGATTTTTGATTTGCTCTGTCAAAACCAGTATTATTCAATTTTTCCTTTAGAAACTACAATAAAAGAAGATAAAAATGCAGCATACAGAATATTTCTTGTCTTCTGGTTTGGAGTAAACATTTATTCTTTCTTTTAGACTTGACTACACCTTGCAAAGCAAGTTTTTACCAATATCAAAGACAGTGATTCTACAGTTTTGTATCTTTTGTTAGCGATTAGCATGAACAACCAGAGCTTGACTTGTCGTATAAAACATTTTTTTTCTAAATGGCTCCTCAGATCTTTGTGCTTTGTTCAACCTTATTGCTAAACACTTCAAGGATACAATAAAGAGATCCTCACTCGACAATGAAGAGTTTTGCTGTGTTACTTTGACCAGATCTGATGTTTTAATTTTCCGTCAGCTTCTCACCAGTCAGTGATGGCCAAGCTGAATATCTACACACAATACATTTCTTAAGTCTCAGTCGAGGCGACCCACTAACTACACCGGTTACACCGGTTCTATCAATGTGAAGACATTGATACAGTAAATAAATATAACATATTCCCTCTCTCTCATTATTGAGGATTTCAGAAAATATAAATAATTTTGGTAAATCTAATTGACCTAAAACAAGAGAAGTTTGGTCTGATTTAACTTCAGACAGGGAGAAAAAACTAAGTGTTTTCATTCGGTGTTTGTGAACTTCTTTTTTCCACTGTTCATGCCTTCCTTTCCCGTCTCCAATAATACAAACTTGTCTCACTGATGGAGAAAAACAACCTGAGAAACATGATTCACAAGCTCCACCTGCAGAGAGATTGTGTTTGGGCCGACTGCTTTCCACTGCGGGTTTTGGGTAATGTAGGTTTTCTGATGTGGTGAATTATGAGTTCCCCTTCAGGGTTCAATCTTCTGGCTCAGTGAAAAAGCCTTGTAACGGCACTGCATTAGATCTCCAGATCCTGAAGTGTATGTGCAGATCTGTTACCTCCATCTAAAGCTGTGCTTGTCTTCACAGATGAGTCCAGAAGACTACAGGGAACCAGTCTACACGTATATGCCAGATGTGGAGGATATTGATGTAAGTTCACTCCTCAATTGCTCATTTATTTATTCTGCTGTACAATATATTTTTAAGCTTTTGTTTTCTGTGTGTATTTAGAGCATAATTAGCAGGCTGTGTGAGCAGGATAAAGTGGTGAAGATGCAGGAGGAGAAACTTCAGCAGCTGTTAAGGGAGAAGGTGAAGAGACATTTGTCATCATTAAATCCTCAGACAAAACAGCAGCACAGATGCTGACAAATGGTGGTGTCATTTAAAAAGGAATAAAGCTAAATTATATATGCAATGTAGTGTTTATTTGTTTAAAATTGTTTATTTTTGTAGGTTTTTAAAGAGTTGAGAGAAAATTTTATCCGACATATTCATTTGGTTAATCATAAACCAACTTAAAACCGGGTTACAAGTTAGAGAAGTATGATGGGCCGTTTTAGATAGAAAACAATGAGTAAATTTCCACCTAAAAACACAGAAGTTTTCTCAAAACAACAAGTAAATTTCTGAGCTCCAAAAGTAAAAGAAATCGCTAGAAAGAACTAAACTAAATAAATTTCTAGAAAAAACATGGATGTTTCGGTTTCAAAAGTCAAAAAAGATTAATCTCAAAATTACTCAGCTTTTTCTACCAGATTTCTGACAGCTTTAGTCACACACAGACATCTTCATTGCGTTCTGATTCGAGATGGTTGAGGCTACGGCTAACTAGCTGCCAATACAATAAAAAATTAAGTTCTGTCACCATTTCAAATATATATCTTGATAATCTGTATGTGTTTTTTCTTTTCTTTTTCTTAGCACACATTGGAGACGGCGCTTCTGTCGGCCAGCCAGGAGATTGAGCTGGGCTCAGAAAACCCAGCCGCCTTGCAGGGCGTCATCCAACAGAGAGACCTGCTGCAGAGCGGCCTCCTCAGCACCTGCAGGGAGTTGTCCAGAGTCACTGCTGTGAGTTCAAGCTGTTCTCTCTCTGCTTTTTTATGTAATTTAATAAAAAATGTTTACCTTATTGTTTTCTCTCACTCCTAGGAGTTGGAGCGCTCCAGTAGGGAGTCTGAACGGATAGAAGCAGAAGTGATTGTAGCTAAGAACAATTTACTACAGCAGCTTGAAGTTCTTGGTAGCCCACAGGTAAGATCCCTTATCTTCCACAAATGACAAGTTAATGCAGCATTAACACTGAATACAGGACGGTAAATTTTAGAGCTCCAGAGAAAACTCAGCAAGGCTTTTTATTGATGCTTCGGGCAAATACAAGGTTTCTGCTTGAGGGCTCTTGGCTGACTGCAAAGTGAATTATTGATGACTGTATTGTTTTGCAAGTTTTAATTAAGTCTGTATTTTATCTCGTCTTTTATTGTGGGAAAAGTGCAGCAATAGAGAGCTTGACTCTCATTCTTTTTAGAGCAGAAAAGTCAGACACGTGCATGTCATTTCGGGCAACCTTTATTTCTCACAAACCAGCACTGTTAATCACAAAAAGTTAATCCCATAGAAAACCGCTGGGATTTTCTGAGACACCATGTAGCTGCGTTTCCATTAAAAATGTGCGAAAACCTTTGTTTAAAATACACAATTTTGCAGTTGTTGTGTTTCTATTAAATAAGAAATTAATTTAAGATATAAACTTGAATAAACTTGTTCACGCGATAAGTAATTAAAAAACATTACTGCGACAGATGTAAACAGTTACATGAGATATATATGGCACTAGCGCACATCATCTATTAGCCAATCAGAGGAGACGTTGGCGTTTTATTCAGGCCTTCAGACTTGACAGCGGCTACGTATGCGGTGTTTTAGGGAAATTGCAGTCAGTGATTTTACAGAAGAGCTATGGAGTCAGTCACCAGAAACTTTTTATGAACTGTGGGATGCTGTGAAAAACTAAAGCAAGCCATCATCCTCCTACTGCTTCCTGTCGTCTTTTTTGGTGTTTCCGCCAGTAGTAACATCCAGTTGGAGAAGAGTGTAGAGAAGATATGGGAATCTCATGTCTATATGTCTTATACGGTGGTATCCAAATATTGTAGCACTACTTCAACATATTTTACTGAAGTAAGAGTAGGGGCTGCACAGTGGCGCAGTTGGTAGCACAAGAATGCAGCAAGAATGTCCTGGGTTCGATTCCCGGCTGGGGTCTTTCTACATGGAGTTGGCATGTTCTCCCTGTACTTGCATGGGTTCTCTCCAGGTTCTCCGGCTTCCTCCCACAGTCCAAAAACATGACTGTCAGGTTCATTGGTCTCTCTAAATTCTCCCTAGGTGTGAGTGTGTGTGTGCATGGTTGTTTGTCCTGTCTGTTTCTGTGTTGCCCTGCGACAGACTGACGGTCTGTCCAGGGTGACCCCGCCTCTCACCCAGAACGATAGCTGGAGATGGACCAGCACCTCTCGACACAACTAGGGACAAGAGTGTACAGAAAATGGATGTTTTTACAGTCTTAATATTTAAAAAACTTACATAATCAGACCAACCCAAATTTAAACATTGATATTTGATAAAGACCAAAATGCAAATAATTCATGTAAATAACATAATTACAAAAAATCAAATCAAATAAGGCAAAAGGAAACATTTTCCAAATCGGTTTCTTTCAATAAAAAACTTGCAAAACTTGAACAAAACCTGCAGGTGTTCGTCTGTGTCTGGTGAGTTTCTGGTTAAAACATGTTTGGTTTTCATTCAGTGGGTAGAAAATCCTGAAATTACCTGAAATTGAGTATTGATACTTCATAAGTAAAAATATTCCTAAAAGTAAATTTTTTCCAAAAAGTTATTCAATTAAATGTAACTGAATAGATGTAACTAGTTACTACTTTACTCTAGTTGTGTATGATGACCTTGATGCAGCATCGATCAGACCAGTAACCTACTGGTTTGTTTTCTCAGACGGAGCCTCCCAGCCAGCAGCACGTCCGCATCCAGAAGGAGCTCTGGAGGATTCAGGATGTGATGGAGGCCCTGGATAAACAGAAAGCTCAGAGAAATGCTGCTGACGGAACGGGTTTCTATGAGTCCAATTCCAACTTCAGTAAGCACAAAAATGAGGTGAGCTGCTTTTAAAGTTTTTTGCAACAACTCATGATTATTTTGGCAGCCGATGATTCTCATGGTTAATCAGATAAAAAACTGGCACATTCTGAACCTAAAATAAACATTTTATTTCTTAAAATGTATCAACTTGGCATTCTTTTAGTGAACTCTGAATTATTTATATCAAATCATGCATCTGCAGCCAAAATAATCCTTCGAACATAAACGTGAAAAGCTCAGCCCTTTCTGCTTAACATTAATAAAGTGTAGAGCTGATTTGGTGATTTTTTTTATTATTAATAAATTAATAATTATTAGCAAAAGGTGCTTATTAGCAGATTTTTTTTGTTACTGAATTTGAATGAAGTAAAAAAAAAAACTGCCACTTAAGGAGTTCTGGCTTGATCATATTTAGAGATTTTTTTCTGATCTTAAATACAAAATGTATATATTTTTGAACAGTTTTTGCTTAGTTGTTCTTTCAGCAAATGCCTTTTATATGAGCCTATATACCCCAGTTAATGATTAATCAATTACTAAATTAGTAGATGATTATTTCAGGAATGGATTAATCACAATTAATCTGGTTAATCATTTCAACCCTACATTTCTTAGCCTCTTAAATTAGCATAGAAATTTGGGTTCATTTTTGTCTTTTTATAGATTTCTTTGAAAATCTATTCAATTGTTTGAGTTTGTTCGCCGAAGTTAAAGATTAATTGATTATTAAATTAGTTGATGATTATTTCAATAATCGATTCACCATGATTAATCATTTCAGCCCTAAATTTTTAGCCTGTCTTTTTGAATAAGAATAGAAAAGTTGCTTCTTTTTTTATAGATTTCTTTTTAAATTAATTAAAATAAAACAATTGAACTCTGACACATATTTGATTTCTAGTAAAAAAAAAAAAAAAGTGATTAATCTCTTGCAATAATGTGTCCAGAAATAGCCGCTTCCTTTTGCTTCCAGCATAAACTGCCCTAAAGATTCGCATCAGTCAAGCAGCATTAATAGAGGAGGCGCTATCTGGCTAATCAGATGGTCAGCACACACCATGGGCTAAAGCGGCTCTGGAGCAGATGGCTGCTGCCCTGATCCTGCATGGTGGCACCATGTGTCCCTTTGCTTCCTGTCCTGTAATGCCCTATATAATCCCCAGGAGGAGGACTCGGCGCCCCCGCGGCCGCCTCTTCCCCATTCCTACGAGCCGAACTCCCCTGTCGTTCCCCCTCTGCCCGCCTCTCACTCTGGTGCGCGGCCCGCGTCACTCCACAGGCCGGAGGACAGGAAGGCCAATCAAAGGAATAGCTCGCAGAGCGTAAGCTTGTTGACCTGTTGACCCCGCCGCTCTCAGCCGCTTCATCACATCCCTGAGTTTACTGGATTTGTTTAATTATTATTATTTTTTAGTTGGGTCACATCCATGTTCCTCAAAATGCTTCCATCTTTTTTGATTTAGTTTCATTTTTGAAGCCAAACCTTTGCTTATTTTCTGTTTTGTTGTGTTGTATCACCTTATTGTGTTCATGCTATAAACTGGGGATGCAAGTTATCGATTAATGAGTTGATTGATCTTTAGATTAAATAATAAGCGGACATTTTCTTAAAAACCTTAGTTTTCTATGTATCAAGATGGAGGACCTTCTTTACGTAACATAAAGGCCTATATTTTTTATAATATCCTGAATTAAAGCGTTACATTATCAGCTGTATTAAACACTGACTGGATACACAGAAAGTTGTGGTTTTCTCATATTAATAAACGTAAGACATGTTTATGAAATACAGAGTTGGCTAAAGTACCCAAAAATTGCACTCAAGTCAAAGTAGCGCTACTTCAACATATTTTTACTCAAGTAAAAGAAAGAAGTAGCTGTCCAAAAAAATACTCAAGGAAGAGTAAAAAAGTATGTGGTAAAATATCTACTCAAGTACTGAGTAACGTATTAAAATTATCCGTCATTTAATGTTTAAAAATGGCATCACCAGACGGATCAAAATATTATGTTAAGTGGAAGTGTTGGTATTTTAAGGACGGAAATGACAATAACTCATACAAGTAACAAAAAGAACAACATCAGACAAAAAACAATTCTCCAAATCAGTTTCTTTCAATAAAAATGTTATAATATTTTAACAAAACCTTTGTGCGTCTTTGTTTGGTGAATATTTGGTTAAAACATGTTTGTTCTTCGTTCAGTGGGTAGAGAAACCAGGTTTACTCAAGTCAGAGTAACGATACCTAATGGTAAAATTATTATATTTACTAAGTAAAAAGTACAATGTAGTAAAAATACTCTTAAAAGTAAATTTAAAAAAAAAAACGTTACTGAAGTAAATGTAATTGAGTAAATGTAGCTAGTTACTACCCAACTCTGACTAAATATAGGAAAACAGGATCCTCTTGGGTTGCTGCATAGAAAAATAAAATAAAAGATTAAAATATGTGAAACACATATTTCCCCATGAACAGAGAGATGTTCATACAGAAGTACTTTCTGTTGTTGCTCTTGATGGAAAGTTAAAACTTCACTCTTTAATTCACGCTTTAATTCACTACTGTACTCAAAATAATTTTCCATCCCAAACTGGACGGAGTTTAGACCGTTTCTCTTTCCTGTTGTTTTATGACCCGCCATCTTTATTTCTGTATCAACTGACTCCACTTAAGGATGACCAGCAGCGCCCTCTTATGGATGACGGTCAGACTACAACACTAAAAGAAGGTTGCTATTAGTTAATTTGTAGTTAATCGATTGGAACTCATTTTAATCTAATAAACCATTAATCGACAATTAATCATAAGCTGATTAATTGTTTGCATCCCTACAATAAACCATGCCTAAGTTTGAATTTGTCCACCTGCTTTCTATCTGAATGGTAACTACAGTTACATATATTTCTCCCTTTGTTAACTTTGTTTTCATCTGCAGGGTCCCGACTACAGGCTGTATAAGAGTGAACCAGAGCTGACCACCGTGGCCGAGGTGGATGAGAACAACGGAGAGGACAGATCTGAACATCCGTCTGACAGAGAACATGCAGGAAACAAAGGTGGGAACCAGTGAAAAACATACATCTTAATGGTTTAGTGCAGATCACTGCACCTGTTATCTGCAGCAGATGTTGGAGGTTTTATTTTCAGTACTTTGTGTTGCCTCCCATTCATCCTGCTGCACTTTTGATTTCTGTTAGCTTAGTTTACCCCCTGCCTTGATGACTGCAGCTGCTTGCTCATTTTTTACGTAGTAAATGAATTTCACAAGTTAATTTCACATGTGAATTTTATTGGAATTTTTCTGTGGATATGACCAAACACTGCAATAATTTTTATAAACTGATTATTTTTGCCTGACCAAAAGAATTTATTTAGAACAGTGCAAAAGTTTTCTGCAGTCAAAATTACTGCCAGTTGTGACCAAAATAGGTGTAAATGATTTTCATTTGAATTTCGTTTTTTATGTCAATTTACAGTTTTACAAAAACCCTTTTTTGGTGCCTTTGCTCACCATGGATTTGTTTGACATGTTTAGAATCACTCAACGGATCTCATTGAGAGCTGGTCTTACTATGGACAGAATTGCTTTAATGTTCTTACTAAGATAATGTCCAGCCACTGAAGTTTCTGACATTTCTTTTCTTCCACTCACCTGCATGTAGCGTGTTTGGGTAATTGAGACTTATTTTAATCACTAATGTCAATTTGGTAGCATAACTTATTTTATCATGCTGTAATAAACACTTGTTATACGCTTACAACATCCTGGCTAATGTTAAAACGGCAACAGTGTGTAACCATGGCATCCGGCGATGGTTTAAAGGCAAGCTGGCTCTTTCTTATATCCACCATGTTTACAAACAACTAATCCCTCTATAAATGTTGCATCTTTCCGATACTATTTGAATGTTAATAAAAAATGTTACTATTTTTTTTTTACCTCTCTGTTTAGGCATGTCTTACCCTGTTGGCATCGTCCCACCTAGAACCAAATCTCCAGTGCCTGAGTCTTCCTCCATCGCATCTTACGTCACACTGAGGAAAACCAAGAAGCCTGATCTGAGGACGGTCAGTCACCAAACGTGGATGAGAAACTTAATCTCAGTGTTTCAGCTGTTTAATCTGTAGAAATGGAACAAAATTAGTGTTTTTGATTCTATCATGGTGAACCTTTTGTAGACAGCTGTGAACTTGACACCATCTAATTTTCTCAAATTGTATTTATTCCCATTTTAATTGTGTGCAAGTTGTGCAACACATGGTCAGGCTGTTACTCATGCTCATAAAGCAGACTTTATGCAGTTTCCAGCCTCAAACACTATCATTTTACATACACCAACCGTATCATTAGTGCACTGCGCTGCAGGGTGTGTCCCCTTCTTAGTGCGTCTGCACGGCTTTCTGTTTAAAGAAACATGAATATATAACATAATTTATCTCTTGTAAACGCTTGTTTATATATGGTTCATCTAAATTTCAACTGTATTGTTTCTGAAGCTCGTAAAGTTTAGCTCCAGTCCAGCTCTGAGGTTGCTTGGACTAAACACCAGGTCCACATCTGCGAGTCCTTCAGCAAAGCACAAACCGGAAAATTAGCAACTTCACATCATCAGCCTCTTCTATTCAGGCAGTAATAAGCCCCGAGCCCTCAGAGTGCAGCCATGTGTGTCTGCAGGAGCGTGCCAGCAACAGCAGCCAGGATGTTTGGGCTTCACTTCAGTCTGGTTCACAGAACAGAAACATTAATAAAACATGCAACAGTCTAAGAAGTCACTTTTTCTCTATTGTTGTTGGTACATTTTACAGTATATTCAACAATCCCCAGTTTTTACAGTTAAAGCTGCATCAGGGGGGCTGACCTAACTAGCGCATGATACCATTTTGTCTCACACATAAAAATAAAAAAGTCACTACTGTGGCAATATTGTCGCAGTGCTGGATATCTTGGCCATATTGTGCTATATTTAAATAATATTCACTCTGTGCACTGTGTCACAGGGTCTGTACTTATGATACCAATAAAAAATTAAATTATCATAATAAAGTGATACAATTGGAAGAATAAAGCCACAATTAGAATATGAAGGAGTCTTCATAAATTTTTACGACTGTTGTCATGAAGTGTCATTCAGTAAATAATGACACTTTTAATTCAAAGTTTCACCGAAAGTTGCGTTAAAAGTTCATTAAAAGTATCAACTTTGCATTAAAAGTGTCATCATTTACCGAATGACACTTCAGGTATAAACATTCATAAATACTCCTTCATGTTTATGACAGCGTCATGTCAGTCTTATGCACACCCTATCAAAGTGTTACCATTTTAGATTTATTTTAGTTTAACTTGTCCCTGCTGTGGAATGTAGAATACTATCTCAAGATATTATTCACAACAGTTATAAATTGTATCATAAAATAGTGAGTTTAAAGTGTCTTTTTTGCTTGAGTTGTATTGTTTTTATCTCCAAAGTGTGGTGCTGGGACAGTTTGAAAACTGACCTTGAAAATACTTGGAAAGTGCTTGAAAATGAATGTGGGAAAAGCCAGTGGCTCTCTGCTTTGGGTAAGGTCACAGTTCAATTAAAGATCGTGTTTTGGTGTTTGGCTAGGACCGGCCGCGCAGCGCCGTGGAGCAGCAGCTGTGCGCCGTGGACGGCAGCCGGCCCAGGATGAGCGTGGAGGAGCAGATGGAGAGGATTCGCCGCCACCAGCAGGGCTCCCTCAGGGAGAAGAAGAAGTCGCTGAGCTTCCGGGGAGGCAGCCTGGAGAACACGCCCTCACGCAGTCACTCGTTCAACAGAGAGAATCATTTCCACAGCATGAAGGTGCTGGTTAACCGACAGCCACAAACAGATTTATTCACTGATATTCGTATTCAGTTTTCTTTGAGTTCGGATCTGCAGATTTCAATGTTTTATTAAAGGCGACCTAATCATAGCTCTGATGTGACGTTACACATCCGTGAACTTTGTAACTGACAGCCATGTTGGCAGGCAGTTTCTATGGAGTTGCTATGACAACAACAAAAAGTCACAAGCTTACAATTAGCTCTGTCCTTGTTCCTATCTAACTTATGAACAATATAAATACATTCCAAATATTACTCTATTGCAATTTTTGAATACTCTACCCTCCCCTCTGTAATACTAAGATAAATGTCAGTGATATTTACTGCTGGACTAGAAAAATTAGCTTTTCTAATGTAGCTTTTATCTGCAAGCTAATACAGCCTAAATGTATGTTACTACATGTACTTACTCTGCTGGTCACCAGAACCTTGTTATCCACACAAAGAGTTTGTACGTATTTTATAAATTAGTTTAAACATTGATTGTATGCGTCTATAGATTTTAGGCAGTTATGATCTCCGACCGATTGGTGAATTTTCCCTTACGCGTCTTATCAATTCCTGTAATTTTGTGGGGGGGTTTTCTTGTTTGTTGTCATGTGTTTAGTCCCAAATAAGGCGCAGAGATGAGGTGATGAGCAGTGACATTCAGGAGCTGGAGGCGTCGCTCAGAAACCAGAACTTGGTGAGGGAGCAGGAGACGCCTGCAGAGGAGATCGCCCGCCTCAAAGAATCCTCACAGGACGATCATTTCAACCTGGATCGAGAGGTAAACCAGCAGAACACTAGTCATCACACTCTGGTACTACTAGACAAGTTTGGTGTTAACTAGGGCTGAAATGATGAACCACATTAATCCTGATACATTTTTTTTAAATAATTGTCTTATAATTTAGTAATTGTTAAATCGTTAACTGGAGTATGACGACTCTAAAAATAGCCATTTCCTGAAAAAACATCACAGTCGGAGCAGTATTCAAGCCACAATTGCACAAAAAATAAGTACATTTTGAATTTAAAATGAAAAATAAAAATCTGCTGTCCATGAATACATTCTACCCATAACTCCTCAAGTGGCAGTTTTAGCATCATCTGCTTCAGATTCTGTAAAAAAGAAAAAGAAACATTCAAGACAAAAGACAGCAACAAAAATAAATAACTAGACAAACTAGACGGGACAAAGGTCAAATAGAGGAATAACACTCAAGCGAAGGTTTTATTTTATGTTATGTTGAATGTGAAGTGCTCATGTACATTGTGAATGTAAACAAAAGTGAAAAATAGTAATAAACAGTTTAATGATAAAAAACAGAAAAATCCTAATAAGCACCTTTTGACAACCAATTATTAATTGAAAGAATAATCAACAGGAAAGTATACTTTTTTTTAGCATTCTTTGCTACAAATGATCAAACATTCACTAAAGGATTACTATGTTATTGCATTTTAGACAATTAAAAGTCATTTTCTTATTTAAAAAAGGAATTTAGTTATTTGCTTATTTCCATATTTTAATGTATTTCTATATTGTGTAAAAAAGGCTTAAGTGGTTAAGCGAAAAATCTACAGAATGTGACTTTTTTTATCTAATGAATGAATTGATTAATCGTCAGAATAATTGATTACCTAGATAATCATTAGTTTCAGTCCTAATGATTAACAGGTGAGGAGAATCTGGTAAATCTATTAAACTGTATCAGTATCAGTTTTGTTTCCTTTATTTGTCATCTACAAAGTAATTGATTTATATGAAATGTGTAACAGGTTCTTGTTTTTCTTTTTCAGCTTTCTGTGCCAGACAAAGTTCTGATTCCCGAGCGTTACATTGAATCAGACCCAGAAGAGCCGCTGAGTCCGGAGCAGGAGGCCGATAAGCGGCGGAAAGTGGATCGTATTAAAGCCCTAATAGCAAAAAACAGGTAAATATACTTGAGTCAATAACATTAAACTACGGACATTTCTGTGCAGGCACTTCATAAGAGAAATATCCTGTATATAAAGGAGCTTCTTGCAGCTAAATGAAATTTCTCAGCAGATTCAGTAATTAGGCTTTAAGGATAAACTTAGAGGTCACAAACATGTTTGTGTTTTTTTTAAAGTATTTTCCCCCTTACAGATGTTCAGATCATGAAACAAACTTTAATGTTAGACAAATATAACCTGAGTAAATACAACAAGCAGTTTTAAAGGTATGTTTTTGCTGATTAAAGGGGAAAATAACTATAAAATTTGATTGCTACCCATTGTTAAATCTTCAATAAACTGTGGTTAATTTAACTTAAAAAAATGCAACGGCTGACAACAATTTTAGAAGCAACATATCCAAAGAAATTCAACAACAGGTTGGAAATAAGTCGTTCACATCCATCTGTCTGTGAAGGGTTAGAAAGCCGTTTCTAAAGCTTTAGGACTCCAGAAACCACAAATAGAAAGAACCTCCCTATCAAAACTACTCCAGTCTGTAAAATTTGCATTTTCTTATTCAAAAAAGGAACTTAATTGTTTATTTGCAACGTTTACTGTATTTTTAATATTGTATTAAAAAGTCCAAGTGGTTTAAAGAAGAAATTACAGAATGTGGCAACTTTTTTAAAATCAGATTTAGATAAAATAATCATTAGTTGTAGCCCTAGATTGAACATTGATGAGCTTATATTTACTTAGGTTATCTCTGTCTGATATTAGCATTTACCAAATAGGGACTTGTGGTTTGTTTCCTGACAGTTTTCTGCATGTCTGATAACTGTGAGTAAACTCCACAAGTGCTGCAAAATGTTTAAATAAAGGGAAAATGTACATTTTGTGTGTTTATGTACTACTTTCTGGGTCTCTGTTGCTTCTAAAATCAGCCCAAGCACTTAAATAAAAACATCCAGTTTTTGACATTTAGTTAATGTTTTTGATGTCTAGAAAGTGAGCTGTTTCAAAAAAAATTTATATGTAAGGTCACAAATCAGCAGGCACTGCCCTTCACCTAGTAACCCCAGAGAAGCCCAGTCCCATTACCTAGCAACCCCAGTAGAACTCTGCCTGTTACTTAGCAACCCAAGCAGAGTTCTAGAACATTTAATCAAAACATACTGACCAGACTAAAATCTCGTTATCTCAGAAGGATTTTGTGTGAGAAATATAGTGAATATGTAGAGATCTATCCTAACCTGTTCAATGGGTCACCTTTAAATAAAATTAATAATCTAAAACACTTATGGTCATCCTTATTATGTTTTTATGACACTATAGTTTTTTATTATTATTATTGTTCAACCGTGGCAAAAAAAAAAATGGAAAAAGACTAAATATAAGCGGGCAAATACCTTGCTACTGCACTGTATGTATAAAAGCTGCAGTATGCACTACAGGAGCCATTTGTGTGTCTTATTTCCTAGCATGGCGAATGTGCTACCTAGTTTAGCTTTAAGCCCAGAGGACGTGAATGAAGAGGAGGTTACTGTACAGGAGAAGGAGAAGATGATTAATATCTCCTATGAACTGGCAGCGGAGGCCTCCAAACGCAGCAAGCTCGTAGCAGGTATGTCTGCAGGGACGACAGACACAAGGAGGGGGATTACATTGAAGAAATGCATGGACTTGAGCAAAACCTGGTGGGAGGATGTTCTTAGACACAAACTTTCTGCTTCCATTAGTAATTAATTTCTCCTAACACACTCTTTTAATTTCCTAATTTATTTCATCTACCTTATTGTTTAATTCTGCTATTTGGTCATTTAGTAATTGCTTATTGACCTAATTATTGTTTTTTTATTGTTATCATTTGTGTGTGTGTGTGGCTGTGTGTTCAACATGTTGCTTTTTTTAATTGCAGTGAAAAGCCTGTCATCTTCTTCCCCACCCCCACAGTCTCCCAACACACCCCCTCAGCTCACTGACGGCTCTCACTTCATGTGTGTGTAGTGGCACCAGTAAGGTCCTTCATCATCCTGTTTTCTTCATAATCATATTTCTGTACAATTAATTTCTCAATCATAATTTGTAAAACACTCTATGATGAAGGGAATGGTTATCAGGTGCTGTTATGTATTCTTTGTTGCTGTGCATTAGCATGGTTTGACTTGGTGTTACTGTCCAGTATTGCATACATACCTGTGCCTTCCAATAAATAACTTCAATGTTGATTATTGGGATTTTATGTGATATAGCAAAACTTTTTTGATGATTTAAGATCTTAAAGTTTGGTGTACATAAAGTAATATTCCCCAAAATAAAATCCAGCACAACTAGCTGCCTTTAAAGGCGTGGTATTATGTAAAACTTACTTTTTTGAATGTTATAATGTTACGCCCTCATCAAAAACATACCTGGAGTGTTGCCTTTAATCTTTAATGCATGTTAGAGGCATCCTTTAATCTCCATGGGAACCATTCACCTGTGCAGAACACCTGGCTGGACCTAGCCCCGCCTTCGAGGATGAAGCTACTGCAGTGTATTTCACTTGTCTTTATGTTAAAACTTCATTAAACTTTCAAAATAAAATTGTAAAGACATTGTATTATATTATGGCAATTATTCACTACTTTGTGTTGGTCAAAATCCCAGTAAGACACATGACAAAATATAAAAGGTTCAAAGCTGTTACGAAGCATTTTATGTTTTGAAATGCTTATTTTATCAGGTAAAAATTCATCTGAAAGTAATTTTGAACTCCATTTGTCGCTCTCCAGCACAGGCTCTGGCCTCAGTAAAGACCTACACATGAAGGAAGTAACAAGGAAAGCATAAAATCCTCCTGAGGATCTTCTTCCTGGAGATCAGCACAAGGCCTTGACCTACAGAACGTGAAACTGCCAACTTCAGCCTGGCAGCGTTTAGCCTCGGACTTCTGTATCCTCACTGTGACATCTGAAGCGTGTACGCCAGTCTTCGGTTACATTTCCCCACGTCGAGAGGAAACTCTCCCCCATTTTCCTTTTTTTTTGTTTACCGTTGATGCTGCAGTTTCATTTTCAGTTTGTTTTTATTATATTTTTAGTTTTAATAGGTTGTTGCAATATAGGTCTATCTGTATATATGGGAGGCTACAGACTGAATACAGAGTATTTTAGGCCACTTTTTCCACTCGCGTTTCAACACCTTTTCAAGGTTTTAAGATGCTTCTGCGTATTCTTTTAGCTAAATTTAATCTTTAATATTTAATTCAGATGTTGACATTTAGCTAACTAGTTATATTTATCAATTTATTGTAAAGAACACTTGTCTATACTGATTAATACCAGATCTGTATTCCTCATATATAATATTGGAGCAACTTTACTCTTGCAGACTAAAATGATTTGTAAATTTCGATGTTTCCAGTCAGCTGCCGATACATATACATATTTGAATGTTCTGACTTAAGTCGCTCTCTGTTCCCTATGTCTGAGATATATATTTAAATTGAGAGATGGACAAAAATTTCAGAGTTTGGTACTATTTTAGGACATGTTGGTTTAAAGCCCTGGAGCTGAAAAAAATGCATGTCTAAAAGAGAAAAGCAATAAAAAAAGAAGCCTTTGTAAATTGAAGATATTTTTGCGTGTGTGTATAAAGTGTAACTATCAGAGGTTTACTGTGTATATAATGTACATGGTGCATCAGGATGGGAACATATACCCAATATATAGGTACGTACATACAGATTTGATTTGCAAATGTTCATATCCCATCTGTTTTATATCATGTTAAATAAACATTGCAGTTTTTAATAGTTGTTTGCGTTTCAGTGTTCTTTATTCTTTACTCTTTTTATGTTTGTGGAGAAGCTGAAGGTGCAGCTTGTACTCAGGAGGTACAAGCTGTTCCCAGGCCAGCTGAGTTTCTCCATCCTGATCCTGGGTCTTCATTTTGTGGTTTAACAAAATTACCCAAGCAGTTAATAGCTTTAACTGTTTCTTCTGCTTCAGCTTACCTTCCTCTTTTTCCGTGGTTTTTACCCCACGATGGTGGCACTGCTCACTAAGGTCAACAGAAAGTTGATGAAAATAAAATGTATTATTAAAATTTTGTAATAACTGCAACGTGTTAGACTTCGCAAGGTTTAACATTTGACACAAAGAGTTAAACTAAAAATACTCCATCATATATTTTGTGAATGAGACAGAGTTGAATGTTACTTGCAAACTGCAGGTATTACTCTGTAAGTATTCTTTCTATATAAAATAATTAAAAAAAACAGACGTGACACAGATCTGTAAATGCATTACATTTGACATTACAAATTAAAAACAGTCAATAAACATCTTCACATGAAATACAAAACAATTTTGGATTTTGAAAATTATTTGAATATTTATAAATACAAACAACTAAGTATAAATGTATTATAATAGTTCCTTAACTGACATTATTTTTTAAAATATTGTATTAAATGTTATTCAGAACTTAAGTAGTCTTTTTATGGAATGTTTTTTTTTACTTTTACTCAAGTAAACGTAAACATTAGTGTTACATTAGTATAATTTTTCCTACTCAACCCACCTCTGGTGGTCAAATGATACTCTGAGGAAATAAAAAGTCACCAGAATTAACTCGGTTTTACTATAAGTTACACTATGATCGTGATAATAGGCGTCATATTGTCATGTTATTTACTTTTTATACTTTGGAAGTTGAAGAACGAGAAATTGATCACAAACAGTTTGGTACAAGAAAAATGGGTTTGCTCGGCTTTTTCTTAATCTCGCCTGACTTTCTTCTTCGAGGCCAACTCATGGTGTAAAACCAATGCAACAGCGCCTCCTATGGTCACAGAATGCGCTGCTCACAGAAAATGACGCCGGTGCTCCAATCTACCTACCTATCTCCCGCTTCATTTTTCCTACGTTGGTGAACACGATGTTCCGTTTTGGTCATATTCTCAATCAGTTCACAATTCTCTACTCTCTGTTATGTTTCTTGAACAATTACGCCGCAGTATTTCCCGTGGAGCAGCTAAACGGGGGCCACCGGCTAACTAATTTGGTGAATCCGCCATTTTTATTTCTCAGATTTTGAAATCTCAAGTTCAAGGATCCTGAAACTTCAGGGAGAAGAGCCAAAATGTTCTGTTGTTGAGGGTATTAACCCACACAGTTCCTTACACCAACAAATGAACCACTTCGAAGTTACTGGTTACATTTTATTTTTCTTGAAAATATATCCACATCGGAGGAGAAAGTTATGTATGTTTGCGAACCATTTGAAGGAGGACTGCTTCGGCAACATCCGCCAGAACCAAGAAGGATTTGCCGAAAGACTTCGCCTGATTGAGGGGTCAATTCTTTCCATTAATAGCAGCGACAAACTCAGCAAGTGGTAAGCGTCAAATAACACTAAAGCAAACTAACTTTATTTTAGATATTAATTTATGCTAGCGCTATTGTTTTGATAGCGCTAGCATCATCCCTCCTACTATGTTAGCGCCGTGTTCTCGGTTTTAGCTCCTTGAGGACATAACCGTACATGTTTCAAAAAAATTATTATTATTATTAAATGAAAAGTTTGGCATTGTTTGTGCCGTTTTACTATCTGTTTTTTTTTTTTTTCATCAATTTGGTAATTGATATGATTTTCAGTGCTGCTGTATAATCATCTGTGCTATCGAACTATAAAAATAACTGGAGTTATTAATAACTGGTCGCTCTGCGACCTGAAGAGGGGCGTGGCTTAAAGTGCATTTAAAGAGAACGCGCCAAAACGGGTTGCTCTCAAACGCACCACAGAATAGGAATTCAGACAAAAGCATTCCAGTTAAATTGGTAAATGTTTTATTTTTATTTTTTTGTTTTTCTACTGATTAACAACGATTAGCTTGCATAAACATATGCATATAAAGTTTAGATAAAATTGAGATTCAGTATCTAAATTTCAGCCTGTTGTCGGAATGAGGGCCGGTCAGAAAATAGAACTGTGGCTCCCTCTGGTGGTAGTTTTTGCAATTTCACTTAATATACAAAACGTTTTTCTACTACGGCATATTAAATAGAAAAAAAGGAAATCTAATAATAAATACTTGGAAATTTCTGAGCTTGAAAAGTCGAATATTTGCTAGGAAAAAAAATCATAAATTTAGAGATTAATCTCTAAGAATTTTGAATTTTCTGAGTTTGAAAAGCAGAACATTTGCCAGAAAAACGTCTGAAATTTTTTAGATTAATTTCAGAATTTCAAAAGTTTCAAAAGTCCCATTCTTTCATTATTTTAACTATATTTGTAACTTTATTTTATTTTATTTTTGGCCAGAAAGTTACTCCTCGTTCTTTTCTAACTAATAGTACTTTTCAGGTCAGTTTGTAGTTCTTTCATAATACTTTTAAATTTTTTTTTTTACAGCTTTAAATTATTTCATTTCAGTTTAACTCTTTTTTTCCCCCCACGGTTCTTTCCATATCAACCTATTTTAGCTTTCTACGTTACTAAGCTCATAATATTGCACAAATGGTTCACCTAAATTTAAGTAAAAATATTCTCTGATCGTTTTGTTCCTAATATTACCCAGCTGAACAGAAGATCTTTGGGTTTTACAAACATCTCAGTGCATGTAGGCGTGAAGCTGCTTCAGTTTCTGTGATCTTTACATTGAATTCCTCTCAGATTTTAACATTCACTTAGTTGCAGCCTTACTGTTTCATCATCGCCATGGTTACAGCAGAGCTCCTCCTCTTCCTCTTTGAGCCGCAGCCTGCGGCAAGTTTAGCAGATATTTAGTTGTTTAAGTGACTTAATGAAATGAGCTGCAGGGTTTTTTTCAACATTTTTTATTCAGTGAAACATTAAAGTTTGTTTAATCAGTGAGGAAGACGCTTTTTTTTTCTTTTTGGAAAACAATAGACTGAGTGAAACATTTAATGCGTCTGTAGTTTTTGTATGAGGCCGCAGGGAGGTTTGCATTTAATAATGCACAATTTTGCACATATATTTATTTCTTGTCATTTTTGTAATTATTGCTATATTACAATAATTGTGCAATAAATTAATATTTTTGGTTTACTTTTTGATTTTTTTTTTCTACCAATGAACTCCTTGGGTTTCACAGCCCAATTTATTATTTTATTATTTATTATTTGAATTCAGGTGAACTCTACAACAAAACATAAGGGTCAGAATAAGATTTTTTTATTAAAGACATATGTCAAGAATACAGTCGCACAATAAAAAAGTTATACAACAATAAAAGTGAAATAATGTGAGAATAAAGTGTTAATATTACCTGAATAAAGTTGTAATATTAAGAGAATAAAGTAGAAATGTTGTGAGAACTCCAACACAAAAGATAACAAAAGATAAAATGAGGAATGTTGGTCGTTGTGAAGTTATACTTTGGTGTCAGTTTTATAGATGAAGAAATATTTAATATCTTTTAACGCATTATCAAATTATTGAAAATATTTTCTATCATTTGTAATTTCTCTTTTAGAAAAAAGAGTGAGAAAATGAAGTAGCCTCTGTCCTTTCAAAGTGAACCAGAATATATCTGATTCCAGTGAAGGCTGTGGCTATCCCTGTTCCTTTTGCAACTTTTATTACATGTTTTCCTTCCACTCAACGTTCTCTGCATATGCTTGAATTTATCGCTCTGAAAAGTCTGTTTCTTTAGCAACGTTTTGTGATTGTAAAAATGTTTTAAAAACAGAGAGAAATTACAGATGCAGGTTGTTGATTAAATAATTAATCTAAATTTGATTGGTCTTATCACTTGACTACCAATAAGTCAAAGGATAAGACTGACTTAAAAGAAAAACTGAGTCTTCTCTAGTGTGAAGAGAATCGACCTACATTTTTCATAAACTTCATTAATGTTATTACTTTGTCAATTGCGTTTCTGACAGAATAAACACCTGAATAAACTGAAAATTGTGGTTTTATCACAATAATAAACAAGATATTGACATTTATAAAATATGACAGCAGGTGAAACTTAAGGAGATTGTAGAGTATTTATTTCAAACAGAATTGCACTCTCTTCCATCGTTTCTCTTTCCCGTTCTGGTATGGCTTCCGCCGTCTTTGTTTCTGTATCAACGGCTCCGCTTAAGGATAGCGGACTCAGCGGCGCCCTCTGCTGGATGGTGGCCAAACTACAATAATAAAAGAATCGAAAAAAAATAATGTTAATCGATTTTAACTAATGTTAATCTAATAATAAGTCGATTCATTTTTGCAGAGTGTGTGACTCACAACAATGACAAAAGAAACTAATCAAATGCAGCAAGAATATACTGAAATGGCGGGAGGTTTAACCTGGAAAGATTTGAATTAGATTTTTTTTAATCACTCTGCAGTCCATTATGGTTCTGAGATCCGTAGAGGGGTCGATGGTTCCGTTGCCGCCCGTCCCCTCCATCAGCAGCAGGAGGAGGAGCATGGACCCGGGAGATGAGCGCCATGAAGCGGCCCGGTGTTTTCTGCCCTGCGGCGAAGATCTCCATCTATCAGTGCGCATTAATTGAAATGGCGCATTTGGCCGCAGGCTGCCGTAGGCATGAAGCGTGACGCCAGACGCCATTTAGTCCAGAACCAGGGGGATGTTGGACCCCCATGTCCGGGTGGATCAGCGTCTGAGCCCCGCGGATGGTGGTGACCCTTACCGGACCGAGCAGCCCAGTTCATCCCCGGCAGAGCGCGTCACCAACCGGAGCCCGGCGCTCCGCTTTCCGCTCGTCAAAAACAAGTCCGGGCAAGAGGACCTAATCCCGGCCCCGAGGGTCTGAGGAGCCCCGGGCCAAACTCGTCCTGCAGCCTGCGCTCCTCTCTGTTGGTTCTGGTTTGTTTCTGCTTTACGCACCCTCACCAAAAGGACGGAGACGACGTCGAGCGAGCCTGGAGCCGAACCCAGTCGAACTTCAGGTGGAGATACCGAGCTGCTGTCCATGTCTTCCGTGTCCGTGTCCTCCCAGGTGAGAGAAAAACACGCGCTGCTCGTTTAAACCTGATATTCAACACTGTCGATGGTCCTGACGTAAAACCAGACTTAATTTAAAAACCTCCAGTTTTATGCTTTATTGACTCTTTATTCCATTTAAAGCACCGATATCATCAAATTCAACACGAGCTACTAAAAACATGATACGACTTTAAAATCGGCACTGGATACCAGTTTTAAAGTTGTAGGTTTTTAAACTAAAATGGAACTTTTCCCTCTCGACTCGCTACATGTTCTCCCTGACAGAAATGCGGCGCTAGCTACTTAAAGCGGCATTTTTAATACAGTGGACGTCTCTGCTGACAGATATTTTACAACCCGAATTCCCTTAAAGGCCTCGGAGAGCCGTAACCAGCTGAAATAAATTATCCAAGTCGCTCTTTTGGTTTTAATTTGTAAGAAGAGGCTTAAATGTCAAGATTTCCTGACGGGGGCTGGAATAAGGCACACAAAGCTGCCCGTTTGGCCTTAAAACCTGCACACATAATGTGTCTGCGCACACGCTCTCATCTATAGGTCACATCATGGCACATGCACGCGCATGGGGAGGCGTGGGGGTGTTTGGCTGCAGGCAGCATTCAGGCTGCAGGGCCTAGACTCCTGTTTCCCTCATGCTTCACAGCCTCATGGTGCCAGGAATGGGGAGTGAAAGGAGGTAATCCAGTTAGACCCTCCCATTAACCCCCCAGGACATCATGCTAATATCTCCCCTGTTGTTATACCCAGAGATGTTGCTGAGACTAACCGTTCTACTCAATTCAAAAATACTTGATTTATTCCAAAAGGGAGATTAAGTATTGGTGTAACTTTTATAATTCAAGTATCTTCAAAGAATCGTGGATGGTGATGCTGTGAGCAGGAAGAATCTCCAGTTTAGCCCTTTGTTGTGGAAATGCAATTGTTCCTGGTGATACAAGAGAAAACTCAGGTTTTTAGGACAATGGCTGTTTATCAATTAGTTGTTAGTTGATCAATGAGACTAATGAACTTTCGATTAACAATAACTTGCATTCCTAGTTTAAATAGCAGGCGTTTTTCAGTGGTAAAACCATCAGAAAAAGATATCAGGTCAATGCAGTTCAGTTCCTTAGATGACTCACAATGGACTCAGCGTTTTGAATGAAACGGGAAGTAAAGCTTTATTTATGACCCATAGCTAAAACTCCTCTCACCTGTTCACTCTGTCCAGCAGGAGGGGCGGAGCCTGTCCAGGATGTCTCTGAGCCACTCACCTGTCTCCCCCATGACGGCGCAGGGCATCCCGTCCCCCGCCCAGCTCACTAAGGCCAACGCCCCGGTTCACATCGACGTGGGCGGACACATGTACACCAGCAGCCTGGCGACGCTCACCAAGTTTCCAGAGTCCAGGTGAGACGGACTGGACAGGTGTGATGAGTTAGATATCTTCATGACTCACCTGTAAACTCAAACGGTTGGTTCTGAGGAACAAGTCGGTTCAAACGAAGTTTGATTTGTAGTTTGAAGAGAACAGTCCGGACTAGAGGTGGAGAAAAAAATCGATTCTGTTGAGATTACATAGATCCCACAAGTCCGAAGTGAAAGTGATCCTCGCCATCTTGGTAGGCAAGTGAAAGCATAGCTAAATCATGGCTTCCAGTCCAACAAAAAAGCATATTGGCATTCTTGATCAATTTGGAAGAGAAATATTTATCAACAAAATACAATCAGTGTTTCAACGGTTCTAGCTAGTTCAGTAGTAAGTACTTAAGAGTAAATATCTGATATTTATCTTCATATTACACAGATGGGTAGAGTACTGAAAAACTGTAATGGAGTAATAGTTGTAATGTGCTTATATTGGGTCACCAGGGGGCGCTGTGGGGCTCAGCAAGTTGGAGGGAAGATGAGGGGAAAAAAGTGTAAAACTAAAAACAAATTTCATACATTTTTAATATAAATTTTCATCATAATTTTTGTTGACTGTTATAGAATCTACTTTTTATTATAAAATCTAAGTTTTTTTAATTTTTTAACATTTACGATGTTAAATTTCTGATTGGCCGAGCTAACGTAGCAAGCAAGAAATGGAAACATTTCTGACAAGACAAAGACCAAAGGGGGAAAAAAAATAACTCTAATAATAAAATAAAATTTGATGTGATTAATATAAAATGTTATACATTACAATCAAAAGAGGATTGTGATGAAAAATTGTATCATCTGGTAATAAAAGTCATAATATATTATCAGATAATAACATTTTCCACCACAGAATTCATGGCCATCTGAAATCGGACAAAGTGAAGCAGCTTTTATGATAGATGAATGTAATAATTATAGAATAAAAAACACTCTAAATGTTCAGCACCGTACATAGATTCTGTTTCTCTGATCAGATCAGCCGGTGTGGTATTGATAAGTGATCGGTTTCCAGGATCGGCCGGCTGTTCAGCGGCAGCGAGCCCATCGTGTTGGACAGCTTGAAGCAGCATTACTTCATCGACAGAGACGGAGAAATCTTCAGGTTCATCCTGAGCTACCTGAGGACCTGCAAGCTGCTGCTGCCTGAAGACTTTCAGGTGGGTCGAAGGTCAGCTTACAGGGGTCACTTCCTTTGTGGACCGGGTCAGAATATTCACTACTCACAAAGAGTTAGAGAAAGAAAGGAAAAATAAATAAGTTTTGGAGGGGAAAAAAAAGAAAAGCAAGCAAGAAAATGAAGGAAAGGAAAGTGGAGGAGAAAGAAAACAAAAACAAAGGGAAGGAATCTAGATTATATGTTGGTGAATAAAACCTGAAAATCCAAATATTTCCCAATAATTTCATTAACAGACCTAAAAATACTGAAATTGGATTCAGACAATAGGAGTCTTTTGAACAGATTCCTGAACTGATCCGGTTCCTCCAGCAGCAGATTCTCATCCAGCTGTTCGTTCGTCTCAGGATTTCCCCCAGCTGTATGAGGAGGCCCGGTTCTACCAGCTGGCCCCGATGGTCCGGGACCTGGAGCGTTGGCAAGCGGAGCGCGAGGCCCGGCGGTTGGCGGCGCCGTGCGAGTGCCTGGTGGTCCGTGTCACGCCCGATCTGGGCGAGCGGATCGCCCTGAGCGGGGAGAAGGTTCTGATAGAGGAGGCGTTTCCTGAGACTGGAGACGTCATGTGCAACTCGGTGAATGCCGGCTGGAACCTCGACCCGACCCACGTCATCCGCTTCCCACTCAATGGCTACTGCAGGCTGAACTCCGTACAGGTGAGCAAGCCAATCACAGAGCAGATACCTGCGTTGACAGCGTATTAGGGCCGTTGTGGATTTTAAAAAATAGCACATTTCCGTCAAAAGATTTCAGAAATTTTCTTGAAAAAAGAAGGCAATTACTGAGTTCAAAACTCTGAAATTTCCAAGTCTTCGTGTGTTCCTTTCCTGTTGTGGTTTTACTCCGCCATCTTTGTTTCTGCATCAACTGGCTCTGTTTAATTATGGCCGGTGGCGCCCTCTGCTGGATGGCAGAAATGATTAAATAAGGGAGAAACTTTGATCAATTAATGAATTAATCTTACGTTTATTGATTTCGTCAATCAAATACATATTTGCTTGATAAGCAGTCATTCCGCTAAAATCAGGAGGGTTGATTGTGTTTCTATTACAGACCTGACCAAATAAACAGAAAATACATTTTTTCTCACAATAGCAAACCTAGAAATATGAAAAAATATAACTTAAGGAGCTTGTTGAGTGTTTTTATTTCAAACCATTGCAGCATAACGTGCATTCTCCAGCTTTTTCCATTCTGCTTTGCCGCCATCTTTGTTTCTGGATCAATGGCTGTTTAAGAATGATCAGCAGCACCCTCTGCTGGATGGCAGTCAATCTGCAACACTAAAAGAAGGTCTGAGCGGAGAAGCTAATCAACTTATTTTTGGCCCTAATCAGGACCCTTACGTTCCTCTCTGCAGGTTCTAGAGCGTCTTTTCCTCAAAGGCTTCAACATCAAGGCGTCCTGCGGCGGCGGCGTCGACTCGACCCAGTTCAGCGAATACGTCCTGTGTCGAGAACTGAGGCCGAGCCGGTCCGTTAGCAGCACCCCGGTCCGGATCAAACAGGAACCGCTGGACTGAAACCGGAAGCAGCTGCTGCTTTCAGCGTATTTTTTCTACCCAACCTGTTTTCTAAGCTTCGTATTTAACGTTTGTGTTGCAGATAAAAACTTTAAAAAGAAACACAAGGAGTTTCTTCTTCCTTTATTTTATTTTGTAACAAAGGTACAAACGGTGTAAAACTGCATCAGGCTGAATGTAGGAAATATAAATAAGTCCTGGAGCTCAGGAGCTGGATCCAAACTAAAAGCTGTTAAAGCTTAAAAAGTCCAAGTGCGCTCCATCATCGAGAGTTTTCCAGGTTCAGCTCAGGCCGCCGGGAGGAGGAGGAGGGGGAATGTCGGACCTTCAGAACCTGAGAGTTCCTGTGTGTCGGAGAACCAGCTCCCTGCAGGGGAACGCTCCCAACACCAACCGACTGGCCTCCATCAGTTCCTGAATTGTTGTACTGTTCCTTTAAACCATCTGCGGCTCTCACACACACAAACGCAGACACACACACACACACTCAACAGCGTCCTCTAACCGAGCCGACCGTTGGGAACATTTAAAACATGGCGAGCAGTCAGAAGGCACCTGTTCAGGTACAGCGCTGGAGTCTGGAGGGGGGCGTGGCCAAGCCAGCAGCCAATCAGAGAGCAGCTCACAGTCCAACATGGCTGCAGTTAAAGGAGCGTTCCACCTGTTCTACCGCACACCTGCCTCGTTTCTCACCTGGTTCTGCTGTTGCCCGTTGCGGAGTTTCAGTCCAGAACTGGTTCTGGAGTTCAAACAACATGAATGAGGCTCACTATTGGTTTTCTAATTCATCAATGAGGATCAATCACACTGCAAAAACACCAAATCTTACCAAGGTTGTTGTTTTGTTTTCCAAGAGTATTTGGGGGAATATTAAGAAAATACAGTCAAAGTAATATAGGAATAAAGTCAAAAATAAAGAGAATAAAGTCAATATTTCTGGGATGAATTCATGATATGGCTTTATTCTCCTATTTTTTTAGCCTGGCTCTAATATGTGTAGGTCATACCAAGAAAAACAATAAAATTACAAAAATAAAGTAATAAAATTAAAATAATAGTTAATATTTTAAGAATAGCCATAACATGACTTTATTCTACTTTTTTCTCTCTTAATATGGTCCTAAAAAATGTAAAGTAAAAAATTATTCTCATAATTTTTAATTATATTTTTCTTAGCTGGTACAAACATTTTGTCATGGGGCCATACCAAGAAAAAATGTATATTATGATCATAAAGTCATATGAGAATAAAATGATAATATTACAACTTTATTCTCATAATATTTATACATTTTATTTTCTAAATGTTCTTAAGGTAGCCCTAATACTCCTCCATATTTTTTCTTCTAGTTTTTAGTGAAAATATCCTGATACACTTACATAAGAAAAAAACAATTTACAAGTAACTTCAGCAAAATATAGGAGCTTGTTTTAATTATATAATTCTCGAATATTGATAAAAATGACTAACACCACTGTCTGACTTTTTAAATTCATAACAAAGGAAAAATGTCTTTCTAACAGACAACAGAACTAGTACGTTTTTATACTGGGTCATAAGTTATTGACTTTAAAAAAGCTCCTATATCTTTTGAAAACATTCTTGTGAGTAAGTTTTGTCTCATTTCATGTGTGATAAAAATATTTGCACTAGAAAGTAGACCAAAAATATTTGGTAAAATTTTGTGTTTTTGCAGTGCATGTTTATCAGGCCGATCTGAAACAACCAAACTGTCCCTGAGTGAGAAAACGTTTTGTCTATATGTTCTAACATGATTCTGGTTCAGTTCTGAACTAAACGGGTTAAACGTCTCTGAACAGGTCAAATCTAACAGAACCTTCCCTCCTTTGCAGAACCATTTCTGGTGGTTGGGAGTTCTCCTTTTCCAGCAGTGCTCTGTAACCGGACTGCTCCTGTCTGCTGTCGCTGGAGGACCAGCGGGGGGCGCCAATCACTTCAGGAGGGCCTTGTAGAGCATGAGGGAGCGGGCCGTGCTGCGGTCCTGCTCCAGACACAGGATGAAGTCCCTGAGGTTGACCCGAGTGATCCGCTGCCGGAGCTGCTGCCGGGATGAGGAGGCAGAGGAGCCGGAACCGGATCCCGACGTCACCTGAAGGCGGCAATGTTAGAGAGTAAAACTACAGGAAGTCAAGATTAAAACTACAGAGGAAGTTCGTGAGGATCTGAGAGGCAACTCCAGATCCATCAGTCTATTAAATAACTCCAAATCAGAATGATCTGCTCTGGTTCTGGAGCTGGGCAGCATCAGACTGGGCTTATCTGTTTGGGGCAGGCCCAGCTCGTCTCGACTCTCTGAGGAGAATGCTAAAGCAGATTCCAGGATGATCAGGACGTTGATTCGTCTCTGGCTACGTTCAGACGAGGGCTGCAACTAACGATTATTCTGACGATTAAACAAATAATGAGTTTGGAACATTCTGCTGATTTTTCATTTAACTACTTAAGCATGTTTTTATACATCAAAAAATACAAGTAAATAATTCAATTACTTTTTTGAAAAAGAAATGTAACATTTTATTGCCTAAAATACAATAGCAGCATTTATTTTGTGTACGCTTGATTATTTGTAGCAAAGGATATTTATGAATACAGTGTGGGACTAATCTGTTGGACTAACCGATTAATACCTACACAGAAAACAGTGCCTAAGAGGAATATTTTTTACAGAGTTTGAACCAGGTGAATCTAAGTCTATGCCACAGTACAAATGTTTTTCTTTTATCTTAAATGCAATATGTATGTCTATATAGAGTATTGTTTTGGCTAAATTACTGCTCTAACTGTTGTTCTTTCAGCAAATCAATTTTTTTGAGTGTATGTACTCATGTTTACTTAATCGATTACTTAAATAATCAATTAATAATGATTAATTTCAGCCCCAGTTAACACCTCACTAAACTTGGCTTGATTCTCGAGTCCTAATTAGACGTTTGTTCGACTGAGCAGCTCAGAGTGTGATGGCTAAAAGAAAAACTGTGGAGAGAGATGGATTCTCACAGTTCAGGTAAAATGAACAGATTTTGAAAATCTCCAGCAGCTGCTAACAGAGTCTGAACCCCTGAAATGAGGGTTAGAGGGTTCAGTGTCTACTGAGAACATGGCTCCCTCTCCCCTCCCTCCTCTGAGCCTTTAGCTCATTTCTGCAGGGTTGTCTCC
The DNA here is from genome assembly GCF_002775205.1 of Xiphophorus maculatus. Taxonomy (NCBI): domain Eukaryota; kingdom Metazoa; phylum Chordata; class Actinopteri; order Cyprinodontiformes; family Poeciliidae; genus Xiphophorus; species Xiphophorus maculatus. Next base: position 5,416,860 of record NC_036444.1, on the reverse strand, counting down.
AGGGTATGGAGGGCCAAGGGACTTCATGAGCCCCCGTAACTCCCCCCAAGCAGATTCTGACCCCCTTTGTCTGGGGAAGTAAGCGCCTAAGGGATGGGGGAGGAGTCAAGAGTCCAATATCCTCTTGCATGTTATTGTTTACATCCGGAAAGACGATTCTTTTACATGCCGTCCGTAGCCACTCTGCTGCAGTAGAACAACTGTTAACTAAATAAAACTTGGAGATGTAGGTATCATTAATTTAGTGCAGTGAGCCACAGCAAAGGGGAAAATAACACAGAAAAAACCTTCATAAATAACTCAAAACCACTCATACTCTTCTTTTTTTTCCCTTAACTCAACATGTTACCATAGTAACTGACTGAAAACAGCTCCACTAATGGATCAAGACTCAACACCAAAACACATTTAGCCATTTCCCACATAAAGAAAAGAATATTTAGTCCATTACAGTTTTATGTTTTTAGGCATGGTGTTTATTTCATAATTATTATTAAATGTTCATCTGAACACAGACTGGCTAATGATTAGATACACCTGCTCTACTGATAACGTGTCAGAGTTGGTGTGTAGGTCACCATTTTTTATTTTGTAACTGAACCGAACCACCAAATTCTGCAGCACACCTAGATGTTAAGGATGTCAAAGTCAAGCTAGCATAACTGACCTACTTCTACCTCCCTCACTATTTTTCTTCTTAAATTAAAACGTTTTCCTGACCTTGTTATCTCATCGTCGTACTGTTGACAATTATTAGGAAAGCACTGCGTTCCTTTTCCTCTTATATAAAAGTGTATATTTAAGATTTAGCACATTATGTTGACAACTTGACAGCTAAAACCAATGGTAGCCATTGTAAGTGAGCACCTTTTTGGGGATCTTGCATGCATGACGTCACAGTACAATGTGTCTATGTCATCACAAGGTCACATGACCAAATGGCTGATTACCTCGCTGCTTGCTGAAGCGCCGCCTCCTGAGTCTAACTTGCGTTTCTTTCTCGGCCCGATGGCGGCAAGCGCCGTGAGGTTGGCGTCTCGCTGTCGCATCTGAGCCAGTTCCTGCTGCTGCATCTGTGGACAGGAAGTTACAGCTGTTACGACAGGAAGTTGAAGTGGTTCAAACGGGACGTTTCCTGTCTCAGAGCTCATCAGAAGCCGAACGTGAAACCTAGCCGTACCTCTTTAGCCTTCTGCTTCAGCCGAGCCTGCTCCGGATCCTCCTGCCGGGCCCGACTCTGGAAGAGAAACAAAAGCTCTTAAAATGTGACCCATTATGCTTCTTTGAACAGGTGAGGATCCCTCCATGGTCTGATTTTAGTCTGGTCAGCCACTGCACAGCACATACAGTAGTAAAACTAGCTGACCAAATGTTCTGGAGCACAGCTTGGGTTGCCAGGTAACAGGGCTAGGCTCTGCTGAGGTTGCTAGGCAACGGCACAGTGCCCGTTAAGTGCAAAAACACTTCATCTTACCAAGTTCTAGTGCAATTAGTAAACATGAAATAAGACAAAACTAACTTACAAGTAATGGTTCTTTAAAGAAATCGGAGTCTATTTTAAATCATTAATTCTTTAATGTTGATTTTAAAAAAAGTTCTGACTGGAGGTTCTACATTGTGACATCATCATCCAGCTGAAGTTGAATTTCAGCCTCTGCTGCAGTTTCCCCAGATCAGGTTGAGATATAGAGTTAATTAAACAGGTCTTCCGTTGCCATAGCAACCCAGGTTAGCCGTCACGCATCACGTTTGGTACCTTGGCGGCCTTCAGCAGCATCTCGCGCTCCTGCTCGTCTTTCCGCTGCTTCTCCATCCGCTCCAGCGCCTCGAAGAACCGCAGCTGGGAGCGAACGTCCGACGACTGCTCATAGGTCAGGTTTCCTTCATCCTGAGGGAGGAAGACCGCGGATCGGTTACCGACTTCCTCTAAGAACAATAAGAACTGGCAGGAACCCGGTCAGAACCGTCAAGATCTGGGTCCGAAACGGGCAGTTTGCAGGATATCGTTTATTTAACACCCTGATCTGCTTCAGTAGGGGTGATTATCAGGTTTTAGTAATGCCGATTTTATACAATATGGATAAATGAAAGAGTTGGTATTTTATTTCACTCTTTTTCTCAGAGTTGGAACAAGGATGAATACATTTTTATTTAATAGAACATTAATTAATTTGTAAAAGAAAATGAAAAAACTATGCAGCTTTCCATCTAATGACTAAAGATGAAGGTGATTTTTTTTAAACTAGAGGTGTCCAATCCAAAGTGCAGCCCAGGGGCCTCAGAATAATTTTGTGTGGCCCTGGTGAAGAGTGGTAAAAACTTTCGCTCTCCAGCAAATGTTATTTGATCCAAGTGGACACTTTGGACACTTTCCTACTATTTTTCGGATGGGATTTAAAATTCTTTCCTCTTAAGTCCTCTTAAATAGAAAATGTTAGTTACAAAAAGTCTTTTACTTTTTTGTTATTTTAAATTCAAATTCAGTTTTGAAAAATCCAAAACACTTTGATTCCAAAGGGAAATTAAATTAAAAAAATACAATTGGGAACAAGCATTTATTAAACTTGGCCAAACACAGCAAAGGTTTATCAGGAACACACAAATTATATTTCTTTTATTTAGGCAAAACTACAAGAATTAATTGTTTTGTAACTCATTTCATCCATAAACTTTGCAAGTTTAATTTATTGCTGAGCAAATAGAGAAAAAAAAATGCAAATAAAACTTTTGCAATTTTAAATTAAAGAAAATATGCCTCCTGAGTACTTTGACCAGAGATGCAAAACATTTGGACTCTCCCATCTTAAACCATAACGGGTTTATTCTGTAAAAGCACTTCTCAGTTATTTATATATATAAAATCTGATATTAAGAGCCACAATATGTTACTGCCAAGGTATACAGGTTATTCTCTATGACCTCTCACCTTTGCGCCGTCCGTGCGGTGCTGAGCGATCACAGAGGCCTTTTCCAGCAGCGAGCGCAGTCTGGATTCGGTGGCGTGTGAGATGAGGTTCACAACCTCCAGAGGCACCTCCGTCACGCCCAGCTTCTTGGCTGGGGAGCAGAACCAAACAGAACCAAACGGAACCATGAGAACCATCAGTACCATCAGAACTGAACCACTCTGGCACCACAAACAGTTTGGCTGGAAAGAAACCATTAAGCATCCATTGCTCTCAATTAATGACACTGAAAATGCTCCATAACGCAGCCTTGACAACGCAATTGATGTTGCAGTGGCTCCCTCTGCTGGTGAGGAGAAATATTAACTAAATGATGGACGTACTGACCTGAGTCCAGAATGCGGCGGTGCAGAAGGCCCGGCGGCAGAAATGATTCGTCTTTACAGGACCGAATCTTGGTGCCGACAAGCTCTGAGCTGGTTGCTAGGATACGGGCGTTTTCCTCGTTAAGGTTGACCCCGGCCATGGAAGCCACATCGTTGATGTCGTCGTCGTCTCTGTGGAAATTCAGAGAGAGAGACAGAACTTTTAGATTTGACTGAGTGACTGGAAGTTCAACATCCCGACTAAAACATGAAACTGAGCTGACGAAGTCCGGCTCACTGTGACGTTTATTCACTTATTTATTTCAAAGTTACACATCTGACCTGCATTAAAAAGCTCACTTGTAATTACAATAAAACTAAAAGCAGGCTGGTTGTTACCATAGTAACCACTAAGAAAGCTGCTGAAGCTGAATGAGCTTTTTATTTTCACCCTACAGTCTGACTCAAACACAATTATTGGTGTTTATTTTGAATTTATTCAGCTGTGATTAGGTGATTATTTCTGAAGCTGAATCAGAAACATTCAGTTATCTGCCAGGTTTTGTATGACGTTTCGGTTCCTGGTGCTGATTGGACGTCAAACCCACCTGAAGGTCCCGCCCCCGGGGTCAGTCGGTTTCTTCTGATTGGCCTGAGCTGCCAGGTGGACAGGAGCTTTACCTGCCATGGTGGTGGGGCCCCGTAAGAGTGTGGCTGCAGGGAGAGAGACGATTCAGAGAGAGAAAGGATCTGAATGTATCGTTCACTTCTCCACAGTAAAATTCAGGAACGTTTTAAGCATTTTCAATGTAAGTTTTTTAACTTTTCCACTATAACAAAAACACAAAAAGACAGTTTCAATTCACTATTATATGACATTATTTACTATTTATGAATAATGTATTTTTATAGTATTCTACATTCTGTAGCAGGGACAAGATAAACTAAAATATAACTAAATTTCATTGAAACGTCTCTCTTACCTTACACACTAGACTGGTCCGAGAAAAAAACCCAGAATTTAACAAAAACGTCTCCCAATTTCAATAACTTGAACATATGGAACCTTAATTTCAATTACACGGATCAATAACTCAATGAGCCATTGGGAATAGTAAAAAATATTCAACTGTAACATTTTCCAAAGTTAGGCTTTTAATTAAACTTTATATTGCACTATGATACAAAAGTTTGAAAGACTTTATACAGAAATGAAGCATTTTCCAGTCCTTGAAAACACCTAATTGAAATTCAAGCACTTCCAAGGATTTCAGTCACCCAGTTTTTTGTCAGCTTTAACACAAAGCACCGAGCCTCACCTGGATGTCTGATCTGCTGACTGAGGACCACAGGAGAACGGGTCTGGATGGTCTGGACTGTAGGTCTGCCCACAGCCTGCAGCAGAAAACAAAACATCAAAATGATTATCAATAATCACCACTGAAATCACAACCTTGTTTAGACATATTAAAGCTGACATATTATGCTTGTTTGAACAGGTTGGGATTGCTCTATGGGCTTTACAAATATTGTTCATGACACTTTTTGCAGAAGATCACATTTAGACAATAAGATTTTAGTCTCAGTTCTGCTTATTTGAGCTCCTTTCAGAATAAGGCTTGTCACTTTAAATCCAAATAAGTTGCATGTAACCATGCCTAAGCCTGTCACAATAAGCAATAAATCAATTAATAAAATTAATCACATGATAAACTTACATGAGTTCAATAATTTCCATTCTGATTAATACTTTGTGAAGGGCAAATCTGTTTACAGAGAGTTCATAATCTATTTTTATTTATGGTTGCGGCTGTAGATGGTTTATATTTCTGCTTTATTTATTGTTTAAATTAAAACAAACTCCATAATTTCCATTTGCATGATGTATCATTTTCTCTTTCTACCAAAAACTGTATGACTAAAGTCTTCAGTCTGGTGTTTTGGTCTAAGCACTTTGAGATGCCTTGTTGCTGAAAATGTGCTACATGAATAAAATTATTCATGTAGCAACCTCAACTAGGACAATTTTGTCTTCATAACTTATTATATTTGTTGTTATGGAAATTCTAAATGTCTTCCAATTCTGGTGTTAAATGTTCTGCACAAAATTGATCTTTGAGAGATCAATTATTATACCATTATGAACATATTACTGGAAAATGGTCTCAAAACAATATTATCATGTATTGCAATAATTTTCGGGACAATTTATCATCCAGTAAAAATTTTTATTTTTACACGCCCCCCAACTCAACGTTTACACTTGCATGTAAAAATAGCTGGTAACAGATGCACAATTATATAACTGAAAATTTTTGAAAAACAGAAGTAGAGCCTTCTGCACAACCAACAAGAATGCAGCAAGTGGTTTCTGAATGGTAAGTCAGCAACAAAACACAAAGTACAATGCACATAGCGGTAAAAATAAAGGTGCTGGACCTCAGCTTGCATTGCTAGGTGACAGGTGGAACTCTGCTGGTGTTGCTAGGTAATAGGTTGGGCTATGCAGGGGTTGCTAGGTAATAGGTTGGGCTATGCAGGGGTTGCTAGGTAAGGGGCATTGCCTGCTGATTTGACGTTACAGTCAGAAGGTTTTTGAAACAGCTCATTTTCTAGACACCAAAAAACTTGTGGCCAAAAAATGGCTGGATATTTATTTTAAGCATTTGGGCCATTTTTTGAAGCAGTAGAGACCTAAAAAAGTGCAAGTATGTTATATATATATATATATGTCCTCTTTAAACCACTAAAGCAGTGAAGGATAGGTTGCTGAGTGTTACCGTGTTTGTGATGGGTGGAGTCAGGCGGACCGTGGTTCCCGTGGCGTTGACAGGCAGCCGCGGCCGGATGGCTGCTGCGGTGAGGGAGCCGGGGGCGACTGGAGGCGGAGCAGAGGTGGTGGGCGGAGCCGTCGTCAGAGACTGCTGGCTGTTGAGCAGAGTCTGACGCAGAGCAGGGAGGCTTTTCTGAGGAGATACACAGAAAGTTCATCACTCCAGGAAGTTGCTGGTACAAGTTTGGTGATTTTATCAGCAGATTTCATCTTAGATAGCATTACAGAACCTCATGTTTTCTAATTTGGGTATACAAGTATTCATGCTGAAAATATCCGGTACAAATCTAAACGATGCAAAATGTCTATGTGGGTGCAATGCAAGACTTTGTACTAGAGCTGCAACTAATGATTACTTGATTAGTCGTTTATTCTGACAGTCAGATTTTTAAAAAAGACATCTTTCCTACAAAATTAGAAGTACATTAAAATATGCAAATAAACATAATTGCATTTAGTTTAGAATAAGAAAATAAACATTTATTGCCTAAAATGCAATAACAGATTGATTTAGGCTTTCATCGTTTGTAGCAAAGGATGAATCTGCAGCTAAAAAATATTTAGAACATCAACATGTTAAAAACTCAGCACTTTCTGCTTGACTTATCAGTAAGTGTAGAGCTGACCTAGTCATTATTTTTTGTATTAATCTGTTAATAAACAGACATCAAAAGGTGCTTTATATAATTTTTTTAACAGGGTTAATATAAAACTTGGTAGAACATATTTACAGACAAAATTGTTTTTATATTATTGTTTTTCTATTTTTGTACAGTTTTGACTTAATTACTTCTCTGAGTGTGTTGTTCTTTCATCAAATTGCCTTTCTTAGAGTCTGTATACTCCAGTTAATAATGAATGGATTACTAAATTAATTGACGATCACTTCAATAATCGATTCGTCACAATTAATCATTACAGCCCTATTCACTCCTTTACCAACAACTATGGTTATGGTTATTAACCTCTAATAACCATAGTTACAGCCTGATAAATATTCATTAAACTCTAATAACAGTTGTTAACATGAATAACACATTTATTAACATGAAATTGCTGTGAGTAGCAGTATTTTCACTTATCTAATTTTATATTTTTAATAAATGTAGTTATTGACATATATAATCATTAAGGTCTAGTTAATACCATTGTTAACATTTTATAATTCTTAAAACATATTAGGATTAATAACAGTAAAAAACAGAATTCAGTTACCACAGCAATTAGAATCAGTTAACCTGCAGCTTTAACAGTAGAAATATGTATTTTTTCAGGACAGGTACCTTGAGGAAGGGGATGAGGTAGGGCTGTGGGGAGGACTTCAGCTCAGCCTGCAGCCGAGACGTGAACTCCTCGGGTTCGATCTTTGCGTCCTGAAAAGATGTTAGAGCACAAAGACGTGAAGACATGCGGACATAAAACATGAAGGCACAAAGACAAAGTGTTCAGGGATGTAACAGACAGACATGTTCAAGTTTTAGGAAATTAAGTTATAGGAACAAAAAGTAAGAGGATACAAGAGGAAACCATGACGACATGAACTGGACCTGAGGAGCATCTGGAGTAGAGCTGGGCAATATGGCTTAAAAATAAAATCTCATCTTTTTAGACCATTTTTTTCCCTCGCTTTCTTTTCTCGAAAAGGAAGTACAAGTAAGTTTATTATAGTATTATGCAATAACAGATTGATTTAGGCTTTCATTGTATAATAATACTAAGTTACTTAGTATTATTAAGTAAGTAACGTTTATTATTTCAATCATTTCAATGTCAGTTGTACAATGGAGTGTCAGGCTCAGGCTATGACAATTTTTGTTTAATTATGAAAATATTGTCACAATATGAGCAGAATAAAGAGACAATTTTACCAGAAGAAAAACTTAAAGTGACCAAAAAATAGAGTTATTGAGATCTGACATGTTCAGCTCAGTCCATGTAGTTCTTTCTTCAAAATACTCAGCTGTTTGCACGGTCATTTCAAAGTCCTGCAATTAATAATGTCATGCTAATGTGTTATTAAGATTATTTGAATAAAGTCAGATTACAACTTCATCCAGGTAACATTACGACTTTATCCCCATATTATTTTGACTTTTTCCTCATATTCTTACAATTTTATTTTCATATTAATGAACTTAAAATTGACTTGATTCTCGTACAACTTTATTCTGGTAATTTTATTTTTCTTAGTATGGTCCTAATACTCTGTTGTAGTAAAACTGGTAGAACTCACAAGATGCTCAACATTCCTCTTTTTGTTATTTTTTGTGTTGGAGTTCTTCTAAAATTACTACGTTAATCTCCTACTATACCTTTTTTTCTGGTATTGTTATGACTTTATTCTAAAGATGATCTTAGTCTGCCCTTAATATTCCGTTGTAGAGTTGAACTGAGTCCAAATAAATATAAGCTGTAAAACCTGCTTGTCAAACAAGATGGCGGTTCTGGGTGTGCTGACATTACTCTGAACTACTGAAACCCAAGTTTTCCAAAAATGAAGTCTTCAAACACCAAAGATTCGATTAATCAATCAAACTGATTTATCGCTCAGCCCTAGGATGCATCAGCAAAAGGATCTTAGCAGCTTACAAGCAGGTCCTGAACGAGGGTCTTCACATTCTTGGACGTATCGGGAGATGGGGAGTTATGTGACGCCAGCTTGATGAGCGTGGACAAGAAGTTCTTGCATTTCTTCACGTTTTCCTGCATTTCCTGTTGGGCACAAATGCGTGTGAAAAACAAAGCAACAGAGGGAAGCCGGAAACTTTCGAAAATGTTAGAAAATGACGGGAGCCGACCTGCGACACCACAGTGACCCTGGAGCCAGGCGGGGCAGCGGGAGGGGGCGTGGCGCCGCCGCCAGGTAGCGTTGTGGGCTTGGCGGTGGGCGTCACCCCTGCCGTGATCACCGTGGAGGTTTTCTGAGGCGGCGGCATCTTCACGGCTCCGGCAGCAGGAACTGTGAGGGGCTTCAGAAACAGACAGACATGATTAGATCCAACCAATGGAACTGCATATTCATGTTTTAGAATGGCCCAGTCAAAGTCCTAACTAAAAACTCAGTTTAATGTAATAAACCATTAATCGATAATCAATGGTAAGTTTGTTAATTGTTTGCTTTCCTACTCTGTTTTATGTTAGGCTATGATCTGTGTCTTAACCTGTTCCACCTCTCAGCAGGATAACTTACCTGAACAGAGGTGGTCGAAGGAGACTGGACTATTCTGGTGGGAGCGGGTGCAGCCAGCCGGACCGCCTGGGGGGCTCCAGGCGCCTGCAGACAATTTATGGTTTGTTTCAGAAGAAAATTACCTGATTCTGATTTTACTGAAATTACAGATTAGCTCCAGAATTTCTGAAGAAGATCTTAGTCAAGTTCTGATGGTACCAAACTCACCGTGGTGGTGGTGCTGACCCGGATAGTCGATGTTGCCAGCGGTGTTGCGGGTCTCTGGGTGACCACCGTCTGACTCTGCTGCAGCTTGGCCTGAGCCTGGGCCAGAGCCTGCTGAGGAACCAAGACCAGCTGACCCGTCTCGGTCCGGACCAGAACCATACCTGCAGGAGAAGAATCAAAGCAAGTGATCGAAGAGGTTCTACAGGCAGAATGAAACAGAAAAGCTGAACCGGACAGAAATCAGAACCAACTGGACAGAATGGAGAATTGAGAACAAATGAGATCAAGCAGATAATAAATATTTATAGTTTGTTTTTGTGCTCAGCTTTAGGATGAAACATGAAAAACTTCAGGCAGATCAACCCTGAAAATCTGGGAAAAATTAACAAGAACTTCCAGTTTGAGATAAAATTATTAGAGTTGAAACAATTAATCAGATTAATCATGATGAATCCCTTATTGAAATATTCAAGTAATTTTGCAATCGGTTAATTGTTAACTGAAGTATACAGACTCAAAAAAGGCTATTTGCTGAAAGAACAACAGTTAGAGCAGCAATTAAGCAAAAACTGTACAAACAAATACAAATAATTTTAAAAAAACAAATAATTTAGCATTTAAGATTAAATTAAAAAATAAAACTTCGTAAATATGTTCCACCCAAAACTCAGGTGGCTTAGTTTTGGCTTCACCTAGTTCAAATTCTGTGGAAAAAAAAAAAATCTTCTTTTAATCATGTTTTACTATTAAATTATTACTACACTGCAAAAACACAAAATCTTACCAAGTATTTCTGGTCTGGTTTCTAGTGCAAATATTTGAGTATACGTGAAATAAAAAAAACTAACTTACAAGCAACTTTTGAGAAAGATATAGAAGCTTGTCTTAAGTAAATAATTTCTAAATATTCATTTTATAAACAGTAAATCTTAAACTTAGGGCTTCAACTAACATTGATTTTAGCAATCGGTTATTCTGATTATTAATTGGCTAAAAAAATTGGCATATTCTGCAAATTTTTCATTTAGCCACTTACATCATTTGTACAATTTTGTAAGTACATTAAAATAATTCAATTCCTTTTTTAAATAAGAAAATAAATATTCCCTTTAAGGCAGCAACATTGCATTCCTTTAGCATACGCTTGAACATTTGTAGCAAAAGACGCATCTGTACGGGTAAAGTTAAAAATTACTGCCAACATCAACATGAAAAGAGTCCTTCCTGCCTGACTTCACATCAGTACAAAGCAAGACTGAACTGTTGATTATTTTTTGTATTATCAGATTAATAATTGTAAAGCAAAAGTTACTAAATAGTATTTTATTGTTATTATTTTACAGAATTTAACCAGGAGAAGCTAAACTACATCACTTGATGATTTCTGTGTAAAACATATATTCAGACAGTGGAAAGAGGTTATTCTTGTATGCAATATATATATATATATTGTATAGTTTTGGCTTAATTACATCTCTGAATATGTTGTTCTGATTGAAAATAAAGACTCCAGATGCTCCAGAGTCTGTATACTCCATAAAGTCTGTCTTAACTATTAATCATTTACCGTACTAAATTAGTTGGCAAATATTTCAAAACTTGTTTTATCCCCATTAACTGTTTCAGCCCTGGTTCCACTTTCAGATTTTTTTCACTTATAGAAAAATGTTCCATCTGTCAGTGGATCTAGTACTTTGTCAACCAATATTAAGGACTTATTTACTTAAAACTGTTCTACTTGATAATAAAAGAGGTGTTTTTGCAGTGTAGCTTAGTCAGAGCGTTTGGATCTTTGAATTGTTCATCCAGAACCAGAAGCCACCATCACAGGACCAATCATAAGCAGATGTGTGTCCTCACCTGGAGGGATGGTGAAGCCGGGCGGCAGCTGGATGGTTGTCTGCTGCTGAGGCCGGACAGCCAGGGCGGTCTGCGGGGCAGCCGGCCGGGTTGTGGCGGTCACCAGCTGGGGTCTCTGCGGCTGGATGGAGGCGGCCGCCCCAACAGCAGCACCGGGCGGCCTCACCCCGGTCTGAGCCACCCCGTTGATGGCAGGCTTGGCAGCTGCGAGGGGTGTGCTGGATGCGGTCTGGGTCTGGATGATGGAGGCCTGGGCTGCAGGAGGAGCCGGGGTGCTGGTCACCAGCATCTTGGTGTGCATTAGAGGGTTGTTGTGGTTCAGGACCTGAGCGGCTGATAGGGAGGCTGAACCCTTCGGGTCCAAACCGTTCTGGGCGGTGCTGATCACGGGGCTGGGGAGCCCCTGTAGGGTCACAGCAGGGGAGCCCGCCGGGGATTGAGGGGCAGGGAGTCCGGGTTGTGAAGCCAAGGTCGCGCCGGGTGGAGGGGCAACGGGTGAGCCCTCCACTTTCCCGGCTCCGGTGCTGCCGTTCAGGGGCTGTAAGCTGGGGGAAGAGGTCCGGATCGCCTCCACCGGGCTGGGAGCCAGGACAGCAGCCCGGGGGAAGCTAGCAGCGGGCTGGCTGCTCAGAGTTACCGGTACGGGTAAAGCGGTCAAAGAGGGCGCTCCTGTCGCTTGCAAACCGGTTCCGGTGTTTCTTATTGCCCCGGCGGTAACAGAGGAGGGAACGGTTTGCCCGGACAGAGGCTGGTTGGCGCCCGGTTCCCGGGTCGACCCCGCGGTTTGGTGCCCTTGTTGAGGCTCCGAAGACCCCGCTTTCCCTGAGAGGCGACCGACCGCCGCCACGTCCCGCTTCCCGTCCGGATCAGAAGCCGCGGGGAGGTTTCTGTCCCCCAGCTGGGACTCCAGGGAGCCCACCAGGTCGCTGACCGCCTTCTCGTCCACCTCGGTGGACAGCATGTCCTCCAGCGGGTCGGGGGCTCCCGCCATCTTTGATGCTTCGCTGTTGTGCAAATCGTTTTTTAGAATGTACGCATGCGCCGAGGATCCGGCTGCATTCGGAGCAAAGATCTAGATGGATCAAAGATCTAGATGTACTAAATGTTTCAAGAACTGTGGGAAAAGCAGTTCCAAAGCAACAAAATTACACGTTTTTAATTATTTAGAGTCGACAATAAAACAAAAGATAGCCCAATAAATGTATAAAATAATAATAAATAATTTGAAATAGTAGAAATGTCGTTTATTTTCCCACAGTGGAGAAATTTAGGTGTGTCACACCAGCAATCTAAAAGCAGTTGGGAGTACACAAATCCACACAAAAAAATTTAAAAATGTAATAATAAATAAATGATCATTTTAAAAATAAGAAAACCTGTACAGTAAGAAGTTTATAACATTGGAAAAATAATACTGTTTAGGTCCCATACTGCACAATACAATAATATAACAGTTAGCAGATTAATGACCCATTGTATTGTTTTATTATACGCCAGTAAATATAAATGATTTCTAGGTTTTTACTCTCATGTCATAATGCGTATGTTAGGTTTTTTAAAAAAAACTCAATTAACTTCTATTCCTCATAGCTCTATGATTCACGGCGCCATGAAGTCACGCGATACTCCAAATCCCGTTATCCCCCGCGCTCAGAGCTGTGCCAATGGAGGTGGAGGCGGCCATGTTGTAGCTGCAAAGCGGCGTCAGAGTCAGAGGGAATCGAATCGAAAAACACCGGGAGAGTCGCCCCTGAAACCTTGTCTGCTGACCGCGCGGCTCGGAGGCATCGGCCCCTTCTTATTTCTGTTCCCAGAGCCGAGAAGCGGGAGCCACCATGAGCGGCGGGACGCCTTATCTGGGTAGTAAGATCAGCCTGATCTCCAAGGCCGAGATTCGCTATGAGGGGATCCTGTACACCATCGACACCGAGAACTCCACCGTGGCCCTTGCTAAAGGTAAGATTTTCACCTGGGCTCAAGGTAAGAGCTTCCTCGAGGCTAAAGTGAAGTGGAGGCGGTGTGTGGGCGTTTAACGGAAAATTAAAGCGAGCTAACTGCTGCGACTGAAGTTAGCTTGCTATTGATAGCCTTTCAGTTTAAAGGTGTATGCTGTTGTTTTTGTTTTTGTTTAAGACATATTAACTATTAAAGATTAGCTCTAGTCTGAACACTAACAACACATTTTTCAATGGATTTTTTCATTTCGGAACTCTTTATTTTATATATCCAAACAAAACTGTTCAACTACAGTTCCTTTCTGACCTTTAGCTCATAATGTAAATAAGCCTGTCTTATTTTCATTATGACAGGCTTATGTCATAATGAGCATGGTACTGCGACACCATGCAGTATTTTCCAGAATTAGGTGTTAATAGTTCTAATATTTTCGAATTTTAGCAGAGTTCTTAAAAAATGGAGAATAGCCCTTTACTGAAGTGCTGATTCAGAAATGATGAATCAGATACTGACTTCATCATGGCCCCGAAGAAATAAACGGAGGGATCCAGATAACTCGGATATGGCCTCTAATTGACTATAAAGGGAAATTACACGGAATAATGAATGTCAAATCCAATAATTATTTTAAAAAAACTAGCAAAATTAATTCAGTCATCAAATTTCTAATAAAATAGTTTCAAAGCAAGGCGCTGATAAGTTTTAGCAGTCCTTGCTGTTTACAGGGTGTTTTTATTTCATTTGTGCCAGTGTAAACTGATCTGGAGTCTAAACAACTTTGAAATTGTGGAAAGTGGAAACAGAAGCAAACATTGATTTTGGAGCATCTTCAGGATTGTTGTGCAGGAAGGACGTTCTCTGACTACTGAGGTTGATAAGCTGTACATCAAAACAGGACAAAATCCAGGCCGTCACCAGACTGGCCCATTCGCTTGGCTGCAAATCAGTGTTCACACATAATCAGTTTGAGTCGAGAGATTTAAATGAAATGCGGCTTTTCCTCCTTGTTAAGGCAGATAAAAGAAAGTGAAACTTATACCAGAATATGATTGAAGTGATGTCTGATTTTGTTAAATCATCCGAGAGGCACAAGAGAATTTAACTCCAGTCCAAACAATAACTCTAGGCATGTTTCTTACTTACAGGACTTAGAGTTTTAAAGATGAGTGACATCAGCTGATGTTAATCCATATATCTCTTATGTTTAAGTGCTTGTTGAGAAAAATCCCATTTTGCTGCTGTGTTTGTGCCCAACATGGTTTTTCATAGTAAAAGTCCTTTCTGAAAGTAAACACAGGCTTTTAATTTGCCATGTTTAGCTCTGCTGGAAGTTTTTTTTTTCATATTTATCTCAAAGTTAGGCCACAGTTTGTTCCAAAATGTAAAAATGTTTAACTGTTTTTTTTTCCTGCATCCAAAGGGAAACTGAGTTTTTGGTGACGCAGAACACTGCTGTGCTTTTTGGTTTGATTTTTGCAGGTTTCAGATTGGAAAATTTTTAACCTCAGTTATTTATCTAAACATGGAAAACACTTACATGTTAGCCTAACCTCTAACCCGACCTATAACGCCACAAGCACACATAACAACAATGGCGAACTACATGTTTATGGTTCTACTATAAATCAAATCAAAACACCTTATAAAAACACCTTTTAGTATCTAATGAGAATATTTTGTTTTGCAACTTTTAATGTTAGTTTAACATTTCAGTCTGAATGTGGAGGGGACTTTTTTTTGTTTGTTTTGGAGGTTTTTTTTGCCACACCTCCTAACTGTCAAACTGTGATTCACATTCTGAGTTTTCTTTGCCTCAGTCCGCTCCTTTGGTACCGAGGATCGCCCGACGGACCGGCCCATTCCTCCCCGAGACGACATCTTTGAGTACATCATCTTCAGGGGCAGCGACATCAAGGACCTGACGGTGTGTGAGCCGCCCAAACCGACGTGCTCGCTCCCCCAGGACCCGGCCATCGTCCAGGTATTTCTGTTCTTACGCTGTATGTCACTGGATTTTACTCAAAGGCTCTCAGAAGCATTTTGTTCTAATTAATAATGCAATTTTATGATGAATTATTTTTTTGTCCTGCTTGGCAATAAATTAAACATGCAATAGTTTAATGACAAAAAGTTGAAAATAAGTTATTATAGGTCCAGAAAAGAGTCCCAAATGTTTGCTTTATGAAGACAAAAAGACAACGAAATAAAACTAAACTATGATGAAAAACCAAAACCTACTCTAACCCTGGTTCTGACCCAGTTTCACAACCTCCTGACCTTGTGCGTTTCTTCTTCTGCAGTCCTCCATCAGCACCAGCTCGTCCTCAGCGGCTCAGACTCCCTTCCAGTCCTCTGGTTCCTACGGCCTTTTCAACAGACCTCCGGTTCCCGCCTACAACCAGTTCAGCACCAGCCCACTGGTCTCGCCCCAGTTTGGACCCGCCGGTGTGGGTAAGTCAGGGCAGTGGGGAAGTTTCTGCTTCAGGGCGGCATGATATCCAAGGATTCAGAGTCTGTGAGTGGTTCTGGATCACGTTCTTCATGCCACAGGAAGTGAGGAGGCGTCGGGTCAGAGGCGTCAGTGTGAGGCCTTCGCTGCTTCCTCGACACGTTTTGTTGATTTTAGATTCAGGAATACGTTGATTTAATGGGAGCGAAGCTTTGATAGATGAACTCGTCTAGCCTGTGATTATTTCTTCAAACTGGGATCTGTGCGTAAAGCAGAAGTTCTTGATGGCGGGAAGAGTTTCCTCCTAACCTCCAGGTCAAAGTGTTCTGGTGAAACGATCAGACATGTAACATCAGATGGATGTATTATCGGTTGTTTGGCAGTAACTGGGTTCGATTCGACTCAGCTCCAGCTCTTGGTGTGTGTGGTCGGTTGGTGTTCTGGTATCGACATGTCCCGATATCGGGTGTTCTCCAGATGTTCATCCTTCAGTCCGGAGCAGAGAGTGTTTCCGGGTCTCAGTTCTGTTGCTGTTCTTCCACACAGGGCGGTCCACAGTCTTCTTTATGAACTCCAGTCTGAGCGGTTCTGATAGGCGCTCTGTCGGGACTTTAACTACAGGTAAAGACCAGCAGGAAGTGGACTCTCGGATCGGTACCACCGGTGGTGTGTGTGAAAGGGTGATGGTTCATTTTAAAACACGGAGGCACTTCCTGTCCTCAGGTGTTTTCCTGTCCTGTTAATGTTGACCCACAAACACTTTGCTGGTGTTTTCCTGCTGTAGTGAATATTAACCTGCCTCTGACTTTTCACTCTCACTGCTTCACTTTTTCCTTCTGCAGAAATTCAAACTGCAGACAGGAAGCTAACTAACTTTTTACTTCCAGGAACAGTTCTCTAAATTTATGACTGAAATACACAAATATCATATTTTATGTTTTTCTTGCACTGTAAACTCACCAAATCTTACCATCTAGTGTCTAGTGTGAATATTTTGGTACACTATAAATAAGGCAAAACTAACTTACAAGTAACATTCCATCAAAATATAGGAGCTTGTTTTAAGTCAATAATTCCTTTAATATCGATTTAAAAAGTACTGGTTCCCTATTTCACTTATAACATCGGAAAAATTATTATTGTTGAAATATTATTATTGAAATAACCTGCCAGTGGAACTAGTATTTTTCATCAATATTAAGGAATTATTGACTTAAAACAAGCTTCTATATCTTGATTAAAAATTACATGTAAGTTAGTTTAGTCCTTTTTCAAGAGGCAGAAGATATTTGCTCTAGAAACTAGACAAAATGCTTAAAAGTTAGTGTTTTTTCAGTGTTGTTCTGTTTAACCTACAGGTGGAAGGTTGATCCGGTCTCTGGAGTTACTAATCGTACTGGTTTGTAAGTAGGAATCTTTAATTTGTCTCACTCCTTGCTGGTTCTCCTCAGGCTGCAGCAGTCCGGGTGTGGAAGCTCTCAGGAAGAGTCCCACCCTGGATCAGGTGAGCCAGAGCAGCCCGTCTGTCCCAGCGTCCACCGCCACGGCTCCAGCCCCCGGTCTGGGACGGAGAAGCCCGGCACACGGCCGCGCCCCGCCAGCTGGTCCATCTCAGAGCAGCCAGAAGGCCCAGCAACATGACGGAGTGGACAATCTGAGAGGTGAGAACCTTCTGTCTCTGAAGATAAACAGGGAGGGCAACCAGGGACCATGATTCTGTCAGAATCAGTCTGCTAAATAAAAACAAGCTCAGGGATCCAATCTGAACCTTGAAAACAAACGTAAACAAAACAGTTGGGTCTGTTGGACAGAAAGCTGCAGACTGCTGCTCATGTTCGTCATGGAAATGGATTAAAGGGGCAGTATTATGTATTTTCCATCCACATTTGTAGCACAATCTCGTAACAGTTTTACCCTCAGTTATAAAAATGCTGAATATATAAAATACAACGTAAATGAAATTTGACGCCTGGAAAATTGGGATTCTGTCTCTTTAAAAACTCCTGCTCTTTTTGAAACTCCACCTTCAGGAAGTCATCATCACATCACATCCTATTGACCCTTTAGCAATGTTTTTACCAGTGTTGCATTACGAAGTAGCTCGTAGAATGAGCTCACCAGGTGTTTGCTAATTGCTGCTGGCTAGTCTGAAGGAGCTGAGATGGAGAAGGCTGCTCTGTGAGGTGGAAGCTTGGAAACTGCAGCTTTGAGGAGGAGCTTTGTCTCATAGGCGGGGCTAGATCCTCCCAGGCGTTTTCCACAGCTGAATGGTTGCCATGGAGAGTACAGGATTTCTCAAACATACATTAAATAATCAAGGCAATGCTCAAAGTACGTTTTTGATTATGTAAAGCTCAAGAAAGTCCATTTTAGATTCTACTGCCCCTTTAAACTTCAGAACAACAGAGACGCTTCCTGATCTCAGACCGCTGCCGCCATGTTCTCGCTGTCCTGCAGAATTCAGAGTTTCAGGGCGGAGTTTAGTGAAGCAGCTGCTCCCTGGTCGCTGTGTGGAGACTCAAACTCTGTTGCTGTTCCAGGATCAGACGTCCAGAGCAGAGCTGAGGGCGATCAGGCGCGAGGAGAAGGCAGGGAGCCCAGTAAACGCTCCACAGGTCAAAGTCTGCTCCCCTCTGCAGCCATCCTGCATGCCCTCCATCTTTCTGTTAGACTTCATCTCCACAGGGATGATGGAGACTCTGCATCTCCTCCATCATTCTGTCACTAAGGGTGTTTTCACACCTAATAGTCCGGTAGACTCGGTTACAAAGGTTACCAAAATTGCAATATTTGTTACATTTTCAGCTGCTGCAGTTCTCTTTCACACTGCACTGTCAAAAGATCCAAACATTTTGAAAAACCTGTTCACCTCCTCAACTGTGGGGGCGCTGCACCAAGAACCACTGAAGGAAACAACATGAAAACCTTAGAAGAAGACACTGAGCGCAACTTCCTTCTTCACGAAATGTAAACAGAAACGAAGTGGTGTCAGATTTGAGCATTTTTAGGATTTCTCTCTTGTCTTTGGTAAAAGACGACGAGTCATTTCTTTAGACTCGTGTGTTTTTTGGTTGTTTTTACCCAGAATGCCCTGCACTGTAGTCCACTTCCTTTTCCGGTTTGCTTGGCATTCACATATGCATTCAAACCTCTTCAATAAACATGAACTTTTAGATAATTTTTTATTCGCTTTTCAATAGTTTTGACATGATCATACCAAGAGATGACTCAGTTCTGTGGTGGAAAATGTTATTTTCAGATAATATATCATGACTTAATTTCCAGAAATTACAGTTTTTATCACACCCCACTTTTGATTTTAAGAAAATATGCAAGATTTACATATTTTTATGTGATTAAATTTGATATTAATCACATCGAATTTTATTTTATTCCAACAGTTCTTTTTTTGTTTTTTCCTTTGGTCTCTCTCTTGCCAGAAACTTTTCCATTTCTTGTTTGCAACGCTAGCTGGAAGAGCAAAGATGAATTTGACTGGCAGCCAATTTGAAAATAAGCATCAGAAATATTTAAATAAATTATTATGATTAATTATACATATATAAATATACAGTATGTATAATTCAAGTAATTATTTTTACTTACATTTTATAAAAATAAAAAAAAAAACATGATTGAATAACAAATTTCAAATAGAAATGATGGGATTCAGTTTTGTTATTTTTTTTTGCCTTAACTTCTCTCCAACCTTTTGAGACCCCCACTTTGAAACCTTCTAATCCAGAGTTGGATTAAAGCGGATTAAACAGGGCTGGTGTGAATGCATCCTAACTCCTGCAGCTCTCCATCCTCACCTCCTGTTCTACGGCTCCATCTCTGCATCTCTTCCGTTTGTTCCGTTTCCCTTTTTCCTCTCGGCTGACCCTGCGCTTCTCTCCGTCTCCAGCAGGTGGCGGCGGCACGGCGAACCGGCGCGGCCGCGGGGGCGGGCATCACGGCAGGGGCCGCTTCAACGTGCGCCGAGATGGACCCATGAAGTTCGAGAAGGACTTTGACTTCGAGAGCGCCAACGCCCAGTTCAACAAGGAGGAGATCGAGAAGGAGTTCCAGAGCAAGCTGAAACTGAAAGGTTGGAGTTAACTGGTTATACTGGGAAATCTGAGGGAAGCATCATTGGGATGTAAAACTGAACACATTTCTTTAATTAAAGAAAATAGAAACAACCAGTAGCTTTTAGTTTTTGCAGCTAAACTGTGATTTTTTTTGTCTCTCAGATGAGAAGTCGGAGAAAGCTCTGAATGGAGAGGATAAGGGAGACTCTGGAGTGGAAACCCAGAACAGTGAAGGCAACAACGAAAACGAGAGAGACCCGCTGGGCCCAAACTGCTACTACGATAAGTCCAAGTCGTTCTTCGACAACATCTCCTGTGACGACATGAGGTACGGCGCTGGTTCTGTATCCTGGAGAACCAGGATACTGAAACAGAATGTGTTCAGTTAACACATTCTGTTTCAGAATGTGTTAACTGAAACAGTTAACACATTCTGAAACAGATCTGAACACTCATAAATAAATGATTCCGAGACATCGGAAGCGTGTAAAGACCCATTAAAAGAATCATTTAAAGAACTGATTAAATAACTTTAAGCAGGAACTGATTATATACATATATAATCCATTCCCTAACATTCTTGTATATTCTGTATAATCTGTGCATATAGCTCCCATATTTATATCTATATCTCAATATCTATATCTATATATAGATAATATATCTATATCTCTTTGCTATAACCCCTTATAGTCCATACATACATAGTCTTGTACATCTGTAAATAAATATTTATATCTCGTAGAGCACTTCTGGATAGATGCAAACTACATCTCGTTGCTTGTACTTGTGACAGTGCAATGACAATAAAGTTGAATTCTATTCTATTCTATTGGGATCAGTCAGATCAGGAATACTGTATTTGTGTCATTGAGCAGTAGATGAGTGAATCCTGTGAACAACAGCCATGTTTCCATGTTTTCCTGCTCTGATCCTGATCTTTTGGTGTTTTTAGGAAAGCTGCAGATAAATCTGGAGCTTCAGGTTTCCCTCGGTAAGTTTCTGACTCAAACTGATTCTGAATTATAAATCAGTCTTTCTGAGTGCGATCGGAGCTCTGATCAGAACATCCTCAGCGATTCTGTCAGCAGATGTTTACAGTTCTATCAGCAGCTTTATGTTGTTCTAAGGGGATTAAACCCGATTAGATTCTAACCAGATTAAACTGGATTTGTTGGCTGTTTCCACGGCGCTCTGAACGTTTCCTTCTCCTCCTGCAGGGAGCGCCGGCAGACCTGGGCGGAGGAGAGGAGGATGAACGCAGAGACCTTCGGCATCCCTCTGCGCCGCGGCCGCGGAGGTTACCGGGGTCGCGGGGGGATGGGCTTCAGAGGGGGCAGAGGTCGCTCAGCCAGCCGGGGCTCCTTTGGGCCCCCACAGGGCGGCGGTGGCGGTGGTGGTGGCGGCTTCAGGGGGGGATACCGAGGCAACCAGGCAGGGCGCGAATTCGCCAACTTACCGTACAGGGTGAGTGTGTAGCCTGACGCTAAATTGATTTATTTTGTTGTTTTGTTTTTGAAGATTTCATTTTTGCAAAACTAGGATTTTTTTTCTAACAATAGCTTGTTGGGTTTCCATAGTTCAGAGTTGTATCAGAGCACCCAGAGCCGCCATCTTGTTTTACAGCTTCTATACGTTTGGATTTTGAATTCAGTCAGTTTCAGCATAGACAAAATATTATTTTACATTTATTTTATTTTTTTTTACACCCTTTTATTTATTTTTTGTTTTGTGCTTGAATCTCTCATTGGTGGCTTCAGTATGCAAGGGGAAGATTGTAAAGGAATTCAGTTATTGATTTCCATGTGATTGGAAATGTTTTTACATTTTTCTCCACTTTTTGTTCCTTGACAGCATCAATAAATATCAACCAATTAAAAAATATGATTAAATGCAGTTACTGTGTGCAGTTTGGAGATTAAATTCTGTTTTTATCTTTTAAATTAGATGCATCCTGATTCAAGTGGGATTATTTTTCAAAAACAATATTTGTTTGTGTACAGTTACCAAAAAAGCAATAAGTAGGTTTTTAAATCATAATCTTTATCACAAAAGTACCACAAAATATCGCCATAAAATTTTATGTCCTTATTGGCCAACTCTTAAGTATAGTAATGTCTTTCCATAAATTGTATCTGTTGCCTAAATATTTACCTTTACAAAGTTTTCTAAATGCAGTATTTGTTTTTTTTGTTGTTTTGACGCAGAAGGACAACAAAGTGGCGGCGTAGTGTCGACAGGAGGAGGCGGCTCCGTCACGCTGGAACTTCCTCGGTGGGAAAACGGCTAGCTTTGGTTCTCTCCTGTCCACTAAACTCCCGAAGATCGTCGTCTCCTCGTCGTTTCTGTCACCAGCACTGGAGTAGACTCTGAATGCAGCTTAACGTTCCGTCTGTCTCAGACCACCATGATAATGATGCATTTTATTAGAGAAAGCGATTCCCTCTAAATGTTCTAGTTCCTCAGCTGTGGACGCTCTCGTAGCTTTATCAGGGTTCCTCCTGCAGAGGGCGCTGCAGGCTCTCTATAACATGGATTTTTTTTCTACTATGGCGTTCTCTCGTCCACCTGTCTAACATCACTGGTTTCACTGGTTGCAGTGTGGTCATTTCTAACTCACAGATTCACCACAGATTGTTCCTTTTTTTAAATTTTATTTTCTTTTGATTTTTTTTTCTTACTGCAGGAACCTCATTTTGCTTCTGTTCATCTCTGAATTGTTGGAGTCAGAATTTATTAAAGCCAATGATACAAACTGCACTATTAGGAGCAGATTTCCTCACCATGAAGTCCAGATTATTAGTATTATGAAATATTGAATTTGTGAGAAATGGATCTTTCAAACCACTGAATTATAGAACTAAATGTTTCTTTTGTGATTCAGAGATGAACAGGAAGCTCCAAATTTTCCTCCTGCGCTTTAACTCTTCCTACCTGGAGCCAGTTGGCCGGCCGGCCAGTCTCGTTACAGTCTTCATGAAGCCACTAAACCCTAAAGCGCTGCACGCCGGCCGGCAGGAAGTGACGTCACACAGATGGACAGAGCTGTGCACCGTAGCAACGTCGGTCAGCAATATTCCTGCTTTTGGTTCAGGCATGATCAGAACCTGTAAACGATGTCGGTCGTGTTTTTTTTCTTTTTGTTTATATTTTGTCTCCGCTGCTCGCTCGGATCAGAATATCCGACATGTAAAGATCCGATCAGAACATTTCGATAAATTACAGGTGGTTGTCTTTTGACTGCTTTCAATTCGGACAGCAAACCCCGTAGTTTCTCCAGGGGAAAAAAAAAGACTTCCCACGATCCGAAATGCAGAGCCACCTTTAAACTGTGCTCAGGAAACGGGAAAGGAACTGGTTCTTTTCAGACGAAAAGAATTGTTTGAGACGAAGTTCCTAACTTGATGTCTGTTTGGATTTGCAGAGAAACAGTTTTTGTTCTGGTGTGTTAAGTGGCAGGTTCTGGTTCCAGCCTGGATCCACAACTGAAGAAAAAAAGTGAGCTTTTAAATGATGCATTGTAAAATAAAAAACTGAAATAAAGACACTACGTTTGCAGAAATGTTTGCTTTTTGTTTCTTCATTTTAATGATTCAGAAATCTTGGTAATTATTGAATATTGTTGAAAAATGTGTAATTTAGATTCATTTCTTTTAGCATATTTATTTCATTTAACACAGTAATGCATTATAAATATATTTTGTGTATAGTTTACCTATTATATGACGCAATTTAGTTAAACATTAACGCAGGTTCTTTCTTAGTTTGACGTTTAAATTGATCTAATTTGGACACTAATTACCCTCCATACACGAGTCCCACACACTGATTTCACGCTACATCAGCCGTGAGGTGCAGCCAATCACAGCAGAACTTTTAGGGAATGGGCGGGGTTATGTAATGAAAACTGTGCGGTGATTGGTGGAGCCCAGTTAGTCCGTGGAAGGCCTTTAGACTCCAGTTAGTTGGGCAGTGAGAGCAGCCTGAACCGGGCCGACAGGCAGAACATCCGACATCCGAGCACCGACACACCGCAGCCACCATGGCCCTGAACACAGACCCGAACTTCCAGAAGCTGGAGCAATGGTACCGGGCCAACGGCGGTAGCCTGAACATGAGGGCCATGTTTGAAAGCGACCCGCAGCGATTCGGGAAGTTCAGGTGAGATCATGAGAAACTGTAAGAACCAGAGTCCCGGTGATGGGAAGGCCCGCTACCCGGCAGTAGACGCTAGTTTTACCGTGACAGACTGTCAGCGGGTTTCGGTGTTCCACGAGCCGCTGCGGATGCTCCTTCTGGCTGTCACAAGGTCACTCCTTTGCTGCCGATTTATCCTGGTAACCCCGGTCCAGATGGACGGACCGGTCCGCTTCTCAACTGCCCTCCTCTAACCGTATTCGTCTTGTAAGGATTCGGTCGACCCAAACGGTAGAACCTGCAGAGCGAGACTTTTTGGATCCACCTGGCTAACGTTAGCGTGTGTGCTAATGTCACAGCTTCCATTATCGGACAGGGGCGTGTTCTGGTTCCGGGATTAATGAAAGTCCAAATGGGTTTATTAGTGGGCACGTTAACCGAACTTGAAATGATCAGTTGTTCATAGAGTGGGTTCGGATCAGCTTTAGATGTGAATTAATATTTTATCTGACGCCCACCTGTTCCTGATCCAGCCTAAAGTTCAAGTTGGCTTCAGTCTGGACCGTCTGATGCCGTCCAGAACCAAGCAGTACTTTTATCCGGATATGAAATGAGGTCCGAACTCTCTGACCCAGTCACTAGAAATGAATGAAAATAGTTTTTGTTGCAGAGATGAAGTCAGACTCTACGTGCGCAACCTCACTGCGCAGAAAGGATGCAGCTGCAGACGTGACTGAGCGCAAACTGGTGATGAAGAAGAGGATGATGATGATGCATCTCCTCATGGCGCTGAAGGGCACATGCTGGGCTGCAGTCTGTTTTAATCTGGCTTACAAGCAGTTCTGGTACACAATCCGAGTCCAAACACAGAAAGGATAAATCAAACTTTGGTTTCTGTCCGATCATGAACCTTGAAATCTCAAACTGATCTGGATCAGAACTTCTCTGAGCGCAACTTCAACATATTTTTTACTCAAGTAAAATTAAAACGTAACTGTACAAGAAATTACCAAAGTACTGAGGAACTGATCAGAACATATTTAATATTTAAGTAATACTACAGACAAAATGTAATGTCTAAATTCTAGTATTTTAAAGACTAAAACAAAAGAAATGAATACAAAATAACAGATTTCCAAATAATAAAAAACCCAAAAATCTATAAAACTACAGATATACTATATGTTAGAGAACGGTAAAATACTTCCAGCAGGTAGAAAATAACCTTAGAAAACAAACTTTGTGCACAAATAAGAAGTTTTACTTTAGCTTAGGATGTTTTTATATCTGGTTCATTCTATTGTTTTTATTTTCTTTGTTTATTGAAGTTTCAGTGGGTAGAGCATCCAGAAATTTTACTCACATAAGAGTAAAAAGTACAAATTAATAAAACATCTGAAAGTTTTTTATTTTATTTTTTTTACCATTTACTACCCACCTCTGATTAAATCACATACAACAGCTGTACTGATGTTTTCTGAAATGTCTTCTCTGCGATTTTTCTGGTCCACAGTACGACCTTGAAGACGAACGACGGCGACATCCTTCTGGATTACTCCAAGAACCTGATCAACCAGGAAGTGTTGACCATGCTGCTGGCTCTGGTGAGGAACTTCCTGCGGCTGGAAACTCGACTCGTGTTTCAATTAAAAACTTTCCACCGATCACGGTTCTGCAGACAGACAGACACTAACTTCTGTCTTTCTGACTCTTTTTTTTTTTTTTTTTAAAGTAACTAAAACTAACATGTTTAAATGTAGTTTTAATAAATAAGTTAGACAAAATGCCAGAAAAAAACTGCAGAATAAAAATAAATACACAAAAAAATATTGATTGAAGTTAAATCCATCCACTAAAACGTAATTATTACAGACAATTACATATTGTAGTGTAGGTGTGTGGATTGAATTTATTCATAATTATGATTATTATTTATTCTTTAAGTATAAATAATAGAATAGGTTAATCTTAATAAACAGTTAAACACTCATTAATTCTACATCTAAAAAAATCTAGAACAGTAGTAATAGCAGCTATATTATTCAAAATATAAATTTTTTGTAATAGTAATTATGTGTAATGTCAGTATAATTATGACTAATTATACTAGTAATTTATTTATTCGCCTTTCATTTTTATATTCATAATTCCGCTGTTTTGTTTAAAATATAGAATTAATATAAAATTCATTATAATGAATGATGAAACAAAAATGACTTGACTAAAATGCAACTAGTAGTAATTGCTACTCTCACCACAATAATGATTACAATAATAATTTATACTTAAGTGTGGTATAATGAATAAAATGTTTTATAATAAATGTGTATATTTTGTAATATTAATACCATGTCTATCTGGCACAATAATAAAAATATATATATATATACAGTATTTCTGTTTTTAGATCAAAACTTAACATTTTGATGCATCTATTAAAGAAAAAAGTTATGTTTGAGGTCTGCAGCTCCAGGAATGTCTGAAATGTCCCAACACATCAAATCTGAGCTTCGCTCTCCGTCAGACACGCTGCACAAACTCTGCAGCTTCAGGGGAACAAAACGTTGCCTCACCTCGTGTTGAAAGAGAAAACATGTTGAGCCACAGGAAGGAGAAATGTGAGGAACCAAAGTTTAGGCTGATACCACTTCCTTCTAACACAGGAGGCGCTGATGGAGAAACCAGGTTTCACCACTCTGTGTTTGTCCAAACTTCAGTTTTTTGACTGGGTTTGGTTCAGCAGGAAGCTGATAAAGCTGCACGGGTCTTCAGAACCTTCTGGAAACCTTGAGAACTGAACTGATCAGAAACTATCAATCAAGTTCATTTATGTAGCACTTTTCAGTTTTTGTTCATCTCTGTAACAAAAACATATCTGTTCTGTTCTGACTGCAGATTTTCTGAAAACAGACATTTATCCAAATTAATTCCACATATGGAAGTGGATCGGATTATTCTTTTGGGTGAAAAGGTCGGAATCGGGTTGTTCAGAATGTGGTTAAAAAGCCGGCTTTAGGTGTCATTTGTAGCCGAATGTTGCTAAATTAATAAAGTTCTCATGCAGGTGAACATGAAGCTTTTTGACCGGTTCTGGTTCTGTTTGTTTCTGCGATCAGGCCAAGTCCAGAGGAGTGGAGGAGGCCAGAGAGAAGATGTTCACTGGAGAGAAGATTAACTTCACCGAGGTGCAGAGCTTCGCCTGCCAAGCTAATACCGGTGTGTGTTTGGATTATTTTTTTTTTTTCTGACCCGTGGGCCATTTGTGCGTCCAGAACCGGGCTGTGCTCCACGTGGCTCTGAGGAACCGCTCCAACACGCCGATCCTCGTTGACGGGAAAGATGTGATGCCTGAAGTGAACCGTGTGCTGGACAAGATGAAGGCCTTCTGCCAGGTTTGTGGGCCGACAGCCACGCACGTCGGGTTTTATTCTGATCCGCGTGTGTGTGTGTGTGTGTGTGTTTGTTTC
The DNA here is from genome assembly GCF_002775205.1 of Xiphophorus maculatus. NCBI lineage: Eukaryota > Metazoa > Chordata > Actinopteri > Cyprinodontiformes > Poeciliidae > Xiphophorus > Xiphophorus maculatus. The sequence continues at coordinate 5,389,417 of NC_036444.1, read as the reverse complement.
ATGAGCTCGTCCTGATGTGTGTGTTGTTTACAGAAAGTGCGCAGCGGCGAGTGGAAAGGCTTCAGCGGGAAGAGCATCACAGATGTGGTGAACATCGGAATCGGAGGTTCTGACCTGGTGAGTGCACACACACACACACACACACACCCACACCAAGATTAGTGTCCAGACCCTCCTGACCAATCAGACGCTCTAGTTGTGAAGGTTCTGGAGGACAACGGAGGATCTGCTTCAGTAAGCAGTTCTGTTCTGGTTCTGATCCAGTCAGCCAATCAGGAAGCAGCTTTGAGTGATCATGTGACTCTGTGGTGCGTTCAGGGACCCCTAATGGTGACCGAGGCTCTGAAGCCCTACTCAGCCGGCGGTCCAAACGTCTGGTTCGTCTCCAACATCGACGGGACCCACATGGCCAAGACGCTGAAGCAGCTCGACCCGGAAACCACGCTCTTCATCATCGCCTCCAAGGTCCGTTCGCCAGCCGGTCGCCTGACCATCGGGGTCAGAGGTCATCTGTTTCTGATTTTGTGTTTTTGGACCCGTTTCAGACGTTCACCACCCAGGAGACCATCACCAACGCAGAATCGGCCCGGGAGTGGTTCCTGAAGACGGCTGGAGATGTGAGTTCTGCTACCTGAAACCAGAACCAGAACTGGGCCGGTTTTTATTGACTTTAATTCTCCTCCTCAGAAATCCGCCGTGGCCAAACACTTTGTGGCGCTGTCCACCAATGCGGTGAGTAAGCGGGCCAGAACACATCAAAGTTTACAAATGGACCCAGCTGGAACCGGTTCTGATCAGTCCTGCTGGTTCTGGTCAACTGATCCTCCAGCAGAACATTTCTTGTTGCTAACGCGTCTCTCTGTCTCCTCAGGCCAAGGTGAAGGACTTCGGTATCGACCCGGCCAACATGTTTGAGTTCTGGGACGTAAGTTTGTGCCGGTTCTGCTTCTGCACGCTGTGGCATCTCTGTGACCTTTGAACCCGATCAGAATCTTTCCAGAATCAGCAGGTTTTGCTGATAAAGATAATCAGTTTCTGGGACTGATTTGGGACGATCCGGGTTTGGTTCTGGTTCACCGACTGCCACCGAGCTAAAACTGACCGAGCCTGCTGGGGCTTTTATTTTGAAGTGCCGTGCTCTGATTGGTGGAATGACTGTGTTGCTGTCATGTCTGTTGTCCTCAGTGGGTCGGAGGTCGTTACTCACTGTGGTCAGCCATCGGTTTGTCCATCGCTCTGCATGTAGGTACGTCACTGGACGTGGGGGCGGGGCTTGATGACATCACTGATTATAGCTGCAACTAACCATTATTCTAATGATTAATCGGACAAATAAAAAGACACATCCAGATTTATTGTTTTTTATAAAATATTAGAAATACATTTAAAAAATGTTTTTTAAAAAATGTAAAAATTCCCTTGTAAAACCAGAAAATAAACATTTTTGTTGCCTAAAATGTAATAACAAAAGATTCCTTTAGTGAACACTTAATAATTTGCACCAAAGAATGAATCTTCAGCTAAAAAATTACTTTCTGCATCGTAGGTCTGATCTGATGATTAAGGTTAACTGAGTAATATTTTTGTACAGTTTTGACTTAATTATGGCCCTGAATATCTTTCAGGAATTGTCATTTTTTAGAGTCTCTATTCAAAGGCCTGACATGATAACTGGTTTTGCTGGACGATAAACTTTCCCAAAAGTTATCATGATAAACGATAATATCGCCGTTTTGAGATATAGTAATGGCATAAGAATGCAAGAACACATTCTCAAAGATCAATAAACTTTAAACTCTAATGAACATTTAAGACTGGAACTGGAAGACATTTTAAATATCCAAAATAAATTAACAAAACTGTAAATAAAATTAATTATGAAGTCTCTGTAAACAAAATTCTCCTAGTTCAGACCAAAATACCAAACTGAAGCCTTTTGTCATCTAGTTTTTGGTAGAAAGAACAAAACAATAAATATGCAAATGGAAATTGAGTTTGTTTTAATTTATCATGCGATGAATTGAATTATTGACTATTGTGACAGGCTTATGTTAACGATTAATCATTTACTAAATTTGTTGACGATTATTTCATTAATGGATTCATTCATCTGTGACCGAGTCCTTCAGATGATGATGGAGACGTGCATGACGCTTTCAGATACCAGAGTTCTCCATAGTTTGCTGCTTTAATCTTATATTACTCGGGGCTGAACGATGTGGTTTAAAAATAAAATCTGGATTTCTTTCATGAACGATTTGATTTTAATTTCATTTTCTTGCTTTCTTTTCTAAAGAATAAATTACAACTGACAGAAAATATTTAAATTATCCCTTCTTTGAGTTGTATGATGGAGAATTAGTGTTTTATATTTTCACAATCGTCTTCTGTTTGTTTTTCAGGCTTCGAAAACTTTGAGCAGCTTCTGGCAGGAGCTCACTGGATGGTAGGAGAACATTTCAGAGTTTGGGTTTTTATTTTGAAATCAGAACAGAAACAAGTCAATTTGTATGAAATATGTATTATGTTTGTATGAAGATGGTTTGGGGCTGTTCATGCTCTAAATAGAGGGGCTGCAACCTTTACAGTCCAATTAAATAAAATGCATTCATAGCTCCAAATGTTACATAACCTTTGGTAAAAAAATTATTTTTAATAAATATTTATTATAGAAAATGTGTGGTCCTTTTTAAAGAACCGACATTCTTTAGACATTAAAGATTGATGCACTGTCTTTTATGGGATGTTAACAGTGGAAAATGATATATATTTTTTAAGTTTCCAATGTAATTATGAGGTAAAATAATAAATACTAGCGTATCATTCAAATTCATTGAAGGATTTATTCCATGCACAAAAATCTGACTTAAAAGAAAAAACAAATGTAAAAGTCTTTATTATTAAACTTTGAAGTAGGGATGCAAATAATCGACTTACGATTGTCGATTAATGGTTTATCTGATTAAAATTTGTTCCAATCGATTAATGACGTATGCTTAGTGTTGTAGTTTGGCCGCCATCCAACAGAGGGCGCCGCTGGTCATCCTTAAGCGGCGCCAATGTTACAGAATTTAAAGATGGCGGCCATAAGAGAACGGGACAGAGAAACGGTCCCATTTTGCATCCCAACTGTTCTGTTTTGAAATATAAACACTTGATATTCTTAAATTTCACATTTAAAAAAAAAAATCCAGCGTAGTATAAAATATTTAGTTCTTTATGTTGTGGAAAGACGGTCGACTCTTTTATATAAAAGACAACGCAGGTTTGATCGTATTAATCGACAGCATGTATCATGAGTTCATCTGAAACTGGACCTACTTTCTCTCCAGGACAACCACTTCCGCAGCGCTCCTCTGGACCAGAACGTCCCGGTTCTGCTGGCCCTGCTGGGCGTCTGGTACGTGAACTTCTTCCAGGCCGAGACGCACGCCATGCTGCCGTACGACCAGTACATGCACCGCTTCGCCGCCTACTTCCAGCAGGTCAGCTCGGTTCCGACATTCGGAGATGAGTTTTGATCGACCCGATCCAGACCGCTGACCCGTGAACTCACCTGTGTTCCCAGGGCGACATGGAGTCCAACGGGAAGTACATCACCAAAGACGGCAGCCGCGTGAACTACCATACGGGACCGATCGTCTGGGGGGAACCGGGGACCAACGGACAGCACGCCTTCTACCAGCTCATCCACCAAGGTGACTGGGTTTTACTGGGTGTACTGGTTTCCTCTGTAGCCGCCAGCCACTCATCGCTGACCGGATGTTCGCTTCGCAGGCACCAGGATGATTCCTGCTGACTTCCTGATTCCTGCTCAGTCCCAGCATCCAATCAGAGACAACCTGCACCACAAGGTAACACTTCCTGCTCACCTGGATTTATATACTGGTTTTACTGGGAGGTTTACAAAATACTCAGATCTCAGTAAATGTGGATGGAAAATGATTTTCAGATGGTACAAACTGATATTGGATGATTAAAAAAACCCCAATAATGACAATAATATTTTATAATTACGATTAATAAAAAAATAATTAGTAATTTGTTTTTGTAGTTAAAATGTTTGTGGTTTGAAATAAAATAACAAAACCAAAATGTTAAATAATTATTCTAATTAATAGTAATATTGATATTAATTGATATCAAAATGAGTATATTTAAATTTTTATGTTAATCTTCTTCTGACCCCTAAATTTACTAATTTAAAACTAATTTTCACAAATGTTTTTGTGATAGAATTTTATAAAAACATTATTTTATAGATTTGGTGTCTTTATTGACATACGTATACAAGCCGTATATGTGCGTTGTCATTTCACTTGATTTTATTTGTTTAAAATGTTATTTACTTTTATTTACTTGTAGTTTTTCCCCACTACGGCTTTCCCTAAAGTTACTGGTTTACCTTATAGTCCCAGTTTTGGATTTTGATTTAATGTTTAGTTGTGTTTATACTGGATGGATGTAACGTAAATAAAACAGCTGCCACACCAGCATTTATTCAAACCTGAGGATAATTAATTAATTTCAATGCCACAAAAACTTGCTGCCATTACGCAGCAGCTCTGGTTACATGCAGGTACAACCAGCTGAATAATTCAGGTAATTCATGTTCACAGATCCTTGTGGCCAACTTCCTGGCTCAGACTGAAGCTCTAATGAAGGGAAAAACTGCAGAGGAGGCTCGGAAAGAGCTGGAAGCGGCGGGAATGTCAGGAGACGCCCTGGAGAAGCTGCTGCCACACAAAGTAAGCACGCCTGCCTGTCCAGGTTCTGTTGGGTCTCAGCGTTCAGTCCCAGGATAACAGTCTGGCGTCTCTTTCAAAGGTTTTCCAAGGGAACAAGCCGAGCAACTCCATCATTTTCAAGAAGCTGACTCCATTCGTACTGGGAGCGCTGATTGGTGAGTACTGGAAGTCGGATGGTTTTGACCAATCAGATCAGAACAACCAGAAGCCTATTGGATACTAAACTTCCTGGTTTTTATAATCAGCTAAAGGTAATGTGACCTGTCCTTTTTTCAGCCATGTATGAACACAAGATCTTCGTCCAGGGCGTCATGTGGAACATCAACAGCTACGATCAGTGGGGGTGAGTTTAATTCAGGGTCTTAAATTTCTGTTTCTAACATTTTTTAAACTGTCAGTTGGTCTTAAATTTTATCGCAGCAGGAATATTTTTTTGTCAGACAAAACATTGAAGTTTTCGTCTGACATCTTTAACGTCAGACAAAACCAAAAGACTTTGACTTCCTGCTGTAGCATAGCTTCAGAACCTGGTAACACCAGCAGTACTCTGAAGTTTAATCTTCAAATCCGGTCCTCCAGTTGTCCGTCTCTCTCTGATGATGCGTTCAGTGACATCACAGTGGTGTCCTTTGGTCTCCAGGGTGGAGCTCGGGAAGCAGCTGGCGAAGAAGATCGAGCCGGAGCTGAAGGACGCCTCTCCGGTCTCGTCTCACGACTCGTCCACCAACGGCCTCATCAACTTCCTGAAACAGAACTTTGCCTAAGCCCCGCCCACCTGCCTGTCCTGCTCTGTGATTGGCTGAACCATGTTGTTTGAGTGTTGAGTCTTCACGTGTTGCTTTTCAGTGTTGATCTGTGCACATGTTCCTGTAGGGGACCCTCAGACTGATAGCTGAGACTTTCACAATAAAAGTCCCATCTGTCACTGATTGGTTTCTATTGTCTGATCAATTCTGAAGGTGAGTAATCAGTCTGCCACACCTAACTCTGGATGAAACTTTTAAATAGAGATGTAGAACCTCCCAACTAGTTTTATTGAAATATTGGACAGGTGAAAGTAAATTTTAAAAATCCAATAATTTAGACATTGTATTTACAAAGGTAATTTTTCAGGTTGTGATAAATTCCAACTTAATTTTGACCTGCTTAGAAAAGTTTGGATGCTATTGTCCTTAAACAAGTTTGCATTTCCATACAGCATTGAACTTGAATTTATTGGTTTATTTTTAAACTCTTATTACTTGGACCTCATCCATTGTAGATTTTCTCTTCAGATTTGAGGCCTTCTTGGCACCCAGTAGTGGACTACTGGGTCCAACTTTTAAGAAAGTTGGGGCTGTAGTCCAACTTTCAATAAAACAGAAATGTTTTGCCTTTTTTTTTTTTTGGAAAGACAGTACACCTGCTCAGTTGAGTTCTTAAATTTCTGAAGTATCCTGTCTATGGAGGATGCATGAAGGTTTATTTAAAAAGACTCCTGTCGGCTTCATTCACATTTTTTTATACATCTATATTGATAACATGAGGAACTGCAGCAGCACAGATGTTTTAAAAAAAACATTTTCTTAAAAAAAACTCAATCCAATCTGTGTAGTTCTAAAACATTGTAACAAATTAGATTAATCTTAGTTCCTCTAGAAATTCACTGCAGAGCTTTAATGATGTGGGAATTCATCCAGCAACTTCCTGTTGGCCTCTGTTTCACAGTCCGAGCCCGAATGTTTCGAGGTGTGTACCTCAAAGCAGAATCGGTGGATCTTCCGGTGCGACGAGTGGAAACGATGAATTGATCCTTTGAAAGCTCGATCGGCAGTAATGCGTCTCACAGAGACGACTGAACGGTGTAGCGTCCGGTCAGTTTATAGTTTCCGACATTCCAGTTTTTCCTCACGATTAAAATATTTTCAGTCCTGGGGCTTCAAGAAGGTTTTCTTTGAGCTTTTCACAACTACGTTCTGGTTGACGTCGTCCTCGTCCATCGCCGCTCGCTCGCGCTTCTTTGCAAACTTCTTCTTCATGGTGCCCACTAAACTCTCGTACCTGAAACACAGAAACAGGAAGCTGAGAGTCAGAGTTGACCAATCAAGACTCACGAAAACATGAGTGTAAGTGGACAGGAGCGCTAACTTTTTCAAGGGTTTTTTCTCCCCTAATGTTTTAGCCAAATCCTGATCCCCTGACCTGAATGTTTTAAATATCTTCAACAGGCTTTTAACAGTAGCTAACTTCAAGCTATGCTGCCTGCTAGCGGCAAAAGTTATCGGTTAATGAGTTAAACTAACGTTGATTGAAAAACAATGAGTTGATACGCAGCCATTAGCTTAAAAAAACAAAGGTTTTGCTTGTATGAAGTGGGCCGACCGTCTTTCGATAAAAGGGCTAAATTTTTATGATATGCTGAGTTTAAAAAAAATAAGCTCCCATGTGAAGCTTAAGGACCTTGACGAGTGATTATATTTCAAAACGGAACCGCATAAAGTGCATTTTCCAACCCAATCGGACTCTGTTTGGACCTTTCTCTTCCCCGTTCAGTAATATAACCGCCATCTTTGATTCTGTATGGACGCTTCGCTTAAGGATGACCAGCAGCGCCCTCTGTTGGATGGCGGCCAAATTAAAACACTAAAAGAATGTAAGCGATATTAGCTAATCTATTGGAACTGAATTTATTCTAATAAACCCTCCCTAGTCTGGATGTTCCCAATCTGCTCCCATTTTTACCTCAGAGCCATTTCTTCATCAGTGACGTCTGTCTGCATGCAGCTCACGTCCTCCTCCTCTTCCTCCTTTTCATCTTTAGGATTCAGCAGCACCATCAGTTTCTGGAACAAATTGAATAAAACCTTGCCGGACTGTCCTCAGAGGATCACTTTAAACTAGGACTGGTTTTGTTGGTTCTTACCTCCACCTCTGGATTAAACCCTTTGAAGGACAGGCGGCCATAGAGCAAATCCTCACAGGGAACCAGGCTCTTCTCTTCAATGATCAGGTTCCTGAAACCCAACAAACTGTGTGATGCTCTACAAATAACCTGAACCTACAGCTAATTAAATAAAATAGAATAGAGTCATAGGGAGAACAGCATTATTTAGCTTCCTAACTAAGTATTTTAATTGAAAGCTAAATATTTACTTTACATTTAGGTTATAAATTAAATATTTAGTATTGTCATTCATACATCATGTCATGTATGAATGACATGGTGAAAATAGGACTTGTAAAAGTGAACACCCACATTTTTTTCTCCATTAGAGGCAAAAATAAAACAAAAATATTGCTGTTAATATTTTTACTGTGTAACTTTACAAAGGGCACTCCATATGCTTCTCCCTGATAAAACGTGCCAGGTTTACTGTCTGATGTCTGTTGGTTAAAACTATCTGGTTAAATATAGTCATCAATATTTATTTAGGTAAAATAAATCCAACAATAACATTCTGGAACTGATCTCAGATCGGTTGAAACTTGGATGCTTACTCTTTTGCTTTAAGCTCCGGCAGATCCAGGTACCAGTGCTCATCACTGATGATCCTTTTCTCGTCTTCTTCCAGCTGCTTCTTCGTTTCAGCGTCCAGCCCTCTCTGCATAAACTACAGAACAAAGAAAGTAATCCGTTACTGTAAACAAGAGAAAAAAGCCCTAAACATACGACTAAAACCTCATGATCAGAGATAAAAAGAAAGACTATATTTATATTAGGAAACGTTTTGTATGGTTTTATTTAAACATGTTACATCCAACTCGACATACGGCTGTTTATTCTTATATACTAATAGAAAATAGTCATGCTAACGCCGGATGCTAACACTTACCTTCATCCTCAGCAGGTTTTTAGACAATTTCGCCGACTCCCCGGCCATTTTTGAATCGATCGACAGATACGCTAATTCTAACTAACCCGAATTAACTAAACTCACTAAACTAAAATGAGCTTTTCGGTGTTTAGAAACTCAGCTACTTGCACGACCTGCGCCACACGCCGCTAGGTCTGACGAATCGAACCCCGAGCAGCTTCAACGGTCATCAGCCTGGATTAGTTGATCAGCTTCCGGCTGATCTTGGTGTTTAGCGCTCCCTGCTGGTGAGGAGGAGAAGAGTTTCGATTCTTTTCTTTCATTAATTGTTTAGGCATCTTTATTTGTGACAACGTACAACAAAAACAAGAATGTGGAAATTAGACAGGGGTAGCATAAATAATAAAAGAAATGTCAGAATTGACAGAAAATCCTACATAAAGTAACATTCGTGCCAAGTAACCTCATGTAAAAATAAATTAAGACAACAGATCATCCAGACACTTAAGTTAGGAACAAATCATGTGGTTGTTCTTCCCTTTTGATCAGATAGACATTAGATTGCAAGCATATATTATTAAAACTCAACAATAACAACAAACATTCTCCTCAAAACTTGATTAATAAGTTAATAAAAAAATCTTTTGGATTTATTTTGGCCCTTTGTTGAAGCCCAAACAGGACATTTTCCCAATGCAATTGAACGTTTGCTTATATTTTTGAATAAACATAGTTATAAAACTGTTCCCAAAATACTTTGGAAAAGGAACACATCCAGAACAAAAGAGTGACAGACTGATGGGGGAGAAAGAAAAGTTTACAGCAACTTCTTTGGGGCTTTAGCAGGTCTCTGGTCCACTTGGTATTCACATATGCATTTGAATTTGTAGGTGAAGCAGAGTTTGCTCATTCAAACCTCCACAAATGAACCGGACTTTAGACAAACAAACTAGAGTTTGATTGAAGCGAACTGAACAGACAGGTGGGAATTCACTCTCAAATGTAACTTTTTTACGCTTTGAGGCCATTTCGGTTTTTAGTAAACCCAGACTTTCTCTTCATAGGGTCTCTGGTAAGTCTGGGTTCCTGCTCTTCCTCAGATGAACTTGTGGATCACCACTTCCTTCAGCGACCGGAAGCACACCTCCCCTCTCTCGCCGTTCCTGACGGCCGTCAGCTCGTCCTGCAGCTGAGCCACGGGACGACCCAGCTGGTACCCCAGATCTACCAGCAGCTCCAGCAGCGGCGCTCGATAGGGCTTCAGTCCGTAGCGCCTCACCGGAGGAAGAGCTCGCTGAGCGGCTGAGAAGGCCTGCTCCGGCTCGTCCAGGTCCCGGTAACACACAGCGATCGCAGACAGGGCGGGGACGGTCAGGGTGGACTTTTGCCACGGCAGCAGCTTTTCCTGGATCTCCAGGACCGTCTGCAGCTGCTCCAGAGCGGCCTTGAATTGACCCGCTCGCAGCAGCACGTGGGCCTGCTTCTGCTCGTGCTCGGTGAAGAACTCCGAGAAGTGTGCGGAGTGTCTGACGCAGCGGGTTGCGAACAGCTTGGCCAGGTAGTCCTGCAGGGCCAGGCGGCGCTCCAGAATGTTCTCTGGGCTGAAGTTTCCCGTCAGGAGCTTCGGGGGCAGAAGAACGTCCTCCAGCTCTTCGTCAAACTCCTCCAGCAGTTTGTGGTGAAGCCTCCGGAAGTCACTGTAGCGGCGCTCGATGGAAACACAACAGGAATCAAAGCTGCCAGAGCGCATCACGACGATCTGATACGCCTGTAGAGGAAGACAACATGAACACAGTTGGGGAGGGTTAAACCGATTGTAGGTTTCTGGCCGATCCGATATTTGAAAAGCCTGACCTGCCGATTCCGAGTTTGGAAGATATCTTTTTTTGTGTCTAAAATTTTGCTAAACATAGCAAGAAAGTCGCTGACTTGGGGTGACTATTGTTAACTGCAAACATGGAGACATGATCTTGTGCTTGGGTCTGTCACTCAAACCTCTCACAGCAAATGAACAGTAAACAGTGTCTGACTGTAGACCTTTGCCATTCGGATAAGATCTGCTTCACATGTCAGCACTGGCTGATCACCATTCTCCCAAAATGAAGGAACGCCAGCAGGGTCATACACACATGAACATTTCATGTTACTATGACGTGTATACAACGCAAACGATGTGCAAAGTATGTGATGTTTATGAGTCGAATACGCATCAAAATGAGTATTGATGACGTTCTGTCAGATGAATGTGAACTGACCGTTCAGATTCAGGTCACATTTGAAAAGATTGGATACTTGTCAGATATCTAAGTACAGTGGGCCGCGTTAGAAAAAGATCTGATCTGTGTTGTTCAGACTATCATGAAAAGATCAGATATGAGTCACATTAAGGTAGAGAAAAGTCAGAATTGGGTCACTTCAGATTGCAGTGTTAATGCAACCAAAGTGGTTTTTTTATGTCGCTTCTGGGAAACTTTACCTCCTGATGGTCCGAGTCGCTTTTCTTCTCATTGGCGGTTTCTGATTCTCTGCTGTTTACGTGAGAATCAGAAATCGTTGCTGTCTTGTTGCTGAATTATATTATACAAATCAACTTGATTGATTAATTACCTGCGACATTTTGACGCATAAACATCACGTAGTTTACACACTATTTGCACATTGTAAAATGTCAGAGTAACGGGAATAGTTCATGTGTATATGAAGCCGCTGGCGTTTCATACGTTACTGCTACAGTTGACTCTCCTGACTGCTGCATGACGTTCTCAGTAATTTGTTTTCTTCTCACAGGCCCAGTTGACTCCCCCTGTTTACTGTCTGCATCGTGTTTCTGCTGATTGTCTCACCACGTATTTGTTCAGCAGCTGGTCCACAATTCGACTCGATGGGATCTCAAACAGCAGCCGGACCGGTCGCTCATTTTGCTTCGCCAGCTTCAAGTTCTGTTGGAGCTCCTTAGTGGTTAAGCTGGAACAACCGGGCCTCTCGCCTAAAACACCCAGAATCAGACACAGACCTGAATCAGTGGGAGGGAAACGGTTCTGCCCCAACAGTTAGAATGGATAAAAACCCCACTGATCTGACTCTGAAATTATGTCCTTTCTGATCTGCAGAGCTGCCTTACCAGGATCCAAACCAACAACATGACATAAACAGTGAAAAACCAGTCAGAAGACAAGTTTTAGGATTTAAACGCTAAATTGTATTGCTTTTACATTCAGTCCTGATCAACATAATTAAAAAAAACTCTAAAAACACATTTCTACAAAATAATGACAACTGAAATATCCAGCATAAAATGAGATACTAAAGTGACTGACCTAATTTAACAGAGGTCCAGCTAATAGAGCTTGTAGAAATTAGTTTCTACTCTGACATCTGATTTTTTTACATGACTGATTTGAAAAAGCAACAAAAACAGTAAAATATCAGAGGAGGTGAATATTTTTTATAGGCACTGTATATGTATATATATATATGGGTGATTAGTTACCTATAACCCCTATTTTATAATCTATACACTGGTTACAAATTTATTTTAGCATTTGTCTTAATTTATATCCTATGTTGAGCCTTTGCAGAGCCGGATTTAGAAGGATAAGGGTCCCTGGGCTTCAGCCAGTTTGGTGTCCCATCAAAAAGAAACAAATATTAAAAAAAAACTCTATTCATACAAAATCACAGTAAATTAATAGGCAGGTAAATCCACAGGTGGTTTAAAATGTCCAATAAGAGATTGCTCCATGTTAGTCCCAAAAGTATATACTATAATTTTTAAATATTCCAGTATTGTGTAGATTAAATGGAAATGTAATATTATTCCACACTACATATAAAATTATGAGTTTTATATAATATGCAGTACTATAAAACTTGCATCCAGTACAAATAACCCTTAATATTTCCCCCCACACCTGAAAATACGTGGCGCCCTGGGTTACTGCCACTGTAAGCTCGTTGTAGAGTCCAGACTGCAGCCTGTGAAACGCTGACTGAACGGTTGCAGCATCTTCATGTCAGTTTGAACACCTTCCTCATTGTTCTTTTAGGGGGGGAAAATGCTCTGAAAACTCTTCTGCTTCTCTTTTAACCTTTTCCTTTCCGCTCATTAAAAGGAGCTTTTATTCTCTGCTGAAACTGTGGAGGATTTTCATAACTTTGATCTAATCTGCTGCTCCAACAGTGTAATATAATCTGCAGACGTTTTCTGAATAAACACAAATCTGCAGCTGCAGAACTTCATGCAGTTTTGAGGTAAAATAATCTGTTTCAAGATAAAGTTCTGATTTTAAAGATAGTTAAGAGGTCACCATGATGAAGACCGATTAATGAACCCGGTCTTGTTTCATGTTCTGATTAACCCAATCTCAAATCAGAACTTTGATTCATCAGAAATAAAGCTGAACTGTCCCTTTAACAAAAAACTCACCACTTGATAAAAACAACAGTACCTGCAGCCATCTGGTCCAAATCTTCAGAGCCCTTCGCTGGAAAAACCCAGAGGTCAGAACCGCTGCTGGGAGACGTCCAGGTTCATGCCACTCTCGTTACTGGACCTGCTGGATCAGCTGTACTGGTTCTATCATTAAACTGGTTCTGGGACTGAACGGGTCTGTTGGAGGCTGTGAAGCTCCTGCTGAAGTCAAGAACTCAGAACATAGTGGTGCTAAAATGAGGAAGTGCTGCTGATAAAATAGGAAATGAAGGAAGTGAAACAAAGTCCAGCAGCAAGCAAACTGACAGAGGAGCGCTTGTTTTAGAGCAGCCGACACAGCAGCCGGGAGGAGTCAGCCTCAGTGAGAAAGAAGGATTTGATATAATCTTGGTTCTGTGGCTTAAACCAGTGGCGATTTTAGCCCTGTTTTAGGGACGCTTTAGCTTTGGCATCCTAAAACTGTTTCTCCCCTGAATCAGGTCGCCGCCCATCTCGTAAAATACGGAGTCGTCCCGTATTTGGCCGTTAAACGTGCGTCCCGTATTGAACAGATACATAACTGTCCGTTAGACACGCCTATAATACACACATCAACACTAAGTTTAACAATAAGGGCCAAAATAAAACACAGGAAATATTAAGGTCAGCTACATGGTCGACTTTACCAGAATAAAGTCCTGATGATGCGAGAATAAAGTAGGAACATAATCGCAATAAAATTAAGATAATGTCGTTACCAGAATAAAGTAATAATCATACGGGATTAAAGTCAAATTTATAGAAGAAACTCGCGATTGTATGAGAAAAAAGTTGTAATTTCGCGAAAAAGTCGTAAAGGTACCAGAATAAAGTCGGAATGATGCAAGAATAAAGTCATAATATTACGAGAATAAATTAATAATCACATGGGAATAAAGTTGGAGGAAAAAAGTCTTAAAGATGCCAGATTAAAGCAGTAATCAGATATAACTAATATAAATTATCTATCTAACGCTTTTCTTTTTTTTCCACTTTTCCCCTCAGAATTAAACCCGACTGTCAGTGGGAAGCACATCCACTCCTCTGCCGGGTTGTCCGGTCCACGGCCCGGTCCACTCAGTCGGTTCTGGGCGGCTGGTCGTCCTGTAATCTGCCTCTGACTCCATCCAGCTCCCATCTGAACATAATTTTTGCACCAGCCTCCTTCAGGTTCTCCATTTTGAGAAAATCTTTTGAAAACGTTTGTAATTGTTAAATATAACGCAGCTAAAACTGAACAAAATAGATATTGAGTTTTAATAAATGTCCTTTTAAGACACATGTCCAGTTGTGTGTGTTGAATCTCCCTCTGGACTCTTTAAGCTCTTTTGACGGAAAACAACAAGAGTATAAAGACGTCATGCAACGAGCAGCAGGATTAACTGCTGAGACGCAGCGTTACTGCGGCGCGGCCCGGTTCTGTCCATCTGGACCCACAACATGAAGCCTCATCTCTCTGGTTCAGATTGGGATTAAGGTGGAGAAGTGGGGATTCCTGATGGTGACGTTTTGACAACCTTTTAATCCCTGAAATGAGAGATTAAAGATTAAAGCCAGCAGACGCTCTGCTGCCCCCTGCTGGCTGAGTAGAGAACTGAAGTCTGAGAGTTTGTAGAAACTTGAGTAATTATTTGAAAATAAACAAACCTACTTTTAGGAGTATATTTAGTGCGCAGTACTTTGAGTAATTATATTTTAAAGTATTTCTACTTTTACTTGAGTAAAATTTCTATCTTTTCTACCCTTTGAATGAAAAACAAACATGTTTTAACCAAAGATTCACCAGACACACACCTGCAGCTTTTATTAAAGTGTTATAAGTGTTTTTTATTGAAAGAAACTGATTTTGAAAACTATTTTGTCTGACTGTTATTTTTGTTTGTTATATGAATTATTGTCATTTTAGTCCTTAAAATAGTAACATTTCTTCAATGTTTACTTTTTACCAGAGTAAAATTATTTTGTACCTTACCCACCTCTGGGTGTAAATCAGTGGCGATTCTAAAGAAATTATTCTAAATAAATGTCTTTTTTAAATATTCAGTGGTAGATATTTTTTCAACCTTCACAATTTTATTTTAACAATGAATAAAAATTATAGTGCTGTACTTTTAGCTGCTGTATTGAGATAGGATCACACTTTCCACCTGCTGGATCAGGATCTGAATCTGGAGACACAATCAGCTCTTTGGTTCACATTATTAAATGATGAAATATTGCTGTGTTTGTGTTTAATTCTTTGTTTTCTCCATAAACAAACACTGACTACACTGTCCCCTGTGGTAAATTTGGTCTAGAACCAGCCTCTAAAGAAAACAGTAAAGACCATTATATATATATACAGATATATATATTTATATATACTATATATATATTAGACCTGCTGGGGGCTAAGCAGCCCTAAAGGTCAGATCCTAGAATCGCCCCTGGCTTAAACTGAAATCAGGCTCAGTGACAAAGAAAAAAAGCTGTTGCACAGTTTAAGTTAAATTTCAGTGGCGCCCCCAAAGACGGAGGTTTTAATGATAAAAATAGTTTAAACTGCATGAAAAGATCATATTCGTCCCACCCTCTGCTTCATGGTGTTACCTGACCGTTACCTGTCAGGAATGAAGCGAATCTAAAGGGCTGCAGCGCCACCCAGTGGCCGTAAGCGTACTTCAGGAAGTACAGCGTCCAGCGGCTTGAAGTAGCGGCTTCAAAGGTGAGTTCTGGTTCTGGTTCGGTTTCGGACCCCAATAAAGACACACCTGTGTGTTTTATTGAGTACGGACGCGTTTTCTGGGGCGTTTAGGCGCGTTCAGGTGCTTTTGTGTTGTTTCTGTGGAAAGTGAAACTAAAACGTTGGAGCAGGAACTTAATTTTAGACAAACACTTTATGTTTCACCGCTTAGGGTTTTTTTTTTTTTTTTTAAAAAGTAAAAGCCAATACTAGTACTACTACTAGTTATGAAAAAAATCATTTTACCGGGTGTGTTGGCAAAAAAAGCAGTGATTTGTTCTGCTGGCTGGTTTAGGATAGTTGAACGTGTTGCAGCTGCTGTTCCAGCTGCTCGAGGAAAAGTTCAGAAATATGAGGCTAAAGTTTAAAATCCTGTCAACTGGAATAAAACATACTTAATGTATGGATGAGAGGAGCAGGGTTGCCAGGTCTAACAGTTTTCAACCCCATAACATGAAACCCACCCAACCTAAAAAGAAACTCAAACTCTAATGAAACTCATGTTAATAACTGAATAATAAATCACACTTAAGTAGCATCTTGTGATGCTATGAATGTTGTGCCACACAGCCATAAAGTTACCTAAAAAATAAGGAATAAATTGTTTTTATCATGATTTTTATGATCAAAATAGTACCACAAAATATTGTGATAAAATCCTAAGCCCATATCGCCGCTAATACTCCATTTACTAATCATTGATCATGTCACATTCAACATATTCTGATATAACAATTTAGAAAGAAATTTCTTCTAAATATTTTCTAAAAATTCCCAAATGTGAAAAGAGGCCCACATTTTCACAACCCGCCCAAAGCTGTTTAGCAGCAGGAAACCCACCCAATCTGGCAACACTGGGGAAGGGTCAGAACAGGCTGGACATGTGGAAAAATGAAATGTTTTCTGCTCCGTCTTCTGCAGGTGAACATGGAGAGTCTGCAGGATCATGACAAAGTGTTGCGGCTGGTGGAGAAATACTGCAACCTCAGGTCACCTCCAGTGGTGTATTTCCAAGGACCAGAAGTACCAGAGAGGCCTTCAGCCCCGTCACCCCGCAAACCAGATAAAATATTGATTCTTCGAACACCCTCCTTGGATATAGAGTCTGACTCCTTAGATCGTTCTGGGTCTGCAAAAAAAGGTCAGAAACATTCTCCAGAAGCTGCTGAGTGTTCATGCAGCAACTTTTTACAAAAAATAAATCATCCCAGATGTTTCCAGCAGTTGTCTGCTTCCTATTGCAGCAGGTAGCACCTCTGTATGACTGTGTTTCCATAGTAACATGGTTTTAGATTATTTTTGCTATGAAACTGATTATATTTTAAAAAGAAAAACTTTGACATCTGTAACGAAACTTCGGATTGCTACACAGCCCAGAATGTCCCGAGGCAGCTGGCGAAGATTGCTGAGTCGGCACCGATCACCGAGCAGAACCTCCCGACACAAGATGGTGAGACTGTAAAAAAAAATACCCTCAGCTACCCGGACAGTAGCTGCACTTTTAACCGATTCTCTGGGATTTAACAACACCACCACAGCTAACTCTGCCCTTGTCCTGCTGCTAAACAGCAATAATATTAATTTACAGAACTTTTGCAAAGGTTTCATAGTGTTACAACACAAAACAATCTAAAAATCAACTTACACTTTAAGCCTAGTTCTCACGGCACGATACACTTCTTGTGCTAAACACAATTACTGACTGTATTTTTCTTGAGCTGGTTAAAAAAGCTGACTTAATTCAAAAAACAAAACAAACACGTAGACATTGTCTGTATGTTCATTTACTGTCATTTTAACTGTGAAGAGAGACTACTTTCTGTTCTCTTCTGAATTAAAGAAATGTTAGCTTTTTTTCAGGTTGCCATTATGGATTGATTTTAATTAATTAAACATATTATTAATTTATGTACCTATGGTGTAACATTACTGATATGTTCTGTGTGCCAAAACCACAAACACACTGTATGCTAATGGTAGAGCTTTGTAGGTATTGATTGCTATCCGGCTGTAGCCCTGATGCTTGGTCAGGTGTAGTTATGACTTTGGCTCCTCCACCACGAAAGTGCGCCTTAATTTGGCTGCATCCTATTCTAGTTATTTCATTTTTTCATCCCTAAGTTTTTAATGTTCTTATAATATCTACAACAGGCTTCAAAAAGTAGCTAGCTTCAAGCTATGCTACCTAGTTATCGGTTAATAAGTTGACCAACGGCTGACCAGCGGCGTCCTCTGCTGGATAGGCGGCCGAACTACAACACTAAAAAAAAGGTCTAAGGCGGACGTCATTAGTTAATCGAGCCGATTTTAATCTAATAAACCATTAATCGACAATTAATCATAAGTCAATTGTTTGCATTCCCACTACCTATCTTTCTTCATCATGAAAATTTATAGAAGAGGCTCAACTTATCCTACAGTTTATTTTTCTTAAATGGCACAAGATTTGTTTTGAACCAGAATCTGAAATTGGAAATAAATTTCAAATTTTAGTGTTATGAAAGCTAACAAAATCAAACATTTTATGTAGTATATATTTGGAATATCGTTTTTTGCAGTTCTAGATTAATTTTATTTTGTAGCAACGGGGGCAAAAGTGTCTCTTTGAATGGAAAAGGTTGCTGATCCCTGGTCTAGATGGTGAAGGTTCTGATCGGTTTCTTGTGTTGCTGCAGAGATCATCCAGAGACTCGTCGAGCTGATGATAACACTTGGAGATGACATTAATGTGAAGGTGTGTTCTGAACCAGAACCAGAACCAAAACACAGGACAAAACTCTGTTTTAACCACAGTTTCTTTTCCCGCTCAGCTCCAACAGAACCCGGCCCTGCAGCAGCAGCTCCAGAACCTGGACTACAACCTGTTTGAGAAGCTGACGTGCATCATGCAGAACCTGGTGGCGCCACCGGGCCAGGCTGCATGCCCAGACGGTCTGGTCCAGAAGCAGAGGATCGCCTGGGCCTTTGAGGTGACCAGCAGACTGTCCTCCGTCACTGTGGTCCACCGCAGGGCGATACAGAACTTTGGAGCCCGATACATCGCAGAGAACCACGCAGGCTGGGTCCAGCAGCAAGGAGGCTGGGTAAGAGGGGTGGTTCTGATCCGGTTTGATTACTGAAATTAGTAGCTGTCTGTGCATCCATTGCATACTTGTTAAAATTAAATAATATTGAACTTATTTTTGCATTGATTAGTCCCTCCAGAATTTTGTGATTTATTTTTTTTACAATTAAAAGCAAAGATTTTGACATTTTGCAACATTTGTGCTTTGATATGACAGTAAATGTGACTTTTTGTTACTTGCCATATCGATTGCTGACAATAACTTAATATCTAGAAAATCTGAGGCCTTCGTGTCATAAAAATAAGAAATACTGCCACCTGCTGGTAAGAGTTAGTGTACAAAAGACTTAATTATTTGTTTTCAGCCCTCTAGTTTAGGTTTCTTCATCAAAGTATTTTAGGTGCAGTATTTTATTTCAGCCACTGGGTGGCTTCATGTTCATATTTGTTACAGCTTGTTTTGAGTAGAGTGTTGCGGTTCTCAAGGCTGACTTCGTTCATAACCTCTTTCTATTGTGTGCGTCCATTGAATGAAACCACACACACACGCACCACACACACAAGTGCCCTTATATGTATGGCTGAACCTCCCGAGCTAATTAAAAACAAGTAAAGCTCAATTCTGGACTTGGACATTCTCTTCTTTCACTAACTCACCTGAACATATATATCAGCTGTTCTAACCCGACACCCTGGAGTGATTGTTTATCCACAACTGAACCAGCTTCAGTCTTCATTACAGTTAGCATAACTTACACACAATGTTTTTGACCATTTTTGCACAAAATTTGTAATGAACTAGCAAAAAATGCGGGCATCTGTTGATTTTGCGTGAATTTGAACAAAAGACTTGGAGATACTGATTGATGTCATTTCTAAATGGCCACATAAAAAGTTTCGGCGGACCAAATTTGGCCCCGGGCCTCGAATTTAACACGTATGTTAGAATAACAGCTTTTAGGAGCAGGAAGCAATCAGGAGAGACATTTTCTCCAACCTGAATCTTGTCCCAGATGTTCCAGATTTTGATCCAGTTGAGACATTTCCTAACAGTAACATTGTTTTTTTTCTACAAAATGGGTTTTTCTGTGAATTAGTCTCTCCCCTTTTTTTTTTGCTTATTTAAAATGTTGTTCACTCTGATCTTGTTTCTCTGTGTCCATCAGGAGGAAGCTTTTGACTGAACAGCGGATCTGTCAGACGGAGAAAAATAAACTGTGAACTACGTGAAGATATTTATTTTTTATTATTAAGATATTGCTCTGAAGGTTTTGAAATAAAATCAAAGCGAAAGAAAACTGATCATCACAGCTGGAATCATTTAGTTGTTTTGTTGTTGTTTTTTTCATTTTTGGGGGATTTCTGTGATCAGAACCACTGTACTCATAAATGAGCACAGCTATACATAGAAATAAATGGAGTTGTGGGGAAAATGAGGAAAAAATTAATTCATTAAAGAGACACAAATGCATTTGTAAGTAAAGGGAAAAAGAAAAAAATATATAGTTTTAAAATCAGTAAAATTTTACTTATGTTTTTAAAAATATAATCTACTGGACCTAAGCTGAAATAATAAAAATAAATGGCAATTATGTCATAAAACATGAGGTAAAAATATCCCTTTTAATTAATTGTTGTGTTCATTTAAAAATAAATTCCTGCAGTAGATTTTGTTGAAATAACTAACTTTTTCACGTATGTAGCTCTATACAAATTTTGTTTAGCGAGAGTAGGTCAAAGATAAAAGTAGCTCACGCGGTCGTAAAGGTTGCTGAACTTTGACCTAACTCATAACTCCAAAAAGTTCTGGTCCTCTGCATTTGGACCGGATCTTAGTCCCGAAAAGACCGATGTGTCTTTAGAAGGTGTCTGTCCCCAAATTACAGACTCCAGCTGCTAGAAACTGTGTTGATGCTATCTGAGGTGAAGAAAAACGAGTTGTCCTCAGCCACCATGTTGCCAAACCTGTCAAACTGCGAGAGAAAAGTTACAGCTTCTGTGTGACAACTCTAAGATCCAAAGATATAAATATACACACCCTCAGAAGCAGCTGCTGCCTCAGGCTGAAGCCAATTTGCTGCAATAACGGTCCGTGTTTGCACTTCCGGTTGCTGCTACAAAATAAAAGCCTGAAGGGTCGCTAGCATAAAAGTTTTCTAATTAGTTTGGATCTGGGAGCTGGTTGTGAGTTCAATATGTATTTATTTAACTAAAATAAAGTATTGTTGTGTTTTTTTTATCTTATTACTTTATTTTAATCTTGTGGCTCCTGTAGTTTGAACCAGAGGTTATTATTATGATTAATATTATTTCATGGGGTTGCTGTGGTGGCGCAGGGGCAAAGCACAACCGAGGACGGTGGTCGCATGTCTTCCCCCTTTCTCATTACCCTGTTTCCTGTCGAACTACTTTCAAATAAAGGCCACTAGAGCCAATAAAACCTTTAAAAAATAAATTATTTCATGTCTGGAATTGAATCGGATCGTGGACCAGTGAAGGAACCTGAAAATCATTACAAGTTCTGAGAAGTTCTGGATCATCTGGAGATTTAACTGTTTCAGGTCTGCAGCGGATTTATGGTTGACTTTTATTGCGAAGGGACCGGTAGTAAACTTCCGGTCAGTGTCTTCTCCTCTGTAGCTTGATGTTCGGTTTGATCCTCCGTGGAAATCCAGTTGTGATCCGGAACTTCGGGCGTTATCGATCCTTTTCCAGAGGGCTTTCATCGAACCGACACCGGTTCCTGGTTCTGTTCGGTTCTGTCAGGGTTATTTTTCATCATCATTGACCCAGAGCGGAGCACCCGGCGCACAGGGTCCATGCCGGACCCGAACTTGGAGCCGATCCGGGATTCAGGTGAGTGTCAGGTCTTACCTGTTACTACCGAGGTTCGGTTCTTATCGGGATCAACTAGAACAGGATCCAGCTGATTTTCCTGAAGCAGATTGTTTTGGACCTGACTGAGATGCGCCAGTTAAACCAGAACAGCACCGCTTCATCCGCAGCAAATTAATTTATTGGAAAATAAATCAGTTTGATTTTGATTATAAGACAAATAAAAAAATTAGAAATTTTGAAACTCAGAAAATTTCCAGAAATATTCGTGGTTTTTTTTTCTTAAAATTTTACGCTTTTGAACTCAGAGATTTTAAGTTTTTCTAGAATTAATCTCAGAATTTCTGAGTTGTTTGGCGGAAATTTACACCTCCCTTTTCTACCTATAATGACCATATGATTTGGATAAAATAGAAAAATTAAATAAAAAATCTGAAAACTGAAAAATCCGACCTCATTATCAACTAGAACAGAAATTGAAACTCGCATATTATACCGAATCATAATGCTTAGTGATACATTCCAAACTTTTATTTATTGTAATTTTAATGTTTATGGTTTACAGATAGTAGAAACACAAAATCCCGTCTCAGAAAATGAGAATATTTAGAAAAATAATATTATTGGACACTTAAGGCACCTGGGTCATCCATCTGCATCCTGATAAGGAGCCACAGAAAGTCATTGCTGAAAAAGTTGATTAGTTCTGTTTTCAAGCATATTCACAGAAAATCTAGTGGAAGGAAGAAGAAGAGAGAACCTGTTTTGAGTTTCAAAAGTTGAAAAGTTTTGACTTTTCAAACTCTGCAATTTCTGTAATTTTTCTAGAAAGTTTCTGAGATTTTGAAAAATTTGATCTTCCTTTTTTTAACGGTCTCCAGTGGCCCTAATATGTTGTTGTACGAGGAGAAGCGGAGAGGAGCAGAATCCATGTTGGGTGCCATATGGTCTCCTGGTTCTGGTCCTCTGGGTTTTCTAAAGTCAACACAACCGTCCACCAGGACATTTTAAGGAGCCTCATGCTTCTTCTTATATATTGTTTTTGTTAGATAATTTGTCAGTTTGATTTCAAACTGATGAACTTCTCCAGGTTCCTATCAGGAGAAGTTTTTCCTATCCTGTTTCAGAGTAATAAACTCCTGCAGGAATCCTCAGAGGGATCATCTCTCCCCAGCTGACTTCCTGTTTGTCTCAGGGAAACACGATCCGACCTGTTGCTGGGGTCGTTCATCGGACCGGCGGCGTCATGGTGACCTGCAGACTGTAAACATGTTGATGCAGGGCTGAGACCTGCAGAGACTCGGGCCGAGAGTCCGAGTCCTGCCATGATTCAGCTATTTTTTTTACCGCAGCTTTCTAACTTCCAGAAGCCCAGATCGGTTCTGTCTCACTTCCAGAGACCATTTTTGGCTGAAAGGTTTACTTTTCAGAAATCTTTTCGATTGACTAATGATTATTTGATAAGCGGCTTTTTTTTTTATACTTAGTTTTCTCTTAATGGTAGACAGTCTTAAGGAGCCTATAATATTCAAAACAAAACTGCATAAAGTGTGTTTTCACCCCACACTGGACTCCAATTTGGACCGTTTGTGTTCTTGTAATCCCTCCGCCATCTTTGTTTCTGTATTAACACTAGGATGATACAGTTTTCGAGTCCTTCCCATATCGGCTCAACAGGGCCAAAAGGCCGGAGTCCACCCTGACGACTCTGATGGCTCAAATTAGCATCCCTTCTTCAATTGTAAATGTGGTCGTTGACCGTCAGGCCAGAGGGTAGGAATGTGAATAGTCCATGTTGGGGGTGGGTATCTATGATACCAGCAGGAGATCAGGTCTCCTGTAGGTAGTGCTCTTCAGTTTATTTTTGAAGCATACATGAAGTGTTTTTGGAGAGATGTGACCTTTTGCAGCTGATCCATGATGTTGTGCTGCATTATCCAGGTCATTTTGCCAAATGTACATAGAGTTTGCAAAACATAGAATCTGTTTCAAAAAATATGCAAAGGTTTTTCTAAAAGAAATTAGTAATGTTTCTCTTTGAAATAAAGCTAAGAGGGTATAACATGACAGTTTAGAAATAAACTAACCAAATTAATTGTGTTGATCCACCTCAAAAAAATCATGCAAAAAGGGTAAGCAAAAGAAATCTGGGAGACTTTGCACATGCAAATTTGCATGCAGCCTTTTGTGCTGTGGAGGATAAATAGGTGACTGCTTCACCTATTTAGTTCACAAGAACTAATGGCATTTATTTCAGTCATAATCTTGCGGGGGGTGACCAAGGTTCCATCACTATGTGACAGCTGGTCAGCAAACCTGGCAAACATGATTGACATGGCAGCACTGAATGCACATGTGCTTTATCAGGCATGCATTGGGGTGCAGGAGAGACGGGTGGACTTCCTGGTTGAGCTTGCAAAAGAGTTCGGTAACTCTCATGTGAGTGAGAAGAAGGCACACAAGGAGAAACTGCTTCGGCAACAACCTTCCACACCCAGCTCAGGCAAAAGGGCGAAGTGTCAGGTCAACCATCGATGCAGGATGCGTGTCCTGAGGCCGAAACATCATCAGTGACCCCTCACACCCCCACCATGGACTGTTCTCCCTGCTGCCCTCTGGAAAGACGTTCTGCAGTATCCGGTGCAGGCCCACCTGGTTCCGAAACAGCTTTTTCCTACTTGCCATCAGACTGCTGAACTCTTAACTGGACTGCACTCAAAAACTGGTCTCCACTTTATACCTTGCACATGTACAGAGCTAAATAACTTCTATTTTACTGTCAGTCCTGCACTTTATATGTTATATTTAGATTTATATTCATATTTTATACTGTTGAAAATGACAACAAAGTCAGTCGAAGTCGAAGTCGAAGTCTAAGGAACAATTGTGCAACTGTGAGATGCGTTGAGGCCATTACCAGGGTACTGATAAGGTAATGGCCCTATTTACTGAACAAAAGCACCTGCTAGAGAAAATCCTTCAGGCCAGTTGGACTATCGAAGCCGATATAGGTATACGTCAAAGTGGACTAACTCTAGCCATTCTAGTAAGGGTTCTGCTTAAGCATGACCAGCGGCGCCCTCTGCTGAATGGAGGTCAAACTACAACACTAAAAGAAGAGAGAATGTTATTGGTCAATAGATCAGAACTAATTTTAATCTAATAAACAATTAATCGTAAGTAGATTAATTGTTTGCATCCTTAATCCATCTATCACAAACCTGCAAATATGCAGGTAACTGCAATGAATGTGGATGAAGGTTTTGATCTTCTGCAGAAGAATTTGAGAAAAATGGTTGTGGACCATATTCTGGAATAATACGTAAACCGCCTCTCCTGCTGCAGGAAAGACACTGTGACCAAGAGAGTCAATAAATCCCGGATCAGGTCGGATTTTATGGGATTATTAAAATAAACTCGATCCTGCAGAGCTGCTGTTGTGGGTCAACAGTCAAAGGGCTGTTGATTATTGAATGGAAACGCTTCCATTTCCTGCAAGGAAACCTGATGACCTCATAAGCCATTTAAATAGCGAAGAAAACAGAAACTAGGAAAAAGACTCCAAAAATGTAACATTTTTGACTCAGAAATGTCCATGTTTTTCTAAAAATAAAATCTAAGACTAGTCTCAAAATTTAGGAGTTTTTTCTCGCAAATTTTTGACTCTTCAAACTCAAAAATGTCCAAGTTTTTTTCTCAAACATTTCTAAGATTAATCTAATTTTCATTTTTTTTGGCGGAAATTTAGTACTTTTTTTCTGTCTGCAACGGTGCTAATATGCTGTTGTACAAATAGCACAATGCTATCCGCCACTTTATTTTTGCCATTTGTCCAGATGAATAGTATAAATATGCAGCCGTTCGTTCTGCGCTTTCACACGTCCGATTGGAAATGTGTAAACTAGCTGCTTAACCTGAGTCTCAATAAAAATGTAACAATTTCACAGAACATTGTTTTAAACTCATCATATTGTTAACACTGACATATTTCTCCGTCATCCGTGACTCTGCTCTATTATCAGATTTTTGTGACCATTGTTGCTCCAGAGATAAAACGTTCAGATTTCCGAGTCAGGAATCCTCAAGCAGATTAAGGCGGTTAACAGCTGCAGGTTGCAGAAGCGATCTGATTTCACCTCCTCTGTTTCTGTGTTTGCGGATAAAAATAACCTGAAGCACTCTGATCTATAAATATGTCCCAGCTGGGCTCCACTCCAAGCTGACGGAGCCACAGGCAGGCGGGAGGAGGCCAGAGGATCTATCCGACAAAACGCTGGAAACATCCTCAGAGAGTTTGGGAGCAGTTTCTGGGATACACTGCAAAATACAACATTTTTTGTTGTAGTTTCTAATGGAAATATCTTGAAATAAGACAAAACTAACTTACAAG